>NC_090371.1:104359782-105020917 GCF_036365525.1 Heterodontus francisci
TAAAAGAACTGAGGGTTTCTGCCTCTACCACCGTTCCTGGCAGTGAATTCCAGAAACCCACTACCTCATGTTCCCTCTAATCCTTCTACCAATCACCTTAAATCTGTGCCCCCTGGTAATTGACCTCTCTGCTAGGGGAAACAGGTCCTTCCTGTCAACTCTCTCTAGGCCCCTCATAGCTTTATACACTTCAATTATGTCACCCCTCAGCCTCCTCTTCTAAGGAAAATAACCCTAGTCTATCCAATCTTTCCTCATAGCTGCAACTTTCAAGCCCTGGCAACATTCTTGTAAATCTTCTCTGCACTCTCTCCAGAGCAGATATGTCCTTCCTGTAATGTGGCAACCAGAACTGTATGCAATACTCCAACTGACCAGTCTGCTATGTGGGACCTTGTCAAATGCCTTACTAAAATCCACATAGACCGCATCCATTGCACTACTCTCATCAATCCTCCTTGTTACTTCCTCAAAGAATTCAATTAAGCTAGTAAGACATGACCTTCCCTTAACAAATCCATGCTGACTATTCCTGATTAATCCGTGTCTTTCTAAGTGGCAGTTTATCCTGTCCCTCAGAATTGATTCTTATAATTTACCCACCACCTAGGTCAGACTGTCCAGCCTATAATTATTTGGCCTATCCCTCGCACCCTTTTTAAACAAAGGTGTAACGTAATGTCGTTATCAAAAAGGAGGAGGTGTTGGGTGTCTTGCAAAGCATTAAGGTAGGTAAGTCCCTAGGGCCTGATGGGATCTACCCCAGAATACTGAGGGAGGCAAGGGAAGAAATTGCTGGGGCCTTGACAGAAATCTTTGTATACTCATTGGCTACAGATGAGGTTCCAGAGGACTGGAGAATAGCCAATGTTGTTCCTTTGTTTAAGAAGGGTAGCAAGGATAATCCAGGAAATTATAGGCTGGTGAGCCTTACGTCTGTGGTAGGGAAATTCTTAGAGAGGATTCTTCGGGACAGGATTTACTCCCATTTGGAAACAAACAAACTTATTAGCGAGAGGCAGCATGGTTTTGTGAAGGGGAGGTCGTGTCTCACTAACTTGATTGAGTTTTTTTGAGGAAGTGATGAAGATGATTGATGAAGGAAGGGCAGTGGATGTTGTCTATATGGACTTCAGTAAAGCCTTTGACAAGGTCCCTCATGGCAGACTGGTACAAAAGGTGAAGTCACATGGGATCAGAGGTGAGCTGGCAAGATGGATACAGAACTGGCTCGGTCATACAAGACAGAGGGTCGCAGTGGAAGGGTGCTTTTCTGAATGGAGGGCTGTGACTAGTGGTGTTCCGCAGGGATCAGTGCTGGGACCTTTGCTGTTTGTAGTATATATAAATGATTTGGAGGAAAATGTAGCTGGTCTGATTAGTAAGTTTGCGGACGACACAAAAGTTGGTGGAGTTGCGGATAGTGATGAGGATTGTCAGAGGATACAGCAGGATATAGATCGGTTGGAGACTTGGGCGGAGAAATGGCAGGTGGAGTTTAATCCGGACAAATGTGAGGTAATGCATTTTGGAAGGTCTAATGCAGGTGGGAGGTATACAGTAAATGGCAGAACCCTTAGGAGTATTGACAGGCAGAGCGATCTGGGCGTACAGGTCCACAGGTCACTGAAAGTGGCAACGCAAGTGGATAAGGTAGTCAAGAAGGCATACGGAATGCTTGCCTTCATCGGTCGGGGCATAGAGTATAAAAATTGGTAAGTCATGCTGCAGCTGTACAGAACTTTAGTTAGGCCACACTTAGAATATTGCGTGCAATTCTGGTCGCCACACTACCAGAAGGAGGCTTTGGAGAGGGTACAGAAGATGTTTACTAGGATGCTGCCTGGTCTGGAGGGCATTAGCTATGAGGAGAGGTTGGATAAACTCGGACTGTTTTCACTGGAACGACGGAGGTGGAGGGGCGACATGATAGAGGTTTACAAAGTTATGAGCGGCATGGACAGAGTGGATAGTCAGAAGCTTTTTCCCAGGGTGGAAGAGTCGGTTACTAGGGGACATAAGTTTAAGTTGCGAGGGGCAAAGTTTAGAGGGGATGTGTGAGGCAAGTTCTTTACACAGAGGGTGGTGAGTGCCTGGAACTTGCTGCCGGGGGAGGTGGTGGAAGCAGGTACGATAGCAACCTTTAAGAGGCATCTTGACAAATACATGAATAGGATGGGAATAGAGGGATATGGTCCCCAGAAATGCAGAAGGTTTTAGTTTAGGCAGGCATCAAGATCGACGCAGGCTTGGAGGGCCGAATGGCCTGTTCCTGTGCTGTACTGTTCTTTGTCCTTTGTTTGCAGACCTCCAATCCTCTGGTACCTCACCCGTATCCAGTGAGGATTTGAAGATGATTCTCAGCGCATCTGCTATTTCGTTCCTGGCTTTCTTTAACAACCTGCAATGCAATCCATCCGGCCCTGGTGATTTACCCACTTTCAAGGATGTCAGACCCTCCAGTCTCTCTCATTATGCTAATCGTATCTAATATTTCACACTCCTCCTCTTTTACTACAATGTCTGCATCATCCCTCTCCTTTGTGAAGATAGAGGCAGAAAACACATGAAGAACCCTGCCCACATCTTCTGCATCCACCTGTAAGTTCCCTTGTAGATCTCTGATAGGATTTACCCTTTCCTTAGTTCTCCTCTTGCTCTTAATGTGCTGAGAAAACATCATTGGGTTTTCCTTGATTTTACCTGCCAATATTTTTTCATGTCCTCTCTTTGCTTCTCTAATTTCCTTTTTTACTTCACCCCTGCACTTTCTATATTCCTCTAGGCTTTCTAAAGTATTAAGATTTTTGTGATGGTATAAGCTTTCTTTTTCTACTTCAACATACCCTGCAGGCCTCTAGATAACCAGGGGGTTCTAGATTTGGCCATACCACCATTTATCTTTGTGGGGACATGCTAGTATATCATCCCCAACTCCATGAGTCCATATCTTCTGTATTAACCTTTTGTGTGGCATCTTAATGAATGCCTTTTGGAAATTCATGTATACAACATCGACTGGTTTGCCTTTATCTGCCCTACTAGTTTAATCCTCCAAAAACTCTAATAACGTTTTCAAACACGATTTCCCTTTCATGAAACCATGTTGACTTTGTCTGATCATCGTATGAATTTAACATAAGAACAAAACTAATAGGAGCAGGAGTAGACTATATGGCCCATATGATCATGGCTGATCTTCAGCTTCAACTCCACTTTCCCACCCGCTCACCATATAGTTTAGTTTAGTTTAGAGATACAGCACTGAAACAGGCCCTTCGGCCCACCAAGTCTGTGCCGACCATCAACCACCCATTTATACTAATCCTCCACTAATTCGATATTCCTACCACATCCCCACCTGTCCCTATATTTCCCTACCACCTACCTATACTAGAGGCAATTGCTAATGGCCAATTAGCATATCAATATTAGCATACCAATTAGAATATCAACCTGCAAGTCTTTGGCATGTGGGAGGAAACCGGAGCACCTGGAGGAAACCCACGCAGACACAGGGAGAACTTGCAAACTCCACACAGGCAGTACCCAGAATTGAACCCGGGTCGCTGGAGCTGTGAGGCTGCGGTGCTAACCACTGCGCTGCCCCTCTCTAATCCCTTTGCTATATGGCTCTGGGTAATGAAGTGGAGCAAGGTGGCTATGTAAAAGTAGTTACAAATTTAGGAAACAGTGCCCACAATATAACTAGGTTCAATGTAAGAACAGGAAAGAATAGGTTGAACGCCAGGGTACTTGATTGGGAAAATGTAAATGAAATCTTATGCATTAAGTTCAGTACACCAGGTGCCCATTTTGTCAAAAGCTTTCACAGGCGCCTTGCCCTGTGGGAAAACCCATAATACTGTCTGCAGCACTTTGATAGGAGTTTTCAACATAAAGGATATCACCAATTCATCTAGCCTGGTGTCCGACACAATAGGTGTCATTTATACAGATATATGGCCTTTTTAAAGTTTTTTTAATCAACTGCCAAGGGAGGCCTCAGATATTTTCACTTTCCTGAGGTCCACTGTTAGACTGGCTGACCATCCTATGACCAGATTACCTATGAGGTTTTAAACACAAAGCTGAAAATTAAAACTCCTCCTACCTAGCAGAAACCAGACCAGGGGTGGCAGTTAAAATAGAGTGGGTGAAAAACCCACTCCATACCTCTTCTGCTGCAATTTTGAAATGCCAGATTTTTGCAAATGGAGTCCTATTATGTCAATAGGATTCCAACACAATCTGTCCCACCCATCCCATTCCCTCTCCTGCCCTTGTCCTCTTGCCATCCCGCTCTCCATTGTTCCCCTCCTATCTCCCTTCCCCACCCCCACACTCCCTCTTTCTCTTCCACCCCTCTTTTACCCACTTCCCTTTCACTATTGAACTCCTCATTACTCCATTCCCTCCCCCCTTCACCCTTCTCCCCTCCACTTCTTCCTCCCCCCTTCATCCCCATGCACCTTTTCCCATTCCCCCTTCCTTGTCTGGAGAAATTTCATCCGTTTATTCCTTGCTTTTGCCAGCATCATCCATTGAACAATGGAGTTTATAAATATGAAGAAAATACTTGCACTTATATAGTACCTTTCAGAACCTCAGGATGTCCCAAAGCACTTTACTGCCAATTAAGTATTTTGAAGAGTAGTCACTATTATAATGTAACAAACATGGCAGCCTATCTGTGCACAGCAAGATACCACAAACAGAAATTAAATAATTGAGCAGATAATTGTTTGTTTGTGACATATATTAATATAGGAGGCAGTGGCGTAGTGATATAGTCACTGGGCTAGAGACCCAGGGTATTTCTCTAGGGACAGGGGTTTGAATCCCACCACAGCAGAAGGTGGAATTTGAATTCAATTAATAAATCTGGAATTAAAAGCTAGTCTAATAATGGCCATGAAACCATTGTCGATTGTTGTAAAAACCCATCTGGTTCACTAACATCCTTTAGGGAAGGAAATCTGCTGTCCTCATCTGGCCTACACGTGACTCCAGACCTACCGCAATGTGGTTGACTCTTAAAAATGCCCTCTGAAATGGCCTAGCAAGCCATTCAGTTGTATCTAACTGCTACAAAGTCAATATAACAGAACGAAACCGGACGGACTACCAGGCATCGACCTAGCACCAGAAATGACAATGGCAAACTCAGCCCTGTCGACCCTGCAACGTCCTCCTTACTAACATCTGGGGGCTTGTGCCAAAGTTGGGAGAGTTGTCCCACAGACGAGTCAAGCAATAACCTGACATAGTCATACTCATGGAATTATACCTTACAGACAATATCCCAGATACTGACATCACCATCCCTGGGTATGTCCTGTCCCACCGGCAGGACATACCCAGCAGAGGTGGCCGCACAGTGGTATGCAGTTAGGGGAGTCCTCAACATCGACTCCAGACCCCATGAAATCTCATGGCATCAGGTCAAACATGGACAAGGAAATGTCCAGCTGATTACCACCTACTGCCCTCCCTCAGCTGATGAATCATGTTAATCACCACTTGGAGGAAGCACTGAGGGTGGCAAGGGCGCAGAATGTACTGTGGGTAGGGGACTTCAATGTCCATCACCAAGACTGGCTCGGTAGCATCACTACTGGCTGAGTCCTAAAGGACACAGCTGCTAGACTGGGTATGCGGCAGTTTGTGGGGGAACCAACACGAGAGAAAAACATACTTGACCTCATCCCCACCAATCTACCTACCGCAGATGCATCTGTCCATGACAGTATTGGTAGGAGTGACCACCACACAGTCCTTGTGGAGACGAGGTCCCATCTTCACACTGAGGATATCCTCCATCGTGTTATGTGGCACTATCACCATGCTAAATGGGACAGATTTCGAACAGATCTAGCAATACGAAACTGGGCATCCATGAGGTGCTGTGGGCCATCAGCAGCAGCAGAATTGTACTCAGTCACAATCTGTAACCTCAAGGCCTGGCATATTCCCCACTCTACCGTTACCATAAAGCAAAGAGACCAACCCTGGTTCAATGAAGAGTGCAGGAGGGCATGCCAGGAATACCTCAAAATGAGGTGTCAACCTGGTGAAGCTACAGGCCAGGAGTACTTACGTGCCAGACTGCATGAGCAGCATGCGATAGACAGAGCGAAGCAATCCCACAATCAATGGATCAGATCTAAACTCTGCAGTCCTGCCACATCCAGCCGTGAATGGTGGGGTACAATGAAACAACTAACCGGAGGAGATGGCTCCACAAATATCCCCATCCTCAATGATGGGGGAGCCCAGCACAACAGTGCAAAAGATAAGGCTGAAGCATTTGCAACAATCTTCAGCCAAAGGTGCCAAGTTGATGATCCATCTTGGCCTCCTCCTGAAATCCCCAGCCTCACAGATGCCAGACTTCAGCCAATTCGATTCACTCCGCGTGAGATCAAGAAATGACTGAAGGCACTGGATACTGCAAAGGCTATGGGCCCTGACAATATTCCCACAATAGTACTGAAGATCTGTGCTACAGAACATGCCCCGCCCCTAGCCAAGTTGTTCCAGTACAGCTACAACACTGGCATCTACCCGGCAATGTGGAAAATTGCCCTGGTATGTCCTGTACACAAAAAGCAAGACAAGTCCAACCTGGACAATTACCGCCCCATCAGTCTACTCTCAATCATCAGTAAAGTGATGGATGGTGTCACCGACAGCGCTATCAAGTGGCACTTGCTTAGCAATAAACTGCTCAGTGACACTGTTTGGGTTCCACCAGGGCCACTCAGCTGCTGACCTCATTAAAGCCTTGGTTCAAACATGGACAAAAGAGCTGAACTCAAAAGGTGAGGTGAGAGCGACTGCCCTTGACATCAGGGCAGCATTTGACTGAGAATGGCATCAAGGAGCTCTAGCAAAACTGGAGTCAATGGGAATCAGAGGGAACACTCTGTGCTGGCTGGAGTCATACCAAGCGTAAATGAAGATGGTTGTGGTTGTTGGAGGTCCAACATCTCAGCTCCAGGACAACAATGCAGGAGTTCCTCAGGGTAGTGTCCTAGGCCCAACCATCTTCAGCTGCTTCATCAATGACCTTCCTTTAAACATAAGGTCCAAGGTGGGAATGTTCGCTGATGATTGCACGATGTTCAACACCATTTGCGACTCCTCAGCTACTGAAGCAGTCTGTGTAGAAATGCAGCAAGACCTGGACAATATCCAGGCTTGGGCTGATAAGTGGCAAGTAACATTCGCGCTACACAAATGCCAGGCAATGGCCATCTCAAACAAGAGAGAATCTAACCATCTCTCCTTGACATACAATGGCATTACGATCGCTGAATTCCCCACTATCAACATCCTAGGGGTTATCATTGACCAAAAACTGAACTGGAGTAGCTGTATAAATACCGTGGCTACAAGAGCAGGTCAGAGGCTAGGAATCCTGCGGTGAGTAACTCACCTCCTGACTCCCCAAAGCCTGTCCACCATCTACAAGGCACAAGTCCAGAGTGTGATGGAATACTCTCCACTTGCCTGGATGAATGCAGCTCCAACAACACACAAGAAGCTCAACACCATCCAGGACAAAGCAGCCTGCTTGATTGGCACCCCATCCACAAACATTCACTCCCTCCACCACTGAAGCACAGTGGCAGCAGTGTGTACCATCTACAAGATGCACTGCAGCAAAGCACCAAGGATCCTTAGACAGCACCTTCCAAACCCATGACCTATACCAACTAGAAGGACAAGGGCAGCAAATGCATGGGAACACCACCATCTGCAAGTTCTCCTCCAAGCCACACACCACACTGACTTGGAACTATATCGCCGTTCCTTCACTGTTGCTGGGTCAAAATCCTGGAACTCCCTTCCTAACGGCACTGTGGGTGTACCTACCTCACATGGACTGCAGCGATTCAAGAAGGCAGCTCACCACCACCTTCTCAAGGGCAATTTGGGATGGGCAATAAATGCTAGCCTAGCTAGCGATGTCCACATCCTATGAATGAATAAATAAATAATTTGAACTTAAATGTGGGAAGCATGATTGGGAAATTTGCAGATGACACAAAAATTGCCCGTGTAGTTGATAGTGAAGAGGATAGCTGTAGACTCCAGAATGATATCAATGGTTTGGTTCAGTGGGCGGAAAGGTGACAAATGGAATTCAATCCGGAGAAGTGTGAGGTAATGCATTCGGGGAGGGCAAATTAAGCGAGGGAATGCACAATAAACAGGAGGATATTCAGAAGGGTAGAAGAAGTGAGAGACCTTGGAGTGCACGTCCACCAATCCCTATATGTGGCAGGACAGGTAGATAAAGTGGTGAAGAAGGCATATGGAATGCTTTCCTTTATTGGCCGACGTATCGAATACAGAAGCAGGGATGTAATGCTGGAACTGTATAAAACGCTGGTTAGGCCACAGCTGGGTATTGCATACAGTTCTGGTGACCACATTACAGAAAGGACATAATTGCTGTGGAGAGAGTACAGAGGACATTTACAAGACTGTTGCCAGGGCTTGAAAGTTGCAGCTATGAGGAAAGCTTGGATAGACTAAGGTTGTTTTCCCTAGAACAGAGGACGCTGAAGGGTGACTTAATTGAGATATACAAAATTATGAAGAGCCTAGATAGGGTAGACAGGAAGGACCTGTTCCCCTAGCGGAGAGACATTTACCAGGGGGCACAGATTTAAGATGATTGGTAGAAGAATTAGAGGGGACATGAGGAAAAACATTTTCGCCCAGAGGGTGGTGAGTGTCTGAATTTCTGGGTTTCTGCCAGGAATGGTGGTGGAGGCAGAAACCCTCGATTCTTTTAAAAGACATGCACCTGAAGTGCTGTAACCTGCAAGGCTATGGACCAGGTTCTGGAAGGTGGGATTAGATTGGGTGGCTGGTTTGTTCAGCTGGCACAGACACGACGGGCTGAATGGCATCCTTCTGTGCTGTAATTTGTCTATGGTTCTAATTTTTCTATGGTTCTATAATCTGTTTTAGTGATGTTGGATGGGCGATAAATATTGACGAGGACAGCAGAGAGAACACCTCTGCCCTTCATCGGGTAGTGCAATAGGATATATAGCTAAAAGGGCGGATGGGGTGTGGGTTTGCTGTCTCTTCCAAAACACAAGACCTCCAACTCTCCCTCAGTATTGCACAACATGCCATATTAGATTGTGTGCTCAAGCTTCTTCAGCAGGACTTGAATCTACAACATTCTGACTCAGATGTAAGAGCACTACCACTGAGCCAATGTTGACACTAGTACTTATGTAGCATAATTTAAATGTAATTATTTCAGTGGCTTCATCTTCACAATTTTATTAGATTCACAAATCAACATGGACTTTGAGATTAAGTAGCTTGACACAAAGATGTTTTGAATAGACTTATGGTTTACTTTAAAAGCCTGCTTCTAAGGGATTGGTGATCAGTGCTTGACGTTAATGTCATTTTGACGTAGTTGCATCATATGATGTCACAATGGTGTAGCAGTTCCAAATTATTATGTGGTAACAGATTTAACTGATCAGAGGACAACACTGTAATGAGCTGCATTATGTATGATGTTTGATTGGCACATCAGTGGGCCAATATCCACATTCTAAAGAAACCCGATGGAACCCTTTTCGTAAATTTGTGTTGTGATGAAAGGTCACAGACCTGAAACATTAACTCTGCTTCTCTCTCCACAGATGCTGCCAGACCTGCTGAGTATTTCCAGCACTCTGTTTTTATTTGTGAATTTGTGGTACTGTTTATAGGGTGTTTTCAGTGCCAACCTGATACTGAACCAACAAAATATCCTTAAAAGGAATAATATCCCGGTGAAGCTCCAAAGGACAACGACCAGTTTTCAAGGTTCTTACTGAAAATATTTTACTGAGATGCAACCACCCTAATTAATATAATATGCGGTTGTTCACAAGTCGCCCACTGCTGGACAAGGGTGTGTATAGTTTTTTTAAAGAAGAATCCAAATAGAATGTCTGTTTCATTTCTACCGGTACTTGCAATACATCAGGGAACAGAATAATTTTGACCACTCCAAAGCAACAAGAACCATTGCCTTCTGATCATATTCCAAGCTTTGAAAATGTATACAGGAGCGCTTGGATGTTTCAGTTGCTCTTCCAAAATCTTTGACATCCCAGCTTATAAATTTGTACAGAGGTAAAATGGGTGCCCAAGAATCCAATATGACGGGTGGCATGCACACGCACAGGCTACACTGAAAGTGTGCTCCCCACTATTATTGGTTAATGCTGCTGGCATTGCAGCAGCCCAAAATTGATGATCACTCCACTGGTGAGCTACCTACATAGGCAACATCACCAATCTAATTTAAGTGAAGCTCGAGCTACAAAGTCAATTGGGCCTCGGGCCTACCATTTCCAGAACAAGGGACCATTTCTTGTGCCGATTTAGTATCTTCAGGCTGGCACTAGCCAATTTCTCCCATCTCATCTATCTCCTTCTTACCCATTACTTCCCTGCACCTTGCACTTATCCTCTGGCATATCATCTCTGTGTGTGAATGACCTCTCAATCTTACTTGTATGGATATTTTATTGTATTGTACATGTTACTTATCATTTGTACTAATATCTCTGTTTATATCCAAACTACCCTCAGTATATCCATTTATAATGTACTCAACTTCCTCTGAAAGTATCAAAACCTAGAAACTAATATTCATGATGGAAATAATATTTATGGATATGTGCCTCAGGGCAAATGGGCGCATTTGCTCGACCAATTTGGAAAGCAGCATGGTTACTTCAGTTGTTTGACTTGTTTTTCTGACTAAAAATTCAATTGCTATCATTAACTAACAAAAAAGGAATTTTGAACATAGTATACCAACAAACATTAGAGAAAATGCTAAAGAAGGTTGGTTGTTGTGTTCAATATTGCCTTTCAGCAGCATTATCTTTGCCTTCAGTGTGCTTCCATCTGGATTGAGCAAGTCTTCTCAGTGTTCTGGTGTTTTTAAAAATTCTTTCATAGGATGTGGGCATTGCTGATAAGGTCAACATTTATTGCCCATCCATAATTGTTCGAGAAAGAGATGGTGAGCCGCCTTCTTCAACCACTGCAGTCCTTTGTTGTAATAGTTTGGTACAACCGAGTGGCTTACACGGTCATTTCAGAGGACAGTTAAGAGTAAAGCACCTTCCTGTGGATCCAGAATCACATATAGGCCAGCAGATAACTTTCCCTAAAACCAGATAAGTTTTTATGACAATCTAGTAGTTTCATGGTCACCATTACTGATACTAGCTTAATATTTCAGATTGATTAATTAACTGAAATTAAATTCCCCAAGCTACCATGGCAGGATTTGAACTCCTATCTCCAGGTTATTCATCAAAGCCATCTAGGTTACCAGTCCAGTAACATAACTACTATGCTACCATACCCAATTCAGTCCCTCTTTCATAAGAACTAGGAGCAGGAGTAGGCAATTCAGCCCCTCAAGCCTGCTTCAATATGATCTTGGCTGATCTCGTCTTGGCCTCAACTCCATTTTCCTGCCTGTTCTCCATAACCCTTCAACCCATTACTAATTAAAAATCTGTCTATCTCCTCTTTAAATTTACTCAATGTCCCGGCATCCACCGCACTCTGGGGTAGCAAATTCCACGGACTCACGACCCTTTGAGAGAAGTAATTTCTCCTCATCTCTGTTTTAAATCTGCTACCCCTTATCCTAAAGCTTTGACCTCTCGTTCTAGATAGCCCCACAAGAGGAAACATCCTCTCTATGACTACTTTGTCAAACCCCTTAATCATCTTATATACCTCAATTAGATCTCCTCTCATTCTTCTAGGGGCAGCACAGTGTCGCAGTGATTAGCACCGCAGCCTCACAGCTCCAGTGACCAGGGTTCAATTCTGGGTACTGCCTGTGTGGAAGTTGCAAGTTCTCCCTGTGACCGTGTGGGTTTCCACCAGGTGCTCCGGTTTCCTCCCACAGCCAAAGACTTGCAGGTTGATAGGTAAATTGGCCATTGTAAATTGCCCCTAGTATAGGTAGTGGTAGGAGAATTGAGGGAAGGTGGGGATATGGTAGAGAATATGGGATGAATGTAGGATTAGTATAAATGGGTAGTTGATGGTCAGCACAGACCCAGTGGGCCAAAGGGCCTGTTTCAGTGCTGTATCTCCCTATGACTCTAGAGAGTAAAGGCCTAAACTGCTCAATCTCTTGACATAAGACAAACCCCTTATCTCTGGAATCAATCCAGTGAACCTCTTTTCACACCCTCTTTTTTTTCTCTCACCCAATCCCTTCATTTTTAAACCTTTGGAGTTCTGATAATTAAACAAAATAAGTAAGTTGATCTTTTTGAAATAACCACACGTATCTTTCTTAGTTCCTTTACTTTGAATTTGGATGGCTGTTATTCTGCCATTCACATCTCAAGACACATCTTTTGTTTCTTTACTTGTCCTTATTCCACTCCCTTTGGCCTTGTACCATGAAACCTTTTGTCATTTAATCTCTCCCACCCTACACCCTATCACAGACCTTTCCTTTTGTTCTTCTTCCCACCCTGCCCCCTTTCACTTTCTCAAAACCGATTACATTTCTAACTTTTCTGAGTTCTGATGAAAGGTAACAGACCTGAAATGTTGGGCTGAATTTTATGGACCCTTACAGATGAGAATGGAGGATGGGGTGGGGCCATAAAATTGCGTTCAAAGGCCGGGGGTGGAGTGCCCATCCCCTTCCTGACACCTTCCAACTTAATCCAGAGCGGGAAAGGCTGAGAACAGCCTTCCTACCCCAGGTCAATTGAGGCCCTTTAGTGGCCAATTAAGGCCACTTAAGGGCCTCTTCCCACCCCCACACCAATTTAGTAGAAGACGGAGGGAACCGCTGCCGCAGTGAGATGCAACCGGGTAAAATCTGGCAGCCTCCTAGCGGGGCCAGGGGGCTCCTTTTTTGGGGGAAATCCAGGGCCCCAGCAGGCCCCTCTGTCGGTGATCGCCACCCCCCCTGGGAAGACATCCCCCCACCCTCACCAACCCCACCCTTTTACCAGGGCCTGCCTGAATGAACCTGGCAACCCCAACACCACTCACCTCTCCCAATGTCACTGACGTCCTCGACACTGCAGAGCTGCTGGCTGTCTGATTGGCCGGCAGCTGTGGAGGTGGGAGCTCGTACCTTAAAGGTGCAGCGTCTCGGACAGTGGGCTGTTAATTGCCTGCCCACTGTGGAATTGCAATGGGGGTCCAATGGAGAGCCGAGGCAAGGTCTCCCCCCTCCACTTTCTGGCCCGCTACCAGGACCCGTCGCCAGAATAAAATTCAGCTCTTTAACTCTGTTTCTCTCTCGACAGATGCTGACGGACCTGCTGAGTACTTCCAGCATTTTCTGTTTTTATTTCAACTATCCTTGGTTCTCTTTATGCCTGCAACTTTAGGAGGTGCAGAATGGGGCCCATGTCTGCTTTCAGAAAGATTCCACTGGGCCTACACAGAGCATCAGGGCAGCGCAGGAATGTCACTTGGCATGCTCCCAAAGTTTGATTTTTAAGTAACAGCAGTGGGCCTAGCCACTCCCCAAGCAAAATTTATTGGGAATATCATGAGGGGCAGAAACCTAGTGGATCTGTGTTCTTCTCCAAGTTGCAGCCCCCCTCACCCCACGGACTAAATTTTCTACCTTAATACTCTTACTCTATTCCTGATGGTATTTTAGAGATAGTAGTACACAGTCATCATCACCTTCTTCAATGCCCTGTCAGTCATGGTTGCAATGCTTAATTTGATTTGACTCATCACTCCGCCTTATAGTCATACTGCCTTAGCTCTGTCATTTCCACTTGCTGCAGTATGTCACAATCCAATATCTTACCCTTTTTCTACTATTCATACCATCAACTTTCTTTTGGTAAATTTTCCCCCATCCCACTTCCTTTAATTTTCTTCCACTGCTCCACACTTTTCCCAACTTTACTGACAACTTAATAGATGCTCCCATGCCCCTGTTGAAAACCTATGCAGCTGTAGCCAGGAAGCAAACAAGAGTATTTGATTTTCCCTTTCTTTCCAAAGGAAAGCAACTAACCTCTACTGAGTAAGGTTGGATTGGGAAGTCCCTCTGTTTCATAACAGGAATATGAATCCTTATCCTATATTTTCTGATGCAATACATTGGAGCTTCAATACCATACTACATCATACCACTGCAGTACCATGCCAATTGATATGAGATTTCCATTGAAGTACAATCCTAGACAAGCCAGTGTCATCTATTTAATTTAAATGGCACAACTCTTGTATTGTTTTTAACATACATTGTTGCCACCTGGCAACGATCCCCAGTCTATGTAGGGGGGAGGAGGGAGAGGAATTCCAGTCCACCAACCCTGCCCAAGCCCTCCAACTGGATAGAACTGTAGCATGATTTTGGTAGTGGGGGAGGGGACAAAATTTAGGATGTAATACTGATCCACCGGTTTTCTACACCGCCAACTTCCCTGGTAAATTGCGCTGCAGGAAATGGTGTGTGTTCCTAAGAGCCGCTCCTCATTACAGCAAAATCAACCTTTAGGGGCAGGGCTGGGAGCATTCAAAGAACAAAGAACAGAACAGCATAGGAACAGGCCATTCGGCCCTCCAAGCCTGCGCCGATCTTGATGCCTGCCTAAACTAAAACCTTCTGCACTTCTGGGGACCGGATCCCTCTATTCCCATCCTATTCATGTATTTGTCAAGATGTCTCTTAAACGTCGCTATCGTACCTGCTTCCACCATCTCCCCTGGCAGCAAGTTCCAGGCACTCACCACCCTCTGTGTAAAGAACTTGCCTCGCACATCCCCTCTAAACTTTGCCCCTCTCACCTTAAACCTATGTCCCCTAGTAACTGACTCTTCCACCCTGGGAAAAATCTTCTGACTATCCACTCTGTCCATGCCATTCATAACTTTGTAAACCTCTATCATGTCGCCCCTCCACCTCCGTCGTTCCAGTGAAAACAGTCCGAGTTTATCCAACCTCTCCTCATAGTTAATGCCCTCCAGACCAGCAAACATCCTGGTAAACCTCTTTTGTACCCTCTCCAAAGCCTCCACGTCCTCTGGTAGTGTGGCGACCAGAATTGCACGCAATATTCTAAGTGTGGCCTAACTAAAGTTCTGTACAGCTGCAGCATGACTTGCCAATTTTTACACTCTATGCCCCGACCGATGAAGGCAAGCATGCCGTATGCCTTCTTGACTACCTTATTCACCTGCGTTGCCACTTTCAGTGACCTGTGGACCTGTACGCCCAGATCTCTCTGCCTGTCAATACTCCTAAGGGTTCTGCCATTTACTGTATATTTCCCACCTGCATTGGATCTTCCAAAATGCATTACCTCCCATTTGTCCGGATTAAACTCCATCTGCCATTTCTCCGCCCAAGTCTCGAACCAATCTATATCCTGCTGTATCCTCTGACAATCCTCATCACTATCCGCAACTCCACCAACCTTTGTATCGTCCGCAAACTTACTAATCAGACCAGCTACATTTTCCTCCAAATCATTTATATATACTACAAAGAGCAAAGGTCCCAGCACTGATCCCTGCGGAACACCACTAGTCACATCCCTCCATTCAGAAAAGCACCCTTCCACTGCTACCCTCTGTCTTCTATGACAGAGCCTGTTCTGTATCCATCTTGCCAGCTCACCTCTGATCCCATGTGACTTCACCTTTTGTACCAGTCTGCCATGAGGGACCTTGTCAAAGGCTTTACTGAAGTCCATATCGATAACATCCGCTGCCCTTCCTTCATCAATCATCTTTGTCACTTCCTCAAAAAACTCAATCAAATTAGTAAGACATGACCTCCCCTTCACAAAACCATGCTGCCTCTCACTAATAAATTTGTTTGTTTCCAAATGGGAGTAAATCCTGTTCCGAAGAATCCTCTCTAAGAATTTCCCTACCCCTGATGTAAGGCTCACCGGCCTATAATTTCCTGGATTGTCCTTGCTACCCTTCTTAAACAAAGGAACAACACTGGCTATTCTCCAGTCCTCTGGGACCTCACCTGTAGCCAATGAGGATGCAAAGATTTCTGTCAAGGCCCCAGCAATTTCTTCCCTTGCCTCCCTTAGTATTCTGGGGTAGATCCCATCAGGCCCTGGGGACTTATCTACCTCAATGCTTTGCAAGACACCGAACACCTCCTCCTTTTTGATAATGAGATGACTGAGACTATCTGCACTCCCTTCCCTAGGCTCATCATCCACCAAGTCCTTCTCTTTGGTGAATACTGATGCAAAGTACTCATTTAGTACCTCGCCCATTTCCTCTGGCTCCACACATAGATTCCCTCCTCTGTCCTTGAGTGGTCCAACACTTTCCCTAGTTACCCTCTTGCTCTTTATATACGTATAAAAAGCCTTTTGATTATCCTTAATCCTGTTTGCCAATGACTTTTCATGACCCCTTTTAGCCCTCCTGACTCCTTGCTTAAGTTCCTTCCTACTTTCTTTATATTCCTCAAGGGATTTGTCTGTTCCTAGCCTTCCAGCCCTTACAAATGCTTCCTTTTTCTTTTTGACTAGGCTCACAATATCCCGCGTTATCCAAGGTTCTCGAAACTTGCCAAACTTATCCTTCTTCCTCACAGGAACATGCTGGTCCTGGATTCTAATCAACTGACATTTGAAAGACTCCCACATGTCAGATGTTGATTTACCCTCAAACAGCTGCCCCCAATCTAAATTCTTCAGTTCCTGCCTAATATTGTTATAATTAGCCTTCCCCGAATTTAGCACCTTCACCCGAGGACTACTCTTATCCTTATCCACAAGTACCTTAAAACTTATGGAATTATGGTCACTGTTCCCGAAATGCTCCCCGACTGAAACTTTGATCACCTGGCCGGGCTCATTCCCCAATACCAGGTCCAGTACGGCCCCATCCCTGGTTGGACTATCTACATACTGTTTCAAGAAGCCCTCCTGGATGCTCCTTACAAATTCTGCCCCATCGAAGCCCCTAGCACTAAGTGAGTCCCAGTCAATATAGGGGAAGTTAAAATCACCCACCACCACAACCCTGTTACCTTTACATCTTTCCAAAATCTGTCTACATATCTTGGGATATTGTGGAATTTCATCCCACTGACTCCTGATAGGTAGTCCATCTCAGAGTAATTATCTTTACTAGGCAGCCTATCTGTTCCCTGAAAAGCATTTTTTAAAAATTATCTTTTTTTTCTTCAGCCCTTCTGTGCTGTCTGGTTCCACAGAAAAGTTGGCAAACTGTTGCATCTGCCCCAAAAAAACTCTATGGACAGAAGTTCCACTTCACCGCACTTTTGCCCCCTCCAAAATCATCATAGGATTTCTAGCGTACTGTTGATTATACAATCACTTAATATAATGTTGAGTAACTTTCAAAGCATATTTACTCACTTCTTACTGTTCACATTTCACTGCCATATAGAAAATAGATTAATTTAGATCACAATTGTAACGCGGTCTCTAGATAGCCTCTGAGGCCTGATCACTTCTCCCTGAATTATTCCAAAGGACTGGAACTCAATTCAAATTATTTGGTATGAATTCAGTGCAAGTCATTCACATGAGTTATGTTTTATTGTGACTGATCTTGACTTCCATGGGTTTCCCTAATGTTTGTTCTCCTATTTATGTTTCTCTTGGGTTTCCTGTAGTAGGCCTCTGTGAAGCAAGTTTGCACTGCTTTGTTACCAAACAGTCTGATCAAAATGTTGTATGCTTTTTGGTAGCGAGTGAGATTTCTTTTAAAGTACATTCATTGTACTAAGAGAGAGAGTAGCCTGTTTTAAAAAAAAAAATCACATTATTGTTTTCCAGAGGTCGGATTAAAGAGTATAACACCAAACCATTGTGAGGCCTATAGCCCACATGATCAGCTGCATAAAGGATCTGGAATTCTCCAGAATATTCCTTCCACACATCTGGCTATATACTTTAACTAAAAACAGAAAACACAGTAGGCCAATAAGCATTTGTGGAGAGAACAGAAAAGTTAATGTTTCAGGTCAGGGCCCTTTTAAAAAATATGTTTTTTATTTTTATATATATTTTCTTTTTTATTGAGTGTCTTAGGTGAGTGCTTGAGTGATACCAAGTAAGCTGTTTGGTTTATTGAGTGTGAAATAAGCAATGATAAATCTGCACCGTCTCCTTTGTTATCTGTTGCCCCACCCCCACCTCACTTGTTTATAATCTGTGACTTTTCTAATATTTGTCAGTTCCGAAGAAGGGTCACTGACCCGAAACGTTAACTCTGCTTCTCTTTCCACAGATGCTGCCAGACCTGCTGAGTGATTCCAGCATTTCTTGTTTTTGTTTCAGATTTCCAGCATCTGCAGTATTTTGCTTTTATTTTAGTGTAATGATAAATACATGCCAATTTGGTTTCACTCATTTTCCTGAGGCAACTTTACAACAAATATTATTTTATTAAAACTACTAGAGTGTTATTACATTTATTAAATCTTGTCATTACAGGAAGATCCTTGTTTTCAATCGGTTTCTAAATTCCTAAAAGCTATATTATTGGATATAAGTACTGATGTGATGATGTGCACTGGAAGTGCAAGTACAAATTCGGCAAATAAGGCATGGACTATTGGGCGCACTGGCCTTCGGCCTGCTGATTACTTGAAGTACATTACAATTGATGGGCCAGCTGCTGGTGATATGTTCTTTTCTCATTAGGCATGCTAAATTTATTTAATTATATAATTTATCACCCCATAGTCCACTGCTTTCAGCACTCATTTCAAACCCCATTCAACCATTTTGAAGCATATAGCCTAAAAGAGAATTGTTAAATTTTATTGAGGAAACCTTAATTTGACTGTCAACATGACTTATTTTACAGAACTTTAGGCTTTTCTTTCTGGCCATTCCTATTATTTTTGCCCTATAGTGCTGATTTCTCCTACTTTCGGTCAGGATTCTCTGCAGTCTGTGGGTGTTTGCCTAGTGCTACTTAAGGTAACACTGCCATAATTCTGATCATGGGTGTACATATTTGCTGGTTCTGGAAAAGGAAGTTCAGGATCTAAGGAGGTATGAGAGGAAGATGCATTGACACCTTACCGAGTTCTGCCACACCTGACATACTCAATTAGATATAAGTATACACCAAGGCACACCTATATTGGTCAGAGGAGATGTAGACTCAAAGGCTATAATTCATGAACAAAGCAGCTGCCAGAAATATCTAACTTCCTTCAGCCTGCAGCTCTAAACCAATTCTTGGTTAGTCAATCTGATCTTAAAAACAGCAATCATATCACCTTTCAACCTACTCTTGTTCCAGTGAGAACATGCCCTCTTCAAAGGCAGCCATTGCAGGAATTCTTATCCATTGACTTCTATGTGCTCTCTGTCCATCAGGCAACTGGGGCTATGAGTACCGCATAAATATTTGAGTGACCTTCCCTCATAAACTCACACAATTTTAGGGTAACTGTGCCGAAGAGTTTTTATTAAGATTATCTACGAGCACTGGTCTTCAACAGGAAAGCATGTGACCAAGACATTTATATTTCCATGGCTTTGTTAGCCTGGTATGTTAACCTCTATCATCATTTCCACATGATACATCTCACCAGATTGCTTTTGAAAGCACACTGTACCAGAGGTTTCTTTAAGGAACTAGCTGTCTCTCTTAACTTGAAAATTTGTTCCCCAATTTTATATATCTAAAACATTTCAGAATACCAAACCTTGATCCTTGCTACTCTTCAATGGGCACAGTGTAATCTTTTCAGGCTCTTGAAGCTCTGATCAACCATTTACACTTTAAGAAAGGACTATATTGTTGGATCTCCAAATATATGTATGGTAGAGCTCAGAAAAGCATTTTGAACACACTGTCCAGGAACCATTTTCTCTAACTTGTAACAACATACTGTAGAAGTGTTCCTCGCATTCTATAGAACTGTGAAGTGGAAAGGGATGTGAGAAGAGTGACGGGACATTTGAACAAGTATGAGGTAATCAAAGAGAGTCAGTATGGACTTCTGAAGGGTAGATCATCTGATTAGTCGAGGTGAATTTTTTAAGAAGGCCATTAACAAGCTGGACAGGGGAATATCTATAGTTGCTAGAACATGGATTATCACAAAGTATTTGATGAAGTTCCACACAAGCAAATATCAGCAAAAATGAGTGTGTATGGAATGGAGATAACCTTGTGACGTGAATTGGTAATTGCTTGGGAGGTAGGAGACAGAGATTAGGGATAAAGTAACGTATTTTAATTGGCTGGCAGTGACGTGGTGTTCTCCATAGATCTATATTTGGATCTCAGCTTTTCACCAAATATATCAATGACTTGGATGAAGGAATAGAAAATTGTATATCCAAGTTTGCAGATGACACTAAATTAGGAGGCTTGACAAGTTGTGAGGAGGTGAACAGGAAGTTGCAAAGGGATATAGATAGATTAAGTGAGTGGCAGATGGAATTCAGTGGTAGGGAAGCCAAGGGATTTGGACACCCAGATAACCAAATCACTAAAAGCTAGTGCAGATATAAAAAAATAATCAAAAAATTTACTGGAATGTTGGCTTTTATCTCAAAGTAGTTTCAAAGGGGAGAAAGTTATGCTTCATTTGTACAGATCCTTGGTCAGGCCCCCTATAGAGTACTGCATTTAGTTTTGGGCATGGCACCTCGGGGAGGATCTATTGGTCTTTGTGGAGAAACAGCACAGATTCACCAGAATTATAGCAGAGCTTAAAGGATTAAAGTTTGAGGGCAGGTTGCATAAACATGGGCTGTATTCCTGGAGTTCAGAAGGTTGTGGAGTGATATAACTGATGCGTTTAAAATGATAAAAAGATCTGCTGGAATAGATAACCTGGTTGATGAACGCAAAAGAAGATGGAAACATCCTATAATTAGAGCTAGGCAATTCAGGAGTTCAATCAGGAAGCACTTTTTCACACATCAATGTACTCCACTAAAAGCTGTGGGTGCTGGTTCAATTGAAATTTTCAAGAATGGGATTGACAGATTTTTATTAAGTAAGGATATGGACAAAAGGAGGGTAAATGGTGTTGAGAAGTACAGATCGACCATGCTCAAATGGTGGACTGAAGGCACTGGACACTGCAAAGGCTATGGGCCCTGACAACATTCCAGCAATAGTACTGAAGACCTGTACTCCAGAACTTGCCGTGCCCCTAGCCAAGTTGTTCCAGTACAGTTACAACACTGGCATCTACCGGCAATGTGGAAAATTGCCCAGGTATGTCCTGTACACAAAAAGCAACACAAGTCCAACCCTGACAATTACCGCCCCATCAGTCTACTCTCGATCATCAGTAAAGTGATGGAAGGTGTCATAGACAGTGCTATCAAGCGCCACTTGCTTAGCAATAACCTGCTCAGTAACGCTCAGTTTGGATTCCGCCAGGTCCACTCAACTCCTGACCTCATTACAGCCTTGGTTCAAACATGGTCAAAAGAGCTGATCTCAAGAGGTGAGGTGAGAGCGACTGCCCTTGACATCAAGGCAGTATTTAACGAAGTACGGCATCAAGGAACCCTAGCAAAACTGGAGTCAATGGAAATCAGAGGGAAAACACTTCGCTGGTTGGAGTCATGCCAAGCATAAAAGAAGACGGTTGCGGTTGTTGGAGGTCAATCATCTCAGCTCCAGGGCTTCCCAGGACTCCTGCAGGAGTTCCTCAGGGTAGTGTCCTAGGCCCAACCATGTTCAGCTGCTTCATCAATGACCTTCCTTGAATCATAATATCAGAAGTAGGGATGTTTGCTGACGAGTGCACAATGTTCAGCACCATTTGCGACTCCTCAGATACTGAAGCAGTCCGTGTAGAAATGCAGCAAGACCTGGACAATATCCAGGCTTGGGCTGAAAAGTGGCAAGTAACATTTGCGCACACAAGGGCCAGGCAATAACTATCTCAAACAAGAGAGAATCTAATCATCTCCCCTTGACATTCAATGGCATTACAATCTCTGAATCCACCACTGCCAACATCGTGGGGGTTACCATTGACCAGAAACTGAACTGGAGTAGCCGTATAAATACCGTGGCTGCAAGAACAGGTCAGAGGCTAGGAATCTTGTGGCGAGTAACTCACCTCCTGACTCCCCAAAGCCTATCCACCATCTACAAGGCACAAGTCAGGAGTGTGATGGAATACTCTCCACTTGCCTGGATGGGTGAAGCTCCAACAACACTCAAGAAGCTCGACACCATCCAGGACAAAGCAGCCTGCTTGATTGGTACCCCATCTACAAACATTCACTCCCTCCACCACCGAAGCACTGTGGCAGCAATGTGTACCATCTACAAGATGCACTTCAGCTATGCAGCAAGGCTCCTGAGACAGCACCTTCCAAATCCACGACCTCTACCAACTAGAAGGACAAGGGCAGCAGTTGCATGGGAACACCACCACCTGCAAGTTCCGCTCCAAGTCACACACCATCCTGACTTGGAACAATATTACCGTTTCTTCACTGTCACTGGGTCAAAATCCTGGAACACCCTTCCTAACAGTACTGTGGGTGTACCTACCCTACATGGACTGCAGTGGTTCCAGAAGGTGGCTCAACAGCACCGTTCTCAAGAGCGATTGGGGATGGGCAATAAATGCTGGCATAGCCAGCGATGTCCACATTCACAAATGAATGAAAAAGAACAGGCTTGGGGCCTGAAAAGGCTTACTCCTGTTCCTGGAATCTGGTCTTACATTCTTTTGCAGCTCATAATTCTACAGTATTTGAATGAATCTAGAGTTTATTCTCTGCATATAGAAGTTGGAGGCAGATAATAAATATGCCAAAGCTGTTCTCTCCTCCTTTAAGATTTTATAATCTACCTCTGTGACCACGGTTTTGGCAAAACCATTCTATGAATTTATAATCTGTCCTTATATATTTTTATATGGCTCACTATCAAATTTTGTTTGCTAATGCTTCTGTGATGCACCTTACTATATTGAAAGTGCAATGTAAATGCAAGTTAGTCATAGAGAGATACAACACTGAAACAGGCCCTTCGGCCCACCGAGTCTGTGCTGACCATCAACCACCCATTTATACTAATCCTACATTAATCCCATATTCCCTACCATATCCCCACAATTCTCCTACCACCTACCTATACACTAGGGGCAATTTACAATGGCCAATTTACCTATCAACCTGCAAGTCTTTGGCTGTGGGAGGAAACCAGAGCACCTGGCAGAAATCCACAGTCACAGGGAGAACTTGCAAACTCCACACAGACAATAGCCAGAATCAAACCTGGGTTGCTGGAGCTATGAGGCTGCGGTACTAACCACTGCACCACTTTGCCGCCCTGTGTTCTTTTTGTATTCTCATTTTAGGACTTAATTTGCAGGGCTATGGGGAAAGGTGGGACAGGAGTAAGTGGAGCAAGCTTGCTCTAGCAGAGAGCTAACATAAACATGATGGGCTGAATGGTTACATTACAGAAGGAGGCATTTCTATGATTCCATGTCATGTTTTATCTTCTGGGGAGCATCCTTTCCCCAGAGTTCTGTGTAAAAATGCATTTTTCCTGTGGAATTATTGACAAGTAGAGCACAGCATCTGTGCAGTTACGAGCCAACCTTGCCCTTCCCTCTTCCTTTGAAACCCTGCATGTGCCATGGCAATTTAGTTCAAACCTTTTGACTGTATGGAAACTCTCTAACTTCAAAGCTTGCGGAGAGGACTGCCAAGAATTTTTACAGCTGCCAGGTTTGTCGTAACACTGTGTACAGTTGGAAAACGGGAAAAACTGAGTACTGTGGGAAATCTAATGACTACTACAGCAGAAGTCTGGGCCTAAGTTACTGAAGGTTGCATTCGTCATGGAAAGGGCATCATTTATGGACACTTGATGTAGGCGTTTTGTATCTCTGAGGAACACATGTGGAGGGGATAAAAATATTATCTATTAAATTGAGCTGTCGTTTTCCCTGTAGTCTATTTCAACTATAAACTAGGACAAAAAAAAAGTGGCAGTGACACTTCATAGACGCAATCTCCTTTTGTAACATCCTATTAGAACGAACGGAAATTGGATTTGGACACAGAAGGTAATTAACAGTAAATGTAATCTTGATAAGCGTTTTCCGGTTGCGAAACGTGCCGTACAATAATACCGATCAAGACCTTGGCAAGTTTGTAGCTACAATAATTAGATTTATATAACTAGCACGAAAGCTTCGCTAAGATTTTAAAGAGGAAGTCTCCGAGAGGCCATGTTGAGGGAGAATTGGCTTTAAATTTGCAGGAGTCGATGCGTCAGGTGCAATTAACCTCATAAAAAAACACTCCCGAGGTTGGAGTGGATCCTCGGTATCCAGGGCTGCTGCTGTTGTTGTGTTATTCTCCAAGCCAGATTTCCCTTTTGAAACAGCAGTCTTCAGTGAAACAGGAAGCTGCTATATCTCAGCAGACTCGCTCGCCTCCAGCCGTGCGCTCTTTGTTTTGAAGAGCCCGGCGACGTCAAACTACCGGCTCCCGAGATGGCAGCACAAAGGCCAAGCCAGGCCGGGGGTGGGGGGGTGAAAGAGAAAGGAACACCCCACATTCCACTCCCTTCCATAAAAGGAGCGTCTGCCTTTATATGGTAGCACAAAGGAAGCGGCCGAACTTTCAAGGGGAAACACCCCCGCATTCTTCTTCCCAATTAGGTCGGACGCTCCTTTTATGGCGTGACAAAGGCATGGACGTTCGGAGTGGCTTGGATTATCCGCCCTCCCCCAGTCTGGGGGGGCGTCAGTTTGGAAGTCAGAATGAGAATGTTGTGGCTCGGCCCCTTCCATTCCTATTATGGATGGAAGGTCCATGTATGGAGTTCGCCAACACTCGGGAACGCTGTGTCTCCGGTTCATTATGGACAAGTGGTCCTTTTGCGGAGAGATGCGCTGCTCTGAGAGGAGTTCACCGGCGCTGAGGACCGGCCCCCCGGTATTCCCATATTAGGAGCGCATGACCTTTTTTGCCGCACCGAGGCGCGCCCTCATTGTAAACAGATAAAGGCTTCTCTTATAATGTACATAACTTCCGTTTCAATGTAACAGTAGCAAAGCGAGGCAGTATGGCGGAGCGCGGTCAGCCACCCACAAAACGGCTCTGCTGCAGGCCCGGCTTTAATCCTTCCAAAGCGCCACAGAGGGTGGCCCCGGCCGGCAAAAGCTACAAGCCGGAGTCGCTGCTGGACATCAGTGCCAGGAAAGTAGCGGAGAAGTGGCCTTTCCAGCAAGTGGAAGAGCGTTTTACCCGCATCCCGGAGCCCGTTCAGAGGCGAATCGTTTACTGGTCCTTCCCTAGGAATGAACGGGAAATTTGCATGTATTCCTCATTCAATTATTCGGCCGAAGACGGAGGGGACGACGAGAGCAGATTGCCTTTTAAACGGGGCATCGCACTGCTGGAAAGCGGCTGTGTGGACAATGTCCTTCAAGTCGGTAAGTATTCTCCTCCCCGGGCTCTTTCACCAAACCTGAAGCGAAGAGGCGAATGCATTATGTGCCCACGTCAGGAATTTAAAGAGCAAGCCAGGTGAAGAAGTGTACACAATACACCCTTTCTTTTAAAGGGACAGCTTTCCGTCTGATGGCTCGGGACAGCGTTGGATTTTAACCCTGTCATTCACAGCCTGGTGTCCCTTTAATACACGACATGAGTTGGTGTAGATTGTTTGAAATGTTCACTGCCACAAAGAATTCCTCTTTCTCTCTTCCCCCCCCCCCCCCCCCCACCCCCACCATTTCTCAGAAAAGATGGCGTCCAGTTTTGCAGTACTGTTTTATATTTGTAAGATATATTGTTTTGAAATGTTCGGGTGTTTGTGCCATGTTCCTGCTGTGTGGGCTGTTTACTTTGAGGAAAGGGAAGGGATTTGAACTGTAAATTCCTCTCCTCCCAAAAACAGACGGCGGTCTCGGTAACCTTGCAGATTTTTTCTTTGCCACGATCTGGATTCAAGAGTTCCAGTTCAAAGGATTGACAAAGGGTGACGACGAAGGAGGAATAAATATATATATTTAATTTTCACTTTTATTGTCCTTGAAATACTTGATAAGGGGTGGGGGAGTTGAGTTGCTTTTGTTGGAATCGACCCTGGTTGTTATATTTGCCAATTGCGCATATCAAATAGCCGTCAGCATTCCCTTCCCACCGCCTCGTTACTTTGTTCCCATTTTCATGTTTATTATTTGTTCTTTTCTGTTTCTGTCACCCTGCACCGTCGGACAATAGAGCTTTCTTCAATGCTTGTTAAAGACATTGGAGAGAGAGATTTGTGCAGGGCAGTGACAGACTGGCTGGAGCGATCCTTTCATAGCACGAAGAATTGAGAGGGATCCATCCAAGGGAGCAGGAGATCGGGTGACCAAACGTCTCAACAGATTTGAGTTTCCTCCCCCAAACAGATCTCTTTCCGCCCCCCCCCCCCCCATCACTTTCAGTGGCTTGTCTTTTTTTCATTTCCCCCTTGGTCTGCGGTTAATTGGAATTCTAAAGCAATCTGCAAACGTGATTTTCTGCATGATCATTTATTTTCCAGTGGCTCATTGGGCGCAGTGCCCTTCCGCCTAAAGGGCTTTTCGCCCAGTTTGCCTTCCCCCACCCCCTTTCTCTCTCTCTCTCTCTCTGTCGCTGCCTCTCTTCTTGAAATATTAGCTTTTACATCGACTCTGCTTTGATCTTTCGCCTTCCCTTTCGAAATGGGTCAGTTTTGTTCACGGTTTCTTTTTTTTTAAATAAATAAAAATGGAGTGGTGGCCGGTTCTGTTGGCTGAGATTTTTTTTGCGCTTGCTTCTCCGCATGCAACCGATCAAGAATGACAGCAGCGCGTACAGGGAGGGTTCTTGGCTGATTGCATTTAGCCAGGAATTCACTGTGAAAATAAGCCAAGGGGCGATAAATAAAAGATGCAATCTTCCAGGAGACACAGACGAGCTTTAGTAGCTTTCAACAAGAACGATGTCAAGGGTTTTAAAGAATTTTTAGAGAGAGGAGGAAGCCCTGCAGGATTTGGGCAGCTTTTGATTTTCAGTGGCTTTGCTGTAGAGAATGTTTGGCCCTAGCTCAGTAGATTTTTGAAGGTGGGCTTAGTTTTGAGTGAGAGGTTGTCAATGATTATACCAATAGCCTTTTTTTTTACACTGATTGCATAGCTCAGACACACAATTTTGGCATTCTGTTGTCTGCTCAACCCTCCTTCTTAGCATCAGAACAGATCTCTCTCATCGCACTAGAGCATTAAAGCGTTGACTAGGCTTTTAACATCTCACTCCTGTACACACTTAAATATAGTTATATCTCAGACTGGATCAGCTTCATATCATATTGCTAAATAAATTGATTCTCAGGATTATCTGAGATTGGACGATGTTAAAATGTGTACTGTGCTGGGGGTGGGGAGAGTGGTATTTAAAGGAAAGCCAGAGCTTTAATGGCAAATGGGGGAATGAACCAAAGGAAACCATTCCAGTTGCTTCATTTGTCAAGAAAGTCTTTGCCTTGACCAAAGCACTGGAAACCTGCTGATTTAATCAAACTTATGGCAAACTTATTTTGGGGAAATGTGAAGGGATAATCTCTTGCCCAGAATTTCATATGGATTAATTAAGGGAAATATCTGGATATGTGGCTTTTGAATGTGTTCACAGGAAAACTCATTGTACTGTAGTCACTTCTTAGGAAACAGTAATATCATTGAAGCTAACTTTGGGTGTGACTGGTCAGACTGCAGTTTTGCTGTAAACCTGTAACAACATGGTAGTTTGTGCAATGCTTGTAAAATGCATAATTGTTGTCAAGGTCACTGAGCGATTAAAAGCCACTCCTCTGAGACATTTCTTAGTTTAAAGATAAACCTAAGCTAGCAATTATTGTCACAACCATAGGAAAAATCAAATTATTACCAATGAATTTTTTTTTTTACTTTTAACTCTATTATCATAGCATTGTGGTGACTATTGAAAGGACTCTTGTGAACATCCATCTCTCCTTGGAGCTGGCATCTGTACCTGATAATGATGTACAGCGTTTATAACTGAGAAATGTTCAAGGATCTATCATTTACTGTAATAGATGAAATAATTGACTACTGAAAAAGTGTTAAAGTACAGCTTTTGCTATTCATTGGTTTGTCTGTTTGAATAGACAGTACATGTTTGGTTTTGTTCATTACTGCACTGCCACTTCCAACCAAGAAGCTCAAGGCTAACTTTATTTATGGCAGTGCTTTGCTTCCAGAGCAAACTTTAAAACTCAGTTAGCTGCAAGACAGTTGGTAGTTGCCTGTTTTTTAAGCAATTAATTGTTACAGCTCTAGTTTCATTGTATAAAACATTGGAATAAGCAGCACTCCTCACTGTAGAGTTGTGTAAGTGGAGTTTAACATACTACATAATTCCTCATGTAACTGTTGTTACTTAAAATTGTTTGAGATATATTCCTTGTAAGCTTTGAAGGCACTTGTACCTGCCCCCCTTCCCCACACAAAATTTAAAACCTTTGACATTTCAATCCCATGTCCACGTCAGCTAGACCCTGCCTTTTCAAATGATCACTATTGCATGCTGATTGTTTATAACATGGAAAAATCAGGCTTGTTCATTGCTTACCGGGTTACCATAAGTCATGCGCATTGTAACCCAGTAAATTATTTGCATTAAGCTTTATTTTGCTACAAATGATTTTCTACTGTGCATTTAAATGTATTTTCAGCTGCCTAGCATTAAGAATGTTATTAATCTGCCATGTTTTAAGACTAAAGTAAGTTGAGCACTGAACATGCTGTTGGAATCAAGTTATTTTCAACAGCCAATCTTGGTTTTTAATTTAGCAATTAAGTTGATAAATCTGTTACGGGCTGAGTAAAATATCATTTTTTAATTAGCATGTACATAATTTCAGTATCAAATACTACATTGATCTCTGGTGTTTACAAGGGCAGTCACTTCAATGTATCTGAGTGAACTTATACTGTAGAATGATATATTAGCTTTCAATACTGGCTCATTTTTAATTAGTGTAGTAATATATTAAAGATCATATCAGGAAAAAAGCTCTTTTAAATGCAATTATTCCAGAAGTAGGAATGGGTGAGCATTGTTTGTTTATTGTTGTCTTTCCCCAAACCATTTTTACCCAATTACCTGTTTGATGCCTGCACTTTGTGATCTATTTTCTCTAGTGATTGGTTGAAATAGTGTAGTGAATAATAAAGTACATTTGTGAAAGTTCCATCTTTTGATCCATTCCAGGTATAAATAATAAAATAAAGGATTGCTTTTATGAAGTGTTCAATTAAGATGGACACGGTGGGCCGAAGGGCCTGTTTCTATGCTGTACGACTCTAAGATGTACACTATTATCATGGCCCAAATAAAATCCCACCTTAAGGACATCTTCCTAAGTTTCCGTGTGTACACAATGCATCTTGAATGAAGACAGCTGCAAACTTTGTAAAAATCGGAATATTCAGGCTGAGTATAAATGGGGCATTGAGATTATATAGACTTCTACTGTTGGGAAGCAGTAAGTATCTGACTATTCCTAGTGAGGAATTTTATCTAATCTTGCCAAGCCAGGACAAGAGCTCTTCACCATTTTGCTTTGGCAGAAATGGCAGCTAAATAAATAAAATGCTTTGTCTTGAGAGTGAAAAATAGACCAATGGATATTGTACCAGTCACAACCCTGGTTAAATAAAAAATCCTTTTGGAAAATAAATATTGTGACAAACAATGGCAACACCCCTATAATTGAAAGGGAACAAGTGATGAGGATTTCAGTTCTGGTAGAACTGAATCTGAAGGGTTTGAAAGTCCAGTGTTAAGTTTAGATGATTATACAATAATAGTGTACTCGCTGCCTGGAAGTTTGATAGGAGTTTATGAAAATTTGCTCAAGTTAGAGCAGGCCTTGCCATATGAGTAATTTTTTTCCTCCTGTATTATGTATTAGTGGAAAAAGCATGGAATGCAGTGTGACACTTATTTCTATAATAATTTTCAACCTGTAAAAATAAAATTTTCAGTCATTGCTAAATTTTTTTCCATGCTTGTGAACTGACTAAGTGATATCCATTAGCAAACAAATGTTTGCAATTAAATAATTTGAAATGCATATCACCAATTAGGTACTATGCCAAACCAATAAACAGTGACCATGTTCAGGCGCTATTGAAATGTGTAATTCCTCTGACTGTATCTAATAAAATAGGCAAATTCTTAAACCCCATTCAATAGAGGCATATTTGTTGAATCATTAAAGTAAGAATCAAAGGATTTGAGTATTTTTTCCCCGCCCTTACAATTCTTTGGGCAAATTGGAGAAAGCAGAATTCTGCATTATTTGGGAGAAAATTCTGATATTTTGGAATAATTTGACTCCCTTTTCCAACTGAAAATTGAACTTTCTGGATATAGTAAAGATACAGTATATCTACAGAGAATTAAAGACTACAGATAAGACTTGTGGTACTTTAACTGCTGTCTCCGCATTTACTGTATTCTTCACACTTCTGTTTGAATTTTCTAAACTTTAATGTGTTAAAATCTCTGAATAACCTTGAATCTTGTGTTGTTTTGCACAGTTCTCATTGTGGCAGAGTATGTGACTCATCAATAAAATAGACCTGAAGTTATCCCACCCTTATCTGTTTATGTACAAGTTTAATATATGCGGCTAACTTGGTTCAATAAATGGGTACACAAATGGGTCTTAATATAGATAATTACATGTATGCAATAAACACTTTGGCTGTATGTATTGTTACGATCAGGTGAGGAGGGGTCAAAAGGCTTGTCCCTCTCCTTGTTTGAAGCAACAGGGTTTATTTCTTCTAAACAGTGGATATGCTTACCAATTCAGTGACTGTTTAACCCTTTATGTGTTATGATCATAAAAGAACCAATCAGACAAATTTTCTTGAGTTTAAACAAGAAAGAGGTTAGTTTATCGTACTTAAAAAAAAAACTAAAAACCGATCTAAGTAAAATAATAAACTATGCTCCAACTTTCATGCGCGCGCACACACACGAATCATAGAGACACACACACATAGGTTACAGAGTGGAGAAGAATGGATTGATTGGATTAGAGTTAGGAGCAATAAAAAAAATACAGTCTGTGGAGTCTGGTAATTCAGTTGTAGTCTGGCTGAACTTGGTGGTCCTGAACTTTCTGGCTGGTAGATGTGGCCATCTGGTTCAGGGTGTTCTTGGAGACCAGTGCGGCAGATGGTTTTCTTCATGGGGTCTCTGTCTGCAACAATGATGGGCTTGGATGTTTGCAGTCAGCAGGCAGGGTTCAGACTTGCAGGGTGGCCTTGAGAGAGAGAGACACCCCACTTGGGTCCTTCACTGATCAAAATCAGGTGCTTCTCTGTCTGTGGAGAGAAGGGGCAACTAGTTTCACGCAGATAGAGAGTCTGTCACGTGATGGCCCAGTGTATTCTCATTATTTTTTGCAAAGTGACTAGATCATGTCTAAGAATTCCAATTTCTCAGGGCCCCATTGTTCCAGGATTACCCTTTGTGTGGCTTGTTTCCACCAGTGTTAATGATCCAAGATTGCCTTTCATGTCTTATTAATGAAGGCAGGACCAGGTAATCCATTCAAAATTCTCTCCATTGTTTTGGATGAGGACTAAACAGACATTTGTCTCCACCTCGATACCTTGGAATGTAAGGTATTTAGATGCAAATTACAGTGGCCATTTTAGCTGCTAACATTGATCCTTTTTCAGTTCTTTATCTCTTTTTTTAAGTTTTACTTCAGGTTTACAACCAATGGATTAAAAAAATTATTTGGCATAGCTCATGTTTATGACGGTATGTAGAGTGAATATTTTTTGCTACTGAATCTTGTAGTTGATCTCGGTATGGTATTTTGCATCGAATATATTATAATATAAAGGCAAAAGATTAGTACGTATTTGTATTAGTCTTGAGTAGTTCAAGTATTGTGTAATATGAATTTTGAAGTTGATAAATTATTTTAGCAAAAATAGGCACGTTTTCCCCTTCGCTCCAAAGGTCTTTGACTACAAAGAACATCTTTTATCAGTTTTTTAATATGCTTTAGTATAGTGCGCACTCAAAAAATCAATTCTGTCTCTTCAAGCTTCTCCCTCTGCAGTCTGAGGTCAACCAAGGTGAGATTCAGAATCTGCTGTGATTGGCTCAGTATTGCAAGTGATTGACAGTCAATCATATTACAGGGATCAAGGTCAGATGTTGGTGTCTTCCTGTTGATTCCAGGCATATGGGATCTACCTCCCTGTCCTTTTTTTTTTTTTTTCCCCCACCTTCCCTCAACTGCAAATAATAAACTTGATGCACTGGACAGATACTGTCCATTTTTATTACTCAAAACAAGAGACTGTTTCTGAAATTATACTGGTGAACATATTGAGCTAGATGTCAACCTTGACTTTCGCCTTTTAAGTTAGAAGGTTGTAGGTTTAAGGCCCCCTCCAGAGACTTGAGCACACAATCCAGATGGATATTTCAGGGAAGTATTGAGGGAGTGCCACACTGATGATGGTGATGTATTTTGGATGAGACGTTAAACCAAAGTTCCATCTGCCCCTTCAAATGGAAGCAAATGATCCCACGGCAATAATCAAAGAAGAGCAGGGGTGTTCTCTCCAATGTCCTGGCTAATACTTGTCCCTCAATCAACATTACTTAAGCAGATTATCTAGTCATTTATATCATTGCTATTGGTGGGACCTTGCTGTGTGCAAATTGGCAGCTGTATTTCCTTGCAGTACAATAGTAACTATACTTAAAATATTTCAGTGGTTGTAAAATGCTTCAGGGTGACTTGAGTTGATGGGCACTATATAAATGCAAATTCTTCATTTCTTTAGTGATAATGTAAAATGGCAGAAACAATGGGCTTTATTAGTGTTTGTTTTATTTTGGCAAATAATTGTGCAATTCAAAATATTCGCTTGTGTAATTTTTCTGTTGTGGAAAAGGAGGAAGGCCTTGTTGATGCAATGTGACGGTGTTAGGTTTTTTTGTGTTCATCAAGGATCAAACTACATTGCCATGCATTACTCTTTTTAACGTTTGGCGTTTATACTGGCATCACTTATTCCAAGATCAGGTTTATATGGCAATTGCAGAATAAAACCCTCTATCCTGTCACTAAAATTTGGCTTGACCCAACACTAGGAGACCACTACTTAGTATACCGAATAAAAATTTTGTATTTTGAGGTGCAAACTTGCCATAATTGCATAAAATTCTGCAGTAAGCCTAGTTTAGAAGTATTTCTGTACAATACACAATGTTTTGGTAAAGTCTACATGTGCATTGTTGAAGGTGTTTCTTGGAACATCTGGGAAAAATATGCTGTAATCAAATATGAATTGAATTTGTTGGCCTTTAGATCTGAGACATATAACATTCTTCATTTTACTTCCCCTTTTTCCACCTCCAAGTTTTTAACAGTAAATTTGAAGGTCAGGGGATATATTGTTGTGTGTGAAAAGATTGAAGAAAAATTATTTTGGTAAACGGGAGGCTTATAATGACCATTTAATAAATATTTTCTTTAACTTTATGTACAGAAAAGAATATATACATCCAGATTCCTAAAAGATAAAATTAAATACTTTTTATTGTATAATAAAATATTATACCCTTGAACAAAAATATTTATTAAACGGTCATTATAAATCTCCCTGGTGTACCAAAATTTTTCTTCGATCTTTTCATACAGAAAAACATGCAAAATCATTTATAAGAACATACGGAGCATAAGAAATTGGAGCAGGAGTAGGCCACATGGCCCTTTTGAGACTGCTCTGCCATTCAATGCCTTTCAATATGACCATGGCTGACCTTTTGCCTCAACTCCACTTTCCTGCCTGCTCCCCATATTCCTTGATTCTGAGATATCAAAAATCCATCTATCCCAGCCTTGAATATACTCAACGATGAAGTATCCATAGCCCTCTGGGGTAAAGAATTTCAAAGGTTCACCACCCTTTTGAGTGAAGATGTTTCTCCTCATCTCAGTCCTAAATGATCAAGAGCTTGAGACTCTGCCCCCAAGTTCTAGATTCCCCAGTTTTCTCACAGCTGAAATTAGGAACTCTGTACAAAGTGGGAATGAAAGCTGGGACCTCTGCTAGCTTGTTTAATTGTAAAAGAGCAGTATTTATATTGCACGTTTCACAACCAAGGATGTCCCAAAGTGCTTTACAGCCAATGAAGTACTTTTGAAGTGCAGTCACTGTTGTAATATAGGAAATGTGATAGCTGGTTTGCGTACAGCAAGCTTTCTCAAGCTGCAGTGTGATAATGACCAGATAATCTCTGTTTTTAGGAGTTGGTTGAGGGATAAATAGCATGGGATTTTTTTCTATCCACCTGAAAGGGCAGACATGACCTCCGTTTAACATTTTATGTAAAAGATCATTGCTGCCTGTGCAGCCTGGGGTTTGTGCTCAAGTCTCTGGAGTGGGTCTTGAGGCCACAACCTTCAGACTTGGAAGTGAGATTGCTACCAACTGAGCCATGGCTGATATAGCTAGTGACTGCCATTCATCCAGTTCTATCTGACCCTCTATGTAACTTGATTTTACAAACAATACCTAGGAAGCAACTGGACTGTACAGTAGGATAAATACTGCTTTCACTGATGGCCTGGGTTCAAATCTACCCCTCGACTAATACTGGCTATAAGATCCTGTGTAAAATGAGTTTGGACAATCACAAACTAATTTGCTATTAATCAGCAATCTCATTCAGGGAACATGGGGTGGTTGGTGTGGGAAATGAAGGTAAAAATACTACACTCATGAAGGGTGCTATTTTGAGGTTAGAGCTGAGCCAATTTCATGGAGCTTACTTTGCAGCTGGATGTGCAGTACTTGATCTAAGAGTGCTTGATGCTGATGTTGGGTGCCTGAAATGGGAAGAGTTTAATTCTCCAGCAGTAACTTCCCTTGTATGTTTGGATCAAATGTATGCATAATTAACTATTTTCACTTAATTCTCCCCCATCCCCACCAATTAATTTTTTAAAAAGGTAGTTGGTGAAAATAAACATTGTGAATGCAGAACATTTTGGGTAGGCTATGTTTCAATTGAATAAATGCCAATGGATTTTAAATTAATTTGAAATGGTGTGCAAATCTGCTCCTGTCACCTAGCCTGCCTCCCACCATCTCAAATATGATGACAACAACTTGTATCTATAAAGTGGTTTTAAAACAGAAAAGCATCCTAAAGTGCTTCACAGTGTAACTTCTATTATCTGCACTCCAGCAATTTCACAGGCCAAAGCCTTGCATGACTTTCTGTGCACATCCTGCAAATACCAGTCTCCTTAACCTTGCATCATCCTCCCAGCTGAAGAAAATTTAAATTTAGTTTATATTATCTGCATAGTATTTTGTTTTTTATATATATATATATATTTGTCAAAATCTGGGAACATTCAATTATCTGCCAATTTTCATTATCCTCCAGATGAGTCCTGTCCACCATTGTGAATAATAGAAGATTCATTGTATTTGTTTTAAAGGACTGTTACTAGAAGTTAGCAAATTTTGATGACCATCTTAAAATTGTGTTAAGGATATACTGGAATTAAAGGCTTGGGCAGGGGTCTGCAACCTGTGGCTCTTTTAGGACTCGTAATTTGATCGATCAAACTCATTTTGATAATTAAATGGCTTGTTTCATTTTTTAAACTTGTAATTTTTAAACTTTTATTAACACTTTCGCACAAGTACAATATCATTCAATTAACCTTTTCTGTAACAACCATAGAAATGTTGCTGAAATTTGTCTCTGCCTTGTTTTCCATTACTATTGGCGTTTGAGAAGTAGCATTACAGCTCTTAAGACATTGCGTTTTTGACAATTTTTTTAAATCGGCTCCTCTTGTTATTAAGGTCGCTGACTCTTGGGCTAAGGGCTGAACTACTCAGTTTCTACAAAGTGATGACCGGGTGAAAGTCAGCACATTGGTTTTAAAAAAAAACCTGAGATCCAGACTCTCATGTTACAAAGGAACACTTGGATCGCATATAAAGCTTTAATCTGGAACATTTTCAATTAAAAAGGAGTGATATGCAATGTTCCCATGCAACAGCCTGGAAGGTACTGCACAGGCCTTGTACATGGCTGTACAAAATTTAAAGGGGCCGTGCATAGTAACTAAATTTTAAGGGGGTCATTGGTGCTATGGGGAGAGGAGGAGACTTATGATGGCCTGGATTTTGTCGTTAGCGGCAAAGCGGTGGTGCTCGCCACTGACCTCTAAGAAAGCTGCCCATAAATATCTAGTAATCTCTATAGCATGGATTCCCCTTTCCAGATGTTAACTTTAATCTGGCGTCAAGTCAAAGGGATCTCCAGGTGTCCAACAATAGTGATGCCATCAAGCAGGTTAAGCAGCCAATCTCCTTGAAAAATTCTCAGACAGCAGCCCAGGAAGTAAAATACACCTATTATCCTTCATTTTTAGTAAGTTTTAGAAAGTAAAATAAAGATTGGGGCATACACATTAGCAGCTGAAATATTAACTTAAAAATTCCATAGTTTTTCATTTTTTATCATAATGGAAAAATTTGACATTTCGCAAGTATAAAATTAGTTTGCCAGGGCCAGAGAGGTGATTCAGCAGTATTTATGACTTAGTATGCAGTTTGAGACTCAGTTGCACCTCATTTACAAGGCTTAAATTTTTTTTTGGTGAGGGGGCGGATTTTTAGCAACAGTGTTACAGCATAAAACAAGTTCTGATCAGTTCAATGATTTCTAAAGATTTCTATCTGCCGGGCCTTCCAACAGCACACCCAGCGAAGGAGCAAGGAATCTTTGACCACAGTTAATGGTGCATGTGCAGGCTCCAGAAGTTGGTGTCAGTTTCACAAGGTAATGACAGCAAACTTGACAGTTGGATGCCATTACTACCACAAAATCTGGGCTATTAGGTTGGGATTTTTTTTTTGAACAAGCTGATGAAGCTGATTTCTGGCAAAAGGGTTGAGACTGCATCATTTTAGATGAGGGTAAGGACAGGCCTAAGAAAGATTTGACACCAGAAACTGGAGTTGTTGCATTAGTGTACTCAGTTGCATTATGGATACACATAGAGTAAATTGGCTTCTTGTGATGTTCTGATGTGTTCAATGAACCCTTTTTCATGCAGAACCTACAGTGTATACAAATTCCTTCTAACATTCCTTTTCAATAATGTCCTCTTTGCAAATGACAGTAAAATGGTTATGAAGTTATACTGTAATTAACTTCTTGATGAGAGATCATGTTGCCCCAGCATCTCTTAACCAGACGTAGAAATATTAGTTCAGTACAAGGATGCCTGCTCAGCTTTACAACTTTTCTAAGGAAAAATTGTTGCATAGAAAGTGGTTTTTGTTCTCAAAATCTGTACAATGCCCTTCCTTTATCCTCACACATTTTATGGACCAATTCGAAGTTCTATTTTGTTCGTCTTTCATATTGACACACAGGCAATTTAAAACACAGTACTGCATTGTGCTTGTGAACTTTGGCTTAAGCAAAAAGGAATTTTAAGTTGCTATTTGAGCCAATTTTTTCTTCATTTGGAGGACACCAAAGTACCTAAAGTTTCCTCCGTCAAACTCCATATAGTTAATGCTACTAGTGGTGTAGTGAGTGATTCAGGAGTTAAATGTGGAATTAACTTTCATGTTACTGTCTTGGTATGGCACATTTCTGTCCCCTCTTCTAGAAATTGGTCTTTGTTGGATTTCTGCTGGAAACATTCGACTACAACTAAATTATAGTTTTAAGAGCCAAAGAAAAACATTGGGAACAAACATGTGTTCATGGTTTCCAAAGTTGTAGAACCAACCATGAGTTAAAGTATTTTATTAATTATAAATTTACCACAAAAAAGGCAAAATTGCCTTCTGAAATAGCCTTGTCCTTTCCTCAGCAAAAAGATTCAAATGTTAGATCTCCCACTTTCTCCAAAGGGATTTAACCTGATCATTGTACAACTGAATCCTTATAAATATACAACTAATTGGCCAAAAATGTGCTTGGATTGGGACTCCTATAGAAAGTTTGTTTGAGTCAAATGTGCTTTTGCACCTTGCCAATCTCCTCCTTTTATTTGTCCTCCTAGTGCTGTGTACACTTCTGCAAGGGTGTGGGCATACTCTTTATGGCTAGCCATGTGCCAACCTAGTCCAAAGTCAACCTTGTGTTGATTATTTCCTTGCAGAGCTTTCAAATGTGTTACTGTTTGAGGAAGGTGGTTTGTGGGGGGGGGGAGGGGGGGGTGTGTGATTGTGGTTGGTTTCCAGAGGGCTGTTTTGATTTCTGAGATTAAGTTAATGTGGAGAGGCATGTTGAGAATGGGTACACTGGAATTCTGCAGGTGAACGAGATGTTCATCCAACCAAATTTCATTGTAATAACCAAGCATCTCTTGATGCAGCATTCTGTATGTTGTGCATGTGTACGTGCTTTCGCCCATCGAGAGGTACCATAGACACGATCTTCACAAGAAAAATGAAGGTAACAATGCCAACCGCTGTACATGGTCTTTGTCGACCTCACAAAAAAGCCTTTCACACTGTCAACTGTGAAAGCTTACGGAGTGTCCTGCTCAAATTTGGCTGCCCTCAGAATTTGTCAGCACCCTCCGTCTACTCCATAATGACCTGCAAGCTGTGATCTTCAATGGAACCACCAAAGACCCTACCACAGTCAAGACCGAGCTCAAGCAAGGCTGTCATCGCACCAATCTTCTTCATTTTCCTTGCTGCAATGCTACACCTCACTTCCAGCAAACTACCTGCAGACGTGGAGATAATCTACAGAACGGCCGGGAAACTGTTCAACGTACACTGCCTTCAATACAAAATCAAAGTCACTCCAACCTCTGTCATCAAGCTTCAGTATGCAGACAGCACTGGCATACATGCTGACTCTGAAACTGAGCTCCGGATCATTATCAGATCCTTCTCCAAAGCATATAAGAAAATTGGTCTTTTACTAAGCACTCGGAAAATGAAGGTCCTATTCCAACCACCTCCCACAACACAACACCTCATCTCAACAATCAAGATCAATGGCGAAATCTTGGAAAATGTGGACCATTTTCCATATTTTGGGAGCCTCCTCTTGGCGAAGGCAGATCTGGATGACGAGGTTCATCATCGCCTCCAATGTGGCAGCTCAGCCTTCGGCTGACTGAGGAAGATCAGGATCTCAAACCCGAGATTAAGATCATGGTTTACTGGGCTGGGGTGATCCCTGCGCTCCTATATGCTTTGGAGACTTCGACAACCTACAGCAAACACCTCAAAGCACTGGAGAAGTACAACCAGAGGTACCTCTGCAAGATCCTCCAAATCCAGTAACAAGACAGGCGGTCTGACAGCAGCATCCTCTCCCTAACAAACCTTCCCGGCATCGGGGAGCTGCTCGTCTAAAACCAGCTCTGCTGAGCAGATCCTGTCATTCGCATGCCTGACACAGACTCCTGAAGCAGCTGTTCTACTCAAACTTGGTCACGGCCACGACGCCTCCACCAGCACCACATTACCAAAATTTAGTCCGGTGTGGGAAGGCCGTTTATAATTAAGGCCCTTAACTGCCACCACAGCTGCAGTTAGCCGTTGGCAGGTGGCCCTATCGCCGCATGGGAATCGCACCACAGTAAACTGTGCTGGCTACTTCCTGGCTCCAGGTTGGGGGGCATGGGGTCTCTCGTTCAAAGGCATTTCATCCCTGAACAAGGGACCTGGCATCAGGAAGGGGAGGGGCCTGAGGGCCACCCCGCAAGACCCCTCCCGTCCTGACCTACCTGAGGCCTGGGTCCAGCAATTTGCTTTGGCCTCCAGTAGCAGCCACCGCCACTACATTGGCGTTCCAGCTGCTGGCCTCTGGCGGGCAGCTCTCCAAGGACAGGTCTTCCTGTGTATGCATGTGTGCGCACGTGTGAGTCAGACTCTCTGGGCAGTATTTTATGCTCTCCCCATGGTGAGTTTGGAGGTGGGGGTGGGCATTTAATTGAACAGGATGGTGGCAGGTGGGGACCCTGCCGCCTACCCCCAATTGTCTAGTGGCCATCTCTGGTGCCTGATTGGCCTGTGATATGGTGGGCCATTCCCAAAGAAGGCAACGGAGATGTCTCGGTTCTCCAGCCAGCAGCTGAGACCCCTGTTGCCTCCATAAAAGTCCCCCTGTGAGTGTGTGAGACTGTGGGTGGAATTTTATGGACACAATGGGCGTCTCGGCCGCTGGGTAGAGAGGCGGCAAGGGACCCACATTGTCTCCCTTGGGAAAGGCCTGCCATATCATGAGCCAGTCAGCAGCTGGTAGTTCTTTTGCTCAGTAGCACCACTGAGCAGATAGTGACTGCTGCTAGAATGACATCCACTGGAGGCCCAGGATCAAGGAGTGACCCAGGATGCCATGGACTTGATCAGGGTGTAATCAGAGAAGGTGGCGGGTTCCCCACCTGCCACCATCCTGCCTGATTAAATGCCCTTCCTGCCTCCAAACTTGCCACAGGAGAGCATAAATACTGCCCTGTGTGTGAAGGGATGGGTTGCAGGAAGTGGGGTGTGGAGATTGTAATATGTTTTGTTTTCAGGCTCTGGTTAACAAGATGCGAAAAGATTGCAGTTTCTTTTCCTTCTGTAGAAATTATTTAATTAGAATAACCATTTTTCCTCATTCAGCATGTTGTGGAATGAATTTGCCATGACCAAATTTGAAATGTCAAACTGAAGAGAGTAGTCTCATTCTTCACACCCACATGCTGTGTCGTAAACACATGAATCTTACTGAAGGTGAATGACTTTGACAGGCTTTGAAATAGCTGAAACTTTTTTTTTGCCATTCGAAATGCATGGGGAATGCTTGACTGGTTCTGACATTAATTGGAAGTATGCAGTGGAGCCTGTCAGCATAATAAACCCTCAAGAACCAGCTGATCAGATAAAGCGGAAGCTCATTTACTGAATTAATGTGCTGAAAATTCAGGTAATTTACCTCTTGTCTTGGTGTGTTTACCAGTCTGCCTATTTACAAAAGCCATTTTTCATTGTTAATTCACATCAGGTTTGGTCTGAGGCCTGAAATTGTGTAATGTATTCTATAATATATAAATGGTCTATATGGCAATGCAAGTATTTCTGTGCATTAGGCAGTGGTTTCAGGTAGCTTTGTTTCCTGAGTTCTGTTCAGTAGAACAGCTGAATGAATAAACATGGTGAAACTGCACATAAATAAACTTTAAAAACAAAATAAAATAAAAAATGAGGATTTGACCGTGCACATCTTTGTTTCTTTAATGCTAGATACAAACCATGAACTGAACAGAATTAACTGTTCCTATTAATTTCCTTTCAGAATCTAATAAATTACATGACCTATTATCTTTTAAGCACATAATATTTATCGCTGAAACAATGTTCTCCCTTGTTTTTATTCTTCTGCTCCATATGCAGATTTTCAATTAATACTTCAATTTTAGTGTTTCAAATGGTGGCTGCTTCATGTTTGAAATCCAGGATTTCCCTTTTAAGAAAAAAGGCACTGTTCAGTATAATGGAATGTACCAAACTATAGGAATAGGAGAGTAGATGCTTCAGCTCATTGAGCTTGTTCTGCTACTTTGTTAACAATGGCAGCTCTTTAATCCTAATTTCCTGCCCTTTCTCTATATCGCTTAATATCATTATCTATCTTCATCTTAAACTCCTCAAATGATTCTGCTTCTATGGCCATTCTGGGAAAAAGGATTCCATCATACAACCTTTTGTGTGATTTATTTATTTCTTTTCATTTGGTTCAAACTTTAAAGTTATATCCCCTTGTTCTAGGTTACCTTATTCGTGGGAAGAGTCTTTATCTATCTCTAGTTATTACCCTTCATTATTTTCAGCACCCCTTAAAACACATACCTTGAGGAATACAACCCAAGTTTACCCAATGTGTGATCTTAACTCTATGTCCCTTCATTTTGGGTCTTATCTTGCTGAATTGTTACATGGCTCTCTCCGATGTCAGTTTATCCTTCTTCATATGGGATACTTCAAACCGAACACAGTATTCTAAATTAGTTATCACCAGTGCTCCCCATAAATGTTTCTGGACCATTAAATCCCTCTATTCATCTATTTCTGCACTTAGTTTATGGAACTGATTTAACTAAATTGCACTAAAAGTGCAAAATAATGCAAGTTGGAATGGGAGTTCTTTACACCTAGGTGGTTTATGCAGTTTTCTTAATGTATGGGGAAACAAAAACTAATTTGTTTGATCCATTAGAAATAAAATAAGTTGGCACCGAGAAGGCAAAATGAAAGAACAAACTGTCACCTTTCGGGTTCTTGGGATGTCCCAGAGTGCTTCATAGCTAATGAGTTACGTGTGGAGTGTAATCACCTTTGTCATGTCGGGATACGTACTGACAGAAATTATGTTCACAGCAAGATGCCATAAACAGTGGCATTTATCTTACCTAATCAATCTGTGTTGGTGATGTTTGAGGGATAAATGTTGGCTCGGACAGCTTTAGAAGAGGCTAAAATCAGTGCTTGTTTTTTCAGGTCGGATAATCACGCATACTGATTTTTTAAAATGTAAAATATCTGTTCTTTGGATGAGGGCAGTACTCACAAGGTCATGTTTAAGGCCATAACTAATTGCCCTGAGGGCATTGAGTCAACCACATCGTGTGGGACTGGAATCGCGTGTAGGCCAGATGAGGTTGTGGTGCTAGGTTCCCTTCCCGCAAGGACGCAACGTAGTTGGGTTTTTTCATAAAGTCCTTCAGCTTTCATAGTCATTTTATTGAACTAAATTCTACAACTTGCTGTGGTAGGTTTTGATCTCTCACTTCCTGGATTCCTGCGTAAATGTACATGAATAGTCAGATTATAATCGTGAGCTTGAAAGGTGACTAAAATGTTATGGAGGAGAGTAGGTTGTTTTGGACTGTATATGTTTTTTTTCTGCAGTTGTTTGTGTTTATCTATGCTATCCTTTAATGGTTACAAAAAATTGGATAGTCTAACCCATTGATATCTAGTCTCCTGTGGTAGCACTCCATGATCAAATCATCGCCAATAGCATAGCAACTGTTTATTTAGTGAAATGTAGCTATATTCTTGGTCATATCTGGAATACTTCCTCCACCTATCTGCCTGTCCCCCATATTTTTAAAATTTGTTCCTACAATTGGGTAATGCTGTTAAAGCTGCATTTATTGACTGACCCATTCCGGTTTACCTTGAGAAGGTGATAGTGAGACACCTCCTTGAACTGCTATAGTCGTGGGGGTGATGGCGCTCTAAAAATAGCATCAGGAAGGGAATTTCAGCATTTTGACCGACAAGTGGGAAGCAATGACAAGTATATCTTAGTTCGGATGATGTGAGGATGGTGTGATTTGGTTGCGATGGAGTTCCTATGGCATTGTTGCTCTTGTCCTACATGATGGTAGAGGTCATGGGGCTTGTAGGTGATGTCAAAGCCACCTTGGTGAGTTGTTGGAGGGCATTCTGTAGGCACAATTTACAGCTGGCACAGTGTGCCCCTATGGTGGAGGAGATGGATATCTAATGTCAATGAGGTAAACTGCTTTGCCTGACTGGTGTTGAGCTTTTTGAGTATTGTGGCAGCTGCACCTATCCAGATGAGTGGTGAATATTTCATCACACTCCTCAATTGAGCTTTGCAGATCATGGCAAAGTTTTGAGGGATGAGGAGGTGAATATCCAGCCTCCACTCTACCATGTCATTAAAGAGTTGCCTTTCAGGACTGAGACACATCCCAAAGTGTTTCACAGCCAATGAAGTACTTTTAAATCACTGTTGTAATGTACGAAACGCGACAGCCAATTTGTGCACAGCAAACTCAAGTTTGCCCAGTAAAGTTTCTGGTCTATTTCACCGTTGGATGAGTTATAACAGGTGATGAACCTGTTGAACAACCCTACTCTTGATCTTATGATGGAGGGAAGCACACTGCTGAAGTGGATTACAATGATTGGCCTCCAAGAACCACCTCCAGCTAATGAAGCACTGTCCCCCCTATTGACTGCAGTTTTGCATGACTGCAGTTTTGCAAGGCTGCCTTGATGCTATCTATACTTGATTGAATGATGTCTTGATTTTGAAGATAGCTACCATGCCCCTTCTGTTAGGGTACCATTGTCTAGTTGTACTGGATAAGCACTTGGAGGTGGCAAGTAAAAATAACACCAGAGCAAGTTGTGAAATTAAATTCAATGAATTTGGGGACAAAAGCCACGAAACCTGGTAGATTGTCATTAAAAACCCAACTGGTTCACGGGTGTCCTTCAAAAAAGGGAACCTGGCCCAATTGCTCAATCAGTACTACACATAACTTCATTCCCACACACTCTAGTTGACTCTTGATGCCCTCTGAAGTGATTTGGCAAGCCAGCCAGTTGTAAAATAATTGCTGCAGATCAGTTTTTGCCCTTTGGCCTCAGTATCTTGAAAGTAACTGCAAATACTGGTGCAATACAGTTCAATAGGTGGGAGTGGCCCTCTAGTATTTCAGTTAAGTCCCATTTTTCATATCAGGTAGGATAATGAGTGTTCTATTTTAATCTACCCTGAATTTATGTACCTTTTATGAATTTCAAGTAATTTTTTTAGAACCATTAGAAAAGTTACAGCACAGAAAGAGGCCATTCAGCTCATCGTGTCTGCGCCGACTGAAAAACTAGTTGCCCAATCTAATCCCACTTTATAGCACCTGGTCCGTAGCCTTGCAGGTTACAGCACTTCAAAAGAGCCTCAGTTTAATGCCTCATCCAATGATGCAGCATTGCTCTGCAACTGCACTGAAGTATCGACATAGATTACTTGCTGAAATCCAGGAGTAGAGTTTTAACCCACAACCTTCTGACTCTGGCAAGTTTGCTATCCACTGCGCCAAGATGACACTTCTGAGAATTTTGCCAAATTTATAAATGGGAACATAGGAACATCGGAGCAGGAGTAGGCCATTCAGCCCATCGAGCCTGCTTCGCCATTCAGTTATATCATAGCTGATCATCTACCACTGCCACTTTCCCATGCTATCCCCATATCCCTTGATGTCATTTGTATCCAGAAATCTTAGCAATTTTTTTTCCCCTCTCTCTCACTGTCTGGAACATGCTGAATTATTAAGCTTCCACAGCCTTCTGGGGTAGAGAATTCCACAGATTCACCACCCTCTGAGTGAGGAAATTCCTCCTCATCTCTGCCTTATTATGGACCACCCCTTATTCTGAGACCATGTCCTCTGGTTCTAAACTCACTAGCCAGGGGAAACATTCTATCCACATCCACCCTATCGAGCCCTGTAAGAATTTTATGTTTCAATTAAATCACCTCTCATTCTTTGAAACTCTAGAGAATACAGGCCCAGTTTCTGCTATCTCTCCCCATAAGACAATCCTGCCATCCCAGAGATTGGTCTGGTGAACCTCCATTGCACTCCCTCTATGGCAAATATATCCTTCCTTAGATAAGGAGACCAAAACTGTACACAATACTCCAGGTGTCTCACCAAGGCTTTGTACAATTGCAGCAAGACATTTTTACTCCTATACTCCAATCCCCTTGCGATGAAGGCCAACATACTGTTTGCCGCCTTAATTGCTTGCTGCACCTGCATGCTAGCTTTCCGTGACTCATGAACAAGGACAGCCAGGTCCCTTTGGACACCAGCACTTCCCAACCCCTCTCCATTTAAGTTCTGTCCTTTTTTTTTCTACCAAAGTGAATCACTTCACACTTAATCACATTATATTCCATCAGCCATGTTCTTGCCCATTCATTTAGCTTGCCCAAGTCCCCTTGAAGCCTCCTTGCATCTTCACAAGTTGCGTTTCCACTTAGTTTTGTGTCATCGGCAAATTTGGAAATATTACAATTGGTCACACATCCAAGTCATTTATATAGATTGTGAACAGCTGTGTCCCCAGCACTGATCCTTGCAGTACCCCACTAGTAACAGCCTGCCATCCTGAGAATGACCCGTTTATTCGTATTCCCTGTTTTTTGTCTGTTTTAACCAATTCTCAATCCATTGCAGTATATTACCCCCCCAATCCCATGTGCTCTAACTAATTTTGTTTACTAACCCCTTGTGTGGGACCTTATCAAAAGCCTTCTGAAAATCCTTTATGCTACAAGTAACATCCAAAAAAAAACGTGCACTGCTTGTCAGGTTCTTCCAATACTCCAGTGTATAATTGTATACTGCATGCACTGGTGTACCTATGGTGAATATCAACATCTATACAATTAAGTAAAAGTGAATCCATGATATTCACTAACCTTTTTTTTTTAAGTAAAGTACTTATTGGGGTTAGAATTCTACCCTTTAGAAGTGGAGAGATGCTGTGATTTTTAAGAGCATAATTTTTCAATGCTGCTTTAAGTGATGTCAAGGTTTTTGTTTTGTGCTGAATGTTAACTAGCTGAGCAGCCTTTCCAAACAGTAGCTGTGCGCAGATGCACAATCATGGCATAGTAAAAAGGTGGCTTGGCTTTTTCACTCCACTTTGTGAAGGATTTACTTAAATGTCTGACAAAAGGTTTTGTAATCAAGTTGAGAGATCCATTAAGATAACTGAACATTTGCTTTTAATTGAGTTTAGCTAATGTTTAGTGACAGGCCTATCATTTGTTCTGATTCCTAAAATATGGGACCTTGTTGGGAGTAAGCGTATTTGGAAAGTGCTTTGGAGTCCAAGATTGTGTGCTCAAGTCCTCCAGCTCAGCTTGAACCAATGATGTCTGACTCAAGCCAGAGTACTACCACTGGGTTAAGCTGACAAGACTTGCACATTTTGTGCCTGCTGTCCAGATAGGTGAGATATATGTCTGTTTTATAACTGCTTTCTTGTAGACTTTGCTCCTACAGCCCTGCTTTTTGGATGACATTCAATGTTTTGCCCATGTTTTGGAATATAAATATTTCTGTTTGGGTTGTGCCATAAACACATAAATAAGCTTTCTTCAAGATTGAGCCTGGCAGAATTGCCCTGTAAATGCTGTCATTGGATGGGAGGTATTATTTAGAAAAGGTCCTTCACTTTTTTTTTTGAAGGGGTGGAGTTAGTAAAAATTGCAAAACATGGAATAAAAAAAAATGATATAACTTCATTTCTGCTTGGTTCATGCACTAACTGTGATCAATGTTGCATAACCAGTTACAAGCCCCTCAAAATGTTTAGCCCCTTTTCTCCTCTTAACAACCTGAACTATGACCAAGAGGAGAAGGAAGTAACCTAACAGTAATTTTTAATACAATTTGAAGAATTCTTTCTTCAACTTAATTTCTCTCCACATGTCCAAGTGCCCAGACTTTATTTGTCCCTTTTTGTTATATATACTTTTGGAAGTTGCCTTTGAAATAAACTGGAGTGCTCAGTGAGCAGGGTAGCATCTTTTAGTTCTATGTTTCCTCATGTTAAAACATCTCAATTTCTTGTTGTCTTTGTAGTTTATTAGATTGTTGAAACAAAAATCATGCAAAATACTGATTTTAATGTATGCTGATCATAATAGTCAAGTGGATAGAAAAGGACAAATACAATGGGTGTGGGCTGTTAGGTTTTAGTGTTTTCAACCACTTGATATCTAAATTCACATAACAGAAATTTGCTTAAGTAATGACTTGGTTGCTAAATACTTGAGCAAGCCAGACTTGATAGCACAATGGTTATATTGGGCAGGTATTGTGTGTTGTGAATAATAGTGTTCTGTTCCAATTTTGCAGTTTTTTTTGTTGGCAATGAAGCCAATCACTTCCTTCAATGGATAGTAATGTAGGTTATTTTCTCTGCTGGTTCTTGAATTATCTAATTTCCTCCATCTTTCGCTTTACTGGAGATAGCTGAGATGAAGCCTGTTAAGCTGATATATTGCTTCCCTTATGACTATTTGATTAGAGTATTTCTTAATGCTGATTGGACAGTTCAGCTTTCTGAACATTTGTGCTTGTATAAAAATGTGTTTCTAGAAAAGGATAACGTCGCCTGCTATTAGTGGGTGAGATGTTGCTGTTTTCTTGCTTTATTGCCTGCTTCATTGACACGTTTCAGTAGAAATGTGAAGCTTTTCACACTAGAGCCTACAGATGTTTTTCACTAACAAATTGTGCTTTCAGACCACCTCCTGGTGTGCTTTGGGAACCAAATCAAACACAATGTGAAAATGTGTGCAACACATTGGGGAAAAGTTGAGCTGGGGGGGGTGTGGTGGGGGGAGGGTAGTACGGGAAGAAGAGACAGAACTGTTTGCACCTGGTTTAACAACCTTTATTCAATACTAAACAGCTTTGCTTATAGATTTTAAATATATATAGTTAAACATTATGCATTTTAGATATTACATTAAGCTGGATGTTTCTAACTGTTGTATCTGTTGTGGTTCACCTGAGTTGTATTTTTAACTGAAACATGGAACATTTAACTGGAACGAAATGACACTACGATAGAAGAAAATTTTCTATCAGTAAAAAACACTTCCAATTTATTTTTCAGGCAGCTACAATTTATGAAAGGCTGGGTTGTGCCTTGTGGAACGTTGTATCATTGTTTGAAAAGGGTGCGAGGGATAGTCCAAATAATTATAGGCTGCTCAGTCTGATCTCAGGAGGATTAGTTTAGTTTAGAGATACAGCACTGAAACAGGCCCTTCGGCCCACCGAGTCTGTGCCGACCATCAACCACCCATTTATACTTCTTTGGGCCTCCTTATCTCGAGAGACAATGGATACGCGCCTGGAGGTGGTCAGTGGTTTGTGAAGCAGCGCCTGGAGTGGCTATAAAGGCCAATTCTGGAGTGACAGGCTCTTCCACAGGTGCTGCAGAGAAATTTGTTTGTTGGGGCTGTTGCACAGTTGGCTCTCCCCTTGCGCCTCTGTCTTTTTTCCTGCCAACTACTAAGTCTCTTCGACTCGCCACAATTTAGCCCTGTCTTTATGGCTGCCCGCCAGCTCTGGCGAATGCTGGCAACTGACTCCCACGACTTGTGATCAATGTCACACGATTTCATGTCGCGTTTGCAGACGTCTTTATAACGGAGACATGGACGGCCGGTGGGTCTGATACCAGTGGCGAGCTCGCTGTACAATGTGTCTTTGGGGATCCTGCCATCTTCCATGCGGCTCACATGGCCAAGCCATCTCAAGCGCCGCTGACTCAGTAGTGTGTATAAGCTGGGGATGTTGGCCGCTTCAAGGACTTCTGTGTTGGAGATATAGTCCTGCCACCTGATGCCAAGTATTCTCCGAAGGCAGCGAAGATGGAATGAATTGAGACGTCACTCTTGGCTGGCATACGTTGTCCAGGCCTCGCTGCCGTAGAGCAAGGTACTGAGGACACAGGCCTGATACACTCGGACTTTTGTGTTCCGTGTCAGTGCGCCATTTTCCCACACTCTCTTGGCCAGTCTGAACATAGCAGTGGAAGCCTTACCCATGCGCTTGTTGATTTCTGCATCTAGAGACAGGTTACTGGTGATAGTTGAGCCTAGGTAGGTGAACTCTTGAACCACTTCCAGAGCGTGGTCGCCAATATTGATGGATGGAGCATTTCTGACATCCTGCCCCATGATGTTCGTTTTCTTGAGGCTGATGGTTAGGCCAAATTCATTGCAGGCAGACGCAAACCTGTCGATGAGACTCTGCAGGCATTCTTCAGTGTGAGATGTTAAAGCAGCATCGTCAGCAAAGAGGAGTTCTCTGATGAGGACTTTCCGTACTTTGGACTTCGCTCTTAGACGGGCAAGGTTGAACAACCTGCCCCCTGATCTTGTGTGGAGGAAAATTCCTTCTTCAGAGGATTTGAACGCATGTGAAAGCAGCAGGGAGAAGAAAATCCCAAAAAGTGTGGGTGCGAGAACACAGCCCTGTTTCACACCACTCAGGATAGGAAAGGGCTCTGATGAGGAGCCACCATGTTGAATTGTGCCCATTTATACTAATCCTACACTAATTCCATATTCCTACCACATCCCCACCTGTCCCTATATTTCCCTACCACCTACCTATACTAGGAGCAATTTATAATGGCCAATTTACCTATCAACCTGCAAGTCTTTGGCATGTGGGAGGAAACCGGAGCACCCGGAGGAAACCCACGCAAACACAGGGAGAACTTGCAAACTCCACACAGGCAGTACCCAGAATTGAATCCGGGTCGCTGGAGCTGTGAGGCTGCGGTGCTAACCACTGCACCACTGTGCCGCCCCAAATGATGAGGGTAGTGCAGTGGATGTTGTCTACATGGATTTTAATGAGGCATTTGACCAGGCCCCACATGGTAGACTGGTCAGAAAAATAAAAGCCCATGGGATACAGGGGAATGTGGCAAGTTGGATCCAAAATTGGCTCAGTGACAGGGAACAAAGGTAATGATTGACAGATGTTTTTGTGAATGGAAAGTGGTTTCTAGTGGTGTTCCACAGGGCTCAGTGTTGGGTCCCTTGTTGTTTGTAGTATACATTAATGATTTGGACTTAAAATGTGGGAGGCAAGATTGGGAAATTTGCAGATGACACAAAAATTGGCCGTGTAGTTGATAGTGAAGAGGATAGCTGTAGACTTCAGAATGATATCAATGGTTTGTTTGAGTGGGCGGAAAAGTGGCAAATGGAATTCAATCCGGAGAAGTGTGAGGTAATGCATTTGGAGAGGGCAAATAAAGCAAGGGAATACACAATAAACAGGAGGATATCAAGAGGAGTAGAGGAAGTGAAAGACCATGGAGTGCATATCCACAGGTCTCTGAAGGTGGCAGGACAGGTAGATAAAGTGGTGAAGAAAGCATACAGAATGATTTCCTTTATTGGCTGAGGTATAGAATACAAAAGCAGGGTTGTAATGCTGGAACTGTATAAAATGCTGGTTAGGCCACAGCTGGAGTATTGTGTACAGTTCTGGTCACCACATTACAGACATAGTTGCTCTGGAGAGAGTACAGAGGAGATTTCCACGAATGTTGCCAGGGCTTGAAAGTTGCAGCTATGAGGAAAGATTGGATAGGCTAGGGTTGTTTTCCTAAAAACAGAGGAGGCTGAGGGGTGATCAAATTGAGGTATACAAAATTGAGGGGCCTAGACAGAGTAGACAGGAAGGACCTGCTTCCCCGAGTGGAGATGTCAATTAGCAGGGGATGGTTGGAAGGATCTGAGGGGACATGAGGAAAAACCTTTTCACCCAGAGGGTGGTGGGTGTCTGGAATTCACTGCCCAGATTGGTGGTGGAGGCAGAAACCCTGAACTCATTTAAAAGGTACCTGGACCTGCACCTGAAGTGCTGTAACCTGCACGGCTATGGACTAGGTGCTGGAAGGTGGAATTATATTGGGTGGCTAGTTTTTTCAGCCGGCGCAGACACGATGGGCTGAATGGCCTCCTTCCGTCCCGTAACTTTTCTCTGGTTCTGTGGTGCTCTGAACTGAGTGATTTGAGAATAAAGGTTCTGTAGGAAGTTCTAAACCGTGGGAAAGTACAGTAATGTGACCATTAGTTGTGCTGTTAAAATGCAGTAGGAACATTTTAAATGTATAGCATTACACCAATAACATGGCACAGTTTGTTTATCGGCAATATTATGCTGCACTGTTATAGAAGCGGTTTTACAGCTTTTCATGTTTTTGTTAATGCACTTTAAGCAGTGTTCTTTTTAATCTCCTTTGTAACCACATACAGTTGCATGAAATGCTGTAAGTGATATTTTCTGTGATTTTAAACATGGGGAAAACACAATTTTAAAATAAAGATTTGGATGTGATGCTGCAGGTGGCTGTCTGGCACATCCTCGCTGTCTCTTGTCAGCACCTTTATAGCACCATGGCAATGGAGGAATGTAGACTGGATTTCCTGAACTCCTGTAAGTTTGCTGTATTATTTGTGTAAAAGTTTGAAGTAGACTGCTCCCCAGAGGAAGGAGAAACTTTTTCCCCAAAACCTAATCGTCAATCCTCTGTTGACAAGCAGCTGGTTTCAGAGTGCCAGAGGCAGTAACTTGAGACTCAGTTGTCTGTCCAACTGATGGCAGAAAATGGAGCATTGGGAAGAAAAGTAAGTGGGAGCAGTTGGAGGGTAGCAATACCCAGAAAATTAGACATCCACCGTTTGTATGAATTGCCAATAATTGGACAATTAAGTGTTAAATCTTTGTTAAATGATAAACCGCATTGCTTTGGACTATTTTTACCCAGCCTTCTGTTTTGGAGAGCGAACCGCACACACCATGACAGAAGAGACGAAAATCAAATTTTAGTAGACTAATTGTGTTAAGATTTATTCAGTATGCGTCGTAGAGGCATAATCAGGCTACAGCATAAATTATAGTTGGCTTTTTTTTTAGCAATATTGGATGTTTCATTTATTTAACTGTCTGCCATATTATAAATAACTCTGGGAAATTACTTGCCTTCCAGATGGTCTTGCATTAAAATTGGAAGTATGAGAGAAACTTTGCATTCCCATTTTTTTTACAATATTTCACTGGTAATTTCTGAGGAAGGCCTACTATCCACTTCTACCTCCTCTAATGAATTGAAAGTTGTCTTTTTTTACATTTGATTTCATCCCCCTCAATCATTCTAATTTTCTTTCTTAATATGGCTCTTGCTGAGGTATAGTTCTATGAGGTCAGCAGTACTTCATTGCATATGCTATTTACATGCATCAGCCTGAATGATAAATTAGGACTGTAGAGGTTTTGCAGCCAACCTTGAGGTTGGATAGGACAGTATCAGGTTGCCCTTACAGTCCAATACCATGCCAATTTAGCACAGTGAGGGTGATGTGGATTTCTAGCAGGCATCATAGTAATCAGGAATGGACAACATAGCACCACCAACCCCGCCTCCCACACCCATAACGGGGACATTAAGGCTAATTGTAGTGCCCATGCCAATGAACTTGATATACACCAGGGACCTGCTTGGACTCGAGTAGTGTAACATTTAGTTACTTTATTAAATCGGAGACATAATTACCTGTCACCTTGTTATTGCTAATATATAAAACGTCAGCCAATTATGGATTATGCATCCATTTTTTCCGAACATCTATTCATACAGCAGTGTAGACTGAGGTGTTTCTTTGTTCTCAGCCTGGACTTAATGAAAGTAAATTTTTATTCACTGTTCCAACTTCACCCTGACTAATTCAACATTTACAATTACAAATGTTGTAAATTCAGTTGTTAATCCCACAGTTACCACAAAAGTGCACCCTACTTATAGGAACTAATGTTTTAGAAATTGACCGTTTGCTTGTAAAACTGAATAATTTTGATTGGAGCGTTGAGTAGATTGGATTTACTAATTAATTTAATAATCGTTCCTGCTCTAACACCATAGTTGGAAGTACAAAAACCTGTCTGACTTCCAAGCATTTACCAATGCTGTGCTTCCTGGCTGTTAGGATTTGTGAATTGGATTTGGCTCTAAAATAGTTTGTTTGGACATCCTGACTGAGGTCAACAACATTCTATACAGGGAGCTATGGATGGAAACTTTCACCCAACTGCTGTGCAATGCAGCGTGCTTGTACATTAGACTACATTAGACAGGCCGATTGCTGAATTTAACCCCAATGTTTGGAGTTTTTAAGCCAAATGATGCTGAAAATGGTATACAGATTAACAAATGTTGATGCATTGACTTTGAATCATGGTAATTCAGCAAATTGGAAGATTATTTATTTTTAAGAACCAAATTGAAGGAGCTTCATGAACTCTTGTTTGAGCTAATTCTGTTTCCTATTTTCCCCATAGTCTGTATCTGGTAATTCATTTTAAGGAAACTTCTTTTGGTTACCATACTAATTGAGCAATTATTCAATGTGTAAATGTTTATTTGATGTTTACAAACTGAAGAAGTTTTTAAATGGTGGGGCCTTATATTTAATCTTTTAATTGTTGGTGTAGGGACAAGTGATATGTTCTTCAGAGGACTAGCCTAGAATAGTTGCTCAGGTGTTAAATTACTTTGGGATACAGTAAGGAAAACAATATCTTTTGCTTGGTGCTAAACGACAACTTTCAGTTAACTTTAAAAACTGGTACAGTGTGTTTTGCAGTGGCTTCTAATGATCCATGCTTGTTGCACTGTAGCTTACTGTTAGGCATTGATTTGTGAAGGAAGTATGAATTTTGGTTTGGAGCAGGACAGGAAGAGAGAAAATGGACCATTAATCCTCCATTGCGGTGGTAAAGGCATATTAGGCATTAACTTGAAAGGTAGGAAAAATCTGTAATTGCATTGATTGAATGGAAGGTGGGCAGAGAATCCCACTTTGTGTGGACAAACTAAAGTGAAAGGAAGAAAATACTACATAACTTTTGAGAGAAAGGTACAGTGGCTAAATAGAATCATAGAAAGGTTACAGCGCAGGAAGAGGCTATTTGGCGCAACGAGTCCATGCTGGCTTGTGGGCAAGAGCAGTCTAGCTAGTCCTACTCCTTTCCCTGTAACGCTGTAAATTTGTTCCCTTTAAGTACTTATCTAATTCCCTTTTGGAAGCCACAATTGAATCTGCCATCTGCAGCCTTTCAGGCATTGCATTCTGGATCATAATTTTTTTTTTTCCTCATGTCACCTTTGGTTCTTTTGCCAATTGCCTTTAAATCTGTGCCCTCTGGTTCTAGACCAGTGGTTCTCATGCTTCTGTGGTTGAAAGACCCCTTTTCAAATGGGAGAATTGTCTATGAAATTAATCCAATCTAAATTATACTATATAATGCCCATAATATGAGAGGTTTTTTATTCATTTGTGAGATGTGGGCTTCACTGGCTATGCCAGCATTTATTGCCCATCCCTAATTGCCCTTGAGAAGGTGGTGGTGAGCTGCCTTCTTGAATCGCTGCAGTCCTTGGGGTGTAGGTACACCAATAGCACTGTTAGGAAAGGAGTTCCAGGATTTTGACCCAGCGACGTGAAGGAACGGCAATATAGTTCCACGTCAGGATGGTGTGTGGCTTGGAGGGGAACTTGCAGGTGGTGGTGTTCCCATGCATCTGCTGCCCTTGTCCTTCTAGTTGGTAAAGGTCATGCGTTTGGAAGGTGCTATCTAAGGAGCCGTGGTGAGTTGCTGCAGTGCATACTGTGGTGTACACTGCTGCCACTGTGCATCGCTGGTGGAGGGAGTGAATGTTGAAAGTGGTGGATGGGGTGCCAATCAAGCGGGCTGCTTTATCCTGGATGGTGTTAAGCCTCTTGAGTGTTGCTGGAGCACCCATCCAGGCAAGTGGAGAGTATTCCATCACACTTCTGACATGTGACCTGTAGATGGTGGACAGGTATTGGGGAGTCAGGAGGTGACTTACTCACTGCAGAATTACCAGCCTCTGACCTGCTGTTGTAGCCACTGCATTTATGTGGTTGGTCCAGTTCAGTTGCTGGTCAATGGTGACGCCCAGAATGTTGATAGCGGGGGATTCAGCGATCGTAATGCCATTGAATGTCAAGGGGAGATGGTTAGATTCTCTTGTTTGAGATGGTCATTACCTGGCACTTGTGTCGTGGGATTGTTACTTGCCACTTATCAGCCCAAGCCTCGATGTTGTCCAGGTCTTGCTGCATATGGACACAGACTGCTTCGGTATCTGAGGAGTCACGAATGGTACTGAACATTGTGCAATCATCAGCGAACACCCCACTTCGGACATTATGATGGAGGGAAGGTCATTGATGAAGCAGCTGAAGATGGTTGGGCCTAGAACACTACCCTGAGGAACTCCTGCAGTGATGTCCTGGGACTGAGATGATTGACCTCCAACAACCATGACCATCTTCCTTTGTACTATGTAGTGCTGCATGCAGAGTGTGTTTTAATAATGCATTTAGGTAGACAGTAATTTACATACAGATATCAATGAGATGGGTGTGCCTGCTTTTCACAGCAGAAACTGCCTGTCATTAGCCTGATGTTTGTCAATAACCCGCAAATCATTCTTCCCTTCCAGATGGAACATTTGCTTCGTCTTCATTGTTGCCCTAGCAGAAAATGATCTTTCACAAATGTATATTGTTGGGCAAGGTAGCAACACTTACACTACTTTTACCAATTCTAGGTACTCTGCAGCAATGCTGAGAAAAGAAACTCAGCCAAAGCTGAGAAGGTGATTTTTTTTAAAAAACTTATTTTTCAGTCAGCCGTCACGGGTCGAGTTCCACCAGCTCCTCTGCTGTTTTTCCACTTGGGCAACGAAGAGCAGGATTTTTGTTTTGGGATTGGGACCATTTCCAGATTCCAAGTCCTCCACATATCAGTGCTTGAGGCCCGATGTAATATTTGGGCTGGCCAATCAGTGGCCAGTGTATGTGCTCACCACCCAGTTAAGAACAGTGGGGTGGGCTCCCGAGCCTGTAGGATCAATAGGAGGTCACAGCACATTGGTGAGGTTGTGGTTTGAAGCATTACTACATCAAACCACAAGCTTGCCAATGTGCTGCTAATCACAACACTTGGTTCGCAGTCCCCCGGAAGAGGCTCTGCAGACCCTAGTTTGAGAACCATTCTGTTTGACCCTTCCACCAATAGAAACAGTTTTTTTTCTCTCTCTATAGATTCCTCATGATTTTGGACACCTGTATATAATCTCCTCTCAACCTTCTGTGGTCTAAGAACAACCACAGTTTATCTAATCTGGATAACTGAAGTCCCTGATCTTTGGAACCATTCTCATAAATCTTTTCTGCACCCTCTCTAATTCCTTCACATCCTTCCAAAAGTGTGGTGTCCAGAATTGGGCGCACTACTCCCAGTTGTGACCAACCTCCTTGCTTTTGTATTCTATGCCACTATTTATGAAGCCCAGGATCCTGTATGCTTTTTTAAAAAAAAAAAAATGTTTTCTCAACCTGTCCTGCCACCAACAACAATTTGTGCAAAAATATCCCCAGGTCTCTCTGCTCCTGCACCCCTTTAGAATCTGAATTGTACCCTTTTATTTCATGCTGCCTCTCCTTGTACATCCTACCAAAATGTATCACTTCATAAGTCTCTGCATTAAATCTCATCTTCCACGTGTCCACCCATTCTACCAGCCTGTCTGTCCTCCTTTGAAGTCTATCGCTATCCTCCTCAGTTCACAATACTTCCAAGTTTTGAGTCATCTGAAAATTTTGAAATTGTGCCCTGTATGCCCAACTAAAAGCAGTGGTGCTAGCACCAATCCCTGGGGACCTCCACTGTATACCTTCCTCCAGTCTGAAAAACAAACTAATGAACTCTCTCCCATCAAGAACTACACAATTTTTATGTTGTATCCATCCTCCTTTCTCTGTTTTATATAAACAGTTTATATATGTTTTTATACTCTATATAAGTGGTCAAGTGAAATATCCCACAGTTGTTGGATTTTTGACATGAGGCTCCCAATTCTTGGTCTCCAGTCATCTGAGGGAGTAAACAGGTGGTTCATATTTGGTCAATATATATATATATATATATATACCTGAAGTTGATTATAAATGATGTAGTAATTATTTTACTTTAAATCAAGCCAATAGCCTTCTAGCAGTCACTACCATCTGCTGTAACTGACAGCATTATACTGGCTGTAAGCCTTTTGGTGTATCCTTCAGCGCAAGCCTTCCTAACCTGGGGCAAAAATGTAAATAGCGATCTGTGATTGATATCTGGACCATGTTCTCATTTTTCTTGCTTTTAAAGAGAAGGAAGAATTTGCAGAACGACTGATCATAGCTGTTGTTGATTGGTATGTGCTACTTTGCATATGTTCATCTTGGTTGTGTGGTATAGACTGAATCATTGCACATTTTTGATTTTTAAAAAAAATTATACATACATAGCAGGCTCACTCTCCAGTATTTGATCATTATCATCCATTTCAGCTTAAGCTAGTTGCATGTGCTCCCTGGTCCACAGCTGCTCTCATTGAGAACAGCTGAAAAACCCCTTGCATGAGGCTTTCAGTCAACAGCCTTTGCTGGTCAGTTGGGAGACGCAAAAGCTTTTGGTATAAAATCATCCTGAACTTCATAAGGCACACAAATGTGAAAACAGCTGGGAATACTGTATAATGCAGAGAGAACTTGATGTTTGCATCCCCACTTATTTTGGACAAAGGGTTACTGAATTGTCTCATATAAATTAAAGTTTATACGGCAGTGGTAGATGTACGGGCTCAAAAAATTCAGACTCACGTTGGACTCCATTAGACATAATACTGATGAACATGCTTTTAACCTTTATGACAAGTTATACAAGATCAGATTTTAAAGAATATTTAGCTAGCAGGCCCACTGGGTCTTTCTGTAGAAATCCCAAATGGCAGTGGAATTTCCAAAATAATTATTTTCCCAATCTAAGAAGTTACCTATTGAAATGTTAGAGATTCAAGGTCTGTTGTATTCTTCTCCATGCAAGTTAAATTATACCAAAGACACACAGTTTTAAATCTCTCACTTTCTCTATCTTCAGCCCCCACCCACCCCCAACCTTCTTTTCCCCTCTCTTCATCTCCCATTCCTCTCTCCTCTCTTCATCTCCCATTCCTCTCTCCTCCTGGCCAACCTCACTTGATGAAGTCTCATCTAGAAAACAAGAAAAATAAGTGATTTTTGAGCAGTTTGTATGTGCAAGAATGTTTCTTTGTACCTTTATTTCATACTGTTAGAAATTGAATTCTTGATTGTATTTTTGCCCTGAACTTTCAGTGTTTTGAGATTTCCATATGCCTCAGGAAAGGTGTACTAGTCATTGCTGAATAGAAACCACAAATAGCAATGACAGCCAAGCAACTTGCCTATGAATTTTCCAAGGAAGATTCAAAAGCCACCTCTGTTAATTGGAAGAGATTGTGGACCAGATGGCTGAAGTATGAGCAGCCCTGTCAGCCAAGCACTTCATGTAATCTTGTTGTCTTCCTGCTGCCATGGTAACCAGTTTCCTAAGTGCCAGAATATGACTATTTGAACATACAAGAAATAGGAGCAGGAGTAGGCCATTTTGCCCCTCGAGCCTGCTCCGCTACACAATAAGATCATGGCTAATCTGTGCCCTTAACCCCTTTTTTTTTTTTTCTTGCCTGCACCCCGCCCTCCCCCCCCCATAACCCTTTACTCCCTTGTAGATCAAAAATCTGTCTAACTCAGCCGTGAATATATTCAGTAACCCAGCCTCCACTGCTCTCTGAGGCAGAGAATTCCAAAAATTAACGACCCTCAAAGAAAACATTCCTCCTCATCTCCATCTTAAATGGGCGACCCCTTATTTTGAAACTGTGCCCCCTAGTTCTAGATTCTCCCACGAGGGAGAAACATCCTGTCGGCATCTACCCTGTCGAGCCCCCTCAGAATCTTGTATGTTTCAATAAGATCACCTCTCACCTAATTTGGAGCTGATGTAGGGCTTTGTTTGATGTATCTACAGGTGCGCAACAAATCAAGACTTGAAAAAGTGGTAACTTCTTGATTGACCAATAACCAATAATTTAATGTCACTTTCCTCTCTCTATCTCCAGCTCTGTACCTAAAGTTGATTTATTCTTTTGATCCAGGGCATGTTTAGGGTTGGCAAATCTGATATTTACCTGTAGATTATGGAGTCTACTCCTTCACCGCGTACAGTGTTTTTAACAATACCTGAGCTGGTTTCAGCCTTTTACCACCATATAGGATCTCTGTCTGTCACCTTACATGTAATGCTGTTTCTTTAGAACTCATTTGTCAATTCTAAAGTTGTTGATAGGACTGCCATCTTAGTGGCATGGTTTTCAAGTTCGGGAGGTGCATGCTGTGACGGTGGATACCCTCACTTTTGACCTCAGAACCTGGGCATCTAAGGCAATGATGTGAATGTTTATGCTTGTTGACCCCCCCCCCCCCCCCCCACCAAAAACAAAATGTTTAGAGACAGGTATAGGTAGAAATGCTGAATTCCTGACCAATAGATTGGGAATTGATGGTTGAAATTTGTCTGTTCTTGGCATCAATGGCTGGGAAAGACTAGACCATTGACTAGTTTTAATTGGATAGCATTTGGAAAATGGTCATGTGAGCAATCCATATAGCCAGCATAATTTCAATTTGTTTATGTATCTGGATTTGCTGTCTGGTAGAGAGACACATTGGTCTCTGGTGATGGGGTCAAGCTGTTTCTCGACTTCTAAGGGTGCAACTTTATGGAGAGTGACTCATCGTGGCATATGGATGGAATGAAACTAAGACTATCCTATTCTGAGTTCATGTCTGAATATCAAGTTTGCCTGGTTAATTCTTTATCTAATATTTGATCTTGATGAGAGTTTCCTTTTATGTTTGGAGTTTACTGTCACTACTTTTCATTTTACATAATACTTGTAGGTATGTTTATTGTGGCAAATTATTTCTTGGATTTTAGTAGTGTGTAATTGTGTGGTCATATGAGATTTCCAATGTAGCTATATAGTTGCCATTTCCCACACCCCCAACCCCCATTGCCACTGCCTTCACTAAGATTTCATCAAAGTGTAACTAATACATGTGTGAAATGTCTGTACTGTGTCCTGCTTGAACTGCTGCGTGTGTTGTCAATAAGCTAAATAAGCCTAGTGACAACACAAGTAGATTCTCAATGGGGGAAAAGGCCTTGAGACCAGCTTTGGGCACAGCTAGTGGGAAGTTTTTGGAATCTCCTACCATAATGTTCTTTATTACAGCAAGAGCTGTGAATGCATTGGATCCAATATTTGAAAAAAATTCCTACACCAGTTAAATGTGGTCGGGGAAGTAGTCCCGGTGGGTTCTTATACCACCTGTTCTTGATTTTCTTGTGATCACCAAAGCAGTTTTTTGCGATTGGGTTGGATCTACGAAAAATAAGTAAGTGCCTGTTTCCTGATTCCTCACACTTGCTCCCATTCACTTCCAGACCAGACCATTACTAACGCAGCTAAGTTTATGTTTTGAACCTTTTTATTAGCTTTCTGCTTATCCCTGTCAATCGTGTTGCTGCTGCTGTTCTAGTTGGCAGCAACTCATCTTGGGTTAAGTTTGGGGCTAGTTGGTCTTGGATTTAAAGTGGGGATTAGAATAACTTAGATTAGAGTTGGTGAGTTTACATCAAATTTTGTTGAAGGGGACTCATTATTTCAGTGGGGAATACACTTTTTGGTGTGCTGCCTGGTGAGAGGGAAAAGAACAGTTCGGGAGCTGATTTTTATTCATGATACGTGCTTGGTTACTGCCATTGTTCTCCTTCACTGTTAGTCATATTGACCGGAATTCTACCCTCCCCACTCAAAGAGTGGGTTGATGGCCGGGGGTGGAGGTGGGCGGGTGGGTGGAGGTGGCGTAAAATTCCGGAGATAGCATAAAATGGAGTGGGAGGCTTGGGGGGAGCCCTTCCCTACATGCTGCCACCTCTGCTGCCATTTTACACAGGGTGTGAGCCAAAACCGTCCCGCCCACCCCAGGCCAGTCAAGGTCCTTAGTGCCAGTTAATGTCCACTCAAGGACCTCTGTCAGCCACCACAGGGATCTTACCCTTGGCCAGTCGGGTGGCCCAGGCCTGGGAAAAGCCACCTGGCAAAAGCAGGTGGCTTTCTGACGGCCTTGGGGTGGGCGGGGGGGGGGGGGGGGGATGGTGGGCCTCATGATCAGGCACCCTGTGCCCGACAGGCCGCCCCTGATGCCCCAACCGCCCCCACCGCTCAACATGCGCCCCCCGCCCCCCCCCCCCACTGTGCCAAGAGTACCTTCACCACATGAAATGCAGTGGTTCCAGAAGGTAGCTCACCGCCACCTTCTTGAGGGCAATTAGGGATGGGCAATAAATGTTGACCTTACTAGCAAAATTCATATCCTGGAATGAATAAGAAAAAGTGACCGATTAGAGTTTCTACTAAGTGTCTTTGTCTTTGACCAACTATGAAGTGTGTTGCTACAGTTTATAGAACTTTGAGCCATCTCATGAAAGAGCGAGGTTACCCCATTTGGGGATGCGGTTTGTTTATATTTTGGGAGGGGAGAAATGTCCCAGCTTTTGGAGGCTCTGACAATTTAAGAGAAATGCGAATATGCTGTTAAGCTTCTTAAAAACATAACTTTCTTGTTCATACAGAGGAAGGGCACAATTATTCAACACGTAGGAATATATATCATGACAAAGTATAATTGTAGATTGAGTGACGTGTTTGAGTCCACTCCCAAATGCTTTTAAAAAATAAAAAGCAGGATTGTCTCCATTTTGACAATTACCAAACATTGCATTAAAAAAAATTAATGCAAGTGCTTTTTGGACCTTACTATAAGATTGACAATATGGCCCCCCTCAGTGTTTATATATAACTGTTGCGTCATTACAAATGATCCATCAACACTGAATATGCCAAGTTTTTTTAAAAACTCAAACAGTTGCATCTGTATCTAAATTTCAAGTGAATTATGAGTTGCCAGCAATGGTACTATGGTTTCTAAAGAATACAGCACTTATTGTTGCTTAGCTGCCATATAGATGATTATTTTTGGTATTTGACTGGGCAGTTGTAGAAAGCAACAATAAGCTGCCAGGATTGACTTTTATTTTAGGTCCCTGGTTGGTCCCAAAGAATAATTTATTCAGGGGCTTAAGAAAGCAAACCTTAAATTTCATGCAACATGTGGCTTACTTTAGTCTAAAATTAAATGACGCAGAACCTTCCCTAGAGCCTTTTAATGGCAGAGGTAGATAGATTCTTGATAAGCAAGTGGGTGGAAGTTATCCGGAGTAGGTGGAAATGTAGAGTAATTAGGTCAGCCATGAACTTATTGGATGGCGGAGCAGGCTCGATGGGCCGAGTGGCCCACTCCTGTTCCTAATTCGTATGTTTGTATGGTTTCCTTTTCAGACTGTAGTTCTACCGAACACCATTTCATTCTATTCTAGGTCTGTAAAATTGCTGATAAGTGCATCTTTCTGCTCTTATGGTGTGTCATAATCTGACACGCCTAATACATTGCAGTAAAACCTGTGGTTGATCTAGTCTCCCAAGTAGAGTACTTTAATGTTATTCTGTCAAAGCTAGTACATGGATAAATTCCTGGCCACCTGAAAACTTGGTCTTTCCTTACACTGTATTCTGTTGGGCTTGGTCTTCAATTTACACTAACTTTTCCCTCACTTGCATAAGTTAGGGTCATCCAACTTCTCAATAAAAGTTCTATTAGGAAGGGAGCTTTTAATGATCTTCAGGGTTGGCTTCAATGAAAATGTTAATCAGAGTTTGGATTGTATTACGAAAGGAACAATCTGAAGATGGGGAGCATGGTTTACTGTAGAGGATTGTAAGCACATAAGGATACGAGGACAGGTTAGTAGATTGGGCAGATAGATGTCAGATGGAATTTAATGTAGATAGATATAAGATGATGCATTGAAAGGAAGAACAAGGGGAGCTAATATACACTGGTATACAACTTTACAAGGAGCAGCAAAGAAACTTTGGAGTTCAGATTTTATTTTAATTCATTCATGGGATGTGGGTGTCGCTGGCTAGGCCAGCATTTATTGCCCATCCCTAACTGCCCTTGAGAAGGTGGTGGTGAGCTGCCTTCTTGAACCACTGCAGTCCATGTGAGGTAGGCACACCCACAAGACTGTTGGGAAGGAAGTTCCAGGACTTTGACCCAGCGACAGTGAAGGAACGGCGATATAGTTCCAAGTCAGGATGGTGTGTGACCTGGAGGGGAACTTGCAGGTGGTGGTGTCCCCATGCATTTTCTGCCCTTGTCCTTCTAATTGGTAGAGGTCACGGGTTTGGAAGGTGCTGTCTAAGGAGCCTTGGTGCATTGCTGCAGTGCATCTTGTAGATGGTACACACTGCTACCACTGTGCATCGGTAGTGGAGGGAGTGAATGTTTGTGGATGGTGTGCCAATCAAGCGGGCTGCTTTGTCCTGGATGTTTTTGAGCTTCTTGAGTGTTGTTGGAGCTGCACCCGTCCAGGCATGTGGAGTGTATTCCATCACACTCCTGTCATGTGCCTTGTAGATGGTGGACAGGCTTTGGGGAGTCAGGAGGTGAGTTACTCACTGCAGGATTCCTAGCCTCTGACCTGCTCTTGTAGCCATGGTATTTATATGGCTACTCCAGTTCAGTTTCTGGCCCCTAGGATGTTGATAGTGGGGGATTCAGCGATCGTAATGCCATTGAATGAGATGGTTAGACTCTCGTTGGAGATTACCATTGCCTGGCACTTGTGTGGCGCGAATGTTACTTGCCACTTATCAGCCGAAGCCTGGATATTGTCCAGGTCCTGTTGCATTTCTGCACGGACTGCTTCAGTACCTGAGGAGTCACGAATGGTGCTGAACATTGTGCAATCATCAGCAAACATCCCCACTTCTGACCTTATGATTGAAGGAAGGTCATTGATGAAGCAGCTGAAGATGGTTGGGCCTAGGACACTATCCTGTGGAACTCCTGCAGTGATGTCCTGGAGCTCAGATGATTTGACCTCCAACAACCACAACCATCTTCCTTTGCGCTGGGTATGACTCCAACCAGCAAAGAGTTTTCCCCCAATTCACATTCATTTCAGTTTTGCTAGGGCTCCTTGATGCCATATGCGATCAAATGCTGCCTTGATGTCAAGGGCAGTCACTCTCACCTCACCTCTTGAGATACGTAAATATTTAAAAATGAGAAGAAACATAAGGTTCTAGGCCATATAAATAAATAAGGACATTAACAACACAAGCAAAGGGATAATGCTAAACCATTGGTTAGGCCACTGTTATTCAGTTTTGAGCACCTTACTTTACGAAGAATCTCAATGTCATGGAGAGGGAGAAGAACTAAAATGATAGGGGGGGATGAGAGTTTTTGGTTATGAAAAATAATTAGAGAAACTGGATCTTTTATTTAGAACAAAGGAGGTTAAGTGAACATCTGACTTGAACTGCTCAAAATTACAGAGGGTTTTAATGAGGAAAAGATGGAAACCCTTATTCAACTGGTCCAGTGAGTGTGTAACTAAAGGACATAAATCGAAGATTATTGGCTGAAGAATTGAGGTTGTTAGGACGTAGAATGCAGCACCAGAAACTTTGAAAGCAGAATCCGTAATAACTTAAGAGGGAAGTGGATAAATATTTAAAGAAAAAATTAGAAGTATATAGGTAAATGATGGGAATGGGACTATGCATATAGCTTTTTCAGATTGCAAGTACAGATGTTCTGTAAATTGACAATAAGAGGCATTATTAATGAAGTGGCATTGGTTAGACCCACAATTGGAGTATCATATGTAGCATTGGTTACCATTCCAAAAGAAATATACTATTGTTTTGAAGAGACTGCATCATGGGAGAACCAAGATGAATTTGGGCCTTGGTAATCTTAAATTATGAGGAATGATTAAGAGCTTGCTTCATTGGGAAAGAAACTTCCAAGATTTATTTAAAAATCTCCCCATGTCCCCTTCTGATAGTTCATGGTGGGTTACAGTTTCCACGGATGGCAGGCATCCTTTGCATTTTCCTGGAATTGAGTGATGGCAGGTTACCTAACCATTTGAGCCCATTCCTGTTTCATATGACCACCCTGCATGCAAACAAGCACTTTCCATTACAGATCACTGAGTAGCAATCTTAAGTGGAATTTTGGCTAACTTTTATTCCCCCTTCTAGATGTGGAGCACTGAGGCCAACTGTTGCTCCCTTATTGTCACCTCAACTAGCACCACAACTAACAGAACTAACACAGCACTCAGTTGGGAGTCTAACTTGCAACTCAGTTACACTCTGCCTTTGCTAACCAGAGACATTGGGAGCTCAAGATGATCCAATTAAGTTGTACAGTAGATTGACAGTTGATCTAGGTAACTGGGAAATTGAGGCACAACTCTTTCATATGATGGGTAACAGATATTTAGATTTAATTATTGGGCAAGTAATTGAAGAAAATAATATAAATGTGTTCAAAAAGCAACTAGATACATTTCTGATGGAAAATGCAATTAAAAGATGTGGAAACAGAATTGGCTGTCGGCACCTCAGACTCTGCAGCTATGGATGAGTCCCCACTACATGGTCTGACCAATAAATCCATCGCAATTGCATGAACAGCAAAATAAGTTTAGGCCTAGACCTGACTTGATCTTTGACTACTGTTCCTGTTGGTGCTGACTCTGTTTCTAGAAATGAACTAAATAGAGATTGCCCTCAAAAGTTTATCTGAACTGAATTGCCAGCACAGTGTCTGTTTTGTTTAACACTGAAACACACTTTTACAATGCTGTTTTTTTTTTAAAAAGTTTTTTTGATATTAAACTCCATGTCACTGATTGAAACACAGAGCTGAGAACACATGAATTAGTAAAAGTTTTGACATACATTTTTCTTGCCTCTCCCTCACAGCGTGGAACTTCTGCAGATCAAAAACTAGCCTGCTTTTGTTATCTTTTCATGGCTTCCCTGTGAAAGGTCTTAAAAATTACCTTTGTATTGGACCATATTTTGCGGTAGGAATAACAGTGAGGTTATCAGTGCTCACCATTATTATGAAGTAAATTGTACAGCAACTTCCGGCATCGGAAAGTTGCTTTTTGTTCGTATAGGTTATCGCGGGTAGGCGGGAATGTGAAGTTGAGGTTACAATCAGATCAGCCATGATCATCTTGAATGGTGGAGCAGGCTCGAGGGGCCAAGTCTTCTACTCCTGCTCCTAATTCGTATGTTCGTTTGTTTGAGTTGATTGCTCCTCCACAAGCTTTGCTACACTGGTACCTAACTGAGGGACTCACCATTACAGCACATGAAGAGTATAAAGTTGCAGTACTTACCCACTAGTTACTCACTAAACATGCCGGAAAGAGTTCTGGTTTATCCATTCAGGCATAGGTGAATATGGCATAATGAGGCTTAACTTATTATTCAACCTCTCTGGCACAAAAGGTTTACTTTTGAGAATGGAGTCTGATAGATTTTAGTTATTAAATTTTTTTAAAATTAACTCTCTTTGTCTCTTATGTGTCTCAATCCCATCATTCTCTCCCTCTCTATTTTGATTTCAGTACATGATTTGACGTTGAATTAAATATTCTAACCTACGCTTCCTTGTTTAGATTTTGCATGTCTCAGTAAAAAAAACTTTCAATCTATTTGAAGAGACATGCTGCTGCGTGCCATATTCACACAGGGCCCAGTGATGGACTGGTTTTCTAATTACCATAAGTTGCCATGCAAAAGTCCACAATATATTGGCAGCTGTAAATGTCATGAATGGCAAGAGCCATTCTAGAACTGCTTCCAAGAATTGAAAGATAGAAAACATAACCCTGTTATTTAAGCAAGGAGGGAAAATGGGGAACTAGAGACCAATTATCCTAACATAATTAGTGGACAAAATGCTGGAATCTATTATTAGAATGTGATAACAGGCCACTTAGAAAATCATAAATCCGTGTTGACTCTGTTTAATCATATTATGAAAGGGAAATTGTGTTTGACAAGTCTATTAGAATTTTTTAAGGATGTAACTAGTAAGATGGATAAAAGGGAAACTAGTAGGTGTAGTGCATTTGGATTTTCAAAAAGCATTCACTTAGGTGCCACACAAAATTAGAACTTGAGAGATTGGGTAACATAGTAATATGGATTGAAGATTGGTTAATGGACAGAAAGCAGAAATCCAGGCCTACATTTATGTTGGTAAAAATAATTATGAAAGGCTGAAAGAATGGATGGGAGCCATAAAATCATAAGGTAGCACTGACATTAGAAAGAGTTGTGATCAAATAAAAAGGGACCAATTTGCCAAAATATGTTGCAATTCATTTAGCCTGTGGGTCATTCTGGCCCTCCCTTTGCCTCATGTTAACCATCCTTTCACCTTTAGACAAAAGGCTGTGTTGTGTTTTTTTCATTATTGGTTCTGATGCACCCATTGATCAGCTGATGGGATGTGTACTTCTGTGGGGCAGAATTAGCCTGTGTGGCCTATCCTCTGCTGTGAAGTCTGTTGAGTTAGAAGAAATCTAGTGAGCCTCCCCTACTGAAGGCAGATGATTTTAAATAGGAGTTTCTGATTTCGAGAATTTCGTAATGCATCTTGGGAAAGTTTTATTTCAGCATAAGGGGGTGTATGTAAACAAATTCCAGGATTACTGAATATGAGAATGGAAACTAATTTAATTGGTTTATATTTCCTGAAATATTTTAAATTAATGGTGTCATTCATCTGTGAATGCAGGTAACTCAGCTATGGTCTATTTTAATTTTTGTGTGAAACTGCCATTGAGTTGAATCTTCCACTACAAAAGGCCAATAAGCATAATGTGTTTTTTTTTAAAAAGCAGTGTAATGCTGTGCTATGCTTAGTATTGTGACGTGGCACATGCCAACATAGTGAATATGTTTAAAAATAATTCAAGCCGATAGTAGCATCAACATTGGCTAGCTTTACAATGTTGAAAGAATTTTCCCAAGGATCATTTCTCAGTCTGATTTTTCTCAATCCATCATGAGTTAGGGGCTGAGAATGAACTTAGCCATATTTCTATATTGTGCTGAAAAAAGCTGTTAAATCCCCTACAGTTTTATTAAATCATTGATTTAGGTCCTCACTTTTACATTAAAATTGTGAGCAATTTTTCTTTAACTTGTTACTTCAGAACTTACCATATTGTGCAATGAGGTGGTCCTAGTGCAAAGGATGCAACTGCGATGAATAATGGTATTTATTTGGTTAGGCTGACACTTCAGTCTGGTCTGTGAATGCAGACTTTTAACTGCATTGATCTCTGCTCTTTCAGCCAATAAGTATTTAGAAATTCAATAATACAAGCATTCAGTACACCAGTACTTGAAATGTTTCAGTCTTCTGGTAGTGTCACAATCTCCAGGATTTCTACATATTAGTGGCTTCTGAACAAAACAGCTTTTCAGAAAGTTGCCTATGACCTACCAACTGCTGTGGCATCCTAGTATAAATGACTAAACCTTGGCAAATAATGTTGATAGAATAAACTCTATATTCATGCATTTTCGTTCTAAGAACAGTGCTATATTTAAGGGAGCAGGTTGTTTAAAATTGAATTGCTGCTTCTAGTTTATTGTTATCTCAGTTTGTGTTAGGGTTTTCAGTTCAATAAAAATCCACATGTTAATGTTTTAGGCACAGGAGAAAAAATATAATTTACCCTGAAGTTTCCCTAAATTTAATTGAGGGATTAGAAATGTGGAAATTTCTGATTTTTTTTTGCATCAGTGTTCCAGTTAGGTTTTTCTTGTTTGTCTGTGCCACACCATTTTGTAGCTGAGAGAGAGCATACTGGCGATCTGCTGTTGTGCCTGTGATAATGCAACTCTTCAGCAAGTTGCTAGGAATTATGTGACAGAAGCTTTGAGTGAACCCCTCAGATTTGAACTGCTTCTGTATTAGGGCAGTACTTGGCTTTTAACTTGTCTGTCCCTTTCTCCAAATAGAACAGCCAACTTTGTAAACTTGCTGGGTGGAAAATTAGAGGGGAACCTGCATTTTAATACTTCCAGGCATGATGGATTGGAGTTCCACCATGCTGTGCTGATAACTAATGAACAAGCTGAAGTGCCTATCACTGCTTTGTAAGTATCTGAGCAGAGAATACTTTAGTTTTTTCATTGGGTTTCATTTAATTTTATTTTAAACATCTTGGTCTAATTTTTAGCAAGGAACTACTCATCATTTTATGATGAATCTGCTGAACTTGTGCTTTTTCTCATTCCTCTTGTATCTGTACCTCCCCATGTATTTTCTAATTTCAACTGTTTTCACTGCTAAAAGACCAACTCAGTGGAAATGATGGTTTAATCGAAAAGCTGACTTGTTAGTTTGCTTATGGATTTGTGGGTGTGTGAATAGAACTGATGCCATTGTCTGCACAACTTCAATTCTACATTCGTAGTGTCATTGAATAACAAGGATTTTGCCAGCAGGAAGTGATGCAAGGATTAACTGCTATCTTTACAACATGCATGTAGATGAATATGGATCTGTTCTTAAGTTTTCAATGTAATGAAAAAGGCTGTCAATTTGTAATGGTTGACCAATAAAAATTTCCATTGTTGTTGGATGGAACATTGTTGTTCCCTCAACAATGTGACTTTGGCTTTGATCATCCTCGAATCAACATTGTATTAAAGCTGAGATGCCTGTAAGGGACCCTTGCCTGTGCTAATGCAACTTTGTAGCCTGCCAATAAAGTTGGTCAAGTTGGACGAGGTAAGTCCCTTGACTTATTTGTTCACTGTCATTTAGTGCTACCAACCACATCCCTCCCACCCCCACCCCACAACTCTCAATTTAAGGAAATTCTCTAGCTTTTAGATTTGTTGCAATTCTAACCAGATGCATTTAGGCCATAAATCAACAAAATATATTTTCCAATTACTTTTTGTCCGATGTCCGCTTGAAGAGCAAGAAACGAGCCTCTTGAGTGATACTCCCTCGAAACGGTTTTGTGTCTTAAATGGTAAGGTTATTCTCTGCATTTCCATACCTCTAGACTTTCTCATTAATTTGCATGCTGATGTAACCATAGTAATCATTTTAAAACATTTACATGTAGGCACCAAATTAAAGAAGTAATTGAAGAACCAGATTGAAAGTGAGACTGAAATTTGCAGGATTCCAGGAAATTAGGCAAAATTCGAGCTTTTGAATCTCAGTTTGGGCTCTCGTTTCAAAATAGTGAAAATATGAAGTCATTTTAAATCTTTTGCATTTTTGTTTTTGCATATAATGAACCCTGATCAGTCTTAGCTCAGTAGCAACATCCTTGCTTGCGAGTCAGAAGGTTGTGTGTTTAAGCTCCACTCCAGAGACTTGAATGCATAATCTAGACTTGCACTTCAGTGCTGTCCTGATGAGCGACTGTCACATTGTTGGAGGTGCTGTTTATCAGATGTGATGTTAAAGCAAGCCCCCATCCCTTTTAGGTAGATACAAAAGATCCATAGCACTTATTAAGAGCTGGGGCCTCCTATCCAACCTGCAAGCTTCAGCCAACACCAGCAAAAACAAATTCTGTCATTTATTGCATTGTTTTTAGTACCTTACTGTGCACAAATTGCATTTCCTTACAACAATGATTGCATTTCAGAAATATTTAATTGTGAAGTGCTTGGGAACACCTTGAGGGTGTGACACTAAATAAATGTAAGTCCTTGCTGCGTATGCTTTAAATAGGTTTGATTTCAGGCAACAAGTATCATTTGCTGTGTTACCTTCTGTGAAGAGAGTTGATGAGTAAGGGGTTAGGCCCAAGGCCATACTCCATATTTAAATTAGACTGGTGAACTGTGGACATCTGCTGCGTGTCACTCGGTAGCTCTTCAATGAAGCAGATTTACATTTTAGACAGATGTCCTCAGGAAGGCCCTGGAAGGGCCCTGTCATGAGATGGGAGGTGAGGGGAAGGGATGCAGTTGGAAGACTGGTAATCAGGGGGCTGAGCAGCGATGGAGGTAAGGGGAGAACGGGCTAGCAATGGTCTTTGGACTGCTGTGAAGCTGGAAGGAGCACGCCTGCTTCTCCTGGCTCCACATCCAAATCAGCATTTTTTTTAAACTTGTCTTTTTATTGGAGACTTGCGGTGGTTCCTATCAGGACCCAGGTTAGGCTACATTTAGACTTGGTTATCCTGACCGTAACAGGCCAAGTTTGGGAAGGGGATCTGAAATAGACATTAGACCCCCTATTTTCACATGCAAAGACCCTAATGCCAGTGTTAAACATGGATGGGATATGTATACTTCAATACTAATATGGTGGGTGGTTCACTTCTGGCATGGAATATGTGTGCCCACAGCACCCACCATATCGGTGCCCATTTTACACCTGTAAAATGGGTGTAGCGTTAAATAATTTCTAAGACTTTTTGTTTTCAACCAACTATTCACAATCTCATTAAATTGGATTAAATCTGAATTCATGACCTTTTTGTCTTTTTTTTAAATGTAATTTATATGGTTTATTGACTAGTTCACTGCATGTCACCACTGCAGCTGTAGTTTGAGGTTTTCATTGACTGCCTTTCCTGGGATCAAGGAATCAGTGGGAGGAGTGATTTCTTTTTCCAAAATATACTTTATTCATAGAAATCTGTATAAAAAAAGTTACAAAACAGTTCAAAACAGCACCAAGTTGACATTCCAAAAAGTGCAAAGGAAATCCGTTTTCTTCAATACACGAGTGAGTTGCCTCACAACCCTTCCATTCCATTTTACCTGCCATGTACATTGTACAGCAAAACCATATTTGGTGTATACAGCCCTTGGAGTTTCCCATGGGTCCAGCCCCTCAGTTCACTTTGGTGGGAGGACCTTACACAGTGGTCTTTCCCCATTGAGCCTTTGCAGCAGCTGACCCAAGCTTTAGTGCGTCCCACAGCGCATAGTCCTGGACCTTGGAATGTGCCAGTCTGCAACACTCGGTTGTGGACAACTCCTTGCGCTGAAAGACCAGCAAGTTTCAGGCAGACCAAAGAGCATCTTTCACCGATTGATTATCTCGGTGTGCGTCCCTGGGAACAGCCGGTAAAGCACAGACTCCTGTGTTAGAGCTGCTTGGGATGAACCTCAACAAGAACCACTGCATCTCTTTCCACACCTGCTTTGCAAAGACACATTCCAGAAGGAGGTGGGCAACTGTCTCTTCCCCACCGTAGCCACCTCGAGGGCAACAATAGTAAATGTGTTAACTGCTGCTGACAGTTATTTTCATTATCAAACTCTGATAAAGTGACTTTAAGGTCAAGTTATGTGTTTTAGAATAAATGCATCAATTTATCCTTATAACATGATTGTATTGAATAAAATGGCTGTCTGCTTTTTGAAAATGATGATTTCTGACTTCTGTGATCTCAATCGTTGGGAATATTGGTACCGCATAGACAGCTGCTTTAGTGTTAGTTACTTTTTTTTTTATTTCCAAAATATACTTTATTCATAAAAATCTGTAAAAATTACATTGCCAAACAGTTTCCAAACAGCACCAAAAAATACAAACATTGCAAGGGAGATCAGTTTCCTTCAATACTGTCATGAGTTTCTTCCCAACCCTTCCGTTTCTCAATTGTCATGTCAATTACAGTTTTACATTTACAGCAATTCAGAATATAAACGATACAGTTCGAGGGGTTTCCCATGGATTCAGCCCCTCAGTCTAGCTTGGTGGGGGAACCTTACACTGTGGTCTTTCCCCATTGAGCCTTTGCTGCGGCTGCCCCAAGCTTTAGTGCGTCCCTCAGCACGTAGTCCTGGACCTTGGAATGTGCCAGTCTGCAACATTCGGTGGTGGACAACTCTTTGCGCTGGAAGACCAGCAAGTTTCGGGCAGACCAAAGGGCGTCTTTCACCGAATTGATAGTCCTCCAGCAGCAGTTGATGTTTGTCTCGGTGTGCGTCCCTGGGAACAGCCCGTAGAGCACAGACTCCTGTGTTACAGAGCTGCTTGGGATGAACCTTGACAAAACCCACTGCATCTCTTTCCACACCTGCTTTGCAAAGGCACATTCCAGGAGGAGGTGGGCGACCGTCTCTTCCCCACCACAGCCAACGCGGGGGCACTGTGCGGAGGGGGCGAGACTTCGGGTGTGCATGAAGGATCTGACGGGGAGGGCCCTTCTCACCACCAGCCAAGCTACGTCTTGGTGCTTGTTTGAAAGTTCTGGTGATGAGGCATTCCGCCAAATGACTTTGACGGTCTGCTCGGGGAACCATCCGACAGGATCCACCGTTTCCTTTTCCCGTAGGGCCTTGAGGACATTCCGTGCAGACCACTGCCTGATGGACCGGTGGTCAAAGGTGTTTTTCCGCAGAAACTGCTCCACGAAGGATAGGTGGTACGGCACGTCCCAACTGCACGGAGCGTTCCGCGGCAATCCTTCGCAAAACCGGGGACAGATAGAACCTCAGCACGTAGTGACACTTGGAGTTTGCGTACTGGGGATCTACACATAGCTTGATGCAGCCGCACACGAAGGTGGTCATCAGGATGAGGGCCACGTTGGGTACATTCTTCCCGCCCATGTCCAGAGATTTGAACATCGTGTCCCTCCGGACCCGGTCCATTTTAGATCCCCAGACGAAGCGGAAAATGGCTCGGGTGACTGCCACGGCGCAGGAGTGGGGTATTACTAGTGTAGTCATTGCAGTATGAGGTTAAATGTACTATAGTGACCATCAACAATGATAGCAAGTGTCTGATGAGCAGAACTACATCCAGGTCATCAGGTCTGCTGAAATGATGACTGGAGCAGCGAATTAGAAATAGCTGATAAGTGTCAATTCTTTTTCCCCTGTTTCCCCCCCCCCCCCCACCACAAGTTCACATATGTTGCAATTTCCAATCCCCTCTCCAATTGTACTGTGCAGAATGAACAAGGGGTGTTCTTGACTGTTATAGCCAGAATTTGATTTTTTTCTAATGTATAAATGGGTATTGAACCTGTTAAGGGATAATATTATCCTGCATTGCTTTCAAAAATGAAGCCATACAATATTGCAGTGTTCTCTTTCATGAGTGTGTGTGTGTGTATGTGTGTATATATATATATATATTATAGTTTTTGTTCATTGAGGTGACAAATTTAAGGGTGGGATTAAGACTGCCAATCCTCCAAGATTACCCTGAAGTCTCAGAGTTAAAGACTAATCTCCAGGACATTGCTGTGAGTAAACCAGGAGAAAAATCATGGCATTAGAAAATACTGTTAATTTTTTTGGAACACTTTTTTGTTTACTAGTTATAAAAAGTCATTTGGTAGTACAGAACTTGAGTATTGCTGCAAATAAGACATTTTGTCAAAGCTTTTCAGCTTGCACTCATCAGGACAATTTGCAAGAATACCAGTGTAAGGGAAGCAACAAATTTATACTGTATGAGAAGAGAGTGCTGATTGGTTGGCAAGTGGACTCTGGTTGAGGTGTTGCCATGGAAAATGTACCTGTTTATGGTGACTGACAGTTAACTATTAAGCTTTGTTTGAAATTTAAACCTGGCAGCATGACTGTGATTTGACAAGGCATTGCCTTGACCAAATAAACCAGCGAATGGCTGTCACTTATTTTGTTTAGGTGAAATAGGTGCAGTGTGTGTACATGTTCTTTCTGTCTGCAAAGAACAGGGCCCTGTGAATTAATATATGTAGCTTCCAGTATGCGCAAATACGCCACACTGCAAGCCCAACTGACGATCTTAAATTGATTGTCAGTGTAATTCTTAGCGCACTGAGGATTATTTAGCAAATGTTGTCCAATCGTGGAATCACATCTAATGTTGGATACTGAGTTTTGCAAGCACGGGCTGGTTGGGTACGGTCTGTACCTTGCCTGTTGCAAACAGCGGAAGAGACGTGCTGTTTGACACGATCTGCTGGTCTTTGGGATGTACAGCCTATACATCTAGCATCACATTGGCATTGAAATTCATATACCACATTACTCATTTGTGTGATAGGCAGAATGCCTTTGTGGCTTGATGGCAGCATCCTGTTAGTGTCAAGCACCACACATGTTGCTACTGCATGGTAACAGCGTGAAACAACTAGCTTCACTTGTTGCTCAAATTTTTGGGATGCATTACCCTTCTAGGGTAATCTGAGGTAGACTGGGCACTTTTCAGGGCCGAATTTAAGATGGTCAGTCGGGCTCGCAGTGTGGCACTTTTGTGCATACTGGAAGCTACATACATTAATTCACAGGGCCCTGTTCTTTGCAGACAGAAAGAACATGTACACATACTGCGCCTATTTCAGCTAAGCAAAATAAGTGACAGTCATTTGCTGGTTTATTTGGTCAAGGCATTGCCTTGACGAAATCAGAGAGTAAACCGTGACATGGAGTCAACTCCCCCTTGGCCCCTTTATTCCCTTCACCCACTTGATCCTGGCCGTCACGTGGGACTAAGTCCTCTTAATTCAAGCTCAGGCTGGGTGTTTGGGATATCGGGTTACAGGAGAGCCACCCTCCACCTAATCCACCGGCTACAGTTAATGGCTTAGTACAAAGAGGAGGAAACTCAGTCTTTTCTTTAACTATCAATTTACTTTATTCACGTTGTTGTACAATGTAAGAATAAGGCTTATACACTTGGTTAGACAAAAGCATGCAACTCAAACTGGGTTATACAGTTAATAACAAAGCTAGCTAGAATCGATGAGCAGACCCACTAGGTTCCTCTGACCTTTCCCTGACCTAGTCACAGAAAACAAAGGATAATACCCGAAAAAGGGGAGAGCTGACGCTGGCCAGGCGTTCCGTGTTCTCTCTTTTATGTCGTCGCCACATTGCTGATGCAGGGTCTTCCACTTCCGCGATGGTTGGTCTCCGGAGTTTCTCGCTGGCTCTATGCCCGAGATTCTCCATATTTATTCTCATTCTTATCTCTCCGAGCTGTGCTGTTTCTTCCCTGTTGGTGTAGGCCTGCTCACCTCATTCGTATCTTCTCCTTATTGGCCCAGGCCCAAAGACCCTGGTATCACTCCGTGTCCAAATAAGGCTCTATTCCTGTGATCTCTCCCTTTGTCTTTCACATAAATTAATTAGTTCAAACTGGTTTTTACCAGCACAGGCCAGTGTCTGAGCTCAGGTTACTTTAGTTCACAAGCAATCCAACAGTTTGTAACAGACTCTGTATTTCTTGCAGCCCCTGGCCAACAAGAGTCATGCTGCCCAGTTTAAATTTCAAACAAAGCTTGGCAGTTAACTGTCAGACACCCTAAACAGGTGCATTCTCCATGGCAATGCCTCTACCAATCAGCACCCTTTTCTCAAACAGTATAAATCTGTTGCTTCCCTTACATTGGTATTCTTGCAAATTGTCCTGATGAGTGCAAGACGAAAAGCTTTGACAAAATGTCTCCTCATTTTCAGCAGTTATAAAAATATTGGACGTGGGGGAAAAAGACTTTTTGTCAAGAATCATCCAGTTGAGGAATGGAGTCTATTCCTATGCCAATTGGAAAGTGAAGGTAGTATACTATGAGGATGGATATGTCAAGTAGCTGATGGCAAGTGGGGTGGAGTTAGTGCAGGCTAGTTGGAGGCAGGCGAATGTTATGAAACCTCCAGAAATATGTCCAACAAAAGATGAGAACCCTAGGTGGGATTCAAAAAGGTCCTTCAATTAATGCAGTCAGACAATAAATCCCTTTTGTAACAAGCTGATGTTCAGTGATCACTGGCATGTACGAATAGCTTCCTCACTAATGAAAACCACTTCTTGCCTTCCTCCCCAAGTAGACTTAATTACTTACTAACTTGGGGGAAAAAAAGCAATCATTTTTATTGCCTATATATGTTTTCAGGGTTTCGCTAAACAATCTTCTATCTGAAAAATGATAGACAATCCATTTAGATGGGGTGGGTGCGCCTTTGATAGTTGTGAAGGCCAATCCTTGAGAGGCAGGTTCTGCCGCAAGTGTTGCATGTGAAGTTGCCAAGTGACGCTGTGAGTTGTTGTTTTTGACGTTGGTGCCTGTTGCCAAGGTGCTGTTGCAACTGGTCATTGCGGTAGTGCACACCAGTCCATAGGATGTGGCCCCATTTCACTCTTTTGCCAGCTAATGACTCCCAGGTGCAATAGTAGACATTTAGGGCCTTCATGTCATGCTTGCAAGCATCCTTGAAGGGGAGCGTTGGGCACCCCAATGGTCATCTGGCCCCAGGTACCTTGTCATACAGAAGGTCCTTGGGTATGCAACCGTCTTTCATCCTGCGGACATATCAAATTCACCAAAGCTGCCTCTGTTTAATTAGTGCCAACACACTTGGGAGCTCTGCCTTTGAAAGGACTGCCACATTTGTGATTTTGCAGACAGCGAAGATGGAAATTATTGAGCTGTTTTTCCTGGTAGCTGTAAGTCGCCCATATTTCACAGCCATACAACAAAGTGCTGACAACACAGGCCTAGTAAACCATCAGCTTGGTCTTGAGGGTCAGCTTGGTGTTATCCCATGCACGTTTTGCCAGTTGGCCAAAGGTGGTAGCTGCTTTCCCTCTGTGTGTACCGAGCTTTGTATCAAGGGACAGATTGTCTGTCACTGTGGACCCAAGGTAACAGAATTTACTAACCACTTAGATAAACATCATTCAGTAATTCAACTAGTCCTGCAAGTGGGGGGGGGTGGATGGTGGAATGCAGGGCACCAGGAGTCTGCAGCTATCTATTGTCCTTAAACTATGCAGAACATGAACTGCAGGGCACTATGGGTTAGGCTGCTGCCTTTTTTTTTGGTGAGACATGGATTCAAGATCTGCTAAAATTGGCTTAATGAAAATAGTCTCTAAGGATGATAAGTGAAATGAATTTGAGGAAGTATTGCAATTCTTAACTTTAAAGACGCAGCATAATACCGCCCACTGCTCATTGCTGATGCATAATGAATCTCATTTGCAGTATCATTAGGGTGGTTAGTGGAAGAAAATTCATACTGGTGCAGTCGAGGTAGTCTTGTGAAGTTGGGGGTTGAATTCCTGAAGTGTTGTTTATATCCCATGATCTCCTACAATATACACTTTATTAGAAATTCCTGTTGTAGTGGCATAGAAATTTTAGATTGTGGAAAGCCTTTCTGACGGTCAGAAATATATTGGGGTGGGGGAGGGGGAAACAGGAGTGACGTAAAGGAAACTAGAACAATGTAACTGCAGCTTGTAAAGTGGTGAGATGTAAAAATAATCTTTCATGGGGGAGGATGATCTACAGTCTAGGAATCTGAGAGGGATGGCCTTGAGGGAGTTTTGAAGGTCCCTGTTTTATGTTTTAAAAAAAAACAATGTGTAGCATCTTCCTGTATAGTATAATGCTACAGAACAAATGTTTCAATTCTCACTTTGGGGACTAATATTATGATGTGTTTGTCAGTTGTAATTAGATCATAGGGGCTGTTTTTCACCTTTCTCTAGAAATCATTGGAAAAAGAGAAATCATGGTGTTTCATTTTTGAATTCCCTAGATGGGGATCAAGAGGTAAACTCATTGTGGCCTTTCTACATAAGTAAATATGCTACACCAGTGAGTTGAACCACATCCAGAGTACTGAATTTCAGTATCTAATTGCCATGAACTTCCATACTGTATGGCAGCAGCTGAAATTCTCTGTCCTCTTTCCACCCACTCCCCTTGCTTCCTTAAGTCTATATTGCAGGTCAGGAAGAAGAAATAACTCGATGAGGCTCGAGACAATTAACTAGAAAAGATACCTCATAAATTTGACACTGGCAGATGCTGGAAGTGACAAATTCAGGAAATGTGCCGAGAAGCCAGAAAGAAAGCCAAAGGTTTCTCTTTGCTTAACTTGTACTCCAGCACCACTGATTTCAAAAGTTCATATTTATGCATATTATCAATTATTCGCATGGGAAATCTTAAAACACGTATGAACAAATGTATAGCTGCCACCTGTGGTTAGACTATGTATCATTGTACAGTATTCTCAGAGCTTGACCCACACATTTCCTCCGTTTCTGTATTTCCATAAGTATTTTCCTTGTTTGTTTCCTTGGAAATGGAAATGGAGATGCAGAAATGGTGATTGTATTCTCAATTGCTGGGACATATTTCGCAGCGATGTTAGCTCACTAATACCTAGCCCATGTCTAGTGTCTTTCAACAAGCTACTTCACCATGAGATCCCAATCCTTCCTTTGTCTGGCATCCAGAAACGTGCTTTCTGGTGAAATCTGCTAGTGAACAAATGAACATGTTTGTTCTCTTCCTTTCTCTCTTTTCTCCCCCCCCCCCCCCCCCCCCCCCCCCACCAACCAAAAATACAAAGGTCCTGTTGCAGCACCAGCACTATTGTCCTGACTGAGGTCATTAATTCTGTAGAAATCGGATTGAATGCATGATCATCCAACATAGTTCAGCACCACAGAATGTGGGGAGTCAGAGAAATTGAGTTTGCTACCAAGCAAGACATATGATCTTTTAAATATGCTGCGAGTACTTGTGTCTTAAAGGCCTTGGGACATTTTGCCATAATAAAGGTGCTGAAAAAATGCAAGTTGTTACTCTATTTGAATGGTAGTCACAGTTTGTCAAGCTTGCCATTATTCTGGAAGACTGTTATCTTGGATTTTAGCAGAATGTAACAAGAACTCAGCACTGTTAATCTGCTTTGAACATTACAAGGGAAAATGCCAGACAAATTGAAACTTTAAAAAAAAATGCTTTAGGGAGGTACACTTGATTAGATTGTTCTTCCTACTTACAACTTAAACAGTACTGGCAAAGCTAGCTCTTTAAAGGAAGTGCAAGTCTGACCAACAGCCTCTGTGACTCCTCATCAGGAAACTGAAATCTTCACTGGTGTAACTATTAGGCTTCCTGGATATCAGTAATTGATGTGTAAATGCTGTTGTAGATTTATTTTCTGTTAATGTAAGAGGACTGTATTGTAATGGCCACATTTTACTAGTTTAGCGTTTTGATCTTATAAGCTATCTTGGAAGTAGAGAGGAAAGAAAAATCAAAAACCAAAACGACCAATATTAGACATGATTGATTAAACATAGCTGCCATTTTAAAGTAACGATAGGGACCAGTAACACAGTGGATTGAGAGAAACACACATTCATGCCTTCCTGTAGCAGGATAATTTTTTTTTTTAAATTAAATTTTGGGCGGCATAGTGGCGCAGTGGTTAGCACCGCAGCCTCACAGCTCCAGGGACTCTGGTTCAATTCTGGGTACTGCCTGTGCGGAGTTTGCAAGTTCTCCCTGTGACCGTGTGGGTTTTCGCCAGGTGCTGCGGTTTCCTCCCACAGCCAAAGACTTGCGGGTGATAGGTAAATTGGCCATTGTAAATTGCCCCTAGTGTAGGTAGGTGGTAGTGAATGTGGGATTACTGTAGGGTTAGTATAAATGGGTGGCTGTTGGTCGGCACAGACTCGGTGGGCCGAAGGGCCTATTTCAGTGCTGTATGTCTAAATAAATAAATAGAAATAAAATAAATGTGCTTTTTGAAAGTAGACTACTGTTTTGATCCTGTAGTTTTGTTTTAATTTCGGAGAAGTATGCGGTGTGCCTTTAAGGCTGTAAAAGGAGCAGTACTTAAAGGAGCTTTAAGGCAACAAGCTCCAGGGACTGAGTCAAAGAATGCATTCTCGTTGCCGTAGGATACAGCCAATCAGAGAACAAGGACAAAGATACAATGTTGCTGATTTGTTTGAAACTAGCTGAAAAGACTGGCTTTTGAGACATAGTTAACAGACACAGACAGCTGGACCAGCATGAACCTAACAGAGTTCACTGATAATTTAAACTGAAGAAAGGTGAATTTTAGACTGATCATTTTTTTTCACTCCTCAAAATTCTAAAGCCAAATTGATTCATTGATGTGTTTGCGAGTTGCTGATCAGCTGAGATTCATCACTGGAGAAGAAGAGCATCACTTCAACTTCTGAAATAAACTACTGACTACCCTACTGTTTAAGAACCTGTTTCTCCCCCATCCGACAGCTGTGAGGATTCCAAACAACCTTGGACGGTTCCACATTAGAAGATTTCACGTCGGCAGGAGCATAAATCTGCAAGGCGCTAATTTTTCTATTTTAAATGTTGTTTATATCTCAGTAGTGTTTAAGAATTTAGTTTTTCTAATTAAACAGTTAATTTGTTGATCTAAAGACACCTGGTTTGGTTTGCCTCATTCAGGGGTTACTAGATGGTACAATTTGGCTGTAGTTTTCTTTAAGTCGGAAAGTTTTAAGTGTTAGGTGATCTGTGGAGTGGCGGGACTGTTTTGACAGTGTGTTGCACCCACCACAATCAGAATTATATATTTTAATTGGGGGCTTTGTCTTGAGCGGTTGGTCATAACAACTACCCTTTCACACATTAATTACTCTGGGTATCTTCCCAGCCCTTTTAATTTGCAGTTTGCACAATACCCCTACCAAAACTGGCATCGTAGTTTTCCCACAGCCACTCCCTAAGACTTTTCAAGCCTTCCCTGCTGCAAGGAGTACATGAGTATGCTGCCTTGACTTTTCTCTATCTTGGCCTTGCCTATTTTCGTCCCTGCTACCCAATGAAAAAACACCTTTCGACATAATTGAGATGGATACTGAACTGTCTGGAGAATCTTAGCCTGAATGTGCAATTTCACTCAAGCTTAGTGATGACACGATAGTACTTTTGAGATTCCTGTAATTCTAATGAGTAAAAATTTTCAAAGTTTTGATTGACAGTGTGGTGGTTGCCTTTGTAAAGTGCACATGCAAATCTGCAGTGTAAAATCCATGATGTGGGTAGGTTATAGTGTAACTGGCCAGAACTGTACCTCTGTTCAGTTTATATACATTTTTATAAACTCCTATTCTGTGTCGAATTACTAACAAAAGCGTATGCACTTACAAAGCAGGCTGACTTCATTTCATAAATACAAAGCTCTAGGTGTATAATATGATCGAAATCTTGTTTTGTGATGTTTTAATTGGTTGCATTTCATTTACAAAATATTCTCTAGGCTAATATATCTGGGTGGTGATCTATTTAATCTCCTTATCCCCGTTTTTTTTAAAAAACCTGACAGTACTAAATATGATTTGGATTGACTTCAGAATTTTCATTTTCATGGTACAGCCTGAAACTGGCATGAAGCCAGCATCATAAATTAATACAAAAGCAAAATACTGCAGATGCTGGAAATCTGAAATAAAAACAGAAAATGCTGGTGTCATGCTGCCCCACCCCCCAACCTGCCAAGAATGAGGCATATTAATTTTGCCACATGGACATTAAGGGCTAGATTTTACCTTAGGCAGACGGGAATTCGCTACTAACGTAAAAGTCAGCAGCAAACCCACTTCCGCCTAGCCTGGGGATCCGTCCGCGTTTTACAGGTCCCCGGGCTTTAATTGTCCCGAGGTGGGACTTCCGCCCACTTGAGGGAGGAAGTCCCGCCTCAGTGAACTGCTGGCCAATCAGTGGGCCGGCAGCTCTTGGTCCCAGCAGCGCCGCTTGGAGCGGTAGCTACTGCTGCATGGAACCAGGAGGGAAGGTAAGTTGGGTATGCCTCACCAGGGAGTTCGGTCGTACCCTGGTGAGGCTAGGGTCGTCGTTTTGGGGGGGGCGTCTTGGGTCCCGGGGGTGGGTTGGGATGCGGGGGTGGCCCTCAATCAGTCACCCTGTGCTCGACTGCCATGCGCAACCCCCGCACCCCCCCCCCCCCTCCCCGCGCTCGGAAAGGCCGGCAGCTATCACTGGGCAGCCTTTCACGTTCCCAGCACACCCGCTTGCTACAGGTAAAATAACCGTGGTGGCAGGCGAGGGCCCTTAAGTGGCCACTTAAGGGCCTTGATTGGCCTCGGGCAGGCGGGCTATTCCCCCGCCAGGCGGGTGGGCCATTCCCCTGCTTTCCCGCCCCCTTGCTCGACGGCCGTAAAGTTGACCAGAGGCGGGAGGGGTGCGGGTAGGCCTGCCGTTCAATTTTACGCTGCCCCCCACGCCACCATCCGACCCGCTGGAGCGGTGTAAAATTTAGCCCTAAATTTCAAATTGTTGCTGGGAAGAAGAGAAGGCCTGTTAGAAGGGCTGCCAGACTCTTGGCTGGAAGACATTTACATACCAATAGGGGCAAGAGAGGTTACTGTCCTTATCCATTTAACCCACAATGGACTTTGAGCACCAAGCATTGAAGGCAGGGAAGCGCATTCCAGGCCCTGCTAAGATGGTACAATCCACAAAGCCAAGATGAGGTCGGACCAGCTAGTCACACGACTAACTTGATTGGTAACCTGGGTTTTTCTGAATGGTACAAACATTTTGAACTGAGAGTGTCTGCTTGTACCTGGACTGAAAAGAGCTCTCCTGGCTGGCTCGCCACAGCCTCTCCTGTCTGCTCCCATCTCTTTCTCACAGAACTCCAAATCCACTGAAGACACATGAACCCCAAGAGAGAAAAGTTTCCTACAGCGAACAAGGTTTAAGAAGAATACTGGATCCCAACGAAAAGCAAGATCTACCTACAGCGAGCTCGAAGATCTGTAACAAAAACCCTCTTCAGAGATTGCCTCAAACTTTTCCACTTTATTTCTTATGCTCTGTTCTGTCTCTATCTGCATGTGTGTATAGCATATGCATGCTAGTGTGGGCGCGTTGTGTATCCGTAGGTATTAACTGAATTAGTTTAAGTTTAATAAATTTCAACCTTTCTTTAAACCTAAGAAGACCTGTTTGTACTGGTTTCTTTGCCTTATAATTGCAAAGCGGTGAACAAGGGTTCACCAAGGGGGAGCTCAAAACAGTGTGTTTAAAATTCGACCCTGTTATGGTAAGACCGGGTGAAGGCTGAGAGGGAACCCTAGACTCCTTTCTCACTGGGTCGTAACACTGGAAATACTCAGCAGGTCAGGCAGCATCTGTGGGGAGAGAAACAGAGTTAACGTTTCAGGTTAATGACCTTTCATCAGATCATAAATTAACAGTTTTATTTTAATCCTGCGTTGGCTTCTATGTTGGGAAATGGGTAGTGTTATTAATGTTTTGTCTTCTCTTTTCCTTACCACTCCCCCATCCCAAAGAACAGGAGAAATCAATTGGTAAGTATCCCTGATTTCAGTTGTACGTCTTATAAAGCTGGGTACTAATTGGTATTGACAAAGACTAGGGGAAACTCATGGACTGCCTGGTAAGTGAGGCAACAAATGGGTGTTTGGGAGTGGGAAGGGAAAGTATATTTTACAAACCACAAGTATAGATGTGTCTTGGGGTTACATTTAATGCCAATAATTGGCAATGAAAACTGTTCCTATGTTTAAAGTCTTTCTAGGATGACAATGTGTCACAATATTTTTGAATGTTTTTCATTAATACTGTTGCATAATTAGCAAAAGCAATGCAGGTCTGAATTTCAGCCAGTGCTGTAATAGAAAGCTTTGATTTGGCAGTGTCGGTATGCTAGATTTGAAATGTAATTTCCAGCTCCAGTTCACATTTTGTGCTACTTCCAAGTTCAGTTTGTACTTCTGGGCTCAGCATATGAAACTATGACTCTGCTTGCTTCTCTCTCTTCCCCAATACCCTTCCAATAAAAAAAAGGGTTGTGATGGCCCCAGTTAGTTCAGTGAAAACTATTTGAAGTACTATTAAGTATTTAAAAACTGGATGAAAACAAACATTTGGAATTAATTTTGGCATTAGATGATGAGTCTGTATGTTTACTCTATTGTTTTATGTTTCAGTCCTCTTTTATATCAAACTGATAGATCTGGAAGGTAGAAAGAGTTTGCATTTATATAGCATACTGCACAATCTCAATGTCCCAAAATTTTTTTATAAGTAATCCATCTATCAATTGTGCACAGCACGGTCCCACAAACATCAAAGAGATAAATGACTCGATAATCTGCTTTTTGGGGTGTAGTGGAGGTATTGGCGTTGGCCAGGACCCCTCTTGCCACTCTTTGGTGTCATTGGATCTTTTACATTTCATCTGGAAAACAGCATTCCTTCAGAACTGCTGTGAAGTATCAATCAAGATTATGAGGCGTGAGTCCTACTGCTGAGCTAAGGCTTATGCTGATGCAGAACTGTATGCTTCTGGCATGGAACGAAACCACCCATTTAGTATGGATTTTAAAAACCCTTCTTTTTTTTTAGCTCTCACCATAATCTAATGCTGAGTATACAGTAAAATGTTGCTGTGATGTCAGTGAACAAGGGGTTAACTGCTGAAGTGTATTTTATTTTCCCCCATGTGTATCCAATTAAGTAGGCGTCTCTTCCTGGAAGTGTTCAGGGGCTGGGCGGTTGCATTTTGATTGATGTAACCGCGTGTTCTTTGGAAGGGTGACGTTGGGGAGTGACAGAGTTGCACAAGGGGTTAAATTTAGATTTAGCAGAGGCATTATGCAAGCTGTTAAAGTAAAAGGAAGTGCGTTACAAAATGCTTAGCTCAGTAGTCTGGCTCTTGGCCAAGGCTTTGCTTTCTTCACTACAGCTGAGGGCTTTCTAAGCTTCCCACCAGTGGGTTTGTCTGATACGTTTAGGAATGCTAGTTGAGTTGTTGGCTGATGTCAGCACAGGCAGTTCAGCTGAGGGCCAGGCCAGATCAGCAGTGCAGCTGGGAGTGGCTTTGTGTGGGTGGTGGCGCACTCGGTGCGTGTGTGTATGTGTGGTGTAAAACATATGAGCTGAGGGGGAGGGGTGATGGCCACGCCACTTTTTCCATGTAATGGAATTACAATATTAGAAATTCCAGAAGCAGCTTGTCTTGCATGATATTGCCTGTGAATATGTTCTTAGACACTGCTAAATCCGTATATTACAATGCTGTATGTCGGGCAATACGACTACAATCTTCACATTTCACAGTTCAGCAGTGCAGTCTGTTCAATATAAACCAAGTAGTGGTGCAGGTAATATCTAATATACTAACACCTGGCGTCAGACGTTCTGTTATATGTTTGTGTCACAGGAACTATTTAGAAATATTATTGGTAGTTTACTGATGAAAGAGAATTTGTTAATGTATAATTCATGGCAACCAGTGAGGGGGCTAAAATCTCAATTGGAAGAACCTTTAGTGAATTAAAGCTAAATATAACTTTGTTTTGATTTTGCTTTGCACATTTTAAAGATACTTTTTAATTGGGTACTGATGAAATTTGATTTCATTGCCTACAGTTGACTCAACAAAGTCTTATTTAAACCTTAATGCAAGCTGTGCTTGCAGTATTTTGGGGCTTGTTAAGCAGGTAGTCTGTCTTGCATGTTTGTTTGTTCAATATATACTGGAAAGGTAGACATTTTTGAGCCTTTCTAGGACCACAATGTGTCTCAATGTTCATCCTATTCTGTGGTTAAGTGTTCTATCTACATTGAGAGCTGCACTTTGTAAGTTGAACAGTTAAAATGCTTCCTTTGAAAGTACCCTTACTGACACAGTAACTCATAACAATAGATGTATCTGAAACTTAACACCGATTTTACTTTAAGCTATAACTTGCCTATTAGTTTAAATGTAAAGTGTATTCTTGGGTGGCTCCCAGATAATGAGTGTACAGTGACTAGTGTTTCCTTTAAAATGGACTTGTTTGGGCTTTGACCACAATTGATTCCAAAAAAGAAAGTATACGTTTTAGCTTTCCATGGTTTTAAAGTTGCATCTCGTTTTCTTTTGTATTATTTCCTCATTGAAAAATCCATTTTGGAATTTAAGACAGCTAGTGAGTGTATGCACAAAGGTTGTGGGTTAGTTATTTTCCATTGCTAGAAACTAATGGTTTCTCACACATGAAGGCTGGTTACACTCTCTCTTGTCTGCTTATCTGTTTGTGGTGAAATAAGCTTCTTTTGAAGATGTTTCTCTAGACTGGGTTAATGGTCACCTGCTGCAGTGTGTATGTGTGTATAACTATATCTTGTCTTTGATTTTTCTGCCAACAAATTAGCCTTGTGATTTATTCAAACTTACAACCACTGGCTGGTTTCATATTAATTTCTTCAGATTGATTTGATTTGCTTTGGTTAGGGTTGTTTGTGCTTTTCCTCTCTGTCTTGTTGACACCAGCAGCTCGCCAAGTTGATAGAATGGAGGGGGCTTGGGGAACTGGATTTGTGCTTTTTAACATATCTAGGCAATAATTATGTTCCATGTACTGGCAGGGAAACTATATATCTGCACATTAATGAAACATATCTAAATCATCTGGGGGAGTTAATATATAAAGACAAGAATCTCAGCCTGTTTTATAACGCATGAAATATTTTTGGATTAGTAGAAGTTTCCATTGGTGTAAATGATAAGGTTGGAATTCTTGCCCATGCTCTTATTAAATACGTGTGGTGGGTCAGACCAGTTATTTGTGTACTGTTTAATTTTGTCAACACACACTCAAAGCGAAACAGTTTCAGGTCATTTTATCATTCTCAATTTTATTTTAACTTTTTTTATCCATCCCAGACTTGTAGTTGTTTCAATTGCTGGACTTGAAAACTGATGGACAATCAGTTTAATCATTTCTGAAGCTTGGATTGCTCATCATCCTTTTGGGATCCATATTACTCATACAGTTTGGTTGGAAAAGCAAAGTGGTTACAGATGAAACATTTTTCAGTTTGCTCAGATTAGTGATAAATATTTGGAAGGACAAGATGGTTTTTATAGTTTGGCCAAAATTCGGTAAAAGCTAAATGCAATGGTGTGTTCTACTGTCGCTTCTTATTACCTGTTTGAAACTTACTTGTAAAATGGCAATAAATATTGATTCACATGATAGAATTGAAGTGGTGTGGGATATACTTTCTCCAGTTTCCATGAAAACCACAGTGGCTGACTGGCGAGATGAGATGTTTGTACTGTATAACACTGAACATCCATCATGTGAATAGGCATAAAATGCAATCTATTACAGTTTGCTCAATGGAACAGGTGTGTGGCTGTCCAGGTAAAGTCTGAATAATGGTGCAACAGTTGAGGACAAACAAGTAATAGGGATGAATGAAGCTTGCCAGCTGCTCTCGCTAGTCTTTCTTGATTTATTAATGAACGGTTTTATTATAGCGACCTGGAGAAAGTCAGTTGTTTAGATGTCTTAATGGGTAGCTGAGGTTGTTTTGACAATTGGTTAACCTGAATTCTACTTCAGTCATAATTTGGTAGTGGAGATTGTGGGGGTGGGTGAGGAGTGCTTTCCTTAGAAGTTATGCTCATTTCAGTAATTCAATATAGCTACATTTTAAGCCTGTAATATTTTCCAAAACTGTTTTACAACCATATGGATTCTTGAAAAATAAATCTAGACTTTCAGCACTGATTCCAGATGATATAAAGATGATTTTTAAATTTAGCATTGATTATAGAAGTCTCACATGGACACCAGTGCTGCAGTAAATGTTTTTTTGCAAGTACAAGGCATCTACTAGCTTGGGCAGTAATGCTATTCACTTCCTGAATGCATGTCTAGCCATGCAACCGTTCTCATGTACCAGAGTTTTCAAGCACTGACTAATCATCCCTCTCTGCCTTTATTTTTCTTCAGTTTTGTGTTTTAACCTGGATAATCACATGAGTCTTAAGACATTTGGTATGTCTTGCATAGCACAAAACTCTTGAATACTGAATGACTAGTGAATTGGAAAAGGAGGAACATACTATATTTCTCGATTCTGGCAATGCTGAGTAAGCGTGTGTCAGACTCAGATCCTGTGGAAATGAAACTAGCAATTTTTCCCCTATGCACACTCGGAGGGCAAATTAATTTTTCAGTACAAGTATTTTATTAGAAAATGTTTTCTTCAAAAAAAGTTTATTTTTAGAAAAGTTGAAGTAATTGCGTTTATCTTTTGCCTTTTACAACCTTGGGACGCTCCTAAAGGCTTTGGAAATGTCGTCACTGTTGTAATGTAGGGAAACGTGGCAGCGAACCTACACGCAGTAAGCTCTCATTGAGATACTGACCAAACTAATGTGGCAGGGGGATGGGAACCAAATGAGGAGGTCAGTGGACAGTAAGGAGGTAGTAACTAAAGCCTGTAAGGAACTAGATAATGAAGTCAGCGTGACTAAGGGGAAGAGTAGGCAGGGAGCAGATGATGAACGCAAAGGGACTGGTGGTCTGAGGTGCATTTGTTTTAATGCAAGAAGTGTAGCAGGTAAGGCAGATGAACTTAGGGCTTGGATTAGTACCTGGGAGTATGATGTTATTGCTATTACTGAGACTTGGTTGAAGGAAGGGCACGATTGGCAACTAAATATCCCAGGATATCGATGCTTCAGGCGGGATAGAGAGGGAGGTAAAAGGGGTGGAGGAGTTGCATTACTGGTCAAAGAGGATATCACAGCTGTGCTGAAGGAGGGCAATATGGAGGACTCGAGCAGTGAGGCAATATGGGCAGAACTCAGAAATAGGAAGGGTGCGGTAACAATGTTGGGGCTGTACTACAGGCCTCCCAACAGCGAGCGTGAGATAGAGGTACAAATATGTAAACAGATTATGGAAAGATGTAGGAGCAACAGGGTGGTGGTGATAGGAGATTTTAATTTTCCCAACATTGACTGGGATTCACTTAGTGTTAGAGGTCTCGATGGAGCAGAATTTGTAAGGAGCATCCAGGAGAGTTTTCTAGAGCAGTATGTAAATAGTCCAACTCGGGAAGGGGCCATACTGGACCTGGTGTTGGGGAATGAGCCCGGCCAGGTGGTTGACGTTTCAGTAGGGGACTACTTTGGGAATAGTGATCACAATTCCGTAAGCTTTAAAATACTCATGGACAAAGACGAGAGTGGTCCTAAAGGAAGAGTGCTAAATTGGGGGAAGGCCAACTATACCAAAATTCGGCAGGAGCTGGGGAATGTAGATTGGGAGCAGCTGTTTGAAGGTAAATCCACGTGATATGTGGGAGGCTTTTAAAGAGAGGTTGATTAGCGTGCAGGAGAGACATGTTCCTGTGAAAATGAGGGACAGAAAAGGCAAGATTAGGGAACCATGGATGACAGGTGAAATTGTGAGACTAGCTAAGAGGAAAAAGGAAGCATACATAAGGTCTAGGCGGCTGAAGAAAGACGAAGCTTTGAAAGAATATCGGGAATGTAGGACCAATCTGAAACGAGGAATTAAGAGGGCTAAAAGGCGTCATGAAATATCTTTAGCAAACAGGGTTAAGGAAAATCCCAAAGCCTTTTATTCATATATAAGGAGCAAGAGGGTAACATGAGAAAGGATTGGCCCACTCAAGGACAAAGGAGGAAAGTTATGCTTGGAGTCAGAGAAAATGGGTGAGATTCTAAATGAGTACTTTGCATCGGTATTCACCAAGGAGAGGGACATGAAGGATGTTGAGGTTAGGAACAGCTGTTTGATTACTCTAGGTCAAGTCGGCATAAGGAGGGAGGAAGTGTTGGGTATTCTAAAAGGCATTAAGGTGGACAAGTCCCCAGGTCCAGATGGGATCTATCCCAGGTTACTGAGGGAAGCGAGAGAGGAAATAGCTGGGGCCTTAACAGATATCTTTGCAGCATCCTTAAACACGGCTGAGGTCCCGGAGGACTGGAGAATTGCTAATGTTGTCCCCTTGTTTAAGAAGGGTAGCAGGGATAATCCAGGTAATTATAGACCGGTGAGCCTGACGTCAGTGGTAGGGAAGCTGCTGGAGAAGATACTGAGGGATAGGATCTATTGCCATTTGGAAGAAAATGGGCTTATCAGTGATAGGCAACATGGTTTTGTGCAGGGAAGGTCATGTCTTACCAACTTAATCGAATTCTTTGAGGAAGTGACAAAGTTGATTGATGAGGGAAGGGCTGTAGATGTCATATACATGGACTTCAGTAAGGCGTTTGATGAGGTTCCCCATGGTAGGCTGATGGAGAAAGTGAAGTCGCATGGGGTCCAAGGTGTACTAGCTAGATGGATAAAGAACTGGCTGGGCAACAGGAGACAGAGAGTAGCAGTGGAAGGGAGTTTCTCAAAATGGAGACGTGTGACCAGTGGTGTTCCACAGGGATCCGTGCTGGGACCACTGTTGTTTGTGATATACATAAATGATTTGGAGGAAAGTATAGGTGGTCTGATTAGCAAGTTTGCAGACGACACTAAGATTGGTGGAGTAGTAGATAGCGAAGGGGACTGTCAGAATACAGCAGAATATAGATAGACTGGAGAGTTGGGCAGAAAAATGGCAGATGGAGTTCAATCAGGGCAAATGCGAGGTGATGCATTTTGGAAGATCCAATTCAAGACAATAAATGGAAAAGTCCTGGGGAAAATTGATGTACAGAGAGATTTGGGTGTTCAGGTCCATTGTTCCCTGAAGGTGGCAACGCAGGTCAATAGAGTGGTCAAGAAGGCATACGGCATGCTTTCCTTCATCGGACGGGGTATTGAGTACAAGAGTTGGCAGGTCATGTTACAGTTGTATAGGACTTTGGTTCGGCCACATTTGGAATACTGCGTGCAGTTCTGGTCGCCACATTACAAAAGGATGTAGATGCTTTGGAGAGGGTGCAGAGGAGGTTCACCAGGATGTTGCCTGGTATGGAGGGTGCTAGCTATGAAGAGAGGTTGAGTAGATTAGGATTATTTTCATTAGAAAGACGGAGGTTGAGGGGGGACCTGATTGAGGTGTACAAAATCATGAGAGGTATAGACAGGGTGGATAGCAAGAAGCTTTTTCCCAGAGTGGGGGATTCAATTACTAGGGGTCACGAGTTCAAAGTGAGAGGGGGAAAAGTTTAGGGGGGATATGCGTGGAAAGTTCTTTACGCAGAGGGTGGTGGGTGCCTGGAACGCGTTTCCAGCGGAGATGGTAGACACGGGCACGATAGCGTCTTTTAAGATGTATCTAGACAGATACATGGATGGGCAGGAAGTAAAGAGATACAGACCCTTAGAAAATAGGCGACATGTTTAGATAGAGGATCTGGATCGGCGCAGGCTTGGAGGGCCGAAGGGCCTGTTCCTGCGCTGTAATTTTCTTTGTTCTTTGTATTATTGGTTTTAATATTGGTTGAGATATAAATATTGGCTAGAACGTTGGAGAGAACTCGCCTGCTCTTTGAATAGCAACATTGGACCTTCTACTACCAGCTTAGAGGGCAAACATGGGGTTGGTTAAATGTCTCATCTGAAACATGACATCTCTGACCAGTGCAGGATTCCTTCAGTACTGCACTAAGTGTCAGCTCCGATTTTGTACTCCAGTCGCTGGAGTGGGACTTGAACCCACATCCTTCTGACTCAGAGACACGCGTCCTATCACTGATCCAAGGCTGACACCAAAAGCTAGACCAGTAGCAATCTTAATGCTGGATGCGTCAGTTCATCCTTCTGGTGCCTGCCAGCTGTTCATGACTTAATTACCCATAAATATTGTGTGCATTTTAGGGAAGGTCCTGAATAGCTGACTCTACAAGCCAGAAGAGATCAAGGACCTCATAACTGACCATTGGCATCATTGCTTCACTTACCACATAATCAGCCTCTTTTTTTTTTAAATCTATAATGACCGGGCAGAAATTAACTGAAAATTTCTCCTTGGTGCTGAACTGAGGATTGACTGGCCTTGCTAACCTTCTCTTTGCCTATAGTATTGCTGTACCCAGAGCTCAATGCTTCTCTATTCTCTGTTTACCTCTGAGCATTTACTTGAATGCACCATTTGCACTAGCCTAACCACTGAACACCTCCAGGCACGTATCCATTGTCTCTCGAGATAAGGAGGCCCAAAAGAAAAAGAAAGAATTGATGACCCAATTGTTGTATCTGATGTCTGACACCTGGGAGCTGTTGGTTTCCCTCTGCAGAGGCATTGATGACCCTGATCTTTATACTGAAAGAATTTTTCCTCCTTTCTGCACCCCCAATCCAAAAAGCAGTTTGGTATATCCCATAAGAGTGCAGTAAGTTGAGCATTGTAAAAGCATCTGATGGAAACGTATGGAAGTGACCCATCAGGTCTGTCGCCCACCAGCTGCTATTGAAGAAAGATTTAGCATGTTATTAGTTCAGAATTGTGGAGTATGACTGGATGGCTCACTACTAGCTAGGGCTGCATCGCACTAAACATGGCAACATACACGTTCAGGCAGTGGATGTCGTAGCAGCTCAGTTTGTGAGAACTAACTTAGGATCTGAAGTAATATCGCCATCAGGAATTGCTGTTCAGAGACTTTAAATCAGAAAAGCACTTTTATGTGTGTACTTTACTTCCCTTACCCTTCCACCTTTTTAAATTGCTTTGGCCAGTGGATGTGAAAAAATTTAATTCTGCATTGACCTTGAGTGCACCACCTGCAAGTTCCCCTCCAAGCCACACACCATCCTGACTTGGAACTATATCGCTGGTCTTTCACTGGGTCATAATCATAATCATAATCATAATCAAAATCCTGGAACTCCCTTCCTAACAGCACTGTGGATGTACCTACTCCAGATGGACTGCAGCAGATCAAGAAGGCAGCTCACCACCACCTTCTCGAGGGCAATTAGGGATGGGTAATAAATGCTGGCATAGCCAGCGTCGCCCACATCCCATGAATGTATTAGAAAAAAGTTAGCCTGGGTTGCTCTTGCACGTGGTCACCTCTTAATGTGTGCTTCTGTGATTTTGGGTGGCATCTTACCACCTTTAAAGATTTTCAGAGGTTGAGACCAAAAGCCAATAAAGAGGCTGCCTCTGGGAATGCTGTCCAACTAAGGGCAGGGCAGGCATCCAGCTGGCCCAACAGAAGGGCCTACAGAGCTGTCTTGCTGGCAGCCCCACAGGGAGAGGTGGGCGCTGCTGTGGCAGGCAGGAGAACGTGAGGGTGCCTGAAGGTGATGGCACCCTATGAAGGATTGCAAATTATTTAAAATGATTCTTGCCTGCAGCTGTGGCCCTGTGGGGGTGGGGGGTTTTAAATATAGGAGGCTTTGCTGGCCCCTGGGCCTGCTGCTGGAATGCTGCCTCCATGGACCTGCTGGGCTTCACCTGAGCATTTGGGCCATCCTCCACTGGTAAGATCCTGACAGTGTCCCCAATTGGGCAGGTAATTGGCTACCCATCACTGCTGGTTGAGTAGCCACTGTCTTTGCTCACCTGCCTCTGGCAAGGTCTTCTGGGTGGCTGACCAGACATGCCATTCTCATATTCCCCCACCATCCACCACCAAAGCTGTCTCCCCACAGCTGGTAAGATTCCACCCTGTAAATGGGGAGCTATACTAACAGTGTCCTTTGAGGAGAAATTGACCATTGGTATGTTGAGAGTTCACTGCAGTCTGGTTATAATTTCATCATTTTCATTCCCTGTTGGATTAGTCAGTCTTTGTCTAGGCAGAATACATGATTATTAAAACATTTTCATGAAGTTTGAAGGCAGGGCGTATGAAGAAGAAAGAAAAAGTCAAGTGCAAGAATATACTGGCGATCTAACACTCAGAGGTCAACAGGCCTAGAGATGGAAGCATTCTGAGGTTGATAGATGATCGTAACCTTTTATTTTGCTTTCCAATGTAAGGGGAATTCTGGAACTAACCGCCCACCCTTCACCACTATTTTCAAGGTGATTGGATGTATGTGGCCAGGTGTGGTAGGCTGTTAAAAGGGTTTGCAAATGCTATTCATAAAATTCTACTGCTCTTCTAACAGTGGAGGGCATTTACTAGGTGGTGTCAAATCACAAGAGGCGGGCCTCTGGTAAAGTGGGTTAAAGTTATTGCGGCTCTTAATTCTGTCATCTTAACTTGCCACTGCTAGGTCTAACACTGTCCCATGATATCCAGGTTTACAGGCCTAGATTTTACAATGTTATTACCACCAGACTTTCTCTTGGGCTTTAGATAGACTTTTTAAAAACTGAAATGGGCAATTTATACATAATGTGTGATGGTATAACTTCATTTGTAGACTTGAATGGATCTGAAGAATAAACTAGGAATGGGAGATAAAAATCTGCGTAAGTTACATTTAGAAACATAGAAGATAGGAAGAGGAGTAGGCCATTCGGCCCTTTGGGCCTGCTCTGCCATTCCAAAAAAGATCATGGCTCATCGTCTAATTCAGTACCCTGTTCCCGCTTTTTCCCCTTATCCCTTGATCCCTTTGGCATTAAGAGATATATCTATCTCCTTCTTGAATATATTTAATGACCTTGGCCTCCACTGTCTTCTGCGGTAGAGAATTCCACAGGTTCACCACCCTCTGAGTGAAGAAATTTCTCTTCATCTCTGTTCTAAATGGCATATCCCGTATCCTGAGATTGTGACCCCTGGTTCTGCCTTAACCACCTTATCAACCTGTCCTGCTACCTTCAGCGATCTGTGGACATTGACTCCAAGGTCCCTCACTTCCTCTACACTTCTCAGTATTTTCCTATTAATCGTCTATTCCTTTGCCTTGTTTGACCTCCCCAAATGCAACACCTCACACTTCTCCAAGTTGAATTCCATTTGCCACTTTTCTGCCCATCTGACCAGACCATCAATATCTTCCTACAGCTATCCTCCACATGGCCAATCTTTGTGTTGTTCTCAAACTTCTTGATCATACCTCCTACATTTATGTCCAAATTGTTAATATATAGCACAAAAAGCAGGGGTCCCAGTACTGAGCTCTGCGGAATGCCACTGGAAACAGCCCTCCAGTCACAAAAACACCCGTCAACAATTATGCTTTGTTTCCTGCCACTGAGCCAATTTTGTATCCACCTTGCTGCATTTCCCTGGATCCCATGGAATTTTATTTTTTTAACCAGTCTGCCATGTGGGACCTTGTCAAAAAGCCTTTCTAAAATCCATGTAGACCACATCAACTGCACTACCCTCATGTATCTTCCTTGTTACTTCAAAAAATTCGATCATGTTGGTCAAACAAGATCTTCCCTTAAACCCATGCTTACTATCCTTGATTAACCTGTGCCTTTCTAATTGACAGTTTATCCTGTGTCTCAAAGTAGATTCCAATAATTTGCCCACTACTGAGGTTAGACTGACTGGCCTGTAATTATTTGGTCTATCTTTCACTCCCTTTTTAAACAGAGATACAACATTAGCACTTTTGCAATCCTCCGGCACCACACCTGTATCCAGTGAGGACTGGAAAATGATGGTCAGCTCCTCTGCTGTTTCCTCTCTTGCTTCTTTTAACAGCCTAGGATACATTTCATCTGGCCCTGGTGATTTATCAACTTTCAAGGATGTTAATCCCATTAATACTTGCTCTCTCCCTATGTTTATCACATTCAGTACTTCACACTCTTCCTCCTTAACTACAATATCTGCATCGTCCCCCTCTTTTGTGAAGACAGACGCAAAGTATTCATTAAGAACCATACCAGTATCATCTTTGAAATAGTGCCATGGGATCTTTCACATCCACCTGAGTAAGCAGATGAGGCCTTGGTTTAACGTCTCATCTGAAAGACAGCACCTTCAACAGTGCTCCCTCAGTAGTGCACTGGAGTGGCAGCCTTGATTTTTTTTTGCTCAAGTGCTGGAGTGGGACTTGAACTTGGAACTTTGTGACTCAGAGGTGAGTGCGCTACCAACTGAACCACAGCTGAGAAGAGACGTGTGCAGAGATGTCTGCAGGTAAGTGAGAGAGCAGCTTAGCACCAAACCTTGTTTGGCTGCTGAAGTGAAGAGTGTACAACATTAGGTGGATTTAATGAGGATTGCTCTCTTTGCCTTTTCCCTATACTATACAACATCTGTAGATCAGCATGGCATCATTGCCTCAAGGAGGTGAGTGTTTCAGGCCATATGTAGCTGTTACAATTGCCACATCAGCAGCCCTGTGCTGCGTGGTAGCTCTTGGTATCCTTGCAACACCTAGCACAGCTTTGCATCTGCCTATCTGTTGATAGCAATTTAGAAAATAGATTGTTAGTAAGTGCAACAAGGCCTATGAAAACGGGTCGTGGCATTTTTGACCTACCATGATTGGGATGCTTCTGAAGAAGCATCCATCTAGCGGGTAGGTGAGATGTGAAGTAAATAACTTGCATCAACTTGCACAATGGCTCATGAGAACCTTTATTGTATCAGTGATGGCTGAGATTCACTTTTTTGAGCTCCTCCTCTTCAGATTATAAACTTCCTTGCCCGTGAAGCAGGCTTCTGGTGAGTACTACTTTCTGCTGGGAGTGGCCTGAATAATGTTTGATATTGTGTCAAATAACACCACGATGGAAAGATCTGAAAGCGTCTCCATTATCTAGCATTTCTTCTAATGAGATCCCACATTTCGCCCACTGCTGGAAACAACAAAACTTTCTTTTTATTTCCCCCACAGCTTAAAAATATGCTTGCCATCACCTATCCTTTTGGATAAGATTTAAAGCAGCAATTAAAATGTTTAGTCAGATTGTAGAGGTTCCTCGTCAAGCGGGTTCTCTCGCCACCTTCTGGAACTAAATTGGGAGAATGACCTATCGTTTATTAAAAAGTAGATTGTCTATAGTGGGTCAAGGACAACCTATAAGGCATTATTCTACTGTTAGTCTCAATGTATGGGTCCCACACAGCTGGCAACACCATTGAAGATAAGCCTGGCTTGTACGTGTGATCGCAATGAAACTCCAAGGTCCGAGTGTATCAAGCCTGTGTCCTCAGTACCTTGCTCTATGGCAGCGAGGCCTGGACAATGTATGTCAGCCAAGAGCGACGTCTCAACTCATTCCATCTTCGCTGCCTCCGGAGAATCCTTGGCATCAGGTGACAGGACCATATCTCCAACACAGAAGTCCTCGAGGCGGCCAACATCCCCAGCTTATACACACTACTGAGTCAGCGGCGCTTGAGATGGCTTGGCCATGTGAGCCGCATGGAAGATGGCAGGATCCCCAAAGATACATTGTACAGCGAGCTCGCCACTGGTATCAGACCCACCGGCCGTCCATGTCTCCGCTTCAAAGACATCTGCAAACGCGACATGAAGTCCTGTGACATTGATCACAAGTCGTGGGAGTCAGTTGCCAGCGTTCGCCAGAGCTGGCGGGCAGTCAGTCATTAAGGCGGGGCTAAAGTGTGGCGAGTCGAAGAGACTTAGTAGTTGGCAGGAAAAAAGACAAAAGCGCAAGGGGAGAGCCAACTGTGTAACAGCCCCGACAAACACATTTTTCTGCAGCACCTGTGGAAGAGCCTGTCACTCTAGAATTGGCCTTTATAGCCACTCCAGGCGCTGCTCCACAAACCACTGACCACCTCCAGGCGCTTACCCATTGTCTCCCGAGACAAGGAGGCCAAAGAAGAAAGTCTCAATGTATGGGTCCCACACAGCTGGCAACACCATTGAAGATAAGCCTGGCTTGTACGTGTGATCGCGATGAAACTCCAAGTTTTTGTTTCATCTTCTCACCCCCGCACCTCACTACTTTCTGGAACTCCTGAGACTGTCCACTAAAAATGTTACTACATTTAGTATCTCGGTGATACAGACTTCTGGATGTTGTAAATGCCATGAAGTCAGCCACTTCTGATACTTTATACACCAGCACTGGTAAAACTGTCATACAGCTATCCTGTATGCACAGGTCATCTGCGTTTGTGATGTGGGAGATTGACACATTTAGGCAGCTCTCCTGTGACCAATAATATTAAAAACACCCAGGATTTATATAATATACCAATGGTGATTAATTGAACTTTCCTTCTTTGAGTCAGTTCTGTACATGAAATAAAAAGTTACTTAAATATGTTACCCCAGAATTAAAAGTACATTGACATTACAGCATTGCAGTTCAATCTTTAGTTGGTTCATTTTTCAAACTTGAAGTACATTTTTTTCAGTTCTGAAAATGAGAGGTACTAAATTTCTATCACCTGTCACTGACGTCTACATTTGCATTGCTACTCACAAGGGGGAATGTGAACTTCTGGGTGTTGTAATGCAAGCATACCCACAATGTGGTGTCTATTGCCAGCTTGAGTCATATTGCATGACCTCAAAGGCAGTTAAGAAACAGGTGTCTGCATGCAGAATTATAGGAAGCCTCTTTTTTTGCTACAAAAACTGTAATGGTATCTCTGTCTGACTTTAACCTCTGGTAGGCTTATTTATAAACCAGGTGCCTTGTGGAACTGCAGGGATCTGAATTGGAGCTGTACAAACACGAATTGGTTACAGCTGTGCTTTACAACCATGTGGCAGGATACAACAGACCAACTGCCATAATACTCCCAGGTTTCAAGGGCAGAGGGAGGCCTGGAAGAAGACCACACACACGAGCAATTAATTATTTTATGGGAAGGGGAGAAAGTGGGAGGGCTGTCTTTTTATTCCTTTATCAAAAACATCCACTTGAGGACAAACTGGAATGGTGGTAAGTTTTTTTTTAATGCTTCTTTAGGTCCGTTCTAATTTGTTAAATACTTAGTTATCAAACTATGAAACTAAAAATATTTTGGCTTCAGTTCTTTTTATGCTGAAGATTTTTAGCCTGTTGTATTGTGAAATGTTGCTGTACATGTTGTTGTTTGTCAAAGAATATTCCTAACTAGTTTGTGGCCAGATGGTGATATATATCCTATCTGTTAAACATGCCAATATATAAGCATTATCATAACTTTTTAAAACTATATATATGACCTTCCATTATTAGCAATTTGGTTTCAACAAAAACATATTGGTAACTGTTCATATTACTTGAATGGTTTCACAACTTACCTTTCATGGTTATGTGTGTGAAGGAGACTCATTTTGTGTTCATTGTGAATTGAGAAAACTAAATAAAGGGTCAGGTCTTGGAATGCAGGATAATAAGGTCGATGAGTATGAAGACTAGAAAAGCACTCCCATTGTTGTCTTTATTTTTAGGCCTAAACAATTTGGACTTGCTTACTTCTGCAGTTGTGTAATCAATTGTCTATATTTCTAATAAGTCCATATTTCAATAAAGATGTATTTTAATTATTTACACTTATTATAACTTCTAATTCTACTTATTTACATCTTTAAAAAAAAAAGTTGAACTGTTAGTTTTTACAGAACTGTAGTTGGTGCCAAATGATGGACCGGGTTTGTTTGTGTTCTTCTGACTCGGCAGTTGGTGGTTAAATAGATAAGAAAGCAAGTCTGTTTTTAATTTGGGGTTATAATTAACTATTGAAATAATAAAATTCAAGAATATGGTAGCTTGAGTGTACATTGCATTGTGCAATTAATATTTAGTACTGTGTGTAATAATGGTACAATTACTGCTTTTCATTGGAACGTGGGACAAGATGTTGCATCTCCGCTCTGATCACACTAAGTAACAGCCCACTGGAAGTGGTTAGCAAATTCTATTACCTTGGGTCCACGGTGACAGACCATCTGTCCCTTGAGGCAGAGTGCGATGTACACATAGGGAAAGCAGCTACCAGCTTTGGCCAACTCGCAAAACGCCAAGCTGACACTTAGGACCAATCTGATGGCTTACAAGGCCAGTGTACTCAGCACCGTGCTGCATGGCTGTGAAACATGTAAACTTACAGATACCAGAAAAGAAGCTCAATAATTTCCATTTTTGCTGTCTGTGGCACATTATGGGTATATCCTGGCAGGACAAAATCTCAAGCGCGGCAGAGCTCACAAGTGTGCTGGCACTCAAGAAGCAAAGGCAACTTCAGTGGATCAGACACGTCCACAGGCTGGAAGACTGTTGCATACCCAAGGATCTTCTATACGATGAGGTAGCTGGGCCAGACAACCAATGGGGAGCCTAACGCTTCGCTTCAAGCATGCTTGCAAGCGTGACATGAAGGCCCTAAATGTCAACTATCGCATCCGGCAAAAGAGGGAAATGGAGACATATACTGCAGCTTGGCAACAGGCGCCAATGTCAAAAACAACAACTCAAAGCATCACTTGGCAGCTTAACATGCAGCACTTGAGGCAGAATCTGCCTCTCCAGAATTGGCCTTCACAGCCATCAGCAAAAGTGCACCAAGAGAAGACACCCCACCTAAATGGATTGTTTGCTGCTTGTCCATCATCTTTTGTAGATGGAAGCATGGCAACCAACCAATGGATCCATTATGTAGGATAGGTTTAAAAATGAAACTGTAGTCTGAACATACCATCTGGGCATTGTCATTGTTCCATGGATTGCTCCGTAATATTGCAGTCATGCCCTCATTTGTTATCTCTTAAGTCTATACTTCACTACAGGAAACTTTAACTGTGGTAGTTGTGTACAAGATGTATATACAGTTATCTGCAATGAAATGCAGACTTAAAAAAAAAAGGAAATTGATTACACGGTTGCAAAATTGAATTGAGTCCAAATAGTTTGTCTCCTGTTCTGAATGTGCACAAGGACTGAAAACTTCACTTCAAGAGTTTAAAAATAAAATTGTTGAACTGAGATTAAACCAATTTCCACTAATTAGCAATAACAGCATTTTTAATTACAGTATAATTGTATGATGAATGCTGTATCTAGCATAACATTAAGACACTTAAAAGCTCTGTGCAAAATGAATTTAGTGAGCAATTAGTAATTAGAATCTCCAAATGCAGGTGCAGCTGCTGATGGCCTAGCGTAACCTTTTTGCAAGCATTTCTATGTCAGTATGTTTCAAATCAGCTGAGAGCAAATAGAACAAAACAGTTGGAACCAAAACAGGAACATGTTTGCTGTAGTGAGCCTGAATCAACAATGGGCCAGAATTTGCTGTAGCCAGCAAATGAATGGCAGGTTTGCCCTTGTCCATTTAATTTCCATGAGCTTTTGCATGCTACATTGCTGTAAATGGGAGATTAAAATGGCACTGTGTCCTCTACAAGGCATCTGGGACATGTGTAAACAGGACAAGCAACTGTGTAATTCCTTAACCAACTGGATTGAAGGATTTTGAAATAAGCAGTGCAAGGCTTGAGAAGGAAATATAAATTAGTGAATTCAATGTCAAAATCGGGTACAGAAAATAAATAGAGAAGGAAGGAAAGATTGGAATGAGAGAGAGGAAAAAAGGAGCAAAGAAAAAATAGTTTCAAAAAAATTCTAAATTTCCAACAGTTGAAAGCTGATTGATTGAGACTCCACACTTGTGAAAGTTAGTTTTCAGTGTCAGATAGGTTGTTTGGCAGTAATTAAGACTGATCATTCTGATGAAAAGGGTATTTAGACTGAAATAGACTAGCCCTTACTTTCTGTGACAAGTTTATTTTGGTTTGTATCTACAGTGTAAGTACAAGAACTTTATTTATTTATTTAGAGATACAGCACTGAAACGGGCTCTTCGGCCCACCGAGTCTGTGCCGACCAAGAACCACCTATTTATACTAACTCTTCAGTAATTGGGCAGCCATAAAGGTGGGGCTAAAGTGTGGCGAGTCGAAGAGACTTAGCAGTTGGCAGGAAAAAAGACAGAAGCGCAAGGGGAGAGCCAACTGTGTAACAGCCCCGACAAACAATTTCTTCTGCAGCACCTGTGGAAGAGTCTGTCACTCTAATATTGGCCTTTATAGCCACTCCAGGCGCTGCTCCACAAACCACTGACCACCTCCAGGCGCTTACCCATTGTCTCGAGACAAGGAGGCCAAAGAAGAAGAACAGTAATCCCATATTCCCTACCACCTACCTACACTAGGGGCAATTTACAATGGCCAATTTACCTATCACCTGCAAGTTTTTGGCAGTGGGAGGAAACCGGAGCACCCGGCGAAAACCCACGCGGTCACAGGGAGAACTTGCAAACATCTGCACAGGCAGTACCCAGAATTGAACCGGGGTCCCTGGAGCTGAGGCTGCCATGCTAACCACCGCGCCACTGTGCCGCTGTACTATGCACTTGATTGATGAGTCAGCCAGCAAGATGCCATTTTTGGGAAGCTGTCAACAGAGCAAGCAGCACGTCTCAGACAGCAACTTCCAGATTTAACTATATTTTTTTTTGTGTGGGCTTTACTGGCTAGACCAGCATTTATTGCACATCCCTAATTAATTGCCCTTGAGAAGGGATGGTCAGCTGCCGCCTTGAACTGCTGCAGTCCTTGGGGTGTAGGTACACCCACAGTGCTGTTAGGAAGGGAGTTCCAGGATTTTGACCCGGCAACAGTGAAGGAACGGCGATATAGTTCCAAGTCAGGATGGTGTGTGGCTTGGAGGGGGACTTGCAGGTGGTGGTGTTCCCATGCATCTGCTGCCCTTGTCCTTCTAGGTGGTTGAGGTCATGGGTTTGGAAAGTGCTGTCACAGGAATTTTGCTGATGGAGGGAAGGTCATTGATGAAGCAGCTGAAGATGGTTGGGCTTAGGAAACTACCCTGAGGAACTCCTACAGTAATGTCCTGGGACTGAGATGATTGACCTCTAACAACCATCTTCTTTTGTGCTAGGTGTGACTTCAACCAGTGGAGAGTTTCCCACCCCCTCCCCCGATTTCCATTGACTCCAGTTTTGCTGGGGCTCCTTAATGCTGTGCTCTGTCAAATGCTGCCTTGACGTCAAGGGCAGTCACTCTCACCTCACCTCTCCAGTTCAGCTGTACATATCTGGCCTCATCTGAGGTTGCTGTGCTATTTGACATAAATAGTGGTGAAATTCTATTCCAATGTGAGTAAAATTTCCATCTCTCTTCAAAAATGGAAAATCTCGCCCTTTTAAAGGAGTTGAAGTTTAACTAAATGACCAATTAAAGTTTCAACCACAGCTGTTGCTGAAATTTATACATAACTACTGTTTATCAAAACACAATCCAGTAACCAGATGGTTGGAATATTTGAAGTCTTGTGTATGTGGGGGCGGGGGGAGTGGCATTGGTTGGGAATAATGACTCTGGAATACTCTGTGTACTGCAGTACTGAGATACCTTTTGATTCGACACACGCTGTACGGAAGATTATTACTGTGCAGCCAATTCAGGAGTTTTAGCAGGATGAATAGATGAGGTTTACTAAGCACATAGATTATATTGCACTTTGTAAGCAGACTCAATAGAACAATTCCTTTTGTATTTACATTCCAGGCATCTCGGCATTCACTTGCCATCAGTTCTTTTAAAGTTGTTACTTCCTTCCAAGTTTACAGTAGAATTTTTATTCTTTTTGTACTTGCCAATTTAACAAAATTCAAAGATTGCTTGAAAGTCAATAAACTCTTATCAGAATATTTTCTTATCTGGATCTGAGGTTAGCACCGCTGCCTCACTGCTCCAGGGACCCAGGTTCGATTCCGGGTACTGCCTGTGTGGAGTTTGCAAGTTCTCCCTGTGTCTGCGTGGGTTTTCTCCGGGTGCTCCGGTTTCCTCCCACAAGCCCAAAGACTTGCAGGTTGGTAGGTAAATTGGCCATTATAAATTGTCACTAGTATAGGTAGGTGGTAGGGAAATATAGGGACAGGTGGGGATGTTTGGTGGGAATATGGGATTAGTGTAGGATTAGTCTAAATGGGTGGTTGATGTTCGGCACAGACTCGGTGGGCCGAAGGGCCTGTTTCAGTGCTGTATCTCTAATCTAATCAAACAAAAATTTGGAAAATGGGGGCCATAATGAACACTGACATTAACATTCACCTTTTTGAGGCATCGGCAAATAGCCTCCATTCAATGTCTTTTTTTGGGAAAAAGAGGTGAATTCTATTATTGAAATACACAAAAGACCAGGGCCCCTTTTAGCTAGGTAAGGCAACATAAAGGTTGACGAGTGGAGGCAAGGTAAAATTACAAAACAGTGAGCAGGTGATATTAGTATTGTTTACTGTACCTTGTCATTGGTATGCTTGAAATCCCAGCTAGCAAATTTTGTATTAAGATTTACAAGTGTTTTTTAGAATAGCAACTTTTCTAAATTAAACACCTTAAATCTAATTAATGACTTTATTAAAAAAGTGACATAAGAACAGATTTGTGGTAATGTGATAATCTTGTGTGTTAGGTTTTTGTAGAATAAATTGGTAGCAGACCATATGACCGTTTACAGCCCTGAAGGCTGTTTTTAAACCCACTGTTAAAACTGAATTTTGAAGAACCTGGATGAGCTTTTGTGAATAGGCTATATTATGAAAAAAAAATTGTTAGGGAATAAGATTCTGCACTTTTAATTTTGCTTTGGAAGATTCAAATAAAGATATTAAAATCACTCTGCATTGATTTAGAGATATAAAATACACATGGTAAATTAGAAGCATTTATAAATTAAATTTTTGAAATCTGTTGCAATTTATGTAGGAGATTTACTATTGGTGAATTTATAGAAATTGATGTGTACACATCATGTTAGAATACTTGAAGTAATGTAGTGAAGGTGAAGATAATGGAGTTCATTAAAAATACAACTTGATGCCCTCACAATGGTGTTGTGTACTAGAGGGGAATGAGGTTCAATAGTCTGGATGGCCTTTTCTCATCCTGGTCCTAACAATTAGATAGTGTTTTACAGTATTCTTAACACAGACAAGTGAGATATATTCTGGAATTATCTTTTTTTTTATTAGTCATTCGTGGGATGTGGGTGTCATTGGCTAGGCCAGCATTTGTTGCCCATCTCTAATTGCCCTTAAAAAGGTAGTGGTGAGCTGCATTCTTGAACTGTTGCAGTCCTTGGGGTGTTGGTACACCCACAGTGCTGTTAGGAAGGGAGTTCCAGGATTTTGACCCAGTGAAGGAACGGCGATATAGTTCCAAGTCAGGATGGTATGAGACTTGGAGAGGAACTTGCAAGTGGTGGTGTTCCCGTGCATCTGCTGCCCTTCTCCTTCTAGGTGGTAGGGGTCGCTGGTTTGGAATGTGCTGTCGAAGGAGCCTTGATGAGTTGCTGCAGTGCATCTGTGGTGAAGGGAGTGAATGTTGAAGGTGGTGAGTGGTGTGCCAATCAAGCGGGATGCTTTGCCCTGGATGGTGTTGAGCTTCTTGAGTGTTGTTGGAGCTGCACCCATCCAGGCAAGTGGAGAGTATTCCATCACACTCCTGACTTGTGCCTTGCAGATGGTGGACAGGCTTTGGGGAGTCAGGAGGTGAGTTACTCGCCGCAGAATTCCCAGCCTTTGACCTGCTCTTGTAGCCACAGTATTTATGGCTGATCTAGTTCGGTTTCTGGTCAATGGTAACCCCCAGGATGTTGATAGTGGAGGATTCAGTGATCGTAATGTCATTGAATGTCAATGTTAAATTCTCTCTAGTTTGAGTTGGTCATTGCCCGGCACTTGTGTGGCGTGAATGTTACTTGTCACTTATCAGCCCAAACCTGGATGTTGACCAGGTCTTGCTGCATATGGACATGGGCTGCTTCAGTATCTGAGGAGTCACGAATGGTGCCGAACATTGTGCAATCATCAGTAAACATCCCCACTTCTGACCTTATGATGGAGGGAAGGTCATTGATGAAGCAGCTGAAGATGGTTGGGCCTAGGACGTGCTAGGTATGACTGCAAGCAGCAGAGAGTTTTCCCCCCTGATTCCCATTGACTCCAGTTTTGATGGGGTTCCCTGATGCCATACTCTTCAAATGCTGCCTTGATATTGTCAATGGCAGTCACTCTCACCTCACCTATTCTGATCTGATCTGTTTAGCTGCCAAAACAGTTTTTCCACATGCTTTACTTAAATACCTAACCAGTTAGAAATAATAAAGAAGTTGCATTTCAAATAACACCTTTCATGATCTCAATGTCCCAAATCACTTCATAGCTAGTGAAGTACTTTTGAAGAGTAGTTACTGTTGAAATATTTGGAAATGCACAGCAAGATCCTGTAATCAACCATGAGATACATGATCATGTAACCTGTTTTAATAATGGTTGAGGGATTTGACCAGGACACTAGGAGATCTCCCCATCTCCTCTTTGAATAGTGTCATGGGATCTTGTACAGTCACCTGTGGGGGCAGACGGGGGCTTGGATTAATGACTCCCTCTGAAAGATATCATCGCCCTCAGTACTGCAGTGAGGTGCATGCCTAGATTATGTGCACAAGTCTGGAGTAGGACTTGAACCCACAACCTTCTGACTTAGGTGAAACGAGGCTGGCATTGATTGTGAAACCAGTTCTCCACACACTGTTTTGGGAATCTGTTTTGTAAGATGCTTTATTTATTGCAAATAGACACTCAGCACTAATGGGCAAGCTGTAAGTAAGAGGATTTTACAATTTTGCTTTTTTGTTCTTGTCATTAGAATTTTATTTTAAAGCAGTAAGAGATGGATCATGACCGGCTCATACAGGAGTGTTTTAGAGATTATTATAATACATCCTAAGTGGTATGTAGGTGTATAGATGTATTTTCCTACATTATTTAAAATACTTATAGTAAATATTACAGAATTTAGATAAATTGCCATTGTACAGTAACACAAGTTGGAGGTTGAAAATAAATTGACTACAACAATTTCCTAATTTTCATTTTCAATATTGTAATATGCAGTTGGCCTGATCTTTGGTTTTATTAATTATTTTCAGTAATCCATCATGTGGGAGAGGAGATGATATCAGTGAGGGCTGTGGTGCAATGGTGATTATAAATCTAAACCGAAGCTTTCAACTGCATCTGACTTTCTTAAATTAAGGTCTTCTCTGAAAAGTTACCGGAGTGGAGGATGTGTCTGTTTTGGTTCAGTGACAGTTTCTGACTGCCAGTTTAGTTGCGAATTTTTCTCTCTGGAGTAATTATTGAGTTAAAAAATAAATGCAGCTAAATGTGATGCTGCAGCCCATGTCTTGCGCCAAATCCCATTCACCAATCACCCCTGTGCTTGTTGGCCCCTGGTTAAGCAACGCCTCGATGTTAAAATTCTCATCCTTATTTTCAAATTTTTCCATTGCCTCACCCCTCCCTATCTCTGTAAACTCCTGCAGCCTCACAACCCTCCGAGATATCTGCACACCTCTAATTTCAGCCTCTTGAGCATCCCCGATTTCAATAATTCCACCATCAGTGGCCGTGCCTTCAGCTGTCCAGGCCCCAAGGCCTGGAATTCCCTCCCAACACCCCTCTCTGCATTGCTTTCCCCTTTTAAGATCCTCCTTAAAACCTACCTCTTTGACCAGGCTTTTGGTCATCTGCCCTAATATCTCCTTATGTGGCTCATTGTCAAATTTTGTTAATGTGCCTCTGAAGCATCTTGGGGCACTTTAATATGTTAAAGGTGCTATGTAAAAGATATGCTTGTAGTGCTCAATTTATGCTTATAGTTTGTGGCAGACTGATCTGAGAAGTTAGTGATAAACTGCATTTTTTTTTATTATTTAGGAATGGACAACAAATGTTGGCCTTGCCAATGACACCAACATCCCATGAATTTCCCTTGAAAACTGAGTGGCTTGCTAGGCCGTTTCAGAGGCTATAAAGAGTCAACCACATTGCTGAGAGTCTGGAGTCACATGTAGGCCAGATTTCCTTCCCTAAAGGACATTAGTGAACCTGATGGGTTTTTGTGACAATCGATGATCGTTTCGTGGCACCATTACTGAGACTAGCTTTCAATTCCATATTTTCATTAATTAATTGAATTTAAATTCTACCAGATGCCATGGTGGGATTTGAACCAGTGTCCGCTGGGCATTAGCCTGGGCCTCTGGATTACAAGTTCAGTGACAGTAACTACATCACTGCCTCTCTTATGGCTGGGAGTAGAAGGCAATACCAAAACTCACTACGAGCAGGTTGAGCAGGTAAAGCATTGCCCTTGTACAGTACACCACATTGGTTTAACTGTATTGATCAACTGTACTAGTAGAATTGTTAGGTTTGAGACGTCAATATAATTGTACACAAATTTGTGTGTGCAAGTTTTTAAGTTCATCTGCTTTGCAAAATAAATAATTTCGACAGCAACTGTAGAATGAGCCCAAGATAGAAAATGTAGCAAAGCAAGCTGGATTATGCCTGCTTCCCCGTTTCTCCTTTCATCCCCCTCTGCCCTCCTCCACCACAAACACCGAGAGAAAATTGTTGTGATTCATCCGAATGCCTCGTGGGCAGAGTTACTTTTTTGCCTAACTGGTCATTTAGATTTGTAGCTTGTAATCTGAAAATTTACAGATAATCTGGTATTTAATGTACTAGGCCTCTCCTTAAAAAAAATAAATAAACTGCAGTGGTAAATTGAGTGGCATGCTATCTATCATTTTGGGTCCTGGAGTTGGAATGAGTTATTTAGTGATCCATCAGCATAGCTTTTTATATATAAATCAAGAACCATCTGTTTTTGCAAATTAATTCTTGTTTGAAGACATACTTAGGAATTGACCTGTTCAAGGTCCAAATGGTATTTTCATTTTATGGCTTCTTGCAGTCTAATGAAGCTGGGCAAGTGGATGAAGTAGCAGTGGGTGACCATTTTGGAGATAGTGACCATGATAGTTAGTTTTAGCATAATCATGGAAAAGGGCAAAGATAAAACAGGAGCAAAGGTTCTAAATTGGGGGAAGGCAAATTTTACGAAATTGAGAGGTGACCTGGCAAAGGTGGACTGGATACAGCTACTTGAAGGAAAATCAGTCGCAAGCAAGTGGGAGGCATTCAAAAGTGAGATCTACAGGTACAGTGCAGGCATGTCCCCACAAAGATAAAGGGTGGTATTGCCAAATGTAGAGCTCCCTGGTTATCTAGAAGCTTACAGGGCAAGTTAATGTAAACAAAAGGCTTATGATGATCACAAATATCTTAATACTTTAGAAAGCCTGGAGGAGTGCAGAAACTGCAGGGGTGAAGTAAAAAAGGAAATTAGAAAAGCAAAGAGAGGACATGAAGAATTATTGGCAGATAAAATCAAGGAAAACCCAAAAATATTTTATTAGTACATTAAGAGTAAGAGGATAACTAAGGAAAGGGCAGGGCCTATCAGAGATGTACAGGGGAACTTGTGCCTGGATGCAGAAGATGTGGGCAGGGTTCTTAATGAGTTTTTTGTCCCTGTTTTCACAGAGGAGAGGGTTGATGCAGACATTGTAGTTAAAGAGGAGTGTGAAATATAAGATAAGATAAGCACAATGAGAGAGGAAGTGCTTGAGGGTCTGACATCCCTGAAAATGGATAAATCGCCAGAGCCGGATGTTTTGCATCCCTGGCTGTTAAAGGAAGCCAGGGAGGAAATAGCGGATGCACTGAGGATCATCTTCAAATCCTCACCAGATACAGGCCAAGGTACCAGATGATTGGAGGTCTGCGAATGTTGTACTATTGTTTAAAAAGGGTGCGAGGGATAAGCCAGGTAATTATAGACCAGTCAGTCTGACCTTGGTGGTGGGTAAATTGTTAGAATCTATTCTGAGGGACAGGATAAACTGTCACTTTAGAAAGGCATGGATTAATCAGGGATAGTTAGCATGAATTTGTTAAGAGAAGGTCATGTCTTACTAACTTGATTGAGTTTTTTTGAGAAAGTGACCAGGAGGATTGATGAGGGTAGTGCAGTGGATGTGCTTTGCATGGATTTTAGTAAGGCATTTGACAAGGTCCTGCATGACAGACTGGTCAGTAAAATGAAAGCCCATGGGATACAGGGGAAGATGGCAGGTTGGATCTAGAATTGGCTCAGTGACCGGAAACAAAGGGTAGTAGTCCACGGATGTTTTTTGTGAATGGAAAACCGTTTCCAGTGTTCCAGTTTGGACTTAAATGTGGGAGGCATGATTGGGAAATTTTCTGATGACACAAAAATTGGTCATGTAGTTAATAGTGAGGAGGAGAGTCGTGAACTCCAGAATGATATCAATGGTTTGGTTGAGTGGGTGGAAAAATGGCAAATGGAATTCAGTCCTGAGAAGTGTGAGGTGATGGATTTGGGGAGGGCAAATAAAGCGAGGGAATATAAAATAAATGGGAGGATATTGAGAGGGGTAGAAGAAGTGAGAGACCTTGGAGTGCAGGTCCACAGGTCCCTGAAGGTGGCAAGACAGGTGGATAGAGTGGTGAAGAAGGCATATGGATTGCTTTCCTTTATTGGCTGAGGTATTGAATACAAAAGCAGGGATGTGATGCTGGAGCTGTATAGAGCGCTGGTTAGGCCGCAGCTGTAGGACTGCTTGCAGTTCTGGTCACCACATTGCAGGAAGAACGTAATTGCTCTGGAGACAGTACAGAGGAGATTTTCAAGGATGTTGCCGGACTTGAGGGTTGCTGCTATGGGGAAAGATTGGATAGGTTGGAGTTGTTTTCCCTGGGATTGAGGAGGCTGAGGGGTGACTTGATTGAGGTGTCCAAAATTTGAGTGGCCTGGGTAGAGTAAACATAGAAGCATAGAAAAATAGGAGCAGGAGTAGGCGATTTGGCCCTTTGAGCTTGCTCCGCCATTCAATACCATCATGGCTGATCATCCAATCTCAGTAACCTGTTCCTGCTTTCACCTCGAATCCCATTAGCCCTAAGAACTATATCTAACTCTTTCTTGAATATATTTAATGATTTAGCCTCAACTGCTTTCCGTGGTAGAGAATTCCACAGGTTCACCACTCTCTGGGTGAAGAAATCTCTCCTCATCTCAGTCTTAAATGGCTTACCCCGTATCCTTAGACTGTATCCCCTGGTCCTGGACTCCCCTGCCATCGGGAACATCCCTGCATCTAGTCTGCCCAGTCCTGTTAGAATTTTGTAGACTGAAAGGATCTGTTTCCCTTGGCAGGGAGGTCGGTTACCAGGGGACACAGATTTAAGGTGATTGGTAGAAGGATTAGAGGGGACATGAGGAGAAACTTTTTCCGCCAGAGTGTGGCGGGTGTCTGGAATTCACTGCCAGAGTCAGTGGTGGAGGCAGAAACCCTCAATTCTTTTAAAAGGTACCTGGACATACACCTAAGGTGCTGTAACCTGCAGGGCTATGGACCAGGTGCTGGAAGGTGGGATTAGTTTGGGTGGATAGTTTATTCGGCCGGCACGGACACGATGGGCTGAATGGCCTCCTCCTGTGCTGTATTTTTTTCTATGTTCTAAGGCGCTGCACAATTGACTGCTTAATGCCAAGACCCTGTTAATTATGGAAAGGTGGGGAGGGAGCAGGAGCACTTGTTTGGGGTTGAGGAAGAGACAGAAAGGAATTCAGGGAATACAGAGGCCCTGCTGGATTTAACAGTCGGACTGCTGTCATTTTTCTATTTCGTTGGCAGCCAGACAGATTGAAAGGCTTGGCCGGGGGCAGGGTGGACGTGAAGAGAAAGTTGGACCAACATTCTGGAGGGAGGTGGTCTGGGAGCAATTGTGAGGTTGGTGGGATGTAGGGTGAGGGGGAGGAGAGGGTGAAATTTGCTTGAGGGGACAGAGAAAGTACTCCTCCTGATCCATAAGCAATGCTCTCGCAACCATTTACTTGCTGGATCCGGCTGCTTGCACCTCCCTGTAGCTGCCGGGTTTTCCCTGTGAGTCCTGGGAAAACAGACTGCCCAGCATTAAATTCAAATGGCTGACACAAATTAATGGAATCTCGTTAGCATTTTATAAACACGGACCTGCCTCTCTAGAATGGGTTGCCCGGATGCCGTCAAACAGCTGTGGTTAAAATAAAAGTAGGCCTATTTGTGGCGGGTTGGAGTTGGATTTTGCATATTTGCCATTTTTAAACCCCTGACCCTCTCTTGCCCGTCATGAGGTGGGGGTTAAAATTCGCCCCCTCCACCACAAGTACAATGAACATATGTCTAGCTGGAAGCCTAGGTTAGTTTCTACACCATTCCCTCTGCCCCCAAGATGCTGCTAGAAATTTAAAGAGGTTGGAAATACACTGTAACTGAGGTATCATTTTTATTCCATAAGTAATTGACACAAAATTGCTAATGAGCACAAAAGTGGGATAAGAATGGTGTTTATACAGTGAATAAACAATTTATTTCAAATCTTGAAATTGAGTGAGGTCTAATTATAAGCACATGGGATGCTTTTAATACACCCTATAGACATGAGGTGGTTTCCCCCCTTATCAGAATTGCTGATTCCTCTTGAGCAGGCAGTATGAATAAATAATTCAGGCTTTTATAACTCTGACAATGTGATTGTTTTAATTAATAGGCCAATATGGTGGTGTGATGTTTGAAGTCATCTTCCTGGTCCGTTTGGCCTTTGATTCCAGGCTTTTGCCAATCTAGTCATTAGTTGACTGCTCAGAACACATTTCCTAACAGCCTGATGACATCCTCCTCTCTCCAGTTTCATTGGGGAAGCACCTGGTGTCAAGTTGGTACCTCCCCACTACATAATGGCTCAGATCAGGAGCTTGGTGTGGCCATTTATCAAGCCCAAGAGGCCTCATTGCTGTGACATAGCACATTGGTACAGAAACGCATTGAAGCTGCTTGGCATTTCCTCTGCTTCAAGATAGAGCAAGCAAGGAGGGAGGGAGAAAACCCTTTGAAAACACTTGCATAAAAATAAACTTGACATTTATTTCGATATCTGAGTATGTAAATGTTGGTTGATGCAACTGGAATCATAAAATCTGTGGGCCCTGCTGTTCATTATTAAAATTGAGCATACTCCAATTGGTAAGAAGAAATATTTCTCAGCTTGCTTGGAAACCTAGTGCTATTTATGAAATTCAAGTTCACAAGTTCCTGTTATCTGGGCAAAACCTTCCAGTGGAGTTGGCTGCTTTTCCAAAAAAAAAGCGGGAAGGGAAAATTGGATGAAATAACACCCCTCTGAATTATTGTAATTTGGTTGTGAAAGGTTCAAACACAGCACTGGGGAGAGTCATTGGAGCCAGGAGACTTGTCCCTTTGTCTAATGGTGACCCTGGTAGGCGACTACTGGGTTTGGGATGGGAAGAGCAGGAAAGGGGGCATGTTCTTCTCTGCTGATGATAGCAGACTTTGAAGTTTCAAGGAGCAAGTCTTCCTTTCTTGAGATAAACTGACACTTGAAATATGTGCAGTAGGTTCACAGAAGGGTGTTAAAAGAAGTTTAACATTTTAGATTGACTTGGAATTAGTTACAGGGAAACCATATGACCATTGTATATAATGTGCTTGTATAATAAAGTCATGCTTCATTTCAAATCTGGGCATTATCTGATGAAATTCAAAATGAGTTTTTTTTATTCATTCATGTGATGTGGGCGTTGCTGGCTAGGCCAGCATTTATTGCCCATCCTTAATTGCCCTTGAGAAGGTAGTGGTGAGCTGCCTTCTTGAACCGCAGCAGTCCATGTGAAGTAGGTACACCTGCAGTGCTGTTAGAAAGGGAGTTCCAGGATCTTGACCCAGCGACAGTGAAGGAACGGTGATATAGTTCCAAGTCAGGATGGTGTGTGAGTTGCATGGGAACTTGCAGGTGGTGGCAGTCCATGCAACTGCTGCCCTTGTCCTTCTAGTTGGTAGAGGTCACGGATTTGGAAGGAGCCTTGGTGTGTTGCTGCAGTGCATCTTGTAGATGGTACACACTGCTGCCACTGTGCATCAGTGGTGGAGGGAGTGAATTTTTGTGAATGGTGTGCCAATTAAGTGGGCTGCTATGTCCTGGATGGTGTCATACTTTGAGTGTTGTTGGAGCTGCACCCATCCAGGCGAGTGGAGAGTATTCCATCTCACTCCTGACTTGTGCCTTGTAGATGGTGGACAGGTTTTGGGGAGTCAGGAGGTGAGTTACTCGCCGCAGGATTCCTAGCCTCTGACCTGCTCTTGTAGCCACGGTATTTATATGGCTACTCCAGTTCAGTTTTTGGTCAATGGTAGCCCCTAGGATGTTGATATTGGCGGATTCAGCGATCGTAATGCCGTTGAATGTCAAGGGGAGATGGTTAGATTCTCTCTTGTTGGAGATGGTCATTGCCTGGTACTTTTGTGGAGCGAATGTTCCTTGCCACTTATCAGCCCAAGCCTGGATATTGTCCAGGTCTTGCTGCATTTCTGCACGGACTGCTTCAGTACCTGAGGAGTCGCGAATGGTGCTGAACATTGTGCAATCATCAGCGAACATCCCCACATCTGATCTTATGATTGAAGGAAGGTCATTGATGAAGCAGCTGAAGATGATTGGGCCTAGGACACTACCCTGAGGAACTCCTGCAGTGATGTCTGAAGCTCAGATGATTGACCTACAACAACGACGACCATCTTCCTTTGTGCTAGGTATAACTCCAACCAGCGGAGTGTTTTCCCCCGGATTCCCATTGACCTCAGTTTTGCTAGGGCTCCTTGATGCCATACTCTGTCAAATGCTGCCTTGATGTCAAGGGCAGTCACTCTCACCTCACCTCTTGAGTTCAGCTCTTTTGTCCATGTTTGAACCAAGGCTGTAATGAGATCAGAAGCTGAGTGGCCCTGGCGGAACCCAAACTGAGCGGCACTGAGCACGTTATTGCTAAGCAAGTGCCGCTTGATGGCACTGTTGATGACACCTTCCATCACTTTACTGATGATTGAGAGTAGACTGCTGGGGCGGTAATTGCCTGGTGGACTTGACCTGATTTTTGTGTACAGGACATACCTGGGCAATTTTCCACATTGCCGGATAGATGCCAGTGTTGTAGCTGTACTGGAACAGCTTGACTAGGGGTGCAGCAAGTTCTGGGGCACAGGTCTTCATTACTGTTGCCGGAATATTGTCAGGGCCCATAACCTTTGCAGTATCCAGTGTCTTCAGTCGTTTCTTGATATCACGCGGAGTGAATCGAATTGGCTGAAGTCTGACATCTGTGATGCTGGGGACTTCAGCAGGAGGCCGAGATGGATCATCATCTCGGCACTTCTGGCTGAAGATCGTTGTAAATGCAGCGATTTTTTTTCTGGTCACAATCCCTTCTGTCAGGAGAAACCAATAGCTACTAGTGCTACTGCATTGAACTGTCAAATGGAATACTTGAATTTTGATCCTATATGAACTCATTTTCCTTCCATCTGTCCATTACATTACGTCCACATCCACTGGGACAGCAGTAACATTTTTTTTTCGTGGTTCTCCACTTGCTGAATTACCAGCACATTTGCTGTTCTGAGTGAAGATACTGTAGGCAAGTTATTGAGAAATGACAAAATGACGGTGTAAATATTTGACTGAAATTTGTTTTGCTCTGACAGCACTTTAAATTTCTTTTAATGTGTTGTGAATCTGCATTGAGCTGTCTGATCATTTTCCTGTTAAGTATGTTTGCAACATCTGAGGGTATGGCGTTGGAGAGGAAAAATTAACCTACTGGTAGGAAATGTTACTGTCTGTGAAATCGTAAGATGCTACCCATAGTTCTATGATTCACAGAATTGTGAACTATACATGCTATACTCCAGAAGAGGTAGTTTTTTCTCCCTTTTAATAAATGCCGAGCTCTCTGTATTCAATGAAAGATTGTCTCACGCAGTCACACACCTGGACTTTTTTTTTTAAAAAAGCCCATCTATTCCCAGATTACCACTTTAAAAGAACTACTCGCTTTTTGTATCATCAGTCCTGAAAAACTTTGGGCTAGATTAGGAAGTAACTCATTCAGTAACTGCCTTCTGGAGATTTGTTTTGTCCTTGGGAATTGATGCATGCCTCCATTCCTATCTCTTTGGCTCGTGGTATTTCTGATCATGTGATTACCACAGACTGATTGCTGCTGGCCCCTCTCCTACTCCATTTACAAACTTTGTTGTTGCCTGAACTCAGGCAATTCTCCTGGGGCCCCGAGGCTGTACCTTCCTGCAGCCTCCACCCTTGCACTGGTCACATCAGATAATCACCTACCTCCTGCTTCCATTTGGGCCTTCTGTGCCTTCTGATGACTTTTCCTGGAGGAAAGGGGCCTTCCCTGCCTGGGGGTAGCCTAGAGGCATAATGTACCTGTTGATATCGAAATCAATGACCTTGGCTGCCGACCAAAGTACCCATTCCCCACACTTATGAATAAAACATGTAATTACTTTGATACTTAATGGAACTGAGTTTATTTTTCTCATTGAACTACTGTGACTTTTTATCGAAAGAGTTTAATAACAGCCTGCTTATGCATGGAATTGGGGTCTGATTTGCTAAATTTAACTTTGGTGACTGGGACTGATCCCCAAATTATTCTAAATGATCTTTCATTTTTTACCCTGTTAAAAACCTTTTTCGTAATTTTGACAATTTCTTACTGGCTCTTCTCCCTTAATTCTTTTGGATTTCGTAGAAAAAAAAATTTCAACTGCTTATGGAGAATCCTTTTCATTCTTGGTGTTTTAGTGTCTCTTCGTTGTATCATTTGTCATAGCTCTAATATTCTTCCTATAATGGGGTGCAAAAGACTGTGGCCAAACTGATGATTTGTACTAATGCAAGATTTATATAAGATGTTAAACTGAGTGAAACGAGGCTCTGCACACCTCAAATACCTAATGGAGGAGCAAAAATAAAGCATTTGTGGGAAGTTTATTTTTCGCTTCAGCAGTTCAAAGAAGGTTTACTAGTCTTAACACCTGGAATGGGCAGGTTGTCATATGAGGAAAGGTTGGATAGGCCAGGCTTGTATTGGCTGGAGTTTAGAAGAGTAAGAAGCGACTTGATTGAAACATATAAGATGCTGAGGGGTCTTGACAGGGTGGATGTGGAAAGGATGTTTCCTCTTGTGGGAGAATCTAGAACTAGGGACCACTGTTCAAAAATAAGGGGTCACCCATTTAAGACAGAGATGAGGAGAAATGTTTTCTCTCAGAGGGTCGTGAGTCTTTGGAACTCTCTTCCTCAAAAGGCAGTGGAAGCAGAGTCTTTGAATATTTTTAAGGCAGCGGTAAATAGATTCTTGATGAGCATGGGGGTGAAAGGTTATCGGGGGTAGGCGGGCTGTGCAGTTGAGGTTACAATCAGATCAGCCATGATCTTCTTGAATGGCGGAGCAGGCTCGAGGGGCCGAGCGGCCTACTCCAGCTCATAATTTGTATGTTCGTATATAACAAAATAGAAATACAAATTGAAGGAAACAGTTAAAGGAAGAGAGAGAGCATTTTTATTTTTGTTTGCCAGCAATACCACAGGGTATCAGCTAGTAAATTTATCATTCATTTAAATATTCCTAGATAGTAACAGTTGACATATAAACATACATACTTATTTTAAGACTCTTTCACAATGATTTTAATTACATTCTAACATGCAGCTGTTGGGTGTTTGAGAACAGGTGGCCCTTGGTGTTGCTTTGAACAGTCTTCCTTAATGAAGATGAGCAGTGGTCTGAGTGCATAAGTCTAACTGAGCTTTTGCTGATGAATAATAACCTATATATGTAAGATAATTATTGTAGGTATATCTTTGAGAAGAAAAAGAAGCAACAGGGGACTGCAGAGATGAATTACACGCTAGAGGAAAAGTAGAATTATTTTGCATTTTGAAAGTTTAATTGGCTGAGTGCTTCAGTGTCTATATATTGGAAGCTAGTGCCACCACCCTTCCTTCCTATTTCAGCAATGAGGGCACAATGCTCTGTCCCACTTATTTTTCTGGGACGACGATTCATGCATGTTATTCAACCAGTAGTTAGTTCTTGTTCCTTCCCAACTCATCCCAAATGTTCTTCTATGTATAATCAATTGACCTTACTTGGCTCAGTGGTTGTACTTTTACCTCTGATTCAGAAGGTTGTGGGTTAAACCCCATTCCAGAGGCTTGAACGCAATTTATGCTGATACTTCAGTGAAGTACGAGGGAGTGCCATAGTGTTGGGAGGTGCTGTCTTTCAGATGAAACATTAAACTGGTATCTGTCCTCTTTGATGGATGTAAAAGATTCCATGGGGCTGCTCTGAGCAGGGGAGTTCTCCTGTTATCCTGGCCAACATTCATCTTTCAAACAAGGCCATCAAAAACAAATGATCTAGTTGTTATCCAGGGCCTTGTGTGTGCCGATTGGCTGCTTTATTTCGCTATGTGACTACACTTCAAAAGTACCTCATTGGCTGTGAAAACAGTTTGAGATTGTAGAAAATGCTATTATAAATGCAAGTTCTTTCTTACTTGAATTAGGCATGTTGTACAACGAAGTCAAAGAGAGCTTGAATGCTTGTGTTTGAGATTGAAGCACTGTAGTCTGTTGTGGGTCCAGTGTCACCTGCTGGAGCCCAGTTGGTACAGACGTTATCATGGTTTGATACACTCTGCTATTTGTATTTAGAATGTCTAGGTAGGAACAAAATTCAGTACACCCTATTCAAACTTTCCTAAGGTAATGTTTGTTTAGTGCTTCAAAAAATTTGATGTTTTCAGCAATATGAAGTAGCAAGCAACTTTTTTTTATTTACAATCCTATCGTTATGTGTATCTTGAGCACAAAGCCTTATGAGTATAAATGACAACATTTGTCAAACACTGCATGAATGCAAACAGCGTTTAAATAGGAGCCAATATGGTCAAAAGCCGAATTACAGAAACAGAACATTGCTGATGATGTAGAAATATAGTCCTTTAAAGACTAAAACTGTTTTGCAGAAATGGCTAGATTTTTCATTTGTAGATAGATAATTTAAGCAAATATAGTAAGTAAGCAATAAAAGTCATGTCCTTGCTGGCTCTCAACAAGAGCAACTAAACTAGTCCCACTCCCTCGCCCTTTCCCCATAGCCCTGCAAATTGTTTCTCTTTAAGTTATCCAGTTCCCCTTTGAAAGCCACAATTGAATCTGCCTCCATGGCACACTCAGGCAGTGCATTCCAGATCCTAATCACTTGCTACATAAAAATGTTTTTCCTCATGTTGGTTCTTTTGCCAATTGCCTTAAATCTGTGACCTTTGGCTCTTGACTCTTCCACCAATGGGAACAAATTCTTTCTCTCTACTGTGTCTAGACTCCTCATGATTTTGAACTCCTCTATCAAATCTCCTCTCAACCTCCTCTTCTGTAAGGAGAACAGCCCCAGCTTTCCCAATTCTGTCCACGTAACTGAACTCCCTCATCTCTGCTGGTACCATTCTCCGAGATCTTTCCTGCACCCACTCTAAAACCTAATTGGCTGCATTTTAGAGCATTAAGAATTATTCGAGGAACGAAAGGGTGAATTTGTGTTCCATTTTTTTGTTTTGCAAAGGTAAATTCACCAATCCCAACTCTCCCTGTTGGAAGTCGTTGCTGAAGGGAAACTGGTTTTGCACTGCAGTGGTGAAGCCCCATCACTAACCTGTAAACTTTTTGAGCATAGCTTCCTGCTGTAAGCATGGTAGTGGTGAATTTACCTTTATAATGTATTAGTATCCACACACTAAAGCCTAGTGGCACATTGGGTCTTTTGAGGTTTTTTTCTATGCATGAGTGGTAAGAATAAAATCCAAACCCTTATGGCTGTTAATTCTGTTTACCACCTGTCTAGTACCAAGGCTTTTTTCCAAAACGAACATTTAACCCTGGGTCTTCCAACATCTTTTGTGGATTCAATCCCCACGTAAGTGCCTCGCTGGCTACCAGGGCAGAGTGCCAAATGTGGTTACCTGGTCTCATGTTCTACAGAGGTCTAGCGGGAGAAAATACAATTAGTACATACTCACCTTGGGTGAATGAAATTGTGAATTTTTTTTAATGGAATATTTTAAACTGAGCCAACCATAGTGTTTCTCAGGGTCTAAGCTTAGTCTAAATCCTGAGGGCCTACAAATCCGAACTGTGCGCACAGTCTGAAAACTGGAATGGTTTGTTATAACAGAGCAGCAAGACATTCGGCTGTGCAGCTAAGCAAGTTACCACATTGATTTAATCCCATTTTCTATCATCTTTTCAACCTTTGTTCCTATGGGCTTTGGCCCTCCACAAAGCCTTCTCAACTTGAAAAAATGACTGGTATTAATCGTCTGTCAATTTGAGGTAGATGTTATCAGACCAAAAAGTTGTGATTTTTTTTTTTCTTGCTGTTGCTAGTGCAGTCCAAGGTACAAGAAACTGTAGGAGGCTCACTGGTACTCTCAACATGCTGTGCTGTGGAGTGGTAGGATTGATTACTTAAATGGAGGTCTAGAGATGTTTCCTTTGGGAAAATGTGAAGATATTTTGCCCTGAGTTACACTTGCACACCTTCTAATGTCTGGATCAAATGCAGTTGGAAGCAGCTTTTGATCAGGTTGCTGGGATGCCCGCTCAGCCAGGCATTGGCATGCTATGGAGAGACAAAATAGGAAAAACAGATTTTAAACTTCATTAAATTTCTGCTGAGTATTTTTACAGGAGCACAGTACTTCTCTACATAGTATTTACATCACAGAAGCATTTTCTTGAATGTAGTATTTGTCACCATTAAAGAGCAATTTGCATGAAAGAATGAATTTTGCAAGATAGCATCAGTGACTGAAAGGTCGATAACTAGAGAGCACAGATTTAACATGATTGACATGAGGGAAAATTAACTTTTTGTATGCAAGGAATGGTTAGGATTTAGAATACACTGCCTGGTAAGGTAGTGGAAACAGAATTAATAATGGCTTTCAAAAGGGAATTGGATAAATACTTGAAGGAAAAAATATTGCAGGGATATGGGGAGTAAGACCAACAGGATTGCTCTTTGAAAGAGCTGTCACAGACTCAATGGGAACATAGGAAATAGGAACAGGAGTAGGCCATTCAGCCCGTCGTGCCTGCTCTGCCACTCAAACAGATCGTGGCTGATCATCTACCTCTACGCCATTTTTCTCCACTATTTCCATATCCCTTGATGTTATTAGTATCCAGAAATCTATCGATTTCTGTCTTGAACATGCTCAATGATTGAGCTTCCACAGCCCTCTGGGGGAGAGAATTCCAAAGATTCATCACCCTCTGAGTAAAAAAAAAATCCTCGTTTCTTTCTTAAATGGAATCTTATTCTGAGATTGTGTCCCCTGGTTCTAGACTCACCAGCCAGAGGAAACATCCTATCTATATCCATCCTGTCAAGCCCTGAAGATTCCAGAAAAACCTCATTAGAAACAAAGAGGATTGAGAAGAACCATGTGACCACCTGTTCATCTCTGAAGGAACAAGTTTTGGTACACAAACAAGCAGACAGGCAGTAACCAAGTGGACAGTGAGAAGGCTGCTGCTCCCCTGTCTCTCTCTTTCCCCACCCTCACCCCCACAGAAAACATCAAGTGAAAACCATCTGTGATTGGGGGACCCTCCAAGCCTACAGACCACTACAGTCAGCAACCAGGGGAAGAGAACCAACTACAATTTCTATTTTCAGGAAAACCCTGAGCACAGCAAGCCAGCCAAAATACACTTTGCCTGACCAAGACCTTCAAGAACACAGCTGAGGACTACTGGATCATCCATTTACAGACTGTATTTACGTTCCATTTATTCTGAGCTTTAATCCAACCACCAAATCTGTTTCCCTCTGTAATCTATTTCTGTGTGTGATTCTCATGTGAATGTGTAGCATATTTTTAAATCTGGTTAGAGTGTTAAACATAATAAACTTACCCATTTCTTGTTTAAACTTGTGAAAACCTGTCCAATTGGTTCTTTCGCAATCACAGTAAAGGAAAAAGGTAAAACACTCAGAGGTGGTAAGCACAACCACTGTTAAAAAGGAATAAACCCTGTTCCAGTCAAATAAGAGAAAGGGGCAAGAAGGGAGCTTGAGACACCTCCTCACCTAGCCGTAACAGTATGAAGTTGCTCCTGTGATCGTACAACATCCAGCAAGAAGAGTAGAGCAGATGAAAGGGGTGTTTTAATGCTCCTATCAACGATAATCTCTATTAAATGAATTTGGCATTGAATGAGCTGCTGTGTTTTTCAGTGATTCAGCTTTTTCCTGTTGTACGTAATGTTTAATATCTAGTGCATGATGTAATTGAATGTAATTATTAATCAGAGGACCCCAGCTCTGAAAGTGAACATGGTTTGTTAAGCAATCTATTGTGTTCTTTTTTTGGTTAGTAATGAAGAATTTTCTTGAAGGGAGTATTTGTCACCTCTAAAGGACAATTTGTTTTAAAGAATGAGTTTTGCAAGATAGCATCAATGGTTTAATTAGGGACTTAACAACCATGGAAGATATTTCTTCTGTAATTCCCATGCCAACAAATTCCATCCCCCTCCACATACTTTGCATTCATTGTTGAGCAAGTAACTAAGGTACTTGACTTTGGTACACGAGTGTTATACAGGAGATGGCATCGGCTTTGCCTCTCCTCCCCTCTCCTGAAAAACACAATTTTCAGAATGTCATTGTATTGGCACAGGCATGATGCACAACTGACTAGTCTAATGACTTGCTTGACATAAGTTGCTTCCAAGGGTAAAAATGTGTAAATGCTCTGTTTTATCTTTGATAGTTGATGTTAAAAGTTGGCCTTGAATGAGCCCCAACTATTCACCTGAGCTTGATTTTCTTTGCTTCAAATTAGTTTCATGGGGTCCTATCAGATACTTGTGAATGTGTTCTGAATGCAGTTCCTGGCAGGTCTGAATCCAAAACCTAGAACGGCTGATAATTTGGCAGAGAAAGTCATAAGCACAGCTGGTATGAAGCATGGGCTTGTCAAAATGGTGTAGCAGAGAGTGCTGGCCTGTAGTTGGGGATTAAATCAAATTGTTGGAGTAAAGAGGAAATCTCACCCATTTCCTGTCATTTAATTCATGTGGTGCTTGATCTGGGGTCAAGAGCAATGTTCCCTTTAAAATGTTGTGTGTGGCCAGTTTTTTCAATGCGTGTTACCTTTCAAACTTTGCATGGCTGTGCACCAGTGGAATTTAATACAAAACCATGTCTGCATGGTACCTTCCAGGCTGTCGTGTGGTTGTGCTTGCACGCAGCTTAGCAGGAGCATTGGTCAGGACCTTGTTGCTGATATCTGCCTTTTGCATCAGCTTACTTTCCAGCTCCTTCAATATTTATATCCTTTAATCTTGAAAGACATAAATAATCATATAAAAAATGAGTGCGAATGGTCAGTAAACCTAGTGTTACGACCAGGTGTGAAAGGTTTCTAGGGGTCTGTTACTATCTTCCCCTGGTCTTATTGTAAGAGGGTTTAATTTTAAACGCACTGTTTTGAGCTCCCCCTTTGTGAATCCTTGTTCACAACTTTCCAATTATAAGGCAAAGAAATGAGCACAAACAGGCTTTCTGTGGTTTAGAGAAGAAAGATGAAATTTATTAAACCTTAAACTTAAACTCGAATGCAGTTAATGCCTATGGATATACGACATGCCCACACTAGCATGCACACATGATACACACATGCAAATAGGGACAGAAAAGATAAGTAGAACAGTTTGAGGCAATATCTTGTTACTGTTTCTCGAACTCGCTGTAGTCCTTGATTGAAGATATGGCCTTGCGTTTCGTTGGGGCCCAGTATTCATCTTGAACCTTGTTCACGTAGGAGGCTGTTCTCTTTGCGTTTACATGTCTTATCAAGATTCAGTTCCATGGGAAAGAGATGGAGGTAGGCAGACAGGAGAGGAGATGTTCTCAGTCCATGAGCACATGGGGTTCTCTGTTCCAATTCCTTTGGGAGTTCAAATTCAAAAAGATTCCCAGGTTGCCCAGCAGGTTAGTCATGGGATTAGCTCCTTATATGGAACAGTCTCTCCTGCGAGGTTTGTGGATTGTACCTTAGCAGTCTCTGGAATGCTGGCTCCCCCCACCTTCAACGTCTGGTAATCAAAAGTTAATTGTTGGTTGAATGAGTCAGGGCATGGCCCTTTGTCCCTTGTTCCAACACTGTCGGTTACCACAGAAATGTCTTTCTTGTCAGGGGCTTGCAATTTTAAGTTTTAATGTTCATGTGATGAAATCATGTGTGCCTCCATCTTGGCCGGTGGTTGGGGGGTGTGGGGGCAGGGTTTGCCTGATACTAGCTAAATGTGCTGACCTTCAGAAATGAAAACATTACATTTCAAAGGATATGTCTTACACGAGTATTGCTGAAATGTTCCTTTACATCGAATTTTATAGAATTTACAGTACAGACAGGCCATTTGGCCCAACTCGTCTATGTTTCACTTGAGCCTCCTCCCACCCTCCTTCATCTAACCTGATCACTGTCATACCCTTAAGTAATTTGACACAAACACTTAATGAGCCTGAAGTGAATATTTAGATTTCAGTGGTAAAACTGGTATCCCCATGAGAGGCACCCCAATGAGCCATCAACTTAATATGCAACTGAAGGTTGGGTATGTGATCTGACAACATTGGTACCTACTGGTAGTGTTGTCTCTGGACAAAAGGAAATTTCACATCTTCCATTTTGTGTTATTGAAACCCTAATGAGAAAACTGATTTACCTTTTATATCTCACCCTACTTCATCTAACCTTATCAGTGTAACCTTTCATTCCCTTCTCCCTCATGTTTATCTAGTTTTTCCTTAAACGCATCTATGCTGTTTGCCTTAACCACTCTGTGTGATACTAAGTTTCCCATTTTAACCACTCATTTATAAATTAATTTATTAATGTCTATCTTGTAATTGTGACCTCTAGTTTTGGTCTCCCTCACAATTGGAAACATCTTCGCTGTGTCTACCCTGTCATAGCAATATATGTTGAGACCTGCAGAAAATAAAAATTGATTTGATTGCTGGTAGGTTTTGACTTTCTGTTTTATGAGTAATCGATCAGTTTTCATGATATTGTGGCCAAATGGACTGAGCAGAATGGTACAAAAGCAAAATACTGTGGATGCTGGAAACTGTAATAAAAACAGAAAATCGTAGAAATATTCAGTAGGTCAGGCAGCATCTGTGAAGAGAGAGTGTGTTACCGGGGGTAGGGGGAATTTTTATGCTGTCCACCACGACGAATTTGGTGGCATGCATGGTGATATAATTAGGCGGAAGGTGTTTTTTGGGTTCCCACTGCGGGATATTTTAGAGGAATGAAGTCGGCGAAAGGTTTGCGGCATTCCGCAGTTTCCCCTAATGCGGATTGCAGCTTTGCATTTATTTAAATAACATGAATACTTATTACCCTACGCATAGTTTCAATTTAGTCCTACCTGCTAGATTAAATGAACGGCGATCAATATTCCCGTGCCACCCAGTTCGTGAATGTTTCAATGTGGTGTACAACAGTTGGATTTGTGCAGTTGAGTCTCAGGACTGTGCTCTTCTCTTTAACTCGTTCGCTAAACTAACCCCAGCATTGGAATTGATGTTTGCCTCCAGCACCAGCATGGGCGAAATCAGCTCGGAATGGTGACCGCATGGGCGGGGGCTACATGGAGGAGCAGCGGAGGGTAGTGAGGGAGGGTAGGGTTGATGGGGTTGCATGGTGGAGCAGGGGAGGGTAGTTGGGGAGGAAAAGGTGGGGCGATCAGTTGCATGGAGGAGCAGGGGAGGGTGGAGCGGAGCGTCCAGGTTGTTGAATTGGGTAGTGTTGATGGTGAAGATGCATTTTGTCGGCTGCAGGGATGGTGGGTAGATTAGATCAGTACAGTGAAGATATTTGGCAAGGGCCTAAAGGGAGGGATGACTGCTGTTGATGTTGGGGAGCTGCGGGGCAAATTGAGGATACTGACTAGCAGATTGAATGGTCAGTCAATGGGGGCAAATGGATTCTGTAGAGGGGAAGGTCAAGACTAATAGGTGGGTATTCGACAGCTGCATATGGAGGGAATGGGACGCTGCAACAATGGTCAATTTGATGTGAGGAGGTTCAAGGATACGAATTGGCATGTCGATAGTAACGAGTAGGAACCGGGGAGGGATGACATGAATACATTGATAATTACACTATGCACTGTAATGGGGGGAGTCTCATTGGTAACAGAGGGAAGGGTAACGGTAACAATGGGTGGGTCAAGGGTGATGGGTTCAAGCTGGAAGGTTGCAGGAGGAGGTTGGAAGGTGGGGGAACTTGCCCTGAATTCCACGTGCACCATTTTCTCCAACGATAATGGAAACCATGTGGACACTCGAGGATTGCGAGGAGAGTGGGAGGAGGCAAACGACAGTGGGTGTGTCTTCTACCTGGCTGCAATTTGAAGACAGATATAAGGGAGTTCATTGCCTCGACGTTTCAGCTCACTGGCGACAGAGAGTTGAATTGCCACTGTTACGACCTGGTGAGAAGGACTCTAGGGGATCCCTCTCAGCCTTTGCCTGGTTTAATTTTAAAAAGACTGTTTCTGGCTTCCCCTCTGTGAATCCTTGTTCACTGAAAGGTAGAAGTTTATCCTGTTACCGACTACGAATATGCGACGCGACCACGCTAGCATGCATAGGCAATAAACACACATGCAGATAGAGACAGAAAGGTAGAAAAGAATAAAGGGGAAAACTCTGAGGCAATAGATGGGTTTCTATTTTACTGTCCTTTTGAGTTTACTGTGGAGTCTTTGGTTGCCGGTCAGACTTGCAATTCGTTGGGGCCCAGTGCATGTTTCAACTTCTTTCGAGGTTGGAGTCTTTTGCTCCCCAGCAGTCCTCCGATTGCCAGGGGGCCCAACTGGCACATGTTCCATCAGCTGCTGGGACGTGTCTGTGTCATACACACCAGTTTGTAACCCAGATTCTAATCCATCAATTAATTATTTCTATAAATGTACACAGGTTGGCTGCTGGTAAATTACTTGATTCCATGATGTGTTTTGTATACTTGGACTTCCTGATCGTGCTGCTTGAAGAGCAATCTTAATCTTAAATCCCCAGCGGACCGTGTGGATGTATCTGCACTGGCGGAGGTGGAAGAAGAGGCAGGTGACAGTGCACCCTCTGGGGCATTGGCTTCTTCTTCATCTCCAGAGGAGAATTCTTGGGCCACGTAGTGCTCTGCTACTCGAGTGTGGGCACCTGCAGTGGAAACAAACAGAGGCACTTTAAGCATGTGCTTCACATGCGTTCATACAATTTTCTTCAGTTTCCACATATGGCTGCAGGAATAGAGATGACATTCATTCTTATGCCTTGTGGCTCCTGCTTTGCCATCTCCGCTCGCCCTGCCTCCCTCCTCTCTCTATCTCAGATGCCTGCTCCTCAGCTGTGATCAGATGTCAGAGACCCCTCTTCCCACCTTAGCATGCTCATACTGGTTGTGGTTTCATTTATCCTGCAGCAGACAGTGCAGATTTAATGACAAGGCAAATGATGCATCACAACCATTGCATACATACATCAACATCACTCATTCTGCAATGGCTTTCCTACGACACATCCAATTACATAATCAATGCCAATGTTCATCTTGGTGCAGCGTCATTTAATGAATGGCACCAAGGCTGCTCAGGTATTCCACTGTATTCCTGGTGTACCTTCAGCCTTAAAAACGTGGAGCATGGAAGAAAACAATGGAACCGGTTCACCAGGACCACCTACCCTCACTGATATGAACAAATCATTGATGTGCTTGTGGCACTGCACCCACGAGTGACCCCACGGTTCGAGATCTCCTCTGCTGCCTCCATCCTTGGTGAGGCGGGAGGGTCTTCTGACTCCATCCGCAGGGAAGAGGACCTCCCGCCTTTCCTGATGGCCTGGAGGAGAACCTGCAGGGAGGCATCACTGAACCCTGGGGCGGGATGCTGGCTGCTGGCTATTATTTCATTCACTTTGGCTGTAGGGAAAATAAAATGGTATGAAGTTGGTGGTGACTTTCACAAAATAAGAGAGGCAAAAACATTTTGATTTACGTAAAAGCTTCAGTTTAAGTTATTCTGAAGATACTTAAATGAAAGGAAGGCTGCTGAACCTTCAGGCTCCATGCACAGAATGTTTTGTATCTGTGGCGATCATGGTGCTTGGGGCAGTGACAGCGGGTTCCACCAATGAAGGCTACCCCTGCTGCATGGTTCCATGTGTTCCCTGTTGCTGTAGCCGCATGGCTAATTTAAATACAAAATCGTGTGGGGAAACTGGATTTGTGGTGGAAGTGGAAGTTACGACAGTTTCCAGTCAGGCTGTCAGGAAAGCCATGGCATTCATAAGATTCCACCCAACATTCAGGTTGATGTATTTCGAGCATTTTCTGTTTTTATGAACAGAATGGTATCTGAATAACTGCACTTGTTGAGGGCTTGAATAAAGGGGTCTGTTTGTGATAATCCCTTCAAATTAAATCTCGATGTAAAATTAACTCAATTTATTTAATACCCTACAGTACATTGTGGATGATCAAATGTATACTTAAAAATATACACACATAACAGGCTGTTTTCTTTATTTAAAGAAAAAAGTTTTAAAAACATCATTGAACACAATCCAAAGATCGCGCAGAATAGCTGTTATAAGAACAAAATATTTTAATTTCCAACATGGTAGGAATTCAAATTTCAAGTGAAATCACTTGAAGTCTTTTGGAAATGGTTCAGTCTGCAAAAGTGGTTAATGCAACACTGGGATGTCCCCATGTGATAAAGTATGCTTGCTTAGAACATTTTATGTTTTTAAAAAAATGACTCCCTCAAATTAAAACAAAATGTGTTTAGAACTTGCTTCTTGAATTTAAAATACCTGTTTTACATAGAAACATTGAAAATAGGAGCAGGAGTCGGCCATTCGTCCCTTTGAGCCTGCTCTGCCATTCATTATGATCATGGCTGATCATCCAACTCAGTAACCTGTTCCCGTTTTCCCCCTAAATCCTTTGATCCCTTTAGACCCAAGAGCTATATCTAACTCCTTCTTGAAAACATACAATGTTTTGGCCTCAACTGTTTTCTGTGGTAGCAAATTCCACAGGCTCACCATTCTCTGGGTGAAGAAATTTCTCCTCATCTCAGTCCTGAATGGTTTACCACGTATCCTTAGACTATGACCCCTGGTTCTGGACTCCCCCACCATCGGGAAGATCCTTCCTGCATCTACCCTGTCAAGTCCTGTTAGAATTTTATAGGTTTCTATGAGATCCCACCCCCCCCCCCCCCCACCCCTCACTCTTCTGAACTCCAGCAAATATAATCCTAAGCAACTCAATCTCTCATATGTCAGTCCTGCCATCCCAGGAATCAGTTTGGTAAACCTTTGCTGCACTCCCTCTATAGCAAGAACATCCTTCCTCAGATAAGGAGACCAAAACTGCACACAATATTCCAGGTGTGGCCTCACCAAGGCCCTGTATAATTGCAGCAAGACATCTCTTCTCCTGTACTCGAATCCTCTCGCTATGAAGGTCAACATACCATTTGCCTTTTTTACCGCCTGTTGCACCTGCTTGCTTACCTTCAGCGACTGGTGTACGAGAACACCCAGGTCTCGTTGCATATTCCCCTCTCTGTTTATAGCTGTTCAGATAATCTGCCTTCCTGTTTTTGCTACCAAAGTGAATAACCTCACATTTATCCACATTATACAGCATCTGCCATGCAATTGTTCACTTGTCCAAATCACCCTGAAACCCCTCTGCATCCTCCTCAAAACTCACCCTCCCACCCAGTTTTGTCATCTGCAAATTTGGAGATATTACATTTAGTTCCCTCATCTAAATCATTAATATATATTGTGAATAGCTGGGGTCCTAGCACCAGTCCCTGCGGTACCCCACTAGCCACTGCCTGCCATTCGGAAAAAGACCAGTTTATTCCTACTCTTTGTTTCCTGTCTGCCAACCAATTTTCTATCCATCGCAATACACTACCCCCAATCCCATGCGCTTTAATTTTACACACTAATCGCCTAGGTGAGACTTTGACGGAAGCCTTCTGAACATCCAAATAAACCACATCCACCGGCTCCCCCTCATCAACCATACTAGTTACATCCTCGAAGAATTCTAGTAGATTTGTAAAATATGATTTCCCTTTTGTAAATCCATGCTGACTCTCTCTGATTCTACCACTGTTCTGCAAGTGCTCTGCTATAAAATCTTTGATAATGGACTCTAGAATTTTCCCCGCAACCGACATCAGGCTGACTGGTCTGTAATTCCCTGTTTTCTCTCTACCTCCCTTTTTAAATAGTGGGATTACATTAGCTACTCTCCAATCTGTTGCACCTGCATGCTTACCTTCAGCAACTGATGTACGAGAGAACCCAGGTCTCGTTGCATATTCCCCCCTCTTAGTTTATAGTCTATAGAATCTTGGAAGATGACCACCAATGCATCCACTATTTCTAGGGCCACTTCCTTAAGTACTCTGGGATGTAGATTATCAGGCCCTGGGGATTTATTGGCCTTTAATCCCATCAATTTCCCCAACACCATTTCTCTACTAATACTGATTTCCTTCAGTTCCCCTCTCTCACTAAACCCTGTGTTCCCCAACATTTCTGGTATGATATTTGTGTCCTCCTTTGTGAAGATAGAACCAAAGTATGCATTTAGTTGGTCTGCCATTTCTTTGTTCCCCATAATAAATTCCCCTGTTTCTGACTGTATGGGACCTACATTTGTTTTCACCAGTCCTTTTCTCTTCACATACCTATAGAACCTTTTTCAGTCAGTTATTATGTTCCCCACAAGCTTACTCTCGTACTCTGTTTTCCCCTTCTTAATCAATCCCTTGGTCCTCCTTTGCTAAATTCTAAACTGCTCCCAATCCTCAAGTCTGTTGTTTTTTCTGGCGAATTTGTATGCTTCTTCCTTGGATCTGATGCTATCTCTAATTTCCCTTGTAAGCCATGGTTTGGCTACCTTTCCTGTTTTACTTTTGTGCCAGACAGGAATAAACAATTGTTGCAGTTCATCCATGCGCTCTTTGAATGTTTGCCATTGCTTATCCACAGTCATCCCTTTAAGTAATGTTTCCCAATTCATCATAGCCAACTCGTGCCTCATACCTTCGTATTTCCTTTATTAAGATTCAGGACCCTAGTCTCAAAATCAACTACGTCACTCTCCATCTTGATGAAGAATTCTATCATATTATGGTCGCTTATCCCCAAGGGGTCTCGCACAACTAGATTGTCAATTATTCCTCTCTCATTACATAATACCCAGTCTAGGATGGCCTGTTCTCTAGTTGGTTAGACAATGTATTGGTCCAGAAGACCATCCTGTATTCACCCCAAGAATTCCTCCTTATTGTGACTAATTTGATTTGCCCAATCCATATGCAGATTAAATTCACCCATAATTACAGATGTTCCTTTATTGCACGTGTGTCTAATTTCCTGTTTAATGCCATTCCCAACATTGCCACTACAGTTTGGGGGTCTAGATACAACCCCATTAATGTTTTTTGCCCCTTAGTGTTTCTCAGCTCTACCCATACAGATTGCACATTACTGTGCTTAGAAAAATTGCATTGTATGTAAAATGCAGTCAGCACGTTAATGGATGGGCTTAGTTTTAAAATGAAATTACCTGGATTTACAAAATTGTTAAATGACACAAGCAAACTACTGAACGAGATTGTTGCCTTTTTAAGTTGTGACATGATTTAAGAATTGAAAGTGGCATATATTACATCTAGTTGAAGATGTAACACTTAAGTAGCACCTTGTGATTCTCACAGACTAATCAGCTTGCTACATACCAACTCGCTATGTTGGAAGCCATGCAAGCAGCTAATTGGAAGAGTTGGGTTTGTGGGAAGCATGCGATCCATCAGCTAAGTCCATTTACCCCATGTGATAAAACTGAGACTGGCAGATTGAGTCAAATTCCTAGAAGGCGCCACAGCATGAAAACCTTTAATAATGTAGATGTGTGGCCCTTTAGGACAAATTACAAGCTTTTCTAGCAATGACAAAAATGTTAAAATGACGCAGACTTCAAATACATCAGCAGGATGCTGCTTAACAGTGAAGTAGATGTATGTTAATGCTGTGTAAGTCTTACTGCAAAGTATTAATGATTGTTACTAGGCTAAGGTGCGATAATAGCCTCTTCATGAATGATTGCAAAAATTTTAAAATCCTCCGCGATATTGTCTGTGATACTGCACATACTTGCTATTGAAGAATGCGGAATACAGGCTTAAAGACAGGATTCTTGATAGTGTGGAGGAACAGAGAGATCTTGGGGTCCATGTCCATAGATCGCTCAAAGTTGCCACCCAAGTTGATAGGGTTGTTAAGAAGGCGTATGGTGTGTTGGCTTTCATTAACAGGGGGATTGAGTTTAAGAACCGTGAGGTTATGCTGCAGCTCTATAAGGCCCTGGTTTGACCACACTTGGAATATTGTGTTCAGTTCTGGTCGCCTCATTATAAGAAGGATGTGCAAGCTTTAGAGAGTGTGCAGAGGAGATTTACCAGGATGCTGCCTGGACTGGAGGGCATGTCCTACGAAGAAAGATTGAGGGAGCTAGGGCTTTTCTCATTGGAGCGAAGAAGGATGAGAGGTGACTTGATAGAGGTGTACAAGATGATGAGAGGCATAGATAGAGTGGACAGCCAGAGACTTTTTCCCAGGACGGAAAGGGCTATCACCAGGGGGCATAATTTTAAGGTGATTGGAGGAAGGTTTCGGGGAGATGTCAGAGGTAGGTTCTTTACACAGAGTGGTGGGTGCGTGGAATGCGCTGCCAGCGGTGGTTGTAGAAGCAGATACATTAGGGACATTTAAGCGACTCTTGGATAGGTACATGGATGATAGTAGAATGAAGGGTCGGTAGTTAGTTTGATCTCTGAGTAGGTTAAAGGTTCGGCACAACATCGTGGGCCGAAGGGCCTGTACTGTGCTGTACTGTTCTATGTTCTATGTTTAAGAGTCTGGACAGAGCACTGACTTATATTGTTCACGCTGCATTGTTCCCTGCTTAGGCCAGTGGAGCTCTGCACGTACCTGCTTACACATGTGCAGAGGACTGCTCACTGGAGACTTAAGTGCAATTAAATTTCTACTCATTGTGAAGAGCTGATGAGATAGCCTGCTCGTCAGTGATGCTGACAAGTTCCCAGGCAGTTCACTTTCAATTTGAAACTTTCAGATCTCCTCACTTGTCAGAATTTGACATGCTATTAGAGCAGCAACTTCATTCCTTAGTTGCACTGCAGTTACTGACATAGTTTTCACATCATGCTGACAGAAAAATTACTGCGTACCTTAGCCATAAAATTAATTCTCTTTCTCCTTCCCTGTATTAAATCAGGGCTGCACTTCATTTTCCTTGAAAATCATTTAAGCAGGGGAATCAAACTTGTCTTCAGTTCACCTGGCACGCGTAACCCCCACTGGTTATTACTTTCAGGCTGACATTTTTTAGCTTTTAATAAGTGACAAAACGGGAGACCTTGTGAATTTAGGTATTTAATTATATACAGTTTGGTAGGTGAACAGTTGGGGTGTGAGACATTATCCTGCGATCTGGAATGCAATGTCTGAGAGTGTGGTGGAGGTGCATTCAATCGTGGCTTTTAAAAGGGTATTGGGTAATTAATTGAAGAGAAAACATTTGCAGGGCTGCGGGGAAAGGACAGGAGTGAGATTAGCTGAGCGGCTCTTACAGGGAGCACCCATTGACACGACAGGCTGAACGACCTCCTTCTGTGTTGTAACAATTCTTGATTCCTTTTAAGCATATACAACTTGATTTAGTTTGACGTGCTTACTAATTGTACATAGTGTGAATGAAAAGAAAATTGGCTTTCCCCAGTTATGTTACAAAATATTTTCCAACTCTTGCTTGTTGCCCTCCTGTCTTTTACCTCTAAATGACTCTGGGAATGTTGCTGAAAGGTGGAGCTATCCCAGTGCTCTGGAACTGTTGATAGGAAACAGGCTGGTTTTGGCTTGCAGAGCAGGCTGGATATTCCCATCTTTTATTACTATTTCCTGACACTTTTTCTGTGAGAGCAGGGAGGGAGAGTTCAAAGTATATTGTTTTTAAAAATAATGCAGATAGTGTGTTTTAATCTATGACTTTAATTCCAGGGTGCAAATGCTGTCATTACTACAACATTTTGGTCTATACATCATAACTTCATGGTTTTGTATCCTTGGAGTACATTTATTCAGAAATGTTTTAAAGAAATAGTATCCATGCAAGAAGGACAGCAAGATGTGCAAAAACATCTCTTTAGATTATATTACTTCATTGAAGTAATTCCACAGGGTTACCACTAGAGGAGATCTGAAATGGCAGCAGGTATCAGCCATCTAACTGAGGGCAAATGAGTAATTTATGTGGGAGCTATTTGTGAAGTTGTGTAGAGGGTGGTGGGTTTTTTGTGTCACTGAAAGCACTTTCTTTCTCCTTTAGGACACTATTAAACTTTTGTATGAGGAGATATTATGTACTGCAGAAGTCTTTCTAGGTTTAGTGAACTTGCTTTGTCATGAGGATTGCATATTATCAAACTATCATGTGAACACCTGATAGAGTTTCAGTATCAACCACTGTTGTAGCTCAAAACAAAATGGTGTATGTGAAGTGGAGGAAATGAATAATTCTGAAGAAATACTATCCAGTGATATGTAAATGTTTTAAACAGTGTTGATTCAGATGTAATAATGTAATGGGATAACATTCCTACCACTCTTGAAAACCAGCAAAAGTTGAAAATTTGAAAAAAAGTCCTTTCATATCAGTCTGACCTTGAAAGTACAGTGGAGCATGGACTTATCAGAATTTGTGCTGCAAGTATACTCAACATTCCATCACTTGTTTGAGTATTCAAGGGATTTTCTGTCACTGTTTGTAGAGAGATTGTGAGCTATTGTGAATATGTATAGTATGTTCTGCTGCTAAATACAATTTTGTTAAATTATTTATTTCAAAGGTTGCCACAATGATGTGGAGGTGTTCATTACATACTCTCTCTCCTTGCTCAACCTGGCATCCTACTGTCCACTCCCCCTTTCCCTTTTCATGTTGTCACTGTTTTCTCTCTCATCCTTAGTTACAGCTGGCAGCCACCTCACCTTCTTTCCACCCACTCCCCACTTTTTTTTTTAAATAAAAAGTTTGATTTGTTTATTTGTCCCATTCCGCTAGCTGATCCATTGCCGGGAAAAAAAATTGAGGTTTTTGCAAGTTTTGACCATAAACTCACTTTTGGAATTCACTACTGCTCCTGTCTCCATCTACTGTGTGGGGTTGAAATTCTGTTGTATGTGGGGATTCCTGTAATTGCAAAACTAGTGAGAATTCTTACCTGCAGCAGTTTTATCCCTTGCGAGCAGTAATGATTGTGTTTGTTTATGCAGACAAGTAGACACTGCTCTCAAAGCATCGACTGTCCATGTGAAATGTGGATTGCTGGTGTGTGTGGACTGTGTATTTATTGAAGGTGGTGATCAAGTTGAAGATTTTAGATGTGTTAGTTTGGGTGTTTCTGGTTGTATAGGATAGGTGTTGATAGTTTAAAAATTAAGTTATCCAGTCTGTGCCTCTGGGCACCACCTTGTCCTGATGCTTACAAAACAGAAAAGGCCCAAGTTCCATCCACAGGTTGAGGTGCTACAGTTGCCAGGGTGTCTGCATCTAATAATTATGGAAAGTGCATGTTGGGTGAAGACTGGGTCAGGCTTGTCTGTAATGCTCTCTGGTTGAATAGCCTGCTTGGGCTCTCATTAAGAACAGTCACTTGGGAAGAGTACTGGAGGGCTGCTGGCACCTGCGGACACGAAATCCAGTGAGTCTAAACTGTTTGCTGTACAATCTGTAGTTTAAAGACCAGTAACAAAGTTGAATTACAAACTGTTTATTTTGATGTCTCATTCATTGCTTTTGATGTCTCTACATTGCTTTCATTGATCTCACCAAAGCCTTTGACCTCGTCAGCAGACGTGGTCTCTTCAGACTACTAGAAAAGATCGGATGTCCACCAAAGCTACTAAGTATCATCACCTCATTCCATGACAATATGAAAGGCACAATTCAACATGGTGGCTCCTCATCAGAGCCCTTTCCTATCCTGAGTGGTGTGAAACAGGGCTGTGTTCTCGCACCCACACTTTTTGGGATTTTCTTCTCCCTGCTGCTTTCACATGCGTTCAAATCCTCTGAAGAAGGAATTTTCCTCCACACAAGATCAGGGGGCAGGTTGTTCAACCTTGCCCGTCTAAGAGCGAAGTCCAAAGTACGGAAAGTCCTCATCAGAGAACTCCTCTTTGCTGACGATGCTGCTTTAACATCTCACACTGAAGAATGCCTGCAGAGTCTCATCGACAGGTTTGCGTCTGCCTGCAATGAATTTGGCCTAACCATCAGCCTCAAGAAAACGAACATCATGGGGCAGGATGTCAGAAATGCTCCATCCATCAATATTGGCGACCACGCTCTGGAAGTGGTTCAAGAGTTCACCTACCTAGGCTCAACTATCACCAGTAACCTGTCTCTAGATGCAGAAATCAACAAGCGCATGGGTAAGGCTTCCACTGCTATGTTCAGACTGGCCAAGAGAGTGTGGGAAAATGGCGCACTGACACGGAACACAAAAGTCCGAGTGTATCAGGCCTGTGTCCTCAGTACCTTGCTCTATGGCAGCGAGGCCTGGACAACGTATGCCAGCCAAGAGCGACGTCTCAATTCATTCCATCTTCGCTGCCTTCGGAGAATACTTGGCATCAGGTGGCAGGACTATATCTCCAACACAGAAGTCCTTGAAGCGGCCAACATCCCCAGCTTATACACACTACTGAGTCAGCGGCGCTTGAGATGGCTTGGCCATGTGAGCCGCATGGAAGATGGCAGGATCCCCAAAGACACATTGTACAGCGAGCTCGCCACTGGTATCAGACCCACCGGCCGTCCATGTCTCCGTTATAAAGACGTCTGCAAACGCGACATGAAATCGTGTGACATTGATCACAAGTCGTGGGAGTCAGTTGCCAGCATTCGCCAGAGCTGGCGGGCAGCCATAAAGACAGGGCTAAATTGTGGCGAGTCGAAGAGACTTAGTAGTTGGCAGGAAAAAAGACAGAGGCGCAAGGGGAGAGCCAACTGTGCAACAGCCCCAACAAACAAATTTCTCTGCAGCACCTGTGGAAGAGCCTGTCACTCCAGAATTGGCCTTTATAGCCACTCCAGGCGCTGCTTCACAAACCACTGACCACCTCCAGGCGCGTATCCATTGTCTCTCGAGATAAGGAGGCCCAAAAGAAACAAAAAGAAAAATTCATTGCCATATAACTTGATGCTGGTTGTAATGATCATAGTGAAATAAGTTCAGGCAGCCTTAATCTAGTTCCTACAAAAGTGGCCTAATGTCTGTTTTGATTTGAAAAGCAGTACAGTTCAAATGGGCATTCTCTTGTACTGTTAGTATGTTGTCACTCCTATTTTTTGTCTCTGAAGTTTATTTACATGTGTGTTTTTCCCCCCCTTTTAATTGTCTACACACTTGGAAGTGAGCTGCAAATAAAACATATTCTGCCACATGTTATCTGCACAATACTGTGGCCTGCTATACTATAAATGCCAGTTGACAATACTGCTCAGCACCCTCATCAATGTCAAAAGATAAGGCATATCCCGGTAGAGGTTGAAAAAAAAATATTTCTAATGAATGCAAACTGTCTTCTGAATTAGTTGCTAAGGAGAGGGGGGGGAAAGTTATAATTGGCCACAGCACCCCTGAGCTAACAGGGAATGGGAAAATCAGTCAAGGTTTACACCCCTGATCATTATCCAGTGATTGTTGTTGGAATGTTTGCATGTGCGAACACCACTTAATGATTGCGATGCTCTCTGATTGAATAGCTTGCTGACACTTGGTGTGCACATGACTATAAGGTTGGCCTTTTTGTGCTGTGAAGTTCTGTTCATTAGCTTCACCCCACCCCTTCAGATCGTGTGCATAGGATCGTCACTACCTGGAGCTCTGAGCTATTACTAGATGTGTGGAAAGATTACATACAGGTCTATTGTTTCATAGTGAGGAAACCAGTGACCTAGAGTTCTCATTTGTACTTCATATGGATGTTTAGTCCGGAATTACTCACTCACTTCTGTTTGATCTCAAACAGTGTCTGGCTGGAAGGCTATTATCACAAATGTAGTATGGCACAGTATGATTAATTTTTTGCATGAGGCGAGTTCCTGATTTTGATTCTGCCAATTGCTTGCCTTGCTGTAGATGGTTCCAGATCTTTATGAGCATTCTCAGGTTTTCAGTCACTGGAAGGATTCCTACTGCTATATCCTTGATCTGAATAGAGATGTGGAGGGATGTGCCAAGAGCAGAAAGATAACTTGCTGTTGTCACTTGGTCACCTTTGCACATATTCTGTTGGCCCCTCAAGTGTGGCATTGGTGCAGATATTTAGTAGGATACTTCCTGCCCCCATCCATGTCTGATATGCGGCTTCAGTAGAGCTGAGGATGGAGAGAATTATTTTATAGTCTGGCAGTGTATGGACTGTCACCACATTCTTTTTATAATTATCCATTTAATTGCATGTTTACACCCTTGGGCTATAAACAGAACAAGTAAATGCATAACACTGCTTTTAAAATTCTCTCTTTATTTCACCGAGATACTTTTCTGTCGCTGATTTTATCTGGTTTTGGGAAGGTGACACTCCAACCATCTTCCAGCAGTATGCAAGACCCAGGGAAAGGTGAGCCTTTTATAGATGCTGGCACAACTGAGGCTGGGTCATTTTACCTTTATAAATGCCACAGCAACAGCAGAGTTTTGGATTTGGCACTGACTGTGCTTCTCTGATAAATTTTCAGGATTTTTTTTTTTTGCTTTGCAGTTTCACTGATGATGAGCTTGCCATATATAACTGGAGGAAGTAACAGGGAAAGGGAGCAGTCATGAGGAACATTTAGACTAAAATTGCATGGATACCTCCATCTGTTTGAGGGTGGCCTCTAGCAGCTCTGATTCATCAGAGAGGGGCGTATGAATTTTATGTAATTCCAAGCTAGCAGGCAGATATTTTTCAGCGGTTTCATAGTTTCCACATCATTGAAGTGAGCGTTGCTTCTTGTGCTGATTCTTAGTTTTGAAAGCATGTTATTATTTGAGAGTGAGAACTGGCTTCTATGACAAGGTAGCTGTACACTAGTAAAATAGCGCAGAATGCTCTGCATGAACTGTAAATCTGGCATGGAAAATCAATCCCCATACACTACACCAGAATAGAAGGCCTGCAGGAAGCTGGTATGGGCTGGAGAGGAACTTGGAGTGGGAGGGGAAGGATCCAGTTGTCGCGGTCCACGTAGGTACCAACGACATAGGTAGGACTAGGAAAGAAGTTCTGCTGAGAGACTATGAGCAGTTCGGGGCTAAATTAAAAAGCAGAACCTCAAAGGTGGTAATCTCCGGATTACTACCTGAGCCACGTGCAAATTGGCGTAGGGTAAAAAAGACTAGAGGTAAATGCGTGGCTCAAAGATTGGTGTGGGAGAAATGGGTTCCGATTCATGGGGCACTGGCACCAGTACTGGAGAAGGAGAGAACTGATCCGTTGGATCGGGCTCCATTTGAACCATGCTGGGACCAGTGTCCTGGCGAATCGTATGACTAGGGTTGTAGATAGGACTTTAAACTAATTAGTGGGGGAGGGGGGTTTCAATTGAAGGGAAGTTTTAAAAAATCGAAAAGAAATGAGAGAGCAGAGGTGCAGGGTAGTGAAGAGGTGAACGGTAATCAAAGTGTGACAGGAAGGGGCAGAAAATGTAAGCAGAAGAGTGCAGCAGAAATTAGAAACAGAATGAGTAATAATGCTAAAAAGTCAAAGCTTAAGGCTCTTTATCTGAATGCATGCAGCATTTGTAACAAGATAGATGAGTTGACGGCACAAATAGAAATAAATAAATATGACTTGATAGCTATTACAGAGACGTGGTTACAGAGTGACCAAGACTGGGAACTCAATATTCAAGGGTACTCAACGTTCCAGAAAAATAAGCAAAAAGGAAAAGGAGTTGGGGTAGCTTTGTTATGAAAGGAAAATATCAGTCCGGCGGTGAGTAGTGATATAGGTGCAATAGATCGTGATGTGGAATGAGTTTGGGTGGAAATAAGGAATAACAAGGATAAGAAATCACGGAGTCGTCTATAGGCCCCCGAAGAGTTGCCTCACTGTAGGACAAAGTATAAATCGGAAAATAATGGAGGTGTGTAAGAAGGGCGCTACAATTGTCATGGGTGATTTTAATCTGCATATTGACTGGACAAATTATATTGGTAGAGGTAACATGGAAGACGAATTTGTAGAATGCATCAGGGATTGTTACTTAGAGCAATACATTGCAAAACCTACCCGGGAACAGGCTATTTTAGATCTAGTAATGTGTAATGAGGTAGGATTAATAAGAGATATGGTAGTTAAGGATCCTCTAGGGGGTAGTGATCACAACATGGCAGAATTTCAAATTCAGTTTGAGGGCGAGCAACTCTGGTCTCAAACCAGTGTCCTCAACTTAACCAAGGGCAATTAGGGAGGTATGAAGAAAGAGTTGTCTAAAGCAGGCTGGAAAAATAGACTAAGGGGAAGATCAGTGGATGAGCAGTGGCAGATATTTCATAACGCTCAGCAAAAATTTATCCCAGTGAAAAAGAAGGACTCGATGAGAAGGATAAACCACCCGTGGATAACAAAGGCGGTCAAGGAGAGTATCCAATCAAAAACTAAGGCATACAAAGCGGCGAAAATTAGTGGTGGGCCAAAGGATTGGGATTTTTTTAGGAACCAGCAGCGGATGACTAAAAAGCTAATAAAGAGGGATAAAATTGATTATGAAAGTAAATTGGCAAGAAATATAAAAACAAACAGCAAGAACTTCTATAAAGAGAGTAGCTAAAGTGAGCGTGGGACCCTTGGAGGATGCGACTGGAGAATTGATAACGGGGAACAGGGAAATGGCAGATAATTTAAACCAATATTTTGCATCAGTCTTCACGGTGGAGGATACTATAAACATCCCACAGATATCAGATAAGCAAGGAGCCAATGGGAGGAAAGATCTTGTAACAGTCTCTATCACGAGGGACAAAGTATTTGACATTAATGGGACTAAAGGCAGACATGTTGCCAGGACCTGATGGCCTGCATCCAAGGGTTTTAAAGGAAGTGGCTGCAGAGATAGTGGAGGCATTGGTCGAATTATTCCAGAACGCAATGGATTCCGGGAGGGTCCCAGTGGATTGGAAAACCGCTAATGTGACGCCCCTGTTCAAGAGGGGAGGGAGACAAAAAGCAGGAAACTATGGGCCAGTTGGTAAAATGCTGGAGTCCATTATTAAGGTAGAAATAGCAGGATGTTTAGAAAAGCTTAACGCAGTCAATATAGTTTTGTAAAAGGGAAATCATGTTTGACAAATTTGCTAGAGTTCTTTGAGGATATAACAAGCAGAGTTGATTAAAGGGGAACTGGTGGATGTAGCGTATTTGGATTTCCAGAAGACATTCGATAAGGTACCACGTAAAAGATTATTGCACAAGATAGGAGCTCACGGTATTGGGGGTAATGAATTAACATGGATTGATGATTGTTTAACTCACAGAAAACAGTCGGGATTAATGGGTCTTTTGCAGGTTGGAGAGGCGTAACTAGTGGAGTGCCACAGGGTTCAGTCCTAGGCCCTCAATTATTTACTATCTATATTAATGACTTGGAGGAGGGGGCTGAGTGTAATATAATCCAAATTTGCTGATACAAAAATTGGTGGGAGGGCATGTTGTGATGAGGACATAAGGAATCTGCAAGGGGATATAGATAGGTTTAGTGAGTGGGCAAAAACTTGACAGTTGGAGTTTAATGCAGTAAAGTGTGAGGTCATGCACTTTGGTAGGAAGAATCAAAAGGCAGACTATTATTTAAATGGAGAGAGACTTCAAAAAAATGCAGCACAGAGGGATCTGGGTGTTCTTGTGCATGAAACACCAAAAGTTATAATGCAGGTGCAGCAAGTAATTAAGAAGGCAAATGGAATTTTGGCCTTTATTGCGAGGGGCTTGGAGTTTAAAAATAGGAAATTCTTGTTACAACTGAACACCGTGTTGGTGAGACTGCACCTGGAGTACTGTGTACAGTTTTGGTCCCCGTATTTAAGAAAGGAAATACTGGCATCAGAGGCAGTTCAAAAGAGATTTACTAGGCTGATTCCTGGGATGAAAGGTTGACTTATCAGGAATGGCTAAACAGGTTAGGCCTTTATTCATTGGAGTTTAGAAGAATGAGGGGTGATCTTATCGAAACGTACAAGATTCTGAGGGGGCTTGACAGGGTAGATGTTGAGAAAATGTTTCCACTAGTGGGGTAATCTCGAACTAGGGGAGATAGTTACAGAATAAGAGGACACTCGTTTAAAATTGAGATGCGAAGGAATTTCTTCTCTCAGAGGGTAGTGGAAGCTAGATCACTGAAAGTATTTAAGGAGGAGGTAGATAGCCCTCAACTGCCCGATATTTCAAAAATCTATGAGGAGCTGGCATGAAAGAGGAGTTGAGGTCTGGGGCAGATCAGCCATGAGCTTATTGAATGGCAGGGTAGGCTTGGGCTGAATTTTCTACTCCTATTTCTTATGTTCTTAAAAGATACCCATTAATCTGTAACAGAGCTCCATCACAGTCCACAACCAAAAGCTTCTCTTTGGGGCAAGCATATATAAAGTTATAGCTCATGGAATAAAAGGGACAGTAGCAAATTGGATACGAAATTGGCTGAGTGATTGGAAACCAAGAGTAGTGGTTAATGGATGTTTTTCAGTCTGGAAGAAGGTTTGTAGTGGAGTTCGCCAGGTGTCAGTGTTGGGGTCCTTGCTTTTCCTGATATATATTGATGACCTAGACCTTGGTGTACAGGGCACAACTTCAAAATTTGCACATGATATGAAATTTGGAAGCATTGTGAACTGTGAGAAGGATAGTGTAGAACTTCAACAGGATGTAGACAGGTTGTTGGAATGGGTGGTCAAGTGGTAGATGAAGTTCAATGCGGTGAAATGTGAAGTGGTTCATTTTGGTAGCAAGAACATGGACAGACAATATAAAATGAAGGGTACAATTCTGAAAGGGGTGCAGGAGCATAGGGACCTGGGTGTATATATGCATATGTCATTGAAGGTTGCAGGGCACATTGAGAGAGCAGTTAATAAAGCATACAGTATCCTGGGCTTTATTAACAGGGGCATAGGGTACAAGATTAAGGAGGTTATGTTAAACTTGTACAAAACACTGGTTTGGCCTCAACTGGAGTATTGCCTCCAGTTCTGGACGCCACATTTAAGGAAAGATGTGAAGGCATTGGAGAGAGTGCAGACAAGATTTACGAGCATGGTTCCAGGGATGAAGAACTTCATTTACGAAGATAGATTGGAGAAGTTGGGACTGTTTTCCTTGGAGAAGAGAATGCTGAGGAGATTTGGCAAAGGTTTTCAAAATCATGAGGGGTCTGGACAGAGTAGATTGGGAGAAGCTGTTCCCACTCATGAAAGGATCAAGAACGGGACGGCACAGATTTAAGGTAATTGGCAAAAGAAGCAATGGTGACATGAAAAACCTTTACATACAGCGAGTGGTTAAGATCTGGAATGCACTGCAAGTGTGTGTGGTGGAGGAAGGTTCAATCGACATTCAAAAGGGAATTAAATAGTTATCTGAAAAGGAAGAAAATGTAGGGTTATGGGGAGAAGGCGGGGGAGTGGCACTAAGTAAATTGCTCACTCAGAGAGCCGTGCAGACACGATGGCGGCCTCCTGTGCTGTAACAATTCTGAGATTCTGTGACATCAGAGAAGTTCAGGAGGTTGGTGCTCCACTCTGGTGGCAAAATGCTCACTAGAGACCCCATATGGGCATCTCAATTAAACCATGGTAGAGGGTTCTGCAGATAATTTTGACAATGTTTCAGGAGTGGTGTCTATATTTGATGGAAATCTACCCAAATTTGTTATGTTAGTGTTTGTAACCAATTCCAACTCTTTAAGGGACTGTTTACCAGAGTATCTGGATCCAGACAGAGTGTTGTAGTGTCAGGTGCAATGACGTAATTGCAAAGTGGTGTTTTTTTTTGCTCTTATTTGCTATGATTCTATGCAAAGGACTTCAGTCCAAAATCTACAAATAATCTATAACTGAAATCTGGGTTAAATGTTTTATTGTGTGTATGTTTCTTTTTATTATTTTACTGCACATGCAGTACTGGAAAAAAATGACCTTTGAATATTTTTTGTGAATAATTTACCTCTGTTCCAAAAGGACCGCTGAAAATGTGGAATATATTTTCAAATTACCTTGAGAAATCTGGCTTTTAACCAAGTTTACTACATGGGTTCAAGAAACCATTAACTCTGCTGAATTTGAGATTACACCAGGTTGAGCCTGTCATATGTTGCCTTCTAGTTTTTCCTGTGGTGTTTGAGTTGTTAGCCCCTTAAAGGACTTCAGCTGTTATTGGGTTTGCTGTGGTAAAATATCAAACCTTTTTGATTTTTGTTGTTGCATTAATTTCCTGTCTTTCAGTGCCAATCTTAAATTATATGAGATGAAAAAGCATTGTCAGTGTTTTGCTTTGTGCTTGCTATAGAATTCTGCTTCTCAGGTCTGCACTTTCTTCATTTATCCATTTGTTTATTTACCTGTCTTTTATAAAATATGTGGTGTCTTGATGTCTGTGGTGACTTTTTTTTTATTTTGCTTTCTTGAGGATGCTGAAGAAATTTTTAAAAAAGGTACTAGAAACACCCAGATACCATTTATTGTCCAATGTGGCTGAACCTCCGGCCTCCCTACTCTCTTTGACAAGGACACCTTGCGATGCGTGGCAGCATCTGACTTATTTAGCTGTGAGGTACAACTGCAAATACTCCGGGTCAAATAAAATAACTGTACAAAGTGGGATTCATTATTTTGTTTCATTTAAACAAACTGAGATACAGAGATGACAAGGAATGAAACTGGAAGAGAGCTGGTGGGGAAGAGGAGTAGGAAAGCAAGGCAATCTGTTGAGGGAGATGCAAAGAATTAGTGAATGGGAAGTGAGGAGGGACACAGTTACAGGAAGAAAACCATTATTTACATTTTTAAAATTGTACATGTCTAGTGAGGCTCATCAGGGGCTCAAGATTTTGATTTCATAAATGCCTCTCTCACCTTTTGTAACTTTAAATCTGAGAAGATGTATATGATTATCTCTCAACACCAAAGGCAGTCATTACTGCACCAGACTGAATTTCACTTTTTTGTGCTGGCAGTCCTGATGGTGTCCCATCAGTTTTCAACCCCTCCTCTCTTCTGAAATTCTTTCCTGACTCATGTGAAAGGATCAAGAATGAGGGCACAGATTTAAAGTATTTGGTAAGAGAAGCAAAAGTGACATGAGGAAAAGCTTTTTCACGCAGCGAGTGGTTAATGTCTGGATTGCGCTGCCTGAGAACGTGGTGGAGGCAGGTTCAATTGAAGCATTCAAAAGGGAATTAGTTATATGCAAAGGAAGAATGTGCAGGGTTACGGGGAAAAGGCGGGGAAATGGAACTGAGAGAATTGCTCTTTCAGAGCCAGTGCGGACATGATGGGTCAAATGGCCTCCTTCTGTGCTGTAAAGTTTTTGTGATTCTGAGATATGTTGGGATGTTGTTCTATGGACGATGGCCTGTTGCTACCTTGTCCAAATAGCTGTTTGTGTAAGAGTTGGTGGAGCAAAATGGGGCAGATTGTCTCTGATGTCCTGAGCAGGAAAAGGGAGGGGCGGGTGTTGTAACTGAGTCTGATTTTTATCTTCCAGCACCGGCAGCATTTTTCTTATGTTATTGAGTCATGAGTCATAGAGAGATACAGCACCGAAACAGGCCTTTCGGCCCACCAAGTCCGCGCCGACCATCAGCCACCCATTTATACTAATCCTACATTAATCCCATTTTCCCTCTCTCATCCCCACTTTCCCTCAATTCTCCTACCACCTACCTACACTAGGGGCAATTTTTACAATGGCCAATTTTACCTATCAACCCGCAAGTCTTTGGCATGTGGGAGGAAACTGGAGCACCCGGAGGAAACCCACGCGGTCACAGGGAGAACTTGCAAACTCCACGCAGACAGTGCCCAGAACCGAACCCGGGTCACTGGAGCTGTGAGGCTGCGGTGCTAACTACTGCGCCACTGTGCCGCCCGTATTATCTTCCCTTATCCATGTTTGCAGTTCCAGAAAGGAATGGGAAACGGGAACCTTGGCTTCTGGCCTTTTTTCTTTTAAAATAAAAACCATCCTATCCGAGCTAAGGAATATTGTAGTTTCCCTTGCCGTGGCTGTGATCATCTAACTTGGTAGAAGCTTGGAATTGAACCAATGACCTGTATGATTGCCCTTTGATTTTGTACCTCTCAGCATGGTTTGCTGAGCTAGAGAGCCTGTGCAGTCTCTTTTTTTAAGGTTGGACTTGGTTGTACTGTGGGCCTGCATCTAAGGAGCTGAGTTGAGGTTGCAAGGTCCAGCAGCTAGCAGAGGGAGATAGATGTTTATCCCTTCAAGCTGGGCTGAAAATGAGCAAAGATCCCAGAAGTGAGGACAAATGTGCCAACCTACCATGTTACCCAATGCCTTGAAATTTCATTCCATTTTATAGTTTTAGATTAGATAAGTGTCTTGGAATCCAAAGTATGATAGATTGTGTGGAGGCAGAGAAAACTTAAATAGGTGGCATTGACCCCCCCCTTGTACCCTGGGTCATAACAGCTAGCAGAGCATCATTCTGTTGGAGCATCATACTTTTCTGTAGTGTGAGGAAACAAGCTTACAATTCTTAAACTTTCTATTATGTCCCAATATTCAGTTGAAATTCCTAGAACTGAAAAATTCTTTTGACTAATGAAAATTTAGTGACTTGTGTTAAAGTGGTATGCCTTGAACCTTGTGCTTTTTTGGCTATTTATTTGCGATGATTCACGCGACTGTGCAGCTCAGTAGTCTTTGCTGCACAGCTTTTTGGTACTGAAGATCTGCTTTAATTGTCCCTATTATATTACCAAGAAGATTAATATGACAGAGTATATTTAAGCCATTTCAAGTTAATGTTGGTTTTAATCCTTTGAATACTGGATGTAATGCAACTTTCAGTTTACCTTTTATTATTGCTAATGTAACCTTGACTGTTTCATGGATGGAACACTACTCCATAAATTTTGCTTGTGCTTGCTTGAAGTGTTCTGTATTTTGTCTTCAGTTTTCAATTACCATGGCAAGTGATCAAAAAACACTGAAAGATTAGTTGTGTCTAAATGCAATAGTTTGCGGATTTAATTTCATATTTTTAAAAGTTCCTTTGCTTAATTATTGTCTTTCTGCTCTTGTCCCTCCTATCCTTTTTTAAAAAAAAAATAAAGGAACATAAACTCAAGTGTTAAAGCTTCTGGTCAAGTTTGTTCCTGTACAGAAACTTTTTGAATTTTTTTTGGCTCTCTGTTTCCTAGTTGTAAGATTACTTTTAACAAATCCTATTTGCTTTGGAACTGTGTGACACTCTTTGTGCTTCAAGAATTCAGTTTGTAAGAAGTGAGACTTTGCTTCACGTGGGTAAGCAGCACAGCTGCTAGCATGAGAGATCTCCTACTAAACTACCTAAACTTGGACAAACTCCCATCCTATATGACAAGCTGCAAAGTCTAACTCCTGCCTGGTTTCCATTACCGTGGGTTCAAATAAAAGATGTGCAGCTATGGCGTTGGACCGGTTTAACTTGCTTGGTAAATAATTTGGTTGTTTAAAGCAATTGCTGAAAAATGCACAATTTTAGAGCTCTTGAGTGCTGAAGCTACTTGGAGAGTTTTCCCTCCCTCCTTGGTATTGGATAAAATGTGGTTAAAGCAATCAGCTCTCTTTCTCTGTGTCTCTCAAAAACAAAGCAATAATTTTTCACTCACTTCCACGATCATGCTTTAATTGTTGATGTCTTTTGTAAATAAAAGGAAATGTGTATCTCCATGATGTGTTATAGTTGCAGTGTACAGCAACAGCATGAAGATAAGATGTTTGGCAGGAAGATAAGTTTGTTTATTTCATTGCTGATCCATGCTTTCCTCTTTCCTTTTGTAGGATTCCACTTAAGTGGTACGGTAACTGAGCCTGCCACGCAGTCGGAACCAGAAACTGTTTGCAATGTTGCTATCAGCTTTGATCGTTGCAAAATTACCTCAGTGACCTGTGGCTGCGGAAACAAAGACATCTTTTATTGCGCGCACGTTGTAGCACTCTCGCTGTACCGGATTCGCAAGCCCGATCAGGTCAAGTTGCATCTTCCCATTTCAGAGACACTTTTTCAGATGAACCGAGACCAATTGCAGAAATTTGTTCAGTATTTGATCACAGTACATCACACAGAAGTTCTGCCTACTGCCCAAAAACTAGCTGACGAAATCCTCTCCCTGAACTCTGAAATCAATCAAGTACATGGTAGGTTCAGCACGTTGACCTGGCATTGATTTGTGTTTCTTTTTATTGGGTAGAAACCTGCTTTTTTTTCTAATGCATTAATGTAAACTTCTTAAGTACATAATTGTAGGTTGTGTTTCAGCATTTATTCAAGATTTTAAAACTGAACCAAATAGCTTGAGATTATTGAGCATGGAGCCCTAAATCAATAGAGAATGATTTTTGTATTTCATGATGTCTTCCATTCCAGAAGGCACTGAAATGTGTAGAATTGCCAAATATATCTGTAGAACATCTCTGGTTTGGATTTAGTGAACTCTCTGCTGACGTATTTTGGTTTGATGAGTTGTCTGGGTGAGCATTTGGGTAGCCTTTATTTAGTCATTGTGGTGAAATGGTTTGTACAGCCAGAGGGTCTACTGATATAATGGGGTTTATATACTTGAAAATATCTTATTTTTCGACTTGCTTCTTCCTCATTGCTTTCTACTTCCCCATCAGGTTTTTTTTTTGCCTCTGGTCATTTAGGCTTTAACAGTTATGATTCTTTATCCCCTTCTGTTTATTTATTTATTTTCTCCTCTTGGTTCAGCAGTTAATTTCTCTCCCTTCCTCCCAGTTCCTACAGGTTTCTTGCTTTTTTGTTGTTGGTGCTTGGCTCTTGTCATGAATGAGTTAACAGTAAGACCTTTAGAAAAGCACTAAAGCAAATTCCCTGATTTTAGGCCTGTTTCCTAGTGACTATTGCTCAGCAAGAAAGACCAACGTTTGGATGAGGCCCAATGACTTTTTGCAGTAGATTCTGTGGCATTTTTCTAAGGACTTTGTGCTAGCTGTATGCAGCATTCTTGCTGTTTTTGGCAATTCTTTTTGTTTGCTTTTCAGGAATGTGAAATTATTTTTCAGAGACAAAAACAAAATAAATTTTTGCTCCTCCATTGCTCCTCTCTTTGTCTCGTTGGTGTCTCGTTTCCAGAACTTTGGCTTTCAACTAGCAAGGTCAGATTATTTTAGCTGTGGTCGACAGGGCGAAAATGGTCCTGTTTCCCTCCCAAATTTTGATTTGCGTGCCCCATTTATAAAATACATTACCATTTAGTTAACTATTGCACTCTTAGACAGGGCAGGCACAGGGGATTCAGTCTTTAGACCCTCTGGGTAAGCAGTTCAATACTTCACTGCTAGAATTACTGGATTGATATTTTTCCCTTGGCACCCCATATAGTTTTTTTTTTCCTTTTAATAGTTGAACTGAATTCAATTTGATTATACAACTAAAAAGGTTTCTTCTTTGGATGAAGGTGCCCCTGATCCAACAGCAGGAGCAAGCATAGATGATGAAAACTGTTGGCACTTGGATGAGGAACAGGTCCAGGAACAAGTTAAACTCTTCCTTTCCCAGGGTGGTTACCATGGATCTGGAAAACAGCTGAACTTGTTGTTTGCAAAGGTATGGATTTTTGCTTGTCTGTTACCCTGCAGCTGATGTATATATGGCCTGTGAGCTTCAAATCAATACCAAAACTGGCCAGTTCACAAAAAGTAAATCAAATAATAGAAATGACTAAGCAAAGAAGTAAAGTCATCTGAGCCTAAAATATTAGCACCTGATCAGTTGTACCCAGATTGATGTATTAATAATTTGTTCTAATGTCACTTATAAAAGGCCATAGAACCATAGAAAAATTACGGCACAGAAGGAGGCCATTCAGCCCATCGTGTCTGCGCCAGCCAGAAAAAAACTAGCCGCCCAATCTAATCCCACCTTCCAGCACCTGGTCCATAGCCTGGCAGGTTACAGCACTTCAGGTGCATATCCAGGTACGTTTTAAATGAGTTGAGGGTTTCTGCCTCCACCACCATTCCTGGCAGTGAATTCCAGACACCCAGCACCCTCTGGGTGAAAAAGATTTTCCTCATGTCCCCTCTAATCCTTCTCCCAATCACCTTTTAAATCTGTGCCCCCGGTAATTGACCTCTCCGCTAGGGGAAACCGATCCTTCCTGTCTACTCTGTCTCGGCCCCTCATAATTTTGTATATCTCAATTAAGTCACCCCTCAGCCTCCTCTGTTCTAAGGAAAACAACCCTAGCCGATCCAATCTTTCCTCACAGCTGCAACTTTCAAGCCCTGGCAACGTTCTTGTAAATCTCCTCTGTACTCTCTCCAGAGCAATAATGTCCTTCCTGTAATGTGGTGACCAGAACTGTACGCAATACTCCAGCTGCGGTCTAAACAGCATTTTATATAGTTCCAGCATTACATCCCTGCTTTTGTATTCTATACCTCGGTCAATAAAGGAAAGCAATCCATATACCTTCTTCACCACTCTATCTGCCTGTCCTGCCACCTTCAGGGATCTGTGGACATGCACACCAAGGTCTCTCACTTCTTCTACCCCTCTCAATATCCTCCTGTTTATTGTGTATTCCCTTGCTTTCTTTGCCCTCCCCAAATGCATTACCTCACACTTCTCTGGATTGAATTCCATATACCATTTTTCCACCCACTCAACCAAACCATTGATATCATTCTGGAGTCTACAGCTATCCTCTTCACTATCAACTACATAGTCAATTATTGTGTCATCAGCAAATTTCCCAATTATGCCTCCCACTTTTAAGTCCAAATCATTAATATATACTACAAACAGCAAGGAACCCAACACTGAGCCCTGTGGAACGCCACTGGAAACAGCTTTCCATTTGCAAAAACATCCGTCGACTACTACCCTTTCTTTCCTGTTACTGAGCCAATTTTGGATCCAACCTGCCTGTACCCCATGGGCTTTTGTTTTTCTGACCAGTCTGCCATGCGGGACCTTGTCAACTGCCTCATTAAAATCCATGTAGACCACATCCGCTGCACTGCCCTCATCAATCCTTCTTGTTTCTTCCTCAAAATACTCAATCAAGTTAGTAAGACGTGACCTTCCCTTAATTAACAAATCTATGCTGACTATCCTTGATTAATCCGTGCCTTTTTAAGTGGCAGTTTATTCTGTCTCTCAGAATTGATTCTAATAGTTTACCCACCACTGAGGTCAAACTGGGCAGCCTATAATTATTTGGCCTAACCCTCGCACCCTTTTTAAACGATGGTACAATGCTCGCAGACCTCCAATCCTCTGGCGCCTTGCCCGTATTCAGTGAGGATTTGAAGATGATCCTCAGCGCACATGCTATTTCCTGCCTGGCCTCCTTTAACAACCTGGGATACAATCCATCTGGCCCTGGTGATTTATCCACCTTCGAGGATGTCAGACCCTCTAGTACTTCCTCTCTCATTATGCTTATCATATCTAATATTTCACACGCCTCCTCTTTTACTACAATGTCTGCATCGACCCTCTCCTTTGTGAAGACAGACAAAATCTCATTAAGAACCCGCCTGCATCTTCTGCATCCACACATAAGTTCCCTTGTACATCTCTGATCGGCCCTACCCTTTCCTTAGTTATCCTCTTGCTCTTAATGTACTGATAAAATATCTTTGGTTTTCCTTGATTTTACCTGACAATTTTTCATGTCCTCTCCTTGCTTTTCCAATTTCCTTTTTCACTTCATCCCTGCACTTTCTATACTCCGCTAGGCTTTCTAAAGTATCAAGTTTTTTGTGATCATCATAAGCTTTCTTTTTCTGCTTTAACTTACCCTGTGCTTCTAGATAACCGGGGGCTTTAGATTTGGCCGTACCACCCTTTATCTTTGTGGGGACATGCCTACACTGTGCCTGTAGAATCTCACTTTTGAATACCTCCCACTGGTTTGCCACTGATTTTCCTTCAAATAGCTGCATGCAGTCCACTTTCGACAGGTCACCTCTCAGTTACATAAAAGTTGCCTTCCCCCAATTTAGATCTTTTACTTCTGTTTTATCTTTGTTCTTTTCCATGATTATGCTAAAACTAACTGTATTACGGTTACTGCCCCCAAAATGGTCACCCACTGTTACTTCATCCATTTGCCCAGCTTCATAACTGAAGAACAAATCTAGAATTGCACCCCACTGTTGGGTTTGTTACGTGCTGACTAAAAAAGTTCTCTTGAATGCAGACCACCTTGGGGAAAAAATCTTTTACATTAAACGTACCTTGGAACTGCATCGTTTAGGTTTCAAATGGCATTTAAAATTAGTTGAAAATATGAATTAATGTTAAAACTGATTTGGCTTATTTGAAATACTCCAATAAACAGATCCTTTGGGTAAGGGTTCTTATAAGGTGCTGCAGATTATATAAAGACAAGTCCTTATTAAAGAATTCACTTGCAGCCTATTTTATAAAAACTCCTGATTATTGTTTTCATGGAAAATATCTCTTGGTGGTCTGTGGTAAACACAGCCTTTTCAGTGCCAATTTCTATGCATGCAATGGAAGTGGATGGCTTGTCTTAAAGCTTCATTAGCTCACTTAGAATGGATTACACTTTTTTGATACATCTACACTGTAGCAAGGGGATAGTGAATGTTAGTATAATCATATGGTACATAAATTAAGTAAGTATTCCCATGCACATTGTGACTTGGTGCCATGACCTTAAAATGGAAAGACGTAGGGCTGGATTTTATGGTGGGGGAGATCCCTTTCACCGGCTGAAAGGTCAGTGGCAAGCCTGCCTCCGCCAGGCCTGGGATCCAGACTGGATTTTACAGTCCCCAGGTCCTTAATTGGTCTAGGGCAGGACCTTCACTTCATTGAGGCAGGAAGTCCCACCTAATGGAACTGCTGGCCAGTTAGGGGGCTGGCAGCTCTTAGCAGCGTCACTGGGAGCGGTGGCCACTGCTGGGACAACACCCAGCTACAGGAGGAGTCTCAGCAGCGCCACCTGGAGTGGTGGCGACTGATGGGACTACACCCAGTTGCAGGAGGAGTCTCAGCAGCGCCACCTGGGGCGGTGGTGACTGATGGGACTACTCCCAGCTGCAGGAGGAAGATGAAGGCCAGCTTCGGAAAAGAGGTATGTTTTTGGGGCCTCGGCGAGGCAAGGGGGGTCAGTTAGGGGGCACGTGGGGCGTGTTGTGCGTTGGGAGGATTTGGGGCTTCAGGCGCGGCCCACCGCAGGGCACAGGGTGCCCAATCAGTAGGGCCCTCCCAGCCCCCCAGAAGGCTGCCTAGTTTTATTAGGCAAGTTTTCTGAGGCCTCAGCTGCGCGCCAGCCAAATGTTAAATTCCACTGGCAGCGAGCAGAGGCCCTTAAGTGAAAGATAATTGGCCACTTAAGGGCCTTGATTGGCCGGGGGGAGTGGGATGGGGGGGGGGGGGGGGGTTGGTAGCGGGCTGTTTCTCCTTGCCGTCCCGCAAAAATTGGCAGTGGAGGAAGAGACCCCCAGCCTGCCACTCCAATTTATGCTGTTCCCCCCCCCCCCCCCCCCCCCACCCATTACCAGGCCGCTGTTTTGGGGGGGCGTAAAATTCTGGCCGTGTACTTTTTGATTTTGTCAGTTTCTGCAGTATAACGGTGTCATAATTTCCTTTGCATTTTTTTTTACAAGTATATTCAAAGAACGCAGAGTAAATATATCAGTCCTGCGATCCCAACAGGGAACCATGTTCAAATGGCCTGCAGGTCCGAGTTAGAGCTGCAATACTTGGATCGATTTTATTTACTTTTTTTTTTAGTCCCTCTCCTGTTCCCCATGAACATAGCCGCCCACCAGGAGCATAGGATCATTGAATTGTCCCTTGCATTTTGACTGCATTTTTTGAAAATGGGCATTGATGAATCTCTCTTTAGAGGAAAATTTCTAATTGGAGAATCCAAGCAAATAAGTTATAAATTGCAAACTAAAAATTGAAGTCTGCCTTGTTTGTACGCCTGTTTACAATAGTCTTGCTCACAGCTGTAGCGTTTTGTTAAACTGGGTACATTGTGAAATCTTTCACAGATTTCAGGCATTAGAAAATTGTGCATCTAGTGTGCTGATACAACACATTGGAATTGTGGAGTCTGAATTAGAAATGCAATTTTCCCCTGAGCCCATATGCAGAGTTCTCTGTCTCAGTTCTGCTGGGTTTGTTCTCCTTAGAGCAAAGGAGATTGAGGAGAGATTTAATAGAAATGTACAAAATTATGACGGGCTTAGATAAGTTAGACGAGGAAAAACTGTTCCCATTAACAAATGGTACAAGGACTAGAGGACACAGATTGAAAGTTTTAGGCAAAAGATGCAAGGGGAATATGAGGAAGAACTTTTTTACACAGCGGGTGGTAATGACCTGGAACTCGCTGCCCACAAGGGTGGTGGAAGTGGAGACAATCAATGACTTCAAGAGGAACTTGGATGACCACATGAGAGAAATAGACTTACGAGGCTAGGGGATCGAGCCAGGGATTGGAACTGAACGTATAGCTCCGTGGAGAGCTGGCATGACTTGATGGGCCAAATGGCCTCCTTCCATGCCATAAATGACTGTATGACCCTATGGTAAAGGGAAGTATCAACTAGAGGCTAAGCTCATCCCACAGAAGGGGAAGCTGTCAGATAACCTCTTTTTACCCTTCCACTGGTAGAAGCCTGGGTTCATGTTCGTTGCTAGACCACCTTCTGCGTTGTAAAAGAGACCAATTAAAGTAGGAAGTGGGAGAAGGTGCCCTTTATTTATTTTAAAGTAACATGCTTCACACTCATGCTTCATACTTGGCTATTTAACTGTGAACATCACAGCTTAAATCTGATGCATGTGTAGAAGTTACAGCAGCGAAACTGCCATTTAGCCCAGATAGTTCATGTCAGTATTTATTTTCCATTCAAGAAATAGTATTAATCACATTCAACAACTCTGCTTTCATATTCCTTCAATCAATTTCCTTCATCCACCTATCTAATATAATCTGGAATGCTGATATAGTTTATGCTTCAGCCACTAATCCTGGAAATGAATTCCACAGACTCTCAACACTCTGGGCCGAATTTTGCGGAGAGTGTCGGGAATCTGACATTGTGACCATTTCTGGGTCCTGACCCTGTGCATTTCAGTAGCGTGCCCACTGGCTTAAATTTACGGGAGGTTGCCTCCACATTCACTGTCCAATTAGGGATGGCGGGAGAACCAATCAGGAGCTGGCATGTGAGGGAGGCTGGCAGCCTGCACTGTTGCTGCAGTAGATGAGTGCAGCTACAGTGACTGGGGTGCAAGAAGGGAGCACTGCAAAGAGAGTGAGGTGAGGAGGAAGGGGCTGGAATGGTTTTCTTAATCCCTGGCACTCTGTGGCAACTGGTTCCAAGAGAAACTGCTGCAGTGGTAGGCTTCTGCTGACCCTTGACTCCAGGCTTCCCCTTGTCATGTAAAGGTGGAGCCCTTGGGTCCTGCTGCTGTGCTCTCGTCTCCTGTGAGCTGGTGGGACATGCACACGACATGGATCTGTACCCGTTGCCTCCAGGAAAATTGGAATGGTGGAGAAAAATGCAGCCTAATTACCTAATCACTTCCCTCAATTGGCTTTCCACCGCTGCCAGGTGGGTAGCCGTCAGCATTGCGATGTTGGTGAGCGGTAAAATGCTTGGAGGTGGAAACGCATTGGGGAGCCGGCCCGACATCTCAAATCTGCCTTTGTATTTCCTCACATCAGGTAACCTCCAAGTGAATCTGTACTGTCCCCTCTTTAAAACCTTAATATCTTTGCTACAGTGCTGTAGCCCAGTACTGCACACAGTACTCTAACTGCAGATTATCTTGTTATGCAGTAATCTGCTATATGGTATCTTGTCAAAGGCTTTCCTAAGAAAAGCCATGTATGCTACATCTACCACATTTTCCCCATCTACCATATCTGCTGTTTTCTCAAAGAATACTGAGATTTTTTCAAGCGCAATCATCCCTTTGAAATCCCTGCTGGTTTCTGCTATTTTCTCTTTAACTGTGCAGTAATTTCATCCTTCATTATAGATTCCAAACTTTTCCCGAGGACAGATGTTAAGCTAACAGCCTTTAAATACCTGGATTAGTTCCGTCTTCCTTTTTTAAAAAAACTTGTACTACATTGCCCAGTCTTCAGTTCCCTGGCAGACACCCACAGTCATCAGAACCTAGAAAAATAATTTCTGAGGTCCCTGCAATTTTCTTCCTCAACTCCTTCAGCATCAAAACTACTCTCAAATTTTCTGTTTTTCATAATATTCATCTTCACTCTCAGTCAACACTTTGGCTTTCCACTTTCCAGGGGCCAGTGGCTAGTGACTAAAAGAGGGAAATAGGGGAACGTTCAGCCGGTTGACTCCTTTTGCTTTCCCCACCCCCACACCTCCCAAATCCTTTAAGCAGGTATCCAACAATATATGCACAGTAGTTTGGGTGATCTTGTAAATTATCATGTTTCTCTGGATAAATACAGGCAGCATTTGTATTACTGCATCTTTTTGTCCTATCCAATTTTTTTAATGCTAAACTGCACTTGTGTGGGACTGCTTCTTTACATTTGATGATCTTAGTCAATAACACAAATTGGAGGAAAAAATATTTAGGTGGAAAAGCACCCATTCCCAGAGTAACAATGCACTAATCGTGGCAGTGCCAAAGCGAAACTGAGAGAATAGCCCCTATTACAGGAGTGTTTAGTATTGTTGAGGAAATAACAGGTCAAGTTTTGTTTTGGCATTCATTTTAAATACTTTGGTACCAAAATGGCAATTGACGTGGATAGAGGTTTATGCTCTCGGTTGAAACTGCTTAGCTAATCCTAGCAGCTCACGCAGGAGAGTGTCTCCGCTACAATTATTGAGGGGGAGACCAGAACCTCCAAACAAATGCATGCTTTGGAACTTTGGAAGAGAATAAATAGATGGCCCATGATGTCTGCAACATCTGCTTTAATAAATTGTCTATTTGACAGGTGCGGGAGATGTTGAAGATGAGAGATTCAAACGGTGCACGGATGTTAACATTAATAACAGAGCAGTTTATGGCTGACCCCCGTCTTTCTCTGTGGAGGCAACAAGGAACGGCAATGACTGACAAGTATAGACAGCTCTGGGATGAACTGGGTAAATAAGAGTTCTGTGGAAGGAAAGTTGCTTTTAAAAGTGTAAAAGGGATTGTGTAGTGGAGGCATAGTTTTTATTTTATCATTGTGTTTTCTGCCATATTGGCTAACATAAATATCATAGTAGTTAAAAATTAGGTCTGTTGGAGACCAAAGTGAAAATCTTTGTTCTAAGAAATAAGACATCATTAAGCTTTCAATTAACCCTCTGAATTACATGAGTTTCTGTCAGAATGCATCTTTTCCTGTCAATTGCCCACAAAGTGGGCTCTGAATTCTGAATGCTGTCTGTAAGGCGAAGCAGTGATACTGCAGAATACTTGTTTCTGCACTCGTGCTATTCTTTGAATGAAGCCAGCTAGGTTTTATTCAAATATTTACAGCTGAAATGTTATTGTGGTACTTGTGGGATTAAATATGCAAGTTTTGCTTAAGTTTGGTTAACTTCAAAAACTTTCTCTACCTTTTTAATAAATCAGCTTGTCGAAAAGCACTGCACAATGATGCTTGCTGTGAATGTGGGGAAAAAATGTGACCTGGGATTATGGTCTGGGTTTTTGTGGTAAATTACAAGATCAAGAAAGAAATACATTTATTTGTTGCATTGCAGATTAAAAGTATCACTTTGTACAGAGATATGCTGCCTTGAAGCTCCAAGGAAAAGATGAAAAGAAAATGCTGTATAAATGCTTAAAATGTGAAGTTAAAACAAAAACTTCTATAAAGAGCAAATGTTTCGGGTGTAGGCCTCTGCAAACGAAGATTTTCGGGAATTTGGGATCTTCTTCGGGTCTGAAGTGTGTTTTTAATCTAGAGATGCATTTCTGTTTGCAGATTTTAAAAAAATCTGTTCTGATGCAAAATGCATCATTTACAAAAACTTGAAGCAGCCTGATATTCGTGCTCTTGCTTCACTCGGATGGTCGGGTAATCTAATTTCGGTGTTAGTTAATCTCAATTTGGAGGGGAGTTGAGGAGCCTAGACAGGAGTGCAGCACAGATTCAGTAGAGTAATTCCTGGGTATAAAGGATTAAATTATGAGGGCAGGTTGCACAAACTTGGTTTGCATTTCCTTGCATTTAGAAGGTTTAGGGGTGTTTAAAATGATTAAGGGATTAGATAGGGTATATCTGGTGGGGAAATCAACAACAAAGGGGTGTAATCTTAAAATTTAGATCTAGGCCATTTCAGAATGACATCAGGAAGCACTTTTTCACACACAGACTAATGGAAATTTGAAACTGTCTTTCCCCAAAAGGCTGTGGTTATCAGGTCAGTTGAAATTTTCAAGACTCATCGATAGATTTTTGATAGGTAAGGATATCAAAGAAAATGGAACAAAGGTAGCTAAATGGAGAAGGTTACAGATCAACCATGATCCGCTTGAAGGGCTGAATTGCCTACGCTTGTTTTCATGTTCCTACCTAACAGTGGATAGAGGGAGGAAAAACCTACCAGCCTTGCCCTTGCTTTGCATTTCAATCCTTATCAGCTGATTACCAAAATGATGAGCTTGAATAAAATAAAATGAGGATTGAAGTAGTTACTCTTCATTGAAGTACCATTTCATTAAAACTTTTTGTATGCAATAGTGACTGTGGTAATGTGCCTTTAATTGCTTGGTTAATCCCTAATTTATCGGATGTGAATGGCTCAAACATGGTGATCATCTCCGATTGGAGGTTTCAGGATTTGTAGCTGCTACTTGTTTTTTTTTTTTGCTTCTGTTTCTGCAGATTTAATCTTTTTCCATATGTCTACCTGTTCTGTTTCATGATTTCTTGTCCATTTTTCAAAAAAGGATTCGAAACAAGTTTATTTGGTTTTTAAAGCAGTGTATTCATACAAATTTAGGGAAAAAGGCACCGAGACAATAGGTGATTAAGATGATATGTTAGCTTTGAGGTTTTCCCATTGACTCTAAATCAAATTGCTAGCCTATCTTGAACAATAAATACCTCACTATTTCTGTTGGGAGGTCACTGTTCCTTTCTGGTTCTGAACAGAGGGTGATTTAAAAAAAAAAATGGAGCTAGAGACACAATAAGGTCTGCAAACAAAGCACCAAGGACAAGCGTTAGTCAAGTTCAGAAGGTGAATGAGGTTCGTTAGAAGTTTTTGTCTAGCAATATGCCCACTGTTGTGGGGAAATATTCTATGTTCATTACTTTATATTGTTACAGAGACTAGCTACTATTGGAGCAGTGAGTTTGATTATAATGGTTGCTCTGTTTGTTAGTTCATTTGAACTAAAGCAATTCAATACTTCACTTTTTTGGCATTGTCTTCCCAAGTGTTTTCTTGGTCTGCTTTCAAAGAGATTGAAGAAGCACATGTGCAAAAGACAACAATCACTAGCGGTAATATTATTACCAGGGTTAAGCCATCATATCTTTTAGATATTGGACAGACTGCATACAGGAGCAACTAGTACTGCTGCATCTGAAACAATGGGCAGGATTTTCTTCTGAGCTTCTGAACCTCGTTGTAAGGCTCAAACAGGGGAAACAGTCGCCCACCTGCGATTTTCCCTGAATTGGCCACTTAGTGGCCAGAGAGCAGGATTGCCATCCAATTAAGGACGGTGGGTGGACTGTTGAAGCTGGAGAGTCACTGATACAGCAGCAGGATGCCATGGCAAGTAAGTAAGAGAGAGGGCACCCCAAATTGGAGACACTTTTTTACTTTTTTTTTTATTTTAGAGATACAGCACTGTAACAGGCCCTTCGGCCCACCGAGTCTGTGCCGACCAACAACCACCCATTTATTCTAACCCTGCAGTAATCCCATATTCCCTATCACCTACCTACACTAGGTAGCAATTTACAATGGCCAATTTACCTATCAACCTGCAAGTCTTTGGCTGTGGGAGGAAACCGGAGAACGCGGCGAAAACCCACGCGGTCACAGGGAGAACTTGCAAACTCTGCACAGGCAGTACCCAGAATTGAACCCGGGTCCCTGGAGCTGTGAGGCTGCAGTGCTAACCACTGCGCCACTGTGCCGCTCCAACATTTTAAAATTTGTAGTAAAAGGCCTTTGTAACCGGGCCACCAGTGTTGCCAGGGGGTGGGGCTAAGGAGGCCTGTGACTGCTGGTAAACCCAGGCAGGCAGGGCCTGTAAACTTGCCTGGAGTGCTACCCCCCTCCCCCCCCCCCCCCCCCCCACCCTCCACACCCCCTGGTCTGCTGCCAGGAGGCCACCTCCAGGCAGCGAAACTGTCCCCCACCTCCTGTGGGGACTTGGAAGCGGACTGCTAAATCCCAGTCAGTCTCTCTCAATATGCCTCAGAGGCCTTTAATGACTTCAGTTGACTACCCACCTGCAAGTGGGAGAGTGGCCAGGGTGCAGGATGAAGCCGGGGAACAGGCATGCCAGCATCCGTTGCCAGCCCCAACAGGGGCTAAAAATTCTGCCCGATATTTTAGGCAAGGCCCTAAACTTGTAACACGGCCTTTGACTTGGCTAAGAGGGGACAAGGAGGAGGGAAGCATTTACATTAATAATTCCTGTATCTATGTAGTGCTGTTCATATTGAAGTTTCTCCAAATATTTAAATCAATTTAAGTGCTATGGCTGGTTTTCCAGCTAAGGGCTGGTAAGATATTGCTGACAGAATGGTTGCCAATTCATATCTAGTCAATTTTTTTAGGTTGTTTTGATTTTATTGGTCAGGACACTTGAAGAATTTCCTGCTCTTTGCTGTTGGATCCTTAAGATGCCCTGTACGGGCAGATTTGGCCTTTGGTTAAAGTCTTATCTAAAAGGCAACATAAACATTTAAAGATCATTTGACCCATTGAAGTTGATTCCTCAGTTGAGGAACCTGCTCCAAGGCATTAAACAGACACGAGGGCACATGATGGAGGGAAGATCACTGCATTGCAAAAACTAAAACTTTTAAGTGGTAAAAATTTATTTTCCTAGTGTTTTGAGGTTTGAAAGGTTGGCCACACCTGATGTATAAGATGAACAGACTTATCGAGTTATTACTGCTTGACCAGTTTCGTCTTTCTGGCCACTGTATAGCTCCTCTACAGTTTTTAAACTATTCAATACCTGAATTCCATTGGCACTGACTCGCTGAAAGAAATGATCAGATGATTCTTAATCATGTATAAAACTCTTATGAGTTATTTAGATATGGGCACCATAAGAACGCGCATCTTTCTCGAAGTGAAACTCCCTCTTGCCCAGATGTTTCTTTATGTTTCCAGTTACCCACCATTGGGATTCCCATGCCTTACAACATGCAGTGAGGCGGGGCAGGCTGGCAACCTGTTCCCAGCAATCTACTGATGCTACTGTATGATTAGTTTCTGGGAGGAGTATGGGAGCAGCCCAGGGTGATACTACATATCAGGTTTTTATTTTTTCTTTCCCCCTGCCTCGCTGGATGGATGATTGCTGGTGTGATTTGCTTGCTGGGAGCTCCAGTGCAATGTGTCCATCCAGTAACAAAGATTGTCCCCAGCATTCTGAATTCCTCATTACAGAAGTAAATTGTACTTAAACTCTTGAATTGGCACCTTCATATTTAAATGACACTCAAGGTATGAATTGTATACCACTTTACAAAAGCATTTTAGTGATCACTTTTAAAGCAACTGAATTCTGCTGCTGCTTGCAAAAAGAAATTGTCAATTTTTCTAAAGGAGATATTTATGGGATTGAATCTGGATTAGAATAGAAGTATACAGTATTACATAGATAATAAACAGATGGTTGAAAGAGACTGTAAAGTGGGTCATGCATAGGCATTGCACATATGGTTCAAGTCAGTTTTTTTTTAATGGCTGCTGAGTTGTCAGTGTGTTTGCCAGTGTTTTTAAGGTCTCGGTATCCATTTCAGCTTGGTGGGAAAATTGACATTCCTGCAGCAACATTGGTAATTTAAACAAACACTTCAGTCTTATTACTTCTTTGCAGGAATTGTATAAGCTTGGTGTCTAATGCATTAGAGAGAACTTGAAGCCCATAAGTGGAAGGAAATGCTACAGTTGTATTATGGAATAACGTAATGCAGTTTAGATTTGGGGAAGGAAGAGGAAGAAAATTTGCACGTGTTGGAAGAAAATGATGCAGCCTTTTCTCTGGAAACTTTGCAGTTTCACACACACACTACTTCCTTTTTGAATTGCAGTAGCAATTATGGCAACAACCAGCAAGATCTCCCGTTTTGTGTGCACACATTCCATACACAATAATGAGATGAATGAATGACTGGTTAATATGTTTTGATGTTGGCCGGAATATTGGAAGAGTTCTCTGCTACTCTTCAAATAGTATCATGGAATCTTTTATGGCTAGATAAACCTCCTTTTAATGTCTAATCTAAAGAGTGGAAGAGACACCCAACATCTCTGAGGTAGTGATTAAACGTTGCGATGACGTCAAGTATGGGCCACAGTTTCTTCCACAATGCCCTTTTATTTGCAGTTGAGACCTGGAGGCCCTTTGTTCTAGTTCAAAGCCTGACTGCTCAGAAAAATCTCTGCTCAACTGAGTAGTATTGCTTGTTTCCCTCTTGGAGTTAAAAAAAAACTCATCAAGGAATAAAGACACCACCATACACTAGTTATAATTGTTAAATGTATTCATGTATGCAGGTTTATAAATAGAACAGAGATTCCATTGTACTCTTGGAGTGCAGTTAGTCTAAATCTCTGTAATTTTGTAGAGCTATGCTGTTTATTTTAGTGTGTATTCATACATTATATTCATGCTTTTAAACTATTTGCATAATGGAATACCCGCTTAAACTTATTACAGTACCATCTCTGCTCTGTGCTATACTGAGCTTGATAACTTGAGATGCTGTTTGTAGTATTTAATTTTCAGGCCTTTATAGCCCAGCAGATGTATTCTTTTTGTTTGAGATTTTGACAAGTTGTAAAGGGAACAATGGATTGCTAGTTTCTAAACAGTTATAATATTTCTAAAAAAATATTTGTTGGGTGACTTGTTGTGTTTTGATTTAGGGAAATAAAGTTTAGCACATTGTACTGCTCCATGGAATGCTAGGTCTATGTTTATCAGTAAGATTCTCAACATTCTGAGCTCATGATTGTGCTAGGTAATTGAGGAAGGTGCTGAGTGCAAGTGCTTCCCATAATGATTGAGCTTGTCTCACCCTAAACTGCTCTCATGCACCTCCTGAATGCTTACAGTTTATTAGCAGAGGTCTGGGAACAGGTCACCCATAAGGCTGAGGAATGGTCCTTGCTATAGAAGAAAGAAAAATGGAAGAGGATATAACTTTAAATTATGAAGCAGTCAGGGATGAAGGGGAGTGACCTTCATACAATTGACACATGAAGAGACCCCAGTAATTATGTGCAAGAGCATTACTTTTCCCAGAGTAAAATGCTACAAGAGTGATCTAATAGCAATTGCAATTTAGTTATAATGTTTTCCCCTCTATAATTGTTCTGAGGTCAGTTGGGCAAAATCCCTCAAAGAATAAAGTGGCTATTGACCTTAATCTTGGTGCAAAGAGCATTGAGATGTTCTGCTGTGAATTGAATAGGTTCTTGCCTAGGGTGGTTATATCTGTTGATCCTTTAAAGCTCAGTGCTTTCTGGTCTATATGTATGGGGTCCATAGATAGCTTGGAAATCAAGTCAACCTTTTCAGTGCCAGCTCAGTGCCTTGAGGCTGGATAAGGTTGCTGCTCTGTGGCTGGCTTTATGATTCTGTGCAATAACAAAAGGTGACACATAGACTGCAGAAGTGAATATGCTTCCCATGTAAGCCGAATGGCTAGGTTAACTCTGCGCTAGTGACAGGATCACATTGCTTCGAGGCGCTTCTTTGGAATTAAATGCTGAGCACTGCTAGATACCAGGCATTGCAGTGAAGCTGATTTTTTTTTTTGTCAGCAAATGGGATCTGCAAGTTAATTGGTGTTTCTGCAGGCTTCTGGCTGTGAAATGAAATTGGAAGCCCTTTTGCCACATGGAAAAGCAGGACCTGAATACAAATGTCACAAGTCACTGTCAGAAGCCAACTGTGAGATGATCGCTTTCCCACTTTGATGCTAGACCATTTAAAGATGATCTGAATATGGGGATTACATCTGAGACAGAATGCCCCATTTGCCATTAACAAGAGCATACTGCAGTCTGATGTCCTTGTGGCAAGATAAATAAGGGAACCATTAAACCTTATCCTTTTGACACAAATAAATCTTCTGTGTAGTGACAGAATAGGGATTTTCCTAAAGGAACTGCTAGTGAATGAGTTAAAAGAAAAATGCATTCAAAATGATACTGCAAAACAACCATCTATTGCTTTAGTATAGTATGAAAGAATCATTATACTTGTCATTCCTAAAGCCAGCCATAATTGGAGCAGCCAGAGTTATCAAAGCTGGGCTGTCCTCATGACAGCCTAATAAAGCTGAAACTGTTAAATTAAATCCCTGATGCTTAATCTGATGAAACTACTGAGGTAGAAGAATATTAGATGAGTGCTATTCTTCAGAGTGATGGACCCCCAAACAGCTTGTCAACACACTAAGATTACAATAACACATTTAGCGGCAGACTGACTGTGTCCTAACAAATATTGGAAACTCCAGCCAAGATTTATCTATAGGGTATATTACTGAACACATCTCCATTTTCACTCGCTTATTATTTTAACTGTAAACTCTACTTTTTTAGTGTTCAGTTATTCCTATTTTGTAGAATCACTTGAGAAAAACACTCTGAATAGGATAAACCCTAATTCAGTTCTGTAGATAATTTTTGACCTGATTTGAACTAGTTCAGCTGGTTGACAATTCAGGTAAATTATTTTGATTTTATTTGGCATATTTGTTTTGTACGTAATTACCTGAAGTTCTCCACAGCCTCCTCCGCCTCCCCACACACCATACCCTCAATAACCCCAGTGGATAAAATAGCAGAAAATATTTGCGTGCACAGGTGTATATAAATGTTATGTGAAAAAACATGTAGTGAAGTCTGTTAATTTAATTCAACTTGGGTAGTTTTTAATACAACATGTAGTCTGTTTTCAGCAAATGAAAGGAGTGTAGTTTGGAAAAGGGCAATGATTCCCACTTGCCATAGATAGCACAGGTAATCTATTGCATTAATCAGGCAGCTACTGTAAAATGCATGGGGAGTGATTAAACTATCATACACAATACAATTAGCTTGAAGCAGATGTCAAGACCAATACATCAAAGTTTAATTCAATAATGGAGTGAATTAGGACAAAAAATAAAACATTCAGTTGTCTAAGGACGCCGAGTCCGTGGCAGATTGCTTCATGACGGCTGTATGCTCTGAGCTTGCCTGCTGCACGTGATCAAGCTTCGTCTTTGAAAAAATGTGAATGTCTATCACCCAGAATAGCGATAAATTGTTAGTGGGCAATGTTTGCAGTATTTCAACTATATGCTTCATGTGGTTGCGTGAAATTGGGTATGTTGCCCTGAAACCCTTACATAACCGGGTCAAAAGATTCATATAATGTTGGTAGTAACCCATGGACTCTTAAGTTAAGCTTCATTGCTGCAAGTTCTTGCGGATCAGTATAATAGTTATCATTCAGGTTGAAGCTTCTCTTTATTAATCTATATATGGAGCTTTAACTAAAAGTACAGGAGAAGCCAGTCGCCAGGTACAAGCCTATTATTAAGATGTCATCGTGTCATAACGAATGCCAAGCTGGTCCCATATCCTGTCCATCACTGTGATTACAGTCTGTTGATTTAATTCAACTTGGGTAGTTTTTAATACAGCATGTAGTCTGTTTTCAGCAAATGAAAGGAGTGTAGTTTGGAAAAGGGCAATGATTCCCACTTGCCATAGATAGCACAGGTAATCTATTGGGTAGTTTTCTCTACCTCCATCCAACAGGTCTGATATCTCCCTGAAATCTTCATACTTGGCTTTGTCATCTCTGACTTTCTCACTCCAGTTCTCCCCTGCCTGGCCTTTATTCACAGAATCAGAATCACAGAATTGTTACAGTGCAGAAGGAGGCCATTCGGCCCATCGTGTCCGCACCTGCTCTCGGAGAGAGCAATTCCCTCAGTTCCATTCCCTCCCTTCTCCCTGTAACCCTGCACATTCTTATTTTTCATCTAACTTTCCAATTCCCTTTTGAATGCTTCAATTGAACCTGCCTCCACCACGTTCTCAGGCAGTGCATTCCAGACCTTAACCACTTGCTGAGTGAAAACATTTTTCCTCATTGCACTTTTGCTTCTCTTACAAAATACTTTAAATCTGTGCCCTCTTGTTCTTGATCCTTTCACGCATGGGAACAGTTTCTCTCTATTTACTCTCATGGCCCCTCATGATTTTGAATACCTCTATCAAATCACCTCTCAGCCTTCTCTTCTCCAAGGAAAACAGTCCCAACTTCTCCAATCTGTCTTCATAACTGAAATTCCTCATCCCTGGAACCATTCTCGTGAATCTTTTCTGTACTCTCTCCAATGCCTTGACATCTTTCCTAAAGTGCGGAGCCCAGAACTGGACGCAGTACTCCAGCTGAGGCCAAAATAGTGTCTTGTACAAGTTCAACATAACTTCCTTGCTCTTGTTTATTCTTTATCCTTTGCACGTTTCAGCACATGCAAAACTCTGTTGCCAGTGTCACATCCTATGCCACACCAAGTCCCTCATACCTGTCCTTGCTCACTGTTCCCCAGCATCTTAAATTTAAAATCTTGTTTTTAAGCCCCTCTGTATCCTTGGCACTCCTTGTCTCTGTGACCAACTCCAGTTGAATAACAACTCCCTCTTTGTCACCCCCCCTCTCTTTTCCTCTCGCTCCACCCTCTAATACTACCCTATGCCCCCAACCCATTGTCCAACTATTTTCAGTTGTCTGGCTCTTGTCTCTGGATTTTACTTTTAACTTTCCTCACTTCTTTAAGAATCTCCTATAAAATCCACCTCTTTGATCAGGCTTCACTCATTTCACTTCAGTTTTATTAGTGCATTAGTGCAATTTTTTTAAATTGAGAAACCTAGGTATGGTCTGTAATGCAAGACCCCACCAATGGTGGACAAAAGAGAGGACATGATAAATCATGGAATAGTTTCTAAATATGACCGGTTTCAAGTAGCAAAGTGACAAATTGCAGAATTTCTATCTTGCCTGTAAAGTTTATTGGAATATATTACTGCTCAAATGAAAGTGTTTTTTTTTTTAAATTAAAAAAATGTCTCCTGTTTTTGGCAGGATATTTTTTTTTTCTGGGTCTTTTCCGCTTGGTAACAAAATCTGAACTAACATTTCTCTGGAGCTTTCCTATACATCACTTGTAATTTATTCCCACTGTTTCCCTAGTGGCATTAATATTAAATTGCATAGCACTGTGTAAGTTAGCATCTAGTTATCTAATGGGAAACATGATATTTACAAACTTGCACTGAGTATTCTCTTATGCACCAATAAGACACAAGTTCAAATTCTTTCTAAATGATCTTGGATCTAAAGCTAAATGATGTTGTTAGACTTGGGTTACCCCGGGCCACATAGTTGGGCTCTTCAACTTTACAACTAAGGTAAAGCAGAATGAAACTTTTTTTTCCTTCAGAATTAGACTTTGTATGATCAAACTAAATTAGCTCTATTTTGTCATTCCCCCATGAATACTGTGATACTGTGAAGAAGTTTTTTCCCCTCCCCCACTTGTTCTGTTCAGGCAAAAAAAAGTGTATTTTTGCCACATGCAGGCTGCATTGGCTACAGCAGTCCCTCTAAACTTGTGGCAGTTGTAGCCTTAAATAGATGTGCATTAGCAGTATGCGATCTTTGTTTTGTCGGGCATGGATTAATTATTCAGAAGTGTTTGTGCTGTGGGGGCGTGGGGTTGGGGAGGTGTGGACCCATGGCTACTTCATCCATCTCCCTGTCTCTCAAAATTGAAACTTATCTGCTTGTTTCATTTGGTTTTAGTTGCAATCTCCCAAAGCTTTCTGCAGTGGATGAATGCAAGGTTTTTATTAATAAAAGTTTGCTTGCTGTTGCTAACATATGCTTTCACACTCCTGTCAAAGCACTCATCTGTAACCATACAACAATTAATGAAAATCGTGTGAAAATTGTTAGTTTAGAACTTGTTTAGAGCCATGTAGTATGAGGTGGACTGATGGCTTAAAAATTTAATTATAATATTTAATACTAATTGCATTATTTTCCAGACTGGTATTCAGGATCAAGCTATCATAAATTATCCTAGGTACATATAATCTTTGTCGCTTTTGAAATGCTATAAAGTCAAATCTCTAGAAAGCCACTTTAGTGTATTTGTTATAATTTCAAACCAAGTTTAATGTTTTCTACACTTTTGGCTTCACCTTATGATGAGACTGGCAATGGACAGTGTCTAATTTGTGAGAAGCAAATTAAACTCTTTACACCAGCATCGCTGTGATCTGAACAAAAATATACTTCAAATAAAGGCCTAGAAGTTTCAAACTAATGAGAATTTGCATCTGTGGTCAATTGGAATACATCTTGAGCTAACTGATTTTTCTTTTACCATTTAATTTTTAAAAAATCTTAATGACAATTCTTGTCAGCCATCTTCCGTCTTTGATCTGGCATTGTCAGCTTAGCTGCTGAGAGCTTCTTGCTTGCAGACTGCTGACAACTACCAATACCTGACAGGTGATGTCAGATGACCACTCAGGCATTTTTTAAATTCATTCTTGGAATGTGAGCATTGCTGGCAAGGCCAGCAATTGTTGCCCATCCCTAATTGCTCTTGAGAAGGTGGTATTGAGCCACTGCCTTGAATTGCTGCAGTTCATTTTGTGTAGGTACACCTTTAGTGCTGTTAGAGAGGGAGTTTAACCCAGTGACAGTGAAGGAACAACGATATAGTTCCAAGTCAAGATGGTGTATGGCTTGGAGGGGAACTTGCGGGTGGTGGTGTTCCAATGCATCTGCTGCCCTTGTCCTTCCAGGTGGTAGAGGTTGCCGATTTGGAAGGTGCTGTCGAAGGAGCCTTGGGAAGTTGCTGCACTGCATCTTGTAGATGGTACACACTGCTGCCCACTGTGTGCCAGTGATGGAGGGAGTGAATGTTTAAGGTGGTAGATGGGGTTCCAATTAAGTGGCTGCTGTGTCCTGGATAGTGTTGAGCCTCTTGAGTGTTGTTGGAGCTGTACTCATCCAGTCAAATGGAGAGTATTCCATCACATTCCTGACTTGTGCCTTGTAGATGGTGGGCAGGCATTGGGGAGACGGGAGGTGAGTTATTCAATGCAGAATTCCCAGCCTCTGAGCTGCTCTTGTAGCCACAGTATTTATGTGGCTGGTCCAGTTCAGTTTCTGGTCAATAGCAACCTCCCCCTCCCCCCCCCCCCCCCCCCCCCCAGGATGTTGATTGTAGGGGATACGACATTGGTAATGCCGTTGAATGTCAAGGGGAGATGGTTAGATTCTGTCTTGTTGGAGATGGTCTTTGCTCAGCACTTGTGTGGCTTAACTCTACCCTCTGGAACCCCGCCCATCAGACTTTCAAATCCTCACACTGCGTGGTTCAGTTTGGGAACTAAGCAGAATGAATATGACATCTATTTCTATGCTGATCCATCAATGTTGGTGCTTTTTGTTTGTTTTCTCATTCTTCTCCCTTCCCATCCTAATCTAGTTGCTAATGTAATGGTTTAAACAATTTGATTTCTTTTGCTCTTCGGTTTATTTTGGTATTGCACTGTACAAAATTGGTATCGGAGTAGCTGGTTTCTAAGCAGCATATTTTTAAAGTTAGAATTCCATTAGTGAAGAAACTTTATCTTGTTTATTTCAATAGGGAAATGAGAAATGGCAAAATACTACAATACAGGCCCATTTATACTTGATGCAAATTAGCTGCGTGACTAGGGACTGTTTCCTCTGGATATTTACTTTATCAATACTGATGAAAGTTCAAGTTTATAGTTTGTTTTCCAGAACCTTCATGGGCTGTATTAGAAAAAATATACAGAGATTTTGTTGCCGTCATTTTAATTTATCTGTCTGCTTTGGATTCTTAGGTGCTCTGTGGATGTGTATAGTCTTAAATCCCCATTGCAAGCCTGAACAGAAAGCAGGCTGGCTAAAGCAGCTCAAAAAATGGAACTGTGTTGATGTTTGTCCCTGGGAGGATGGAAACCATGGAAATGAGCTGCCCAATTTAACCAATGCTTTGCCTCAGGGTGCAAATGCTAACCAAGGTGAGGATTAAATGAAGAACTTGTTCAGTTAGCTACAGTGCAGTAGGATTGTTTTCTGGTTGATGTGCAATCACATAGTGGTTATTGGTTGGGCAGTTGGGGGGGGGGTGGTGCGGTAGAAATGGAGTGGGGCTGAGAGGCTTTAGTTATGAGACAAACCAGGACTGTCCCTAGAGCACAGTAGGTTCTGAGAAGCTCCAATAGGAGTGTACAAAATTATGGAGGGCTTTGACAATTAAATAGGGAAATGGTATTTTCACTGGCCAGTGAGTTAGTAACTGGAGGACATGAGCGAAAGTTTATCACCAAAAGGGAGCAGTTGGAATAGTTTATTGAAACAACGGGTTTTTAGGACCTGGAATGCACACCCAGAAACTGAGTGGATGCAAAATTCAACCTAATCTTTCAATGCAAAGTGGATAAATATTTGAAAAATTGATGAAGGTAGGGGCAAAGGCTTTATTTGGGTAACAAGTTATACAGGTCATGCTCTAATGCAAATAATTCCTCAAGCCTATAAACGTGCTTTTATAGCTCTGATGGTGGTTCTGCAGGTTTATCCATTGACCACTTGAGATGTACAAACCAACAAGGTCCCAGATTTGATCTCATCGGAGCACTGGCAGGGATTTTGTGACTATCCGCAATGAACATGGGTGAGGTGGTGTAAAATTGACTCAGGCTGCATCTCCTGATGGTTATCCAGAAACTCCTGGATTTGTGTCCTTATTATGAGAACTGGATTTGGACATGATGCCCCTGAAATGAAATCGCTCCTCAAGGTTGATACATAAATAATGCCTACTTGGGCAAGTTCAGGAGGGTTCCTGGAGTCCATGGCAAATCTACTCCAGCAAGGAGTTGATGTTTTTAGAAGGAATATTAGCGAATACATTTTTAAAAAATTGCATCTGGTTTTAAATCAGTTTTTTAAAACTGTGTGTTAATTTGCAGTTAAGGTAATTTAAATTTCAGTTAAATTATGAGGGAAAATATTTGAAGACTTTATTATTGTAGTTGCAAAAGTTGGAATAAACATATGTTTGTGGTGTATAATTGTTGATAAGTTTGGCTTTTGTTATTAGGCTGTGATGTTTGTGACCCAGCACTTGGACAGCCCTTTGATTTTTATAGTTTCGTACAAGGTGACCTTCATACCATGATCTTTCACAAACCGTATAAAGAATTTTACATCCAGTAGAGACAGATCAGTGATATGGTGGACCTCCTGGTAATGTGCAATCTGCCCAATTTGCAATGCAGTGCAGATTTCACAGTACCAGCAGCTACAGAGAAACAATTACACGCACATATTTTTAAAGTTAATATTTCCAGCTTTCATTTCTACCTGCGCACCTTTCCTGATTGCTTGGAAAACAACTGTGTACAGGTCTAAAACCTAGGAACTGGAGTAGGCCATTCAGCCCCTGGAGCCTGTTCTGCTATTCTATTGGATGGTGGCTGATCTATATCACAACTTAATTTACCCACCTTTGTTCCATATCCCTTGATATACTTACCTAAAGAGAAAAGATCTATCTACCTGTGTCTTGAAAATTTCAATTGACCCCGCATCCACAGCCTTTTGGAGGAGCAAGTTCCAGATTTCCACGCCCCTTTGTGAACAAATGCTTCCCGATTTCACTTCTGAATAGCCTAGCTCAATTTTAAAATTCTGCCTCCTTCATGTCGATTCCTCTACCAGAGGAAATAGTTTCTCTGCATTTACTCTATTGAATCCCTTTAACATTTTAAAGATCTCAATTAGAACTGAAGAATCACTTCGGCATTTTTCTAATCCATCCCTGTTTGAGATTAGGGCTAGCATTCCAATTGCTGCCTTGATTACTGTTTGCAGCTTTGCACCAGATTTTGTGATACCGAGACACCCAAATTTCTTTGCTCCTCCACAGCTGCTAGTCTCTCATCAGTAAGAGCATATTCTCCAATTCTAGGTGGATGATCTCAAACTTTCTCACATTGAATTCTGTCTGCTACAGTTTAGCCCACTTGCTTAGTCTGTCTGTGCACTTTTGTAACTTCCTGCTCCCATGCACACAACTTGCTGTTCCTCTAATTTAGATATCCAACTTGGTTCTCAACAGAGCTGTCCTTTTTACATTATATCACTGATTTTAATGCTGCTATGGCTAGCAATGCTAGAAGAAATAACTTGCATTTATGTATCATCTCTCAAAATGCCCCAAACTGTTTCACATACATGAATTACTTTGTAATATATGAAAAGTTGGTGGAATTACATGGCAAACACACTTTTTTTTCTGTCTATATTGAGGGAGAGTGAATATACCATGGAGTGATTTGCTGGGCATTTGCTAGTGTGAGCTGCTGTTTTTATTTTTTTTTAAATGCACACATTTGATGTATCTTTTTCAATTTGCTGACAGATACTGCAAACAGGCCTCACCGGACTGTGTTCACGCGAGCCATAGAGGCATGTGATCTCCACTGGCAGGACAACCATTTACAGCACATTATTAGCAGTGACCTCTACACAAACTACTGTTACCACGGCGACAGTGAAAATTCACTGTTTGACTCTCACGGGTGGCCCTTATGGCACGGTAAGTGGCTAAACCGGAAAGACATTTGCATGACTTGTCCCTTTGTCCAGTTTCTATGGCATTGGGGAAAAGATTGGAGGCCTGGTCATGAATACAGTGCCTGTTTTGAACTGCTGGTTTCTAAATATGGAGTTTCTGCCACAAATATTTCCGTGATTCATCGTCAGATGGAGTCGTCCCACAAATTAATGTATTTTTTTCTTTTATAATTCCTTTTCTATGCACTGCCTTGGGATTTTAGAGCACGTCCCTACAGCTTGTGCTCGGGTGGATGCACTGCGATCTCACGGATATCCCAGAGAAGCCTTGAGGCTAGCAATAGCGATTGTCAATACACTGAGGCGACAACAACAAAAACAGCTTGAAGTGTTCCAGGCACAGAGGAAAGGTAAGCTGGGGAAAGCTGTAAATAGTGCATTTCAAGTATCGTCTTTTCTACAACTTAATGCTTTGAGTCACAAATGACCTGTGTGACTGTGACTGTAGTAAACTATCCCTCCTCATCAGCCTTTGACATAGTTGACCAGACCATCCTCCTCTCAATGCCTGTCCTCCATCATCTGGTTGTGTGGGATTGCCCTCACCTGGTTCCATTCTTAGCTATCTAATCATAGCCAGAGAATCACCCACAGTGGCTTGCCTTTCTGCTCCTGCGCTGTTACCTCTGGAGTCCGCTCCTTGGGCCCCTCTTATTTCTGATCTACGTGCTGCCCCTTGGTAACGTCGTCCAGAAACACAACAGGTTACACATGTAGGTTGAAGACACCCAACTCCACCACTTTCGACCTCTCCACTGTTGGATTTGTCACAGTGCTTGTCCGACCTCAAGTACTGGAGGAGCAGGAATTTACTCCCTACTAAATATTGGAAAGACTGAAGCCATTGTCTGTGGTCCCTGCCACAAACTCTGTTCCTTCGCGACAGATTCCATCCCTCTCCCCAGCAAGTGTCCGAGGCTGATCCAGACTGTTCGCAACCTTGGTGTCATACTTGACCTCGATGAGTTTCCACCATATGTCTGCTCCCCCACCTCAGTAACATCACCCGACTCGAGCACTGTCTCTGCTCATCTGTTGCTGAAATCCTCATCCATGTGTTTATTATCTCTCGACGAATCCAATGCTCTCCTGGTCAGCCTCTTATCTTCCACCATACATAAACTTGATTTCATCCAAAACTCTGCCAGTATCCTAGCTCGTACCAAGTCCTGTTCACCCATCACCCCTATGCTCACTGACCTGCATTGGCTCCTGGTCAGGCAATGTCTCAATTTAAAAATGCTCATCCTTGTTTTCAAATCCCTCCATGGCCTCACCCCTCCCTATCTCTCTAACTTCCTCCAGCCCAATGACTCTCTGTGTTCCTCCAATTCTGGCCTCTTGGCACATCACTAATTTTAATCACTCCACAAAAAGCAGGACAAATCCAACCTAGCTAATTACTGCCCTGTCAGTCTACTGTTGATCATCAGCAAAGTGACGGACGGGGTCCTCGAGTGTGCTATGAAGCAGCATTTGCTCAGCAATAACCTGCTTACTGGCACTCAATTTGGGTTTTGCTCGGGCCGCCCAGCTCCTGACCTCATTTCAGCTTTGGTCCAAACATGCACAAAAGAGCTGAACTCCAGAAGTGAGGTGAGGGGAGAGTGACTGCCCTTGACATCAAGGAGCCCGAGCAAAACTGGAGTCAATGGGAATTGGGGAAAACTGTCTTCTGGTTGGAGTCATACCTAGCACCAAGGAAGATGGTTGTAGTTGTTGGAAGTCAATCATCTCAGTCCCAGGACATCACTGCAAGAGTTCCTCAGGGTAGTGTCCTAGGCCCAACCATCCTCAACTGCTTTATCAATGACCTTCCTTCAATTATTAGGTCAGAAGTGTGGATGTTCACTGTTGTTTGCATAATGTTCAGTACCTTTTGCAATTCCTCAGACACTGAAGCTGCCCATGTCCAGATGCAGCCAGACCTGGACAATATCCAGGCTTGGGCTGATAAATGGCAAGTAACATTCACGCCACTCAAGTGCCAGACAATGACCATCTTCAAAAAGAGAGAATCTAATCATCTCCCCTTAATGTTCAATGGCATTACGATTGCTGAATCCCCCACTATCGACATCCTGGGGGTTACCATTGGCCAGAAACTGAACTGAACCAGCCACATAAATGCTGTGGCTACAAGAGCAGATTAGAGGCTAGGAATTCTATGACGAGTAACCCACCTCCTGACTCCCCAAAGCCTGTCCACCATCTACAAAGGCACAAGTCAGGAGTGTGATGGAATACTGTTCACTTACCTGGATAAGTGCAGCTCCAACAACACTCAAGACGGTCGACATCATCCAGGACAAATCAGCTCACTTGGCACCCCATTCACCTTCAACATTCACTCTCTCCACCACTGGAGCACAGTGGCAGCACTTGGTACCATCTACAAGATGCACTGCAGCAATTCACCGAGGCTTCTTCGACAGCACCTTCCAAACCCATGACCTCTACCACCTAGAAGGACAAGTGCAGCAGATGCATGGGAATACCACCACCTGCAAGTTCTCCTCCAAGCCACACACCATCCTGACTTGGACCTATATCGCTGTTCTTTCACTGTCGCTGGGTCAAAATCCTAGAACTCCCTTCCTAACAGCACTGTGGGTGTACCTACATCCCAAGGACTACAGTGGTTCAAGAAGGCAACTCGCCACCATCTTCTCCAGTGCAATTAGGGATAAGCAATAAATGCTGGCCTAGCCAGCAATGCCCACATCCCACAAACGAATAAAAAAAAAAATTGTCTTCAATTCCCTCCCTAAACCTTTCCCTCTTGCTACCACTCTCTCTCTCGATGTCAAATTTTGTTTGATAATGCTTCTCTGCATTAAAGGCACTATAGCAATGCTAGATATTGTTTTGGGAGTGGGTTCAATTTTATGAATATTTACTTTTCAACTCTTGAGTTAAGAGGATGTGGAGAAAGCTGTCTTTTAAACTGAATCCCTGTGGATACTAAGGGAGACCAATTGGCGATCTCTTTTGTGTCATGTATTTAAGTGACTAGTACAAAGCCACATCAGTTCAGATTATAGTATAGTTCAAGTGCAGGAACATAAAAAGCTTGTATTTACAATATCGCTGTTTTGTAAAGTTAGAAGCTTAGCTAGTTAAAGTGTAGCAACTGATTGTTTCCACATAAACACTGAGTTTTTTCACAAAGGAATCACAACAATAACCAATCTTGAAGGCTGGGTAGGTCACCCGCTGGACCCTATTGGCTGTCTCTTCAGCACACTAATGGATGCTTGCAGAGTGGATGATGAAAGTTCTGGATTTTCTGAATTTACAGGTATGTGAAACTCCAGGTTTCCTGGGTCTAAACAATAGATCTAAAATCCATTTTTCTTTCTAAATTTAATTTTCATGCTGTGCATAGATAATTTTGGCACAATTTGCACTGACATCAGGGTTTCAGCAGGGTGAAGATGAAGAAGCCTTTTCTGTCCATTAACCAATCCTCTATCCACGGCAATATATTATCCCCATTTTCATGAGCCCTCGTCTTGTATAATAACCAATATTTCTGCTCTGCTACGCAGCAATCAGGAACGTATCACACAGGGAAGAAACAGGCCGCGCGCCAGCAATGTTCCCTTTAAGATGCACCTATGCGTTAATATTAAAGGGACCATGCAGTGCTGCAAACCAGTCGCACACAGAAAACAGAAGTTAGTGGGAACATTGGTGGTAACCTCTTGTGTGGTATCTTACCAAATGCCTCTCATGAACTATATATGCTACATCCCCTTATCTAATAGATTTGCCAAACATGGTTTCCCATTCATAAAACCCTGTTGATTCGGCCAAATCCTTTTATTATTTTCCAAGCGCTCTGGTACGTGTCTAATAATAAATTCTAGCATTTTCCCTATGACTGATGTCAGGCTAACTGGCCCATAGTTCTCTGTTTTCCCTTCTTTCTTGAAGAGTAGTGTTCAATCCATGGGAATCTATGGAATTCTGGAACATTAAAACCAATGCATCCACTGTCTCGGCAGCCACCTTTTTTAAAACCCTAGGGTGCAGGTTGTCTGGACCAGAGATTTGTTGGGCTTTTAGCCCCTTTAATTTCTCCAATGTTTTTATTATAATAATAATTATTATTATGCCAACATCATCACCCTCTATAAAAACAAAGGTGACCGCGGTGACTGCAACAACTACCGTGGAATCTCCCTGCTCAGCATAGTGGGGAAAGTCTTTGCTCGAGTCGCTCTAAACAGGCTCCAGAAGCTGGCCGAGCGCGTCTACCCTGAGGCACAGTGTGGCTTTCGTGCAGAGAGATCGACTATTGACATGCTGTTCTCCCTTCGTCAGATACAGGAGAAATGCCGTGAACAACAGATGCCCCTCTACATTGCTTTCATTGATCTCACCAAAGCCTTTGACCTCGTCAGCAGACGTGGTCTCTTCAGACTACTAGAAAAGATCGGATGTCCACCAAAGCTACTAAGTATCATCACCTCATTCCATGACAATATGAAAGGCACAATTCAACATGGTGGCTCCTCATCAGAGCCCTTTCCTATCCTGAGTGGTGTGAAACAGGGCTGTGTTCTCGCACCCACACTTTTTGGGATTTTCTTCTCCCTGCTGCTTTCACATGCGTTCAAATCCTCTGAAGAAGGAATTTTCCTCCACACAAGATCAGGGGGCAGGTTGTTCAACCTTGCCCGTCTAAGAGCGAAGTCCAAAGTACGGAAAGTCCTCATCAGAGAACTCCTCTTTGCTGACGATGCTGCTTTAACATCTCACACTGAAGAATGCCTGCAGAGTCTCATCGACAGGTTTGCGTCTGCCTGCAATGAATTTGGCCTAACCATCAGCCTCAAGAAAACGAACATCATGGGGCAGGATGTCAGAAATGCTCCATCCATCAATATTGGCGACCACGCTCTGGAAGTGGTTCAAGAGTTCACCTACCTAGGCTCAACTATCACCAGTAACCTGTCTCTAGATGCAGAAATCAACAAGCGCATGGGTAAGGCTTCCACTGCTATGTTCAGACTGGCCAAGAGAGTGTGGGAAAATGGCGCACTGACACGGAACACAAAAGTCCGAGTGTATCAGGCCTGTGTCCTCAGTACCTTGCTCTACGGCAGCGAGGCCTGGACAACGTATGCCAGCCAAGAGCGACGTCTCAATTCATTCCATCTTCGCTGCCTTCGGAGAATACTTGGCATCAGGTGGCAGGACTATATCTCCAACACAGAAGTCCTTGAAGCGGCCAACATCCCCAGCTTATACACACTACTGAGTCAGCGGCGCTTGAGATGGCTTGGCCATGTGAGCCGCATGGAAGATGGCAGGATCCCCAAAGACACATTGTACAGCGAGCTCGCCACTGGTATCAGACCCACCGGCCGTCCATGTCTCCGTTATAAAGACGTCTGCAAACGCGACATGAAATCGTGTGACATTGATCACAAGTCGTGGGAGTCAGTTGCCAGCATTCGCCAGAGCTGGCGGGCAGCCATAAAGACAGGGCTAAATTGTGGCGAGTCGAAGAGACTTAGTAGTTGGCAGGAAAAAAGACAGAGGCGCAAGGGGAGAGCCAACTGTGCAACAGCCCCAACAAACAAATTTCTCTGCAGCACCTGTGGAAGAGCCTGTCACTCCAGAATTGGCCTTTATAGCCACTCCAGGCGCTGCTTCACAAACCACTGACCACCTCCAGGCGCGTATCCATTGTCTCTCGAGATAAGGAGGCCCAAAAGAAATTACTTGAAGTTCCTCACTCACATTAGACCCTTGGTTCCCCGCAATTTACAATATGTTCAATGTCTTCTACTATGAAGACAGACACAAAATATTTGTTCAATGCCTCTGCCATTTCTTTATTCCCCATTATAATTTCTCCTGTCACTGTCTGTAAGGGACTTCATGTTTGCTTTCACTAATCTCTTCCTTTTTGCTCTGATCTGTTTTTATATTTCTTGCTAGTTTATTCTCATTCTATTTTCTCCCTCATCAATATTTTAGGTCATCCTTGGCTGATTTTTTTTTTAAAAGCCTCCCAATCCTCAAGCTTACTACTCTTTTTGGGAGTGGCATTGTCTTTCAATTTAATACTATCCCTAAATTCTCTAGTTAGCCATGGCTGTACACTTTTCCAGTGAAGTTTCTTTTATTCCTTAGGGAATGTATATTCATTTAGAATTCTGAATTATTTCTTTAAATGTTTGCCATTGCTTATCTACTGTCATAATCTTTAATCTAATTTCCCAAGCTATCTCAGCCAACTTGCCCCCATACCTCTAATTGGTTTTATTTAAATTTAAGACCTTATTTTTGGACTTAACATCACTCTCAAACTTCATGTGAAGTTCCAACATATTATGATCACTCCTCCCCAGAGGATCCTTTACTGTAAGATTACTCATTTACCCTGTCTTGTTACACAATACTAGATTTAAAATAGCCTGTTGCCTATTTGGTTCCTTGATGCATTATTGGAGAAAACTGTCCTGAATGCATTCCATGAACTCGTCCTCCAAGCTACTTTTGCCGATTTAGTTTGCGCAATTTAAATGAAGATTAAAGTCCATCATGATGATTGCATTTCACTTGTTATATGTTCCTCTAATTTCCTGATTTATACTTTATCCAACACTATGATTACTGTTAGGGTGCCTATAAACTGCTCCCACCAGTGCTTCGTGTCCTTAATTTCCTAGCTCCACTCATTGATTTTCTCGGCTAAAATTCTCTCTACTGCAATTATCTCATCCTTTGTTAGCAGGGCTACCCCACCTCCTCCTTTTCTGTTTTGGCGAGATTTTCTAACATTCACATTTCCTGGAATATTTAGTTCCCAACATTGGTCACCCTGCAACTATGTCTCAGCAATGCCCATTTACCAAACCCATTTATCTCTATTTATGTCATTAATTCATCCATCTTGTTTCATGCAATCAGATACAGTGCCTATAATTTTTTACTGTTTTCCCTGATGTCGCCTCTTACCATTATTAAACTCTGTTCCTTCCTGCTCTATAGCCTTGACTTCTCTTCAAACTTAAATTTACTCCTAACTGAACCCTCTCCCACCTTTCCCTTATTAATTTAAAGCCCTATCTCCCACCTTAGTAGTTTGATTCACTAGGGCATTGGTCCCAGCTGGTTTAGGTTGAGTCCGGCTCAACGGAACAGCTCTCTGTTTGCCCAGTACTGGTACCAGTGTTCGTGAAACAAAGCCTCCGCCTCCCACACCACTCCTTCAGCCACACATTTAACCCTTTAATCTGTTTGTGTCTCTGGCAATTTAAGTTTGCCCAGGTAATAATCCAGAGATTATTACTTTTTGAGGTTGCGCTTTTTAATTTGCATCATAGCTCCGTAAACTCGTTCAGCAGAACCTCATTGCTAGTTCTTCCTATGTAGACCACAACAACTGTATCCACCCCTCTTTCTCCAAGTTCTTTCTCCATCCACAAGTAGGTCCTTAACCCTGGCACCAGGCAGGCAACACAGCCTTCGGGGCTCACAGTTGTGGCTGTAGAGAACAGTATCCCGCCCCCCTCGGCCGCCTCCCCCCCCAACTATATTATCTCCTGTTACAAGCACATTTCTTTCCACTTCCCTCACTTAAGTAGCCTTCTGTACCAGGTGCCATGTCCATTTGCTCATCCTCCTTGCAATCTTTGGCCTCATCCGCACCAGTAGTAATAACATCACACCTGTTGGACAGTATCACAGGCCAAGGCTGTTTCACCACCCCATCTGGAGTTCCCTTACCTGCTTGAGTTTCAACCATATCCTCTTGTCCCTGATAGCCAACCGAAGTTTCTCGAGTTGCAGACACTTAAAAAAACAGATGTAGTTGCCTGGGATCATACTGCAGGTGCAGCACACCTCCTGCACTTCCATCTCTATCTAACCTTGTTTTATATGTTTAATTAATGTTTTATGCAATTAATTCATTTGGTTTATTTTTAAGTTCTTAAACTAATTTAACCAGTTTAAATTAATTTAATAAAGTATTAGTTATATGTTCCTAGTTTTAAATACTTACTGCTTCAAGCTTATACAAACCACCTTAGGCATTAAGGCAAAAAAGCAGCACCTCCTTCCCCCTCTGCATCAAATTCCCACACTCGAACTTCTCAACTTCCCACTCAGTTTATGATGCATTCAGTTAATGTTGTGGTTACACTCCTTCCGAATATAGATCCTGCAAGTGTAAAGGCTTATATTTATATAGTGTCTTTCATGAGCTCAGGATGTTCCAAAGTGCATTGCAGCCAGTGAAGTACTTCTGAAGTGTAGTCACAGGTGTATAAAGGGCTGCTATTACTGAAAAGTCCTGAGCCTAGCGGGAACTATCTTCATCCACACCCTTGGGGAAGGGTGGTGTGTGGGTAGTAGGGAACAGAGTCTGGTCTGTAGAATGCCCTGTAACATATTTTATTACTGCTTGGCAATCAGGTCTCTCAAGTTCCTTGGACAAGATTGTGTGTACTCAGTTTTCCTTTTTTCTTCACCTTTTGGGATCCCTCTAGTGGCCTGACTGAGAAATAACTAAGCCCTATTGACAGTGACTCGCAGATCTGATTGGCGGCTCAGTTTCATTACATGTACATCCTACCTTGTGGGGAAATGGATGTTTTGCCATCTATGCTCCCAGATTATACAATCCTTTTTCTTTGTCTCAGTTCTGCATCATCAGCCTATGTGAACTGGGATTGTTGATAATTGATGAAAATAACCTGAATCAAGTTTAAACCTAGTCATTTGTTTCAGCTGAGGTGGGTGCTGCTCATGGAATTTGTAAGTGTCTAACACTGCAGACTTACATGAAATTTCTTTGGTCGAAAATATCAATTACCAATGTGGAATGCACTTTTTTTGACTGATGTAAGAATGCCAATGCAGAACTTTTTTAGTGTATGAAATGCTTTTTTGAAACTTTTTAAAATTTGAACTGATATGCATTTACTTCCTCCTTTACTGGAGGTGTTGAGTCGTACTAGGGTATAATCCCATGGGCACTGAGGCCAACAGTTGCAGCAACCCTGGCTGAGATTAGTTAGCTTAATACAGGTGGGCTTAGTTCCACAGTAGACTTTGTTTACCATTTAAAGAATATGTAGCTGTTGCATTTTAAATGGATTTTGTTCAATACAATACATTTAATGTAATCATGTGATTGTTGTTCACAGAAACCATGGGGCAGTTAAAATTGCTGGAGTACCAACATTTACCGGCCCACATGTTCCTGGAAGATGGGGAATCTTATTTAACACTAGCTGTTGAAATAGCCCTGATTGGATTGGGCCAGCAGCGAATAATGCCCGATGGCTTGTATGCCCAGGAGAAAGTGTGTCGCAATGAAGAGCAGCTGATCGCAAAGCTGCAGGAGGTAGAATTAGATGACATGCTGGTGAAAATTTTCAGAAAACAAGCAGTCTTCCTGTTAGAAGGTAATTTAATTTTAAACAGATTCAACTTAATCTTCACAATTACTGCTTTGCTCTATGTGTACTTAATGTTTTCCTTCAATCTGTTTGCCACAGTACCTTGTCTCTGCCTGGCATCACCCCTGGTGGCAGTGCTGAGATTGGGAACTTGCTGCAGGGTGAATTATGGAAACAAACACTAATCTAACCTTTCTAACATACTGGGATGTCTTGTTTGTTGCACTACCTTAAATCCAGACAAATTGTGGCCTTTGAGAAATAACAATTTGAATTCATTGGGTAGGGATGGGTTACTATTCTCTTACCCATGAGAAAGATTGTGCAATTCATTTTATGTTAGTTATCACATTCTTAATTATTTTTGACATTTTCCCCCTTTGGAAGGGAAGTAGTTTTGAGAAATTTTCAGAACTGGAGTGACGAATTTTTGAAATTCACACAGTTGTCTCCGTAAATCCTGTTTTGGTTAATTTAACTGGAACCTGGGTCATTTAACTATCCTACTGCTCCCTACTTTATGCAAAACTCTCCAATTGTTCTATGTTTCAAAATAAACTTTTTGTAATGCATACTGCTTGTGTTCAAATATACATGATATGCTATGTCATCAGGAGGATACATTTGAGATAGCATCCTTGGCTCTGCCAAGGCAGGACTTGTAGCCTGGTATGCTCATGCAGTGAGATCACAAAGACTGCTAATGATCCCCAGCCAGAAGGAGCAAAGAAAAACTTAACAGCCAACTCATTCTCCCATGCACTTAGTAGATGTTACAGAGTAGGCCTAGAAGATTGCATGCCTGCTGCTTCAGGCACAGAATGACTTTTAGGACTGCTGGAGAAATGGACTACATGAAATGGTATTGGTCTTTAAATTAAATGTAAATTACGTTAAAGAAAGAACTTGCATTTATATAGCACCTTTCACGACCTCCGGAGGTCTCAAAGTGCTTTACAATTTAATATTTTCTAAGTGTAGTCACTGTTATAATGTAGGAAACATGGCAGTCAATTTGTGCACAGCAAGGTCCCACAAACAGCAATGAGATAATGTTGTTTGAGGGATAAATATTGGCCAAGAGAATGGGAGAACTCCCCTACTCTTGCTTGAATAGTACCTTGGGATCTTTTACCTCCACTTGAGAGGGCAGACATCTCATCTGAAAGACTGCATCTCCAACAGTGATGGTCTGGATTATGTGCTCAAGTCTCTGGAGTATAACTTGTATTAAAGGGAAACAAAGTATAAATAGATTATACACACAATAGCTGCTATGGGAATTTAAATAAAATGCCAAAAATGCTCATTTTTGTAGCAGATTGAGCTTATGTGTTGGGAAAATTGCATAATTTAAATCTTCCGTTTGCTCTTTCTAGTAAATATTCGTCAGTTGGAATAGGGATCTGATTGGTTTAACAGAAATGCAAAACCTTGTACTTATTATCATACCTGCTTTCTGACTCATTAATACCGTTTTCCAGTCATAACCTCGGATGAACAGGTTGCGACCTCTGCAGCCTGCTCTAGTATCTCTCCAATCTTTCATAAATTCCTTCTTGTGGGTAGGCTAAGACTTTACTCACCTATGGACTGATCTGTAACTCACTAAAAAACCCATTCACTTACACAGACTTAAAATTGAGCCCCTTGTGTCCTAGAAATGGCTGAGGGCAGTGTACAGTGGCGCAGTGGTTAGCACCGCAGCCTCACAGCTCCAGCGACCCGGGTTCAATTCTGGGTACTGCCTGTGTGGAGTTTGTAAGTTCTCCCTGTGTCTGCGTGGGTTTCCTCCGGGTGCTCTGGTTTCCTCCCACATGCCAAAGACTTGCAGGTTGATAGGTTAATTGGCCATTATAAATTGCCCCTAGTATAGGTAGGTGGTAGGGATATATAGGGACAGGTGGGGATATGGTAGGAATATGGGATTAGTGTAGGATTAGTATAAATGGGTGGTTGATGGTCGGCACAGACTCGGTGGGCCGAAGGGCCTGTTTCAGTGCTGTATCTCTAAACTAAACATGAGGTTAATCACATTTGTTTCTGACTTGTTTGTGTATTTGCCGAGGTTAATATTTGCTTTCGTCTGTAGGTGGGCCCTATAGCGGCCTGGGTGAAATAATCTACCGCGAGAGCGTTCCAATGCACACCTTTGCCAAGTATCTCTTCACGTCTCTCCTACCTCATGATGCTGAGTTGGCGTACAAGATTGCACTGAGAGCAATGCGGTGAGTATTGGCCATTGCTGCAGCACCATTTTTAGCATTACTGGCACATACACTTAATTGGTTGATCTTTTAAACAGCTTGTGTGTCCATGGTTCAGTCCAGTGAATGGCTGCAGTAAGGGAAAAGAGAATGCTGTTCTTGCATCTCACAAATCCAATCTGCCTGTCAGGTCTGATGCTGGCGTTACAGAATCTGGTTACATTTGAGCTGGATTGTCGGCAGTTTCAGAGAGTATTTAATCACAAACTGGCCTTAAACGAAACCTCATTAAATTATTCATAATGACTGAAAATGAGATTTTAGTGAATGTGTGAATAATAAATATGCTTTAATAGCTTTGATCTAGACCTCAGGATAGTTATGGTCATATCGATTGCCTTAGTATGGGCCCCCTCCCCCACCCAACCCCCTCCAACTTTGCTCCCCATCATTCAGGCATAGGCTACCTAAAAGGCACTGACTGACTGACTGATATTTGCATTAAACTGTGCTCCTAAATAGTGGCAAAACGATTGTTTTCTTTGTCATTGCAGTGACCACACAACAGAAATAGTAATGTATATAAAAGTTTCATATTTAATTAAACTAAAGGTTCAGTTTAAATGCATGTAATTGTGACTCCGATGCGACATTGGTGAAATATTAGGGGAAAAATGAGAATTCCAAGGCCTAGACCATTCCATCCTTCTGGTTGAAGTAGGAAGCACGGAGGGCACTAGGAAACCAGAGAAAGAAATTTATACCTTTTTGGGGTTAGCTGCTGCTTAACATCAACTCTATATTTGGAAATTCATTAATTACCTGCACTACCATGTGCTTTTGAAAGTTATAAAAGGAGACATTTTTTCACTGCTACCCCTTATATAAGAATCTGCATTGTACTAAGTTCCAAGCATGTTATCCAGATTCAGTAGTTTGATTAAATTGGTTCATTTCAAACACAAAAAGGACCATGAACCTGTGTACATGAGTGCTGCCATTTTCTTATCCAGCCATGCCATTTCTTATGGTCTTGGCAGCTGGTTGGTATTTGTAATTGAAGCCACAGCAACAAAACACTTCCTGGAATTTAGAAGAGCAAGAGGTGACTTGATTGAAACATATAAGATCCTGAGGGGTCTTGGCAGGGTGGATGTGGAAAGGATGTTTCTAGAACCAGAGGTCACTGTTTAAAAATAAGGGTCGCCCATTTAAGACAGATGAGAAATTTTTACTCTGAGGGGTGTGAGTCTTTGGAATTCTCTTCCTCAAAAGGCAGTGGAAGCAGAGTCTTTGAATATTTTTAAGGCAGAAGTAGATAGATTCTTTATAAGCAAGGGGGTGAAAGGTTATCGGGGGTAGGTGGAAATGTGGAGTATTCAGTTCAGCCATGAACTTATTGAATGCAGAACAGGCTCTAGGGCCCGAGTGGCCAACTCCTGCTCTTAATTCGTATGTCCGTATGAGGAAAAGAAAATTTATTTTTACTCATAAATCTTGTGCTTCTTGATGATTTTAAGCAGGGAGATCATCTGAGTTCCCGTTACACAGGCCAACTAGTTGTCTGAACAGTTTATAAATGATTAATGCAACTTCGACCTATTACTCTTGTGACTTTTTGGGTAATATCCATCAAATTACTGGTTGGTCACAACTTTAGTTGCATGTTGCTATGAGTGTGGAGGGGTATATGTGTTGTAAGGCTGCACTACTCCCTTTGGTATGCAAGGCAAAATGATGCCAGTCTAGCTGAGTGAAATTTTCCAAGCTTTTTGTAGAACCGTATGATCCAAGTAAAGTCATTTGATTAGCAGCCGTTATCATGCTAGCAAACCTATGATGAACTCAGCGCAAGGGAGTGGGAAAGATGGTAAATGAACAAAGATTTTAGGGTCGTACATAAATCATTACTAACTATAAGGTAGTTGCAAGAACAGATCGAAAAGGCCAAAGGCATGCTGGGTAGTGTAGAATATGGAAGTAAAGGAGTGCTGCTTCAATTATACAGAACACTGGTCAAACATTAGATGGAATTCAGTTCAGTTTTGGATGCCTCACACATCCTTTGGAAGGTCCAGCAACAATAATGTAGTAAAACTTCCCAAGGCGCTTCACAGGAGGGTTATCGACCAAAATTTGAAGCTGAGCCATGGAAGGAGATATTAGGGCAGGTGACCAAATCTTGGTCAGAGGTAGGTTTTCCAAACCCGTGACCTCTACCACCTAGAAGGACAAGGGCAGCAGATGCATGGGAACACCACCACTGCAAGTTCCCCTCCAAGCCACACACCATCCTGACTTGGAACTATATCAACGTTTGTTCACTGTCGCGGGTCAAAATCCTGGAATTCCCTTCCTATAACAGCATTATGGGAGTATCTGCACTAGATGGACTGCAGCAGTTCAAGAAGGTGGCTCACCACAACTTTCTCAAGGGCAGTTAGGGATGGGCAACAAATGCTGGCCTAGCCAGTGATGCCCACATCCCATGAAAGAATCAAAAAAAGGGGTTTGGAGGGGATTGGAAACGAGGACAGTGAGCACAAGGGTAATGGGTGAACAGGAATTGATGCAAATTGGTATATGGGCAGCAGAATTTTGGATGACTTTAAGCTTATAGAGTGTGGAAAATTGGAGAACAGCCAGTAGTGCATTGGGATAGTCAAATGTAGAAATAATAGGCTGGATTTTGTTGAGCTCCCAGTGCCTGGCTCCGTGGCGGGGGGGTGGGGGGTGGGGGGGTGGAAGGTGGCTGGAAGATCGCAGCGGCCCACCACGGAGCCTAATGCTGCGAATGCCGGGCCCCACCTTCCCGGTGGTGGTGGGGGAGCTCCATGGCGATACATCCACCGCTCTGCGGCAGGACCCGAATTTGAATATTAAAATCAGCTATTTAAATACATTTATGTGGAAGCTGGCGCGATCTTACCGGCAGTTCCTGATCTTCTGAGCGCGTGCGGCACTCCTGCGCCTTCGTTTTCCTGTCCAGGGGAACTCTGCATTTGTGGTGAAGTGGTGGGGTGGGGGAGGGGAAAAGAGGTCAGCTCTGCAATGTCAGTGTAGTTTGGGTGGGGGGGAGGGGGGGGAGAAAAGAGATGAACTCTGCACTAGGTCAGTTGGAGGCGGTCAACGGGTTCAACTCTGCCCTTAGTGCATTTGGGATGGAAAAGGGGTAATTGGGTTTTTCTGATGTAGTTGGTGGGGGGGGAGGGGTGGGGTTCAAACTCTATTTTTTGTTCAGTTGGGGGGGCGCGTGGACAAGGTCAACTTTGATCTGACAACGCTGGCCTGGCAGCCCTTTAAAAATGGCACCAGAGCCTGCGCAGAAACAGGCGACGTAGTTGATGGCGTCACCGAGGCCGCCCCCGCCACGTGATTGCCGAGCGCCAGATCAAGGAAGCAGTTTTTTTTGGGCGGGAAAATGAAATACAGCCGGATAAAGGTATGGAAAAGAGTTTCAACAGCAGTTGAACTGAGGCAGGGGCACAGTCGGGCGTTGTTATGGAGGTGGAAATAGGCAGTCTTCGTGATGATTAAGTTACAAGTTAATCCCTTTTTTGTTTCGGAGGACCGGGGACTGCTGGGTAGGGGAAAACTATTTATTTGGGCAGTTTTAAAATCTTTGTCTTTTGCGAGGAGCAGCCTTGATAGAACGGGGTGCGGAGCGGACTTTCAGCTGAGCGGTCAATTTCAGTAAGTTACAAGTTAATCCCTTTTTTGTTTCGGAGGACCGGGGACTGCTGGGTAGGGGAAAACTATTTATTTGGGCAGTTTTAAAATCTTTGTCTTTTGCGAGGAGCAGCCTTGATAGAACGGGGTGCGGAGCGGACTTTCAGCTGAGCGGTCAATTTCAGTAAGTTACAAGTTAATCCCTTTTTTGTTTCGGAGGACCGGGGACTGCTGGGTAGGGGAAAACTATTTATTTGGGCAGTTTTAAAATCTTTGTCTTTTGCGAGGAGCAGCCTTGATAGAACGGGGTGCGGAGCGGACTTTCAGCTGAGCGGTCAATTTCAGTAAGTTACAAGTTAATCCCTTTTTTGTTTCGGAGGACCGGGGACTGCTGGGTAGGGGAAAACTATTTATTTGGGCAGTGGCAGTACCCGAGACACTACACGTGTAGTGTCTCCCACCCACCCTCCTCCTAAGCAGAAATTCAGGGAGCTAGGGTGGAAGCTTAGAGCGAGAACAACCAGAGTTGTTATCTCTGGGTTGTTGCCTGTGCCACGTGCTAGTGAAGAGAGGAATAGGGAGAGAGAGGAGTTGAACACGTGGCTGCAGGGATGGTGTAGGAGGGAGGGTTTTGGTTTCCTGGATAATTGGGGCTCTTTCTGGGGTAGGTGGGACCTCTACAAACAGGATGGTCTTCACCTGAACCAGAGGGGTACCAATATCCTGGGGGGGAGATTTGTTAGTGCTCTTCGGGGGGGTTTAAACTAAATCAGCAGGGGAATGGGAACCTAAATTGCAGTGCCAGTGTACAGGCTGTTGAGAGTAGTGAGGTAGGGGATAAGGTTACAGGGACGCAAGAGGGCACTGGCAAGCAAGAACTTGGTTTAAAGTGTGTCTACTTCAACGCCAGGAGCATCCGGAATAAGGTGGGTGAGCTTGCAGCATGGGTTGGTACCTGGGATCCTGATGTTGTGGCCATTTCGGAGACATGGGTAGAGCAGGGGCAGGAATGGATGTTGCAGGTTCCGGGATTTAGATGTTTCAGAAAGAACAGAGAAGAGGGTAAAAGAGTGGGGGGTGTGGCATTGTTAATTAAGGAAAGTATTACAGCGGCAGAAAGGACGTTTGAGGACTCGTCTACTGAGGTAGTCTGGGCCGAGGTTAGAAACAGGAGAGGAGAGGTCATCCTGTTGGGAGTTTTCTATAGACCTCCGAATAGTTCCAGAGATGTAGAGGAAAGGATAGCGAAGATGATTCTCGACAGGAGCGAGAGTAACAGGGTAGTGGTTATGGGGGACTTTAACTTTCCAAATATTGACTGGAAATACTATAGTTCGAGTACTTTTAGATGGGTCTGTTTTTGTCCAGTGTGTGCAGGAGGGTTTTCTGACACAGTATGTGGACAGGCCAACCAGGGGCGATGCCACATTGGATTTGGTACTGGGTAATGAACCCGGCCAGGTGTTTGATTTAGATGTAGGTGAGCACTTTGGCGATAGTGATCACAATTCGGTTAGGTTTACCTTAGCGATGGGCAGGGACAGGTATATACCGCAGGGCAAGAATTATAGCTGGGGGAAAGGAAATTATGACGCGATTAGGCAAGATTTAGGATGTGTAGGATGGGGAAGGAAACTGCAAGGGATGGGCACAAACGAAATGTGGAGCTTATTCAAGGAGCAGCTAATGCGTGTCCTTGATAAGTATGTACCTGTCAGGCAGGGAGGAAGTTGTCGAGCAAGGGAGCCGTGGTTTACTCAAGAAGTTGAAGCGCTTGTCAAGAGGAAGAGGGCGGCTTATGTTAGGATGAGACGTGAAGGCTCAGTTAGGGCGCTTGAGAGTTACAAGCTAGCCAGGAAGGATCTAAAGGGAGGGCTAAGAAGAGCAAGGAGAGGACACGAGAAGTCATTGGCGGATAGGATCAAAGAAAACCCTAAGGCTTTCTATAGGTATATCAGGAATAAACGAATGATAGGAGTTAGAACAGGGCCAATCAAGGATAGTAGTGGGAAGTTGTGTGCGGAATCAGAGGAGATAGGGGAAGCGTTAAATGAATATTTTTCGTCAGTATTTACAGTAGAGAAAGAAAATGTTGCCGAGGAGATTACTGAGATACAGCCTACTAGGCTAGATGGGATTGAGATTCACAAGGAGGAGGTGTTAACAATTTTGGAAAGAGTGAAAATAGATAAGTCCCCTGGGCCAGATGGGATTTATCCTAGGATTCTCTGGGAAGCCAGGGAGGAGATTGCAGAGCCGTTGTTGTTGATCTTTAAGTCGTCATTGTCGACAGGAGTAGTGCCGGAGGACTGGAGGATAGCAAATGTTGTCCCCTTGTTCAAGAAGGGGAGTAGAGACAGCCCTGGTAATTATAGACCTGTGAGCCTTACTTCGGTTGTGGGTAAAATGTTGGAAAAGGTTATAAGAGACAGGATTTATAATCATCTTGAAAAGAATAAGTTCATTTGCGATAGTCAGCACGGTTTTGTGAAAGGTAGGTCGTGCCTCACAAACCTTATTGAGTTTTTCGAGAAGGTGACCAAACAGGTGGATGAGGGTAAAGCCGTGGATGTGGTGTATATGGATTTCAGTAAGGCGTTTGATAAGGTTCCCCACGGTAGGCTATTGCAGAAAATACGGAAGTATGGGGTTGAAGGTGATTTAGAGCTTTGGATCAGAAATTGGCTAGCTGAAAGAAGACAGAGGGTGGTGGTTGATGGCAAATGTTCATCCTGGAGTTTAGTTACTAGTGGTGTACCGCAAGGTTCTGTTTTGGGGCCACTGCTGTTTGTCATTTTTATAAACGACCTGGATGAGGGTGTAGAAGGGTGGGTTAGTAAATTTGCGGATGACACGAAGGTCGGTGGAGTTGTGGATAGTGTCGAAGGGTGTTGTAGGGTACAGAGGGACATAGATAGGCTGCAGAGCTGGGCTGAGAGATGGCAAATGGAGTTTAATGCGGAGAAGTGTGAGGTGATTCACTTTGGAAGGAGTAACAGCAATGCAGAGTACTGGGCTAATGGGAAGATTCTTGGTAGTGTAGTTGAGCAGAGAGATCTTGGTATCCAGGTACATAAATCCCTGAAAGTTGCTACCCAGGTTAATAGGGCTGTTAAGAAGGCATATGGTGTGTTAGCCTTTATTAGTAGGGGGATCGCGTTTCAGAGCCACAGGGTCATGATGCAGCTGTACAAAACTCTGGTGAGGCCGCACCTGGAGTATTGCGTGCAGTTCTGGTCACCGCATTATAGGAAGGATGTCGAAGCTTTGGAAAGGGTGCAGAGGAGATTTACTAGGATGTTGCCTGGTATGGAAGGAAGGTCTTACGAGGAAAGGCTGAGGGACTTGGGGTTGTTTTCGTTGGAGAGAAGGAGGAGGAGAGGTGACTTAATAGAGACATACAAGATAATCAGAGGGTTAGATAGGGTGGATAGTGAGAGTCTTTTTCCTCGGATGAGGATGGCAAACACGAGGGGACATAGCTTTAAGTTGAGGGGTGAAAGATATAGGACAGATGTCAGAGGTAGTTTCTTTACGCAGAGAGTAGTAGGGGCGTGGAACGCCCTGCCTGCAACAGTAGTAGACTCGCCAACTTTAAGGGCATTTAAGTGGTCATTGGATAGACATATGGATGTAAATGGAATAGTGTAGGTCAGATGATCGGCGCAACATCGAGGGCCGAAGGGCCTGTACTGCGCTGTAATATTCTAATTCTAATTCTAATGACGAGGGTGTGTGGTTAGATGATCATCTCGGAGTCAAATACAGTACAAAAGTTACGAACAGTCTAGTTCAGCCTAAGACAATTGCCAGGGAGAGGGATGGAGCCTGTGGCTAGGAAATGGAGCTTGTATTGGGGACTGAAGAGAGTGAAGGTGTTGGTGAGGTAGAGCTGGGTGTCGTCAATGTATATGTGGAACCTGATGTTTTTTCGGAGGACATCGCCGACGGGCAATATGTAGATGAGAAACAGGAGGAGGCCGATCCTTATGGGACACCGGAGGTAACAGCGTGCGGGCAGGCAGAGAAGCCATTGATGGTGATTCTTTGGTTATGATTAGATAGACGATAATGGAACCAGGTGGACAACAGTGGAAAGGCATTGGAGGAGGATGGTTTGGTTAGCCATGTCAAAGGATACAAACAGGGTCAAAAGGGGATAGTTTACCTTGGTCACAGTCCAGAGTGATATCTGGGATTAATACATTGAGGTAGGTTAGGAGATGAGTTATATTCCCTAAAATGAGATTAAGGGGCGATCTGGCCATGGAGTTTTAAAATAATGAAAGAATATTGAGATCATGCATACACACATCTGTAAGTATATGGATATTCTTCTCCTTTACAGCATTAAGGATTGTGTGGCAATTCAATGCATATAAATTCCCCTATAATACCTATTTATATATTATATGTATGATGCATTTGTCAATAATGAATCCTATATGGGGACATTTAAATAAAACTCATTTGAGGAGGGAATTGAGGGGATCGGCACCTTTTTTAATGTAATGACATCATGCATCAGTGACTTAATGTCTGTCAGGGCTATTTACCCATTGCATTACCTTGGTTAACAAAAGAAAAATGCTTAAAATATTTTAGTAAGCTGGTGCCCCTTTAAGTATTGTAAAAGTTAGCCATTGCTGAATCCATAGTGATGGTATTTTGCAACATCTGGTTAAATTTAAACTAGAACTGCACTTATATGTGTTTTATTATTTAAATCAGAAGCCAAAATATTGTTGGATTGTGGTAGTGGAAATAGCTGCTTTTAGGATTTTTTAAAAAATGTCCTTTATTTGAAAGGATCCAGATGTGTATTTAAAGTTTGGGGCATTTTTCTGTTAAATGTTGCTGTCAGTGTGAAAATAGTTTTGCTGCAAATTGAAAGGCATTAGTCCTTAGTGAGCTCAAAGCATTGGAATAGACTGTTGGCACTGTCAAATTCACACACATTTTGAAGGTTAGTTGAGTAAAATTCCATGTTAAATTTGTTGATGTTATCTTCTTCACATCCCTTTTACAAAGGGAAGAAATTTAAAACAAAAATTTTAGATTTTTTAGAGAAACTTGTGAACAATTTTCAGCCGACAGAAGCAAGCTGTCAGAGACATATCAAATGTAGAATTTCTTCTTGCTGTCAAACTGTCTAGATTCTGGATCTGGCATTTTTCAGAATTAAAATGAAATGCTTGGAATCTGTTGGTTCCTACTCTTCCTGGAGTTGTTTTTTTTAATGTAGTGTCTTGTCCTGTCCTTGGTATCAGTTAGTTATCCAAATAGTGGATTGTAAGAAGAAAATTTGGAACGATGATTGGTCTTAAATATATTTTGTGTTTAGTAGTTTATGTGGAGTAGGTTTAAAAAAGAACTTGGTACCTCACATTCTATCCTTTCATTGTATATTGTACCCTTTGTATTTAATCTTTTCATCTAGGGTTTGCATCTTTTTTATTACGTTCTTTTCGAAGTTTTTTTTTTGCCTGAAATGTAATTTACAGAACAGAAAAATCAAATGTCAACATTGCTTAAACCTCTAAATTTATTTTACAGGAAACACCATTAGGACAGTAGAGTGTTTCAATAAATATGCTAATTAAAATTGATTTCAAAGGGGATGGATGCCACATCATTTACAAGCAAAATGAAACTCGGCGTAGAAAGTTCTCCAAATATTTTGAGTTCTAATGAAAGCTGTTGACCTGGTCACAGAGTGAGGGAGCTCTGTATTGTTTAGAATCAAATAGAATGTGAGGGTTAGAGTCATAGTCATACAGCATAGAAACAGGCCCACCGCGTCCATACCGACCATAATGCGTTTCTATACTAATCCCACCAGCCTGCATTAATTCCATATCCCTCTATGCCTTGCTCATTCAAGTACCTGTCCAGATGCCTCTTAAATGTCGTTACTGTTCCTGCCTCCACCACCTCCTCAGGCAGCTCATTCCAGATACCCACTATTCTTTGTGTGAAAAATTTACCCCTTTGATCCCCTTTAAACCTCCTCCCTCTCACTTTAAATCTATGCCCTCTAGTTTTAGTCACCCCTACCATGGGAAACAGACTCTAGCTATCTACCCTATCTATGCCTCTCATAATTTTATATACCTCAATCATGTCCCCTCTCAGCCTCCTTCGCTCCAGGAAAAACAGACCCAGCCTATCCAATCTCTCTTTATAACTCAAGCCCTCCAAACCAGGCAACATCCTTGTGAATCTTTTCTGCACTCTCTCTAGCTTAATCACATCTTTCCTGTAGTGCGGCGACCAGAACTGCACACAGTACTCCAAATATGGCCTAACCAACGTTATGTACAGCTGTAACATGACATCCCAACTCTTGTACTCAATGCCTCGGCCGATGAAGGCAAGCATGCCATACGCCTTCTTCACCACCCTGTCAACCTGTGTTGCCACTTTCAGGGAACTATTTACTTTCACCCCAAGGTCTCTCTGCTCAACAACACTCCCCAGGACCCTGCCATTCACTGTATATGTCCTGCCCTGGTTTAACTTCCCAAAATGCATCACTTCACACTTGCCTGCGTTAAATTCCGTTTGCCACTCCCTTGCCCACTTTCCCAGTTGATCTATATCCTGTTGTAACCTTAGACAACCTTCTTCACTGTCCACTATACCACCAATTTTGGTGTCATCTGCAAACTTGCTAATCATGCCCCTTACATTCACATTCAAGTCATGAATATATATGATAAACAACAGAGGGCCCAGCACCAATCCCTGCGGCACACCACTGGTCATCGGCCTCCAATCTGAAAAACAACCCTTCACTACCACCCTCTGCCTCCTATCACCAAGCCAATTTTGTATCCAATTTGCCAGTTCACCCTGGATCCCATGTGTTCGAAACTTCTGGACCAGCCTACCATGCGGGACCTTGTCAAAGGCCTTGCTAAAGTTCATGTAGACAACGTCCAACGCCCTGCCCTCATCAATCCTCTTGGTCACCTCCCCGAAAAACTCAATCAAATTCATGAGACATGATTTCCCACGCACAAAGCCATGCTGACTATCCCTAATCAGACCATGCCTTTCCAGATGCATATAAATCCTGTCTCTCAGAATCCCTTCCAATAACTTTCCCACCACTGATGTAAGGCTCACCTGCCTGTAGTTCCCTGGTTTATCCCTGCTGCCCTTCTTAAATAAAGGCACAACATTAGCTATCCTCCAGTCTTCCAGTACCTCACTCGTGGCTAATGATGACACAAAAATCTCTGCCAGGGCCCCAGCAATCTATTCCCTTGCTTCCCATAGCATCCGAGGATACACCTGGTCAGGCCCCGGGGATTTATGCACCTTAATGCGCTTCAAAACCTCCAACACCACCTCCTTTGTAATGTTGATATGCTCCAGGATATTGGTGTTCCCTCCCTTGAACTCACTAGCTTCCATGACCACCTCCACGGTAAATACAGACGAGAAATATTCATTTCGGACCTCGCCCATTTCCCGTGGCTCCACACATAGATTGCCACACTGATCCTTAAGGGGACCTACTCTCTCCCTGGCTATCCTTTTACTCTTAATATACTTACAGAATCTTTTAGGATTCTCCTTTATCTTATCTGCCAAGGAAATCTCATGGCCCCATTTCGCCCTCCTAATTTCCTTCTTAAGTGTTGACCTACATCCCCTATACTCCTCGAGGGACTCGCTCGATCCCAGCTGCCTATACCTGACCTATGCCTCCTCCTTTGTCCTGACCAGACCCTCAATATCCCTCGTCAACCAAGGTTCCCTAAACTTGCCAGCCTTGCCCTTCCATCTAACAGGAACATGCCAGCCCTGAACTCTTCCTATCTCACTTTTAAAAGCCTCCCACTTGCCAGACGTCCCTTTACCTGTACAGCCTCTCCTATTCAACTTTTGAGAGTTCCTGTCTGATGCCATCGAAATTAGCCTTCCCCCAATTTAAGACTTCAACCTGAGGACCAGTCCTATCCTTTTCCATAACTATCTTGAAGCTAATAGAGTTATGGTCACTGGTCCCAAAGTGCTCCCCCACTGACACATCAACCACCTGCCCATCCTCATTTCCTAAGAGGAGATTGAGTGTAGCCCCTTCTCTAGTAGGGCCATCCACATACTGCTTCAGAAAACTATCCTGGACACACTTAACAAATTCTTCCCCATCTGATCCCTTAGCACTAAGGCAGTCCCAGTCAATATTAGGGAAGTTAAAATCACCTACTATTACAACCCTATAATTCCTACACCTATCTGTGATTTCCCTACATATATGCTCCTCCACTTCCCTCTGACTATTGGGGGGCCTGTGGTATAATCCCATCAAAGTGATCACCCCTTTCTTATTTCTAAGTTCTACCCAAATGGCCTCGCTGGACATTTCCCCCCGGGATATCCTCTCTACGTGCTGCCGTGATGTCCTCCCTAATCAATAGTGCAACTCCCCCTCCTCTTTTACCTCCACCTCTGTCACGCTGAAAGATCGGTACCCCGGAACATTGAGCTGCCAGTCCTGCCCATCCCTCAACCACGTTTCCGTAATAGCTATAATATCACAATCCCATGTACTGATCCATGCTCTGAGTTCATCTGACTTACTTGTAAAGCTTCTTGCATTAAAGTAAATGCAGGTTAATGGCAGTGAAGTATGGGAAAGCCTCATGGTGGGTTTGATTTGAAAAATAATGCTCAGATCAAAGGAGGAGCAACTGATTGAGGCTATGGTGCTGACCAGAAAAATTTGGGTTGCCAGATTTTTAATCAGTGTTGGACAGAACAATGACTTCCTCTCCTTCAGTTTTCCCACTGTTCCTGGTAATAGCCACTGTTGGCATACGTTCCAAGGATAACAGCCCCTTGACCACTTGGGTGGGCTTTGTTGCTGGTATATCAGCAAAGTATTGGACTTTATGTCCTTAGATCTCCATTGCTCTGATGGACATCTGCTGTATGTTCAGCGAGACTCTGTGAGACTGGCCACAAAGCTGACCAGGTCTCAACCATAAGACAGATTTCTTGTGTGGCCTGGTGTAGGCGGAGTCTCCGCCCATCAACCTAAGGGGATGAGGGTGGGGCTCACGTGGTCAACAGTAGATTCTGTGCCCTGTTTCTCGCTTGGTAACTGACGTAGCATTGGCACAGATGCATCAGGTTTTGTGCTGGGGCTTGGGGGTAAGTGGCGGTGGTGCCTGGACTTCCCTTTTTGTCCCTTTTTTTTCCTGCAGGGGTACCTGGATTGTTGTTTTTGGGTTTATATGTGATATAATTATTTTTAATGTTGCAGCTGCAGATTGCTAAGGGATTAATAGCCTAATGAAGCGAGGGGACAGAAAAAAGTGGTAATTTCTGACAATAAGAGTGTTAACATTGTTCTATTCCAGATAGCCAGGTGTTGAAGGATAGAACTGGAGCCTAATCTTTACACATTTATAAGCTTTTATTTACAAAGATGCACACTATATACATGCATCTCCAAACTCAACAACCACTTTCAGTCTGTTCCTATTTATAGGAGCCCAAATGAATCCTCAGTTAATACCCACCACCTGAATACGATTAACCCCTTGATTAATATACAATTAACAAACATTTTCTCATAGCGGTAGATATGTCTCTCCAGCACAAAAGGCTGAGAAATTTGGCCGTTTTGTCTCAAATAGTATCTGCAGCACGCACACATCTGGTGCTAGCCATGCCAGACTCTGTTTTGGTGAGAGCGTTAGCAGGTGCGCAGGGAGTGGCTCTTTTACCTTCTCTCTAACAGACAATCGCAGCGTCCACTTGGCCACAATGCAAAAATAAAAGTTAATGCAAAATAAACATTCCAAAACAAACATAAGTTAAATCGTTGCCATATTGCATACAAACATCAACTAATCACCCATGTGCATTCCCTTACTGCTTGCCTTGTGTGCCTTTGCCTGGCCTAGTGTGTCTACAGAGTGCTACTCCAGTGGCTGCAGCATGGCTGATGGAAGGCTGCTCACTGTCAGCGGGAGAGACAACAGATGGCCTTGCAGGATGCCCTTGAAGAGCTCTGGTTCTTGAGACCCCAGCTTCAAATTGTACTATCTCACAATGCATGGCAGCAGTCTGAGCTGGCTGGCTGGCACTGCTAGGGTGGCAGGGATGCGAGGAAAAATGCTGCTTTCCTCAGAGGGCAGTAGGTTTATGGTCCATGGAACCACTGCCTTTCTCCCAGGGCAGCACCTCAGCAATCCTGGTAATCTGCTGGAAGACAGATTGCTGGAGTGCTTTGCCACCTTCCAAGCCACTTTGAATACTGGTAGCTGCAGCCATGATGGCAGCAGCCTGAGCTTGCATATGAGCATGCTAAGCTTCCACTGCAGCACTCGCATTGTGTTGCAATGGATGCTGGGATATTGGCCATCACACATAGCATCATGGTTGGGTCCACAAACGTAATCGTGGAATAGACAAGTCTGTGTAAAGCCCTGTGCCAAGTTGGTGCGGGACACCTCCAGATGTTCTGGCAGGCCTGCAAATACACCAAGCATTTCATTCTGCATATCCATCAATCTTTTTTTTATCGACCACTCCATCAAAGTGCTTATCTGAGTCCTCTGCAGCAGAACCCATGTGTGACCTTGCCCTCCGGCAAGCTGGCACCTGTACTACCCTTATCCCCTGCTCTCTGCCTTGTTGCACCATAGTTCAGTGTTCTTATTGCTCATGCTCTCTTCTATGACCAGTTCCAGCACCTGCTCAGTCAGAATGCACCTCCCCTTTAAGTGGTGCTAGCATTGCACAAACTTGGGCCTCCTGCTGAGGCAAGCGACCACTCAACAGTGCATTTATCAATCATGCAAATTAGGAGGCTGCATGAAGTTTGCATGCTGCTTGCATCAGAAGCAACAGGCAGGAGTTAATTACGCATTGCAAAACCCATGCCTATTTTCAGGCCTTGTCCAATTTTCTGGCCAGAGCATTTAACATTCTGTAAGGAATAGCTAGGGCAAGTTGCATTCTCATTTACTGTGACCAAGAGATGTTGTCACATTCAGCAGAAGCATAACCCTAACAGTCCACATTCCTGTCGACATCATAGTGTGAATGTTCTGATGCGCATATGGTCTGGGGATCTAAAATGGACCGGGTCCGGAGGGACACGATGTTCAAATCTCTGGACATGGGCGGGAAAAATGTACCCAACGTGGCCCTCATCCTGATGACCACCTTCATGTGCGGCTGCATCAAGCTATGTGTAGATCCCCAGTACGCAAACTCCAAGTGTCACTACGTGCTGAGGTTCTATCTGTCCCCGGTGTTGCGAAGGATGGGCCTGGTCACATTGCCGCGGAACGCTCCGTGCAGTTGGGCGGCGCCGTACCACCTATCCTTCGTGGAGCAGTTTCTACGGAAAAACACCTTTGACCACCGGTCCATCAGGCAGTGGTCTGCACGGAATGTCCTCAAGGCCCTACGGGAAAAGGAAACGGTGGATCCTGTCGGATGGTTCCCCGAGCAGACCGTCAAAGTCATTTGGCGGAATGCCTCATCACCAGAACTTTCAAACAAGCACCAAGACGTAGCTTGGCTGGTGGTGAGAAGGGCCCTCCCCGTCAGATCCTTCATGCACACCCGAAGTCTCGCCCCCTCCGCACAGTGCCCCCGCGTTGGCTGTGGTGGGGAAGAGACGGTCGCCCACCTCCTCCTGGAATGTGCCTTTGCAAAGCAGGTGTGGAAAGAGATGCAGTGGGTTTTGTCAAGGTTCATCCCAAGCAGCTCTGTAACACAGGAGTCTGTGCTCTACGGGCTGTTCCCAGGGACGCACACCGAAACAAACATCAACTGCTGCTGGAGGACTATCAATTCGGTGAAAGACGCCCTTTGGTCTGCCCGAAACTTGCTGGTCTTCCAGCGCAAAGAGTTGTCCACCACCGAATGTTGCAGACTGGCACATTCCAAGGTCCAGGACTACGTGCTGAGGGACGCACTAAAGCTTGGGGCAGCCGCAGCAAAGGCTCAATGGGGAAAGACCACAGTGTAAGGTTCCCGCACCAAGCTGGACTGAGGGGCTGGAACCATGGGAAGCCCCTCGAACTGTATCGTTAATGTTCTCAATTGCTGTAAATGTAAAACTGTAATTGACATGACAATTGTGAAACGGAAGGGTTGGGAAGAAACTCATGACATTATTGAAAGAAACTGATCTCTTTTGCAATGTTTGTATTTTTTCGTGCTGTTTGGAAACTGTTTGGCAATGTAATTTTTACAGATTTTTATGAATAAAGTATATTTTGGAAAAAAAAAATATGGACAGAAGTGAGTCAGTTTTATTCAAAAATTTGTATGTTCAATGCAGACCAGTAGATTGTTATCGCTAGTTGTCTGCAATGCCTAGTTGCTGTAGTAAGGGATTCTAATTCTGTCCTTGACCCTAAGGATAAGTCACTTACTGTGAAATGCAGACATTCTAATATGGTTTGCAATTTTATATCATAGTAATTACTAGGCTTTATGGATTCCTGAAGACTCCTCTACCCCAGAGGAACTGAATATTAATTTTATTCCACATCATGCAAGACTAACTCTGGAATAGAATATATTTTCTGACCTCTAGCTCTTATGAGAGATCAGCGCTCCAGTGGTTCTAAATGCATCTTTGATGCCTTGGTCTTGCATGTTGCATGTTAATTCATCTCCTCTGGGAACTGTGCAATTTCTGTGGTGACAGTCTGTATCCAACTTGAGGGTTTTCTTGAATTTAAAGCATTACTTCCCTGCTCCCCACCCACCACCCCCTCTACCATTTCACCTGCTTGTATGGGATGCAAAGGCTCCATATGCTGCTAACAAAAGAGAACAAAAAATGACTGTTGAACATGAATGGTTTCTGGAAATGAGACTTTGGAAGTTGGAAAAGTAGCAGCAGTGTAATGTCACACAGGTGTTGCTAATACCAGGAAAAGATGACCTGAAAGTTCTGTTCTCATCCCAAGTGAAGCCTGTGTGCTCTGCTTGCTGAAGGTCAGTTCAATGCACAAGCAGTAATTTAGTCAGGGCAAAAAAGCATTGATCATTTATTGACGTACCAATTTCAGATTATGTGGAAATAAATGATTTTAAGGTTCCTGCTAGTAATTTAAAAAAAAAAAATCAAAATCCTGAAAATTTAGAGATTGATGCAGTAGATGAGGTGAAGAAAGGAAATTCGAAGTAAAGCATTCAGATAAAGGGATAATTATAGTTTGAAAACCTGTTATCTGCTGAGCTTGTGAAAATCCAGTGTAACAACAGAAATGTTGGTTAAGAAAATATGCAAGCAGAAAAGATTATTTAAATTTGGTGATGTTTCTAAAGAGGCTTGATTTTTCCTCTTTTGTGTCATACAACTTCATATACTTAGGACTAGACTTTGGACGTGTGGGGCAGGCACCTTTTTGAGAGTAGAAAAATATGAGCTAACAGTGTGAATGTTATCTGAGACCAAGTTGAGTTCCCTGCATCATAACTGTTGGTATAACATTGCATCTTTATGGAGATATCCTGCAACATGACACTAGTCTCTCCATATCTTCCAAACTCATTCAAGATGTTTTCAGGGGATTAGCTGAAATCTATTCTTGATTCTGTATATTTCTTCCCATTGTCCCCCACCCACCCCATCCTTGTTGCTGTTTTTATATTGACAATTTAAACCAGTAACATGATCTTGATTTATTAAGATACTGTTACTAAAGTTTGTTTATTATAATTAATAGTTGCATTTTTGTATGCCTATCACATTAGGGATGGGCAACAAATGCTGGCCTTTCCAGTGTTGCCCACGTCCCGTGAAACAATTAAAAACATTTTCAAGTGTTTTACATAGTCACTACAGCTCAAATCAAAAGTAATTTATTATGCAGGCAAATACACAGCCATTCTGCAATAGCAGTACTGCACAAACTGGTAGATGAATGGCTGGCCAATCTGTTTCGGATCAGTTGAGTTTAGTAACAACTTGCATTTATATAGTGCCTTTAACATAGTAAAATACTCAAGGCACGTCACAGGAGCATAATTAGACAAAAATTGACACCGAGACAAAGAAGGAGACATTAGCTGCCCTTAGCTTGATCAAAAGAGCATCTTAAAGGAGGAGAGAGGCAGAGAGCTTTAGAGATTTCTAGAGCTTGATGGTTTTTTAAAAAAAAAACTTTTGTTATATTTAAATCTGATATCTATTCATCTTTGACATAGTAATTGTTGCAGCTTTATTTTGTTTGTGCAGATAAAACTGGGAAAAACAAATAATACCTAAAGAAAAAGAAATGAAAGTTCTTGTGTTGATGCTTTGCAGGCTGCCCGTATTGGAATCTACAGCACCAACAGGAGATGTATCACGTCCACACCACATTGCATCTGTTGTTCCAAACCGCTATCCACGCTGGTTCACTTTAAGTCACATTGAGTCTCAGCAATGTGAGCTAGCTTCTACAATGTTAACAGCTGCTAAAGGTAATTAAATTGCTTTTAATTTACTCTTGAATTCAAATAGTAAAAATGATTTCTTTTCAGACGCCTTTGCCTTTTCAGAAGTGCATTTTAATTTGCAGTTTAACCCTTCAATTATTATTGTAGCTTCTCTTCAAATTCTTTTGGTCCAATTCTGAGACTGGAGGAGAATGTAACTCATGAAATGATACAGTCCTAACATTTTTCTTTAACTGGATGGTGCAACCTTTTGGCGGTCCAATGCATCAAGTGTTTGGATGGAGGTTTACATTCAAGATTTTTCACATCCCCATATCTTTGATATGAGCTGCTGAGTTTAGGTCAGATACTTGGCTCCAGCAGAATATTTGAGTGACATTGCTGGGTACAGGGTATCTATCTGCCTTATCAGCTCAGCCAGTGCAGGGAAGTCATTTTAAAAGAGGAGAGAATATATCATAAGATTAGGTGTTTTTCATATCCAGACAATAAATTGTGTTAATGCTACATTCATCAAAGGCCTGACTCTGGGTGTGCTTTCTGAGATCTAGGGTACTAAATGGAAATGTCATTTGTTGTGGTGAAATGTGGTTTTAAGAGCTAGCAGGAAAGTTAATGCTGCTACCCAGGACAAGGTTAAGAAGTCTGTATCAAAGACAGAAAATTCTGGAAATGCACAATGGGTATAGAGTATATGTATAGAGGAAAAAAAGCAGGTTAATACTTCAGAGCTGAAAAATAAGCAAGCATTAAAAAAAAAAGCAATTGTTCAATCACAGTAGGTCAATGAGGTGAATAAACTACAACCTCCTTAAAATACAAGTTTGTTAAATGATGTAAAAGATTAGCTCAGAAAGACATTTAAGAAACAAAAGAGTGGTCGTCAAGGAAAGGTACAAGAAAATGGGGCAAATTCGAGAGCAACAGAAACAGGAAGTCTGCAGGTACAGATCGGACATAAAGACTGAAATGCTGGAAATACACAGTGGGAGCATCCACCCCCCCACCCCCCCCACCCTCCCCCTGCCAAGGAGAAAAACAGGTCAACATTAGACACACAGGAACAGCACCCCCCACCCCCACCTCCCAACTACAACTACTGTCAACAGCAGTACTGTGTTCTGATGAAGAATCTACCACTAGGATATCAACCTGCCTCTGCCAATACTTTGCCTTCTGTAATTCTGCCCTTCAATCCCTTAGAAACAATGGGCTGGAATTTGCCGCAGGCTTCGGGACTCTGTCGTTGGGACCAAATGGGGATCCCAAGTCCACACTTGCCATCAATGAGATTGGTTCACCAATTGTCTGGGAGGTGGCATCCGAAATGGCCCCTTCCACACTCGGTGGGCGGGTTCCTGATGCTGCAGACCCAATCAGAGGGCCAACAGCTCTGGAGCCTTGGCAGCTGCACCGGGAAAAGTTGGTGCTGCTGAGGCAGGTGTGGGACTGCAAAGGTGCCTCATTATGGTGACTCTTTTGCTGAGCTGCACAGTATTGCAGAAAAGAAAAAAATCTAGGCCGGCAGGTCCATTTTTGTTTGCCAGCTATAAAAATGGGAGAAAATAGTTCAACAGTCAAGAATCATCCAATTGGGTAACAGAGTATGTTTGTTTTCATATTGGCATGGGTAGAAAATCCACAGAAGGGAGATATTGGGCTGGATTTTTCCGGCCGCATGATTGCGAGCCTGGAGATGGGGAGCTAGGAAAATAATGGGGAGCCCCATCAGGATGGCTCCCCTATGCATTTCCACTGTTAGTCTGTTAATTGTGTATCAATTGTTTGATTGGATGCAGGTGGAGGGTGTTAATTGGGGTCTTACTTGAGCACTTATAAGCAGACACCTACTGAGACTGGTGGAGGGTTTGAGTGAGGAGCAACATGTTTGTAATCCTTTTACTCTGTACAATAAATGTGAAACTGAGTAAAGATAGGCTCCAGCATTATCCTTCCATAACATGCTTTCTGGAGTTTAACATGGTAGCAGAGGGCGGTTGCCTAAAGCTGAAGGTTGGAAACTAGAAAATTGTTTTACATAGAAAACTAAAATCTCATAAACTATTGTGGAAAATATGGCAAAAAGCAAGTGTAAATTGGCAGGGTATGATCACCTTCTGATGTTCTGAGTCTGAACCATATGGCCAGTGGAAGAATAAAGTGGATATGTGGACACGGGTTACATTTCTACCAAAGAGGAAACGGGGTATGGCCTTGCCGTTGTCACTTTCTACCAATAGTAAAATCAGAAGTAAAGTATTTTGTGAACGGGATGCTCGTCAGTTGGATACTGATGAAGGATTGGATCTTCTGTTAGAATTCTTGGATGAAATTAACAAGAAAGATGACCTATTGAATGTGTATGAGGCATGGTCAGATTTTGATAGATTTCGGAAAACAGATGGTTATTCAATGGAGGAATATATCATGGACTTTAACAGATTGTATAGAAGATTGAGGAAATTCAACTTGGAGATCCCTGGTTCAGTGCTAGTACATAAATTGTTAGATTGTGCTAGGGTGTCGCATATGGACAGATTCTGGTTCTGACTGGGGTTTGGTTCTTGGACAAAGACGTGGATTCTTGGATCAAATGTCTGCTGCCTTAAAGAAATTCCTGGAGAAAGTCATTTCCTGCAGCACTGGTAGAACAAACAGGACATTCTGTGGTGACACAAAGAATGGAGGACTCGATGTTTACTAGATTTCGAAATGGTCCAGATACTGGAAGCAGGCAGAAGTACAATGGAAGAGTTAAAGACAGGAGGAATGAGGATGAAAGCACCTTTAGTAGGTCTGACTATTACAGTGGAAGACAGAATTGGAACTGCAATCATAAGCGAATGAATCCCAGGATGCCCAAGGAACCGTTAATAGGTGCTTCAGATGTGACTCAAAGTATCATTATGCAATGAACTGCCCTAAGCGGAGAGGCAGAGTCCTCGAAATAACATACAACGCAGAGAATTCTGAGGCAGGAGATGAATCTGAATGAATTGTACTAGTCACCAGGATTTTTAGTCCTGTGATGAATGTGTTATTTGCAGATTCGTTCACCTGTGCTGTATTGGATAGTCCTTGCATGTTGACAGTATGTGGAACTGATTGGTTACAGTGTTATCTGGATTCACTTGGTAATGAGGATCGATGCAAGGTTAAGGAGTATAAAAGTACTACCAGCTTTAATTTTGGTGATGACAACACTTTGACGTCACTGAAGAGAATGGTAATTCCATGTAAAATAGTTGGAGTAAGCCACTTTATCGGTACTGATGTAGTCTCCAGTGAGATACCTTTACTGTTGAGTAAACCTTCAATGAAAAGGCACAAGTGAAACTTGATATGGAGCATAAGACAATTGGTTTTGGAAAGTCAGTGAATTTGCAGTTCACCTAGTCAGGGCATTATTGTATCCCCTTAACAAAACCTGATGTTTCCAGTCAGTGTTAGGGAAGTATTAATGGCATCAGGTGTTAAGAATCAGAGATAAAAAGCAAACTGTGTTAAATTGCACAAACAATTTGCTCACCCTCGTTCTAGCAGAGATTACAAACCCTGCTAAAGGATGCAGGTGTGATTGATGAAGAGTATACAAGGATAATAGAAGAGATTAGTGAAAAGTGTGAAATCTGTAAAAAGTATTGGAGGACACCATCACGTCCTATTGTCAGTCTTCCATTGGCACGTGACTTTAACAAGGTAGTTGCCATGGATTTAAAAGTGTGGCACAAAGACAAGAATATTTTCATTCTACATTTTATAGACCTAGCAACTAGATTTAGTCTTTCTACAATAATAAATAGCGAGGATTATAGTCAAAATTATGGAGAAATTGATAGGGATTGGACTTTGGGCACCAGCTAAGTTTCTGACTGATAATGGAGGGGAATTTACCAATGACTAGTTTAGAGACATGTGTGAAAACATGAACATTATGGTTATGAATATCGCAGCTGAAAGTCCTTTCAGCAATGGGCTCTGTGAAAGGAATCATACAGTGGTTGATGAAATGCGGCATAAAATCTTAGCTGACCAGCCAAACTGCAAATTGACAACTGCCCTGGCGTGGGCGGTTCATGCGAAGAATTCGCTTCAGATAGGGACTATATCCCCCAACTATCAATTGGCCTATGGACGAAATCCCAAATTGCCTTCTGTACTGTGTGACAGTCCTCGTGCTCTAGAAGGTACTATAGTTCAATTTTTTTCTGCACATTTGAATGCTTTACATGCAGGGAGATGGGCTTTCATCAAGGCTGAGGTCTCTGAGAAAATTCGGAAAGCTCTGAGGCATCATCTAAGGCCATCTGAGGTGGAATTTAATTCAGGATATTTGGTGTATTATAAAAGAAAGGGTCATAGGGAACGGAAGGGCCCTGGTAAGGTAAGACTGGAGTTATCAAGCATGGAAATCAAACTGTTCAGGTTCATTCCTTGTGATTGATCAGGGTTGATTACAAAATCTCAGAATCTGAGCAGTTGATAGAGGGAAACTATGCACCTTGTACCTCAAATACTCATGCGTTTTGTGATGAAGGTCCTGAGGAACAGAATGAGGTAGACCAAGGGTTGGATAGCAATGTGAGGGATCATGACACTCAAGCAAGAGTTATCGCATCCAAAGGACAATTTCCCCATGTAGATGCTCAGGTAACATATATTCCAGAGGGGTCTAATAGATGGAGGGATGCAACAATTGTGAGATGTGCAGGAAAATCTACAGTCAAGTTTAAATATTGGTTAAATGTTCAAGATGATGGCCAAGAAGCAAGGTCCGTGGACTAGCAGAACGGGGTGCAAAAGTGGAGGGTAAGAAAGCGCAGTGCAAATTTTGATAGTGGGTATGGCAGTGACCCTTGTGTAAGGAAGCGATCACGTACTGGAGAAAGAGCTGCTGATAATGTGCGAGGGAGTCGTCCCGAATGACATCAAAGTGCTAATAGAAGCCGTAGTTTGAGTAGATTCCACAATGAAACGAAGGTTCGAGAGCAGTCTCGGAATAGAAGTAGAAGCCGAAGTTCTCATGACCGTGAAATTTAGTGGCTGCCAATAAACCTGAGGGTAAACTAATAAGAGAAGCAAAACATAAGGAATTAGAGAATTTGGAGTTTATTCTGCGATACCAGATAGGGGACAGCCGGCCTTGTCACATAGATGGATTTGTACTGAAAAAGTCCTTCCCGATGGAACATTTAAGCTTAAAGCAATGCTAGTTGCATGGGGTTTTGAAGAGCGACTGGGTGATACCAATGTTAGAGTGGACTCTCCTACAGCTGGAAAAGTAATCTTGAAAATCTTTTTAGCTCTTTTGGCCACATATTCATGGGAGTGTAGATCTATTGACATAAAAGCTGCATTTCTGCAGGGTGATGCTTTCAGAGGGAACTGTTTCTGAAACCACCCAAAGAGGCAGCAGATGCAGAAGGATAACTATGGAAACTGAACAAATGCATCTATGGCCTTAATGATGCTTCCAGGGTGTGGTATTTCTCGAGATCTGTTTTGTTGAAAATTAGTTGTGTTCAACTAAAAGCAAATCCTGCAATGTTTTATTGGTATAAAGGGAAACTTTCAGGCATCATGATGCATGTTGATTATTTCTTATGGGGTGGTACTGTGGATTTTGAGAAATATGTTATTAAGATTAGGGCAGAATTTAAGATTGGGAGTCAGGCTTGTGGGCCTTTTAAATATATTGGTTTAGATATTAAGCAAACTAAGTCTGGAATAATTTTAAATCAACAATCCTATTTAGAGAGTGTTAGTCCCATCCCTGTTGATTGTGTTCGTCATCACAGACAGATGATATATCTAAGCAGAGACTGAACAATTGTGAAGCTTGATTGGTCAATTAAACTGGTTGTGCTCTCAGACTAGGCCTGATGCTAGTTTTGATGTGCTGGAGTTAAGCACGATGATGAAACATCCGAAAGTTGAGAATGTTTTAAGGGCAAATAAAACATTAAGGAAACGAAATCTGGAGAAATGTCTACTGAAGTTCCCATCCCAGGGTGAGCCAAAGAACATGAAGCTAATAATTGTCAGTGATGCTTCACATGCTAAGCATGCTGATGGGTATTCGAGTGCAACTGGTTTCATAATATTTCTGATGGGTAAAAATGGGAAATGTTGTCCTTTAGCTTGGGAGGCTAAGAAAATAAAAGCATTTTAGCTGTGGAAACACTGGGTCTTGCACTGGATATGGGATTCTATTTGTCAAATATTTTGGGTGAAATTCTGAACAAGGGACATACTGAAGATAGGGTACCCATTGAATGTTATGTGGATAATTGTTCTTTTGTATGACCATGTACGCTCTACAAAAGGTGTGAGAAATTGCTTGATTGAAACAAATGCTGTAGAGAAAGGAAATCTCCAAACTTAAATGAGTAGATGCAAGTCATCAGCTATCCAATTTGTTTCACAAAAAGAAGTGCTAGTACAAAGAAATTGTTAGGAGTGTTAGAGGAGGGGCATTTCATAATGTGATACTTTGTACTGTTATGAAATTGCTTATATATTTTTGTTAAATATGTTTTAGAGGACTTGTATTTAAATTGTGAAGATGGATTCATTGGAATGCTGAAGATTTCATCGAAGCTGGACTTTGCTTGTTGTTGACAGTTCATTGAAAGGACACTGAAATGTTGTTTAAAAACAGCCTTGCTAGAAATCATCTGCTTTAAGCAATAAACAACAGAAACCTTGGTGATCTGGGGAAGATGTTTACGGAGAAGTGACAGGTCAAGATTTATAGGGGTCAGGAGGCTTGACTCTTGAGATATTTGGTTTTGCTTTGGACAGTGTGTTGGGGTGTGAATTGTTTTGAAGGCAGTTGGAGAAAACCAGCCAAGAAAACAGCCACCATCAGCTCACCATCTTCATTTCTTTGAGAACTTCCTGAGAATCAAGTGTAAGAAGCCTGCCAGAAACACTTGATGCCGCATTTCTCCTGGAATGCCTGCCAAACTGATCCTCAATGTCGCCTGAAAAGAATTGCTCTAGAAAGATCCCAGCTGTCTACGCGTATTTGGGACGCCAGACCAAAAAGGGACAACTGACATTTTTCCATATCTTTTTTTCTTTTCTTCAAGAATTAGCCCACCGAGTCTGTGCCGACCAACAACCACCCATTTATACTAACCCTACAGTAATCCCATATTCCCTACCACCTACCTACACTCGGGGCAATTTACAATGGCCAATTTACCTATCACCTGCAAGTCTTTGGCGGTGGGAGGAAACCGGAGCACCCGGCGAAAACCCACGCGGTCACAGGGAGAACTTGCAAACTCCGCACAGGCAGTACCCAGAATTGAACCCGGGTCCCTGGAGCTGTGAGGCTGCGGTGCCGACCACTGTGCCGTCCCCTTGCTTTATAATAAAATGATAATTTTGTTTATTAAAGAAATCTGGTTGGTGTATTTTTATTCTTGGATAAAGAGTAGAGCATCTGATTGACTGCATCGGTAACTGGGTAAACATTTTTTAAAAAATTTTGTGACCTGTGGAGAAGTGGAACTCAAAAAGACAGTGCACTTGTCCTACCTCAGTCATAACAGTACCCAATATGAAATTTATTTTGAAATGTTCTTTGAGCGTGTTGATAATTTGTGCATAATATGGAACTTATTTTGAAATGTTGTTTGAGCATATTAATCCACGTTGTATTATAAAATAAGGAATCTGTTAACTCTACCGTATACGTGATTATATGTAGGTGGAGGGTGTGAATTGGGGTCTTACTTGAGCACAGCAGCGGGAATGCATCGGGGAACCATTCTGACAGCTCCCACACCCTGTTTTCCTGGCTCCCTGCCTCCATGCCCACCATCATGGGGCTGGGAAAATCCAGCCCAATGTCTCACTTCTGTGGTTTTGTCAGCCTTATGATCTAAACGGTGACTTCAATAACGTCAAATCTTAACTATGTTCCCTTTTTTTCCGTACTGCATGGGGACTACATTATTGGCTCCATTGAAATTAACCAGTTATTTAATGTTAATGTTCTGTTTATAATGTTTTACAATTAAGGCAAAAGGCAACCAAGCTGCAGAGCACAAGTGATCCTGCATTTGAGTACATTCCAGATTTCCCAATAAAAAAGGAAAGAAAAACAGCAAGTAGAAGAAATCAAACATAAGCAAAGGGATGGTGCTATTCAGGCTGCACTGGCCTTGTCCCTTGCAACTAGGTCATGTCATTGCAACAAAAACAGAAAATGCTGGAAATACTCAGTAGGTCAGGCAGCATCTATGGAGAGAAAAGCAGGGTCATTGTAATATCTTTTAGTGCATACCACGTGACTCTTTGGTAGAAACAACTAGTGAAAGGCTACTTGATCTGGAACCTTTATTGGAGAGTGGCAATAGGGCACTCAGCCCAGACATGCTAATTCTTGTTATTTTATCTCACGAGAAGTCTCTGAAGTCACTGGATTTTATCGCCAGCTGCTATGTCCTCAGGAACAAGTTAAAGTTGTTACCAATTGTTAAATCCTTGATCTGTTTGGCTGATTCCATAATAATCTCTGCACCTTTACAACGGGTTAGAATTGAAATGAAAATAAGGCAATAGCTATTATTACACATTTTCCTTTTGATTGCTTTTTGGGCAGGCAGGTCAGGACTGGGTTGCTGACTCTCTGCCTCCCAATCGGCAACTTGGTTACAGAGGGCAGCTCTGTAAAGCCCCAGAGTTGCTGCTGACTTTTTTTTAATATAGCACACCATCCTTGACCCCCTTCCTACAAAATAGCATTCATCACTTTTAAAGAAGCAAATATCCTGCTATTGTTAAAGGTACAGCACACACTAATCATATGAACAATTGCAGCATTCCGATTACTGAATAGTTTATAAATTTTCCTACACCCAACTCTAGATACCAACTTTAGATCTGAATAGTGTTCATCATTGTGTCATTCTGTCAGACAATAAGAGGATTGCGCCTGGATCCCAGTCCTGTCCCTCCAATCAGCAGAGGTTTAACTACTGGGGGAAGTGAACAGCGATCGCTGTGATTGGGAGGTGGCGATCACAGGAGTTTGTGACAAATGGGTGATCCGGGTCTGTTATGACAGTATAAAGTGCGTGGGTAGGGATAAAGAGTGTTTGCTGGGGAAGAATAGTAAGTCATGGAGTGTGCGTTCAGGGCGTAGCTACGTGTGGAGTTACTCATCAGGGTCACGTTCAGTTATGGTTCAGCATAGTGGTAATATTACAGATCTAACTGTTCAAATATCCTCTGAAGTGGAGTGTTTGTGGATTTTGATGCTGGAATAATCTCATTTTACAGTGCATCAGACAGCAAGGTAAGCCTGATAGGCACCTTCCAACTGTAAATATTCTCTGCGGAGCTCGACCTGGCTCAGAGTTGGTGATTGGAACACATCCCTAACCCAGTGTTCTCTCAAATGATTTGTTCTTCACATTTTTTACAATTTTATTTTTAGAAGACTTTTTTCTTAAAGAAAGGAAAAATACAAATTGGGCTGATTAAACAAAGTTATTCCCTGTAACATTTTAACCCCAAAATACCTGCGATTTTGTGTCTGTCAGCAGTAGTATGGACTGGCCTTGCTAAAACCTGCAGGATTAGTCCACTGACTACTTGTAATATAATATGCTTCCATTGCCTGGAAAGCAAACCTGGAAAACAAGGCTGGAAACTTAGCCCAACAATTAACAATACCCTGAGAAAGGTTAGTATAGAAATATGCAAAACTGTTGGCATCTGCATCCGCTTAATCAGGGAGCAAAATCCAGCTAAATATCTCCGCTTCTGCAAAAGAAGCACACAACTGAGGTGTAATTGGTCCTGGGTGGCTGCACAAAACAAGTGATAATTGGCAGCCCCATCCCCACTTATTTTTCCATTCCCATTTTACATGGAAGAGACAAAGTGGAGATTGCCTAAAAACATGAGTTTTGGTTTGGACTTCCATTAGTATAACTGTTAGAAGCAAATTAAGTACAGTTTTGTGCTGTAGTTTGATGGCTTGAAGAAGTATGCAAGATGTCACCTGTGATGGCAGCTCCATGTTGAACTCATTCTGAGTCTCTTGCTGCTGGGCTGGCTTTTGGTTTCTTCTGCTGTGGTACTGTCTTAGCTCTTGAAAGTTGATCTCACCATCAAACTGCAATGTTATTTACAGCAGCACAGGTGAATTACCACTGGGTCTTCCAGCACAGTCTTATCAGCTAAGATCTTTAACTCTCCTCTGGGACATCCACAACTATCTTGTTGGGACCTTTTTAAATGGGCTTACGTCCTCCAGCGTTTCATCAAGTTTGGCACTTTTGCTGGGTTTGGGTTATTGGGCAGAAGTCGCTGCTCCTCTGAAGTACTCTACTTCGCTGGTTTTCTTGTAGGACAAAGGATGCTAGTCCTAGTCTCCTGGTTGCTATATTCTCCTCTGCAGTCTTCTGCCTCTAACTCAGCTTCAGCCTAGTCTCCACTGTTCTCCAGACAGAACAGTGATCCTTGGCTGACCTTGTTCAATCTCCACCCCACCATTGCTTGTCTAATTGATCTTCAACCGGCTTCTGATCTGTAACTCAATCCTTCAACAACTATTGGATCATTTATCACTCCTCCAGTGGTTCCTGGATCAATCTCTACCTTCAATCCCCTACAGCCTCCTGTCGAGATATTTTATATCTCTAGACAGATGATAATCTAGCCTGATTATATACCTCATATCAGGCCCTATGCTAATCTTTTTCTCCATTCCATGGAATCATTTGTATGGAGACTTTGACTAGAATTGGCTCAAGTCTCCTGTCACCGCATTTTCCCTTTTGGCAATCATCCAGGCCCAAACATGCTCTCTTCTCTCCACCCCATTCACCTATAAAATTGAGATTATCCTTCCATTTGATTCTGTGCTTCCTTCCCTTCTCTCTTTTTCCCATCTCCCTATCTTTTCCAGTCTCTCACCCACAATAATTCTGATTCCTCTCTGTAGTTTCTCCCACATCTTGGTCCATGCCCTTTCCATGCTTATCTCTTCCATGAGACCATTTCCTGTTCTCTTGATTGCGTACCCACTTCCCCTCCTGGCCTTCATACTATCGGCCATTGTAATTTGCTCCCGCTCCTGACGACACTTTCCATCTTACTTTTAAAAGTATAATCACAATTCAAAAACACATCCTCAACTCAGCCTTTCCTATCCAAGGTCCTCAAATGCATTATCTCCTAACTTTATGTCCATATCTCCCAAAGTTTTTTTTGTTTCCCTTCTCAGCACCAAGATGGCTCCTCTGACATCCTCTGTGACTGTCTCATGGTGCATTATTCCTCCTTGTATTTCTATGTTTCTCTGCAGTGTTTGATATGGTCAGCCACACCATCCTCCTCTATCTCCATCTCTGTGGGATTACATTTGTATACTCCGCTTCTGGAAAAAATGCAAACCTAGCAGGTACATCTCATAGAGTCATAGAGAGATACAGCACTGAAACAGGCCCTTCGGCCCACCGAGTCTGTGCCGACCATCAACCACCCATTTATGCTAATCCTACATTAATCCCATATCCCCTGCCACATCCCCACCTTCCCTCAATTCTCCTACCACCTACCTACACTAGGGGCCATTTACAATGGCCGATTTACCTATCAATCTGAAGGTCTTTGGCTGTGGGAGGAAACCGGAGCACCCGGTGGAAACCCACGCGGTCACAGGGAGAACTTGCAAACTCCGCACAGGCAGTACCCAGAATCGAACCCAGGTCACTGGAGCTGTGAGGCTGCGGTGCTAACCACTGCGCCACTGTACCGCCCTCCTTAATTTTCTTCATGTCCACAAAGCCATGATTGGAGTACCCCAAAGATCTATACTTGATCCCTGCTCATCTAAATCCTGCCCTGGTTGATATTATCCGTAACAGGATATCATTTTGACAGTAAGAATGAAGGCAGATAATACATACCATATGATACAGTTTTAAAGGGATTGTAAGGAGAGAGAGACCTGGCATATTTGTGCACAAATCTTTGAAGGTGGCAGGACAGGTTAACAAAGCAGTTCATAAAGCATGTGGTATCCTGGGATTTATAAATAGAGGCATAGAGTATAACTGCCAGGAACTTATGCTGAACCTATATAAAATACTAGCCACAGCTGGAGTAGTGTGTCCAATTCTGGGCACCACATTTTAGGAAGGACATGAAGGACAGGGTGCAAAAGAGATTTACCAGAATGGTTTCAGGGATGAGGGGTTACAGTTACATAGATAGACTGGAGAAATTGGGATGGTTATTCTTTGAGCAGTGAAGGTTAAGAGGAGATTTAATAGAGTTATTTAAAATCATGAAGTGTTTAGATAGAGTAAATAAAGAGAAACTGTTTTCAGTGGCTGAAGGGTCAATAACGACAAATTTAAGGTGATTGACACAAGCAACATTGACAACATGAAGAACTTTTTGTGCAACAAGTGTTTAGGATTTGAAATGCACTGCCTGACTGGTTTAATAGTCATCTTCAAAAGGGAATTGGATAAATATTTGAAGAAGAAAAGATTGCAGGGATATGAGTCAAGAGCAGGAAGAGTGGGACTAACATGATTGCTCTTTGAAAGTGCTGGCACAGACTTGATGGGCTGAATGGCCTCCTGTGCTGTATAGTCAATGATTCTGTAATATGACAGCACATGTTACAGTTGCATTAAGTATTCACATAAATGAAACAGATTTTATGATGTAGATTGATTATCAATTTTTATGATCATTTAATTTGACACCACTTTAATTTAAAATAGTCAATTACAGAATATGATTTTCCTACCAAAATATTCAACTGCACACAAGGAAACTAATTATTTTAGTGTCCAGATGATTAAAAGCTGAAAGATGGTCATGTCAGTGTTGTGTCTGTCTGCTTATGTGGCTTTCTGTTACTCTGGTTTATATTGATGGGGATGGAGCACCATTGAAGACATTTTCATGTAATTAACCCATGGTCTGGAGACCCAATAGCAATGGAAACCTAGTTTGTCCTGAGTCATGATGCTGTCATCAGGTCTTCATTTATAACTAAACATGCTTTTCTATTTGGTGCTTTTGCACTTCTTGTGATAGGAGAGTGAGATCTATACCTTGCCTTCCTGTGTTTACATTGTAAAATCTACTACTGTATCCCAGCAATAGAATCATGAGCCCACAAAAATCTGAGTCTACAAATCATCTGACAGGATAAGGGGAACAGTTTTAGCATTGTTAACTTAGGGAGCCAATGCACTGAGTTCACTCTCCGATGACCAAAACTGCAGAACTAACAAATATGAACGCATTAACATTCCCATAAGGAAGGAAATGGAGTTCAATCAACCATAATTTGGAATGGAAGCAGGAAGAAAATTAAATGGGGAGAAGTGTGCGTGGAGTTCAAGAATTGTTGAACACCATACTCTGGGTCTGCTTTTATAACCATAGGTAAATTAAAGGAGTAAGTGTAGCTTCATATGACCTAAATAAGCCACTAATGAGGCTTATAAACCAACTGTCAATCTATATTGGCTTATGTTTGAAAGAAATAGCAACTCATGATTTTTATACCAAATATCTTGATTTTTGAGAGTTTAGGGAGGGGGGGTGGGAAATTGGTCTGAGCCAGCAGCACAAAACAGGCAAGTCGGCTGCTGATTTTTTTTTTCCAGCCCCACCGTGCTCTATCTTCTTTCTACTGAAGGTCATAGAACAATAGTTCAAATTCTTTGGAGACTCCTTTCCTAGTCTGAGTGTTGTTTTTACTTGGTTTGAAATTAAAAATCTTGGCAACATTTTCCAAGTCAATGGAAAATGAAAACTGTTGTGGTGAAAAATTGTCTGTCAAATTGCGACAAGTCTGTTTCACACTTCTGGTGTACACCAATTATCTCCTGATTTATGAGACGAGATGGTGGTGTTGCCATTGCTGCAGCCCGCTGAGGTCAAAGTGCAGAAAAGGAGGCAGATAGTGGCTGTGGGCACTGTCCTGCGAAACCTATTGGGACTCCCTTTCAGCACCCATTGCCAATAGGTGCTCCGTGAATGGAATGTTGCCATGGTGCGCCAGCTGCTGTATGTTTAAATATTTTTGACTGCCCTAATGGGCCTTGTGCATGATTTGTGTACAGGCTGCCAGTGCCTGTGTGCTGACTGACACTGCTGTGCCTGGCTGGCAGGTCATCAGGCCTCTGCACATGATTATACATAACCCCAACTATCGCATTCTCAATCCCAGTAACTCCTGTGTGGTGACCCTGTTGCTACCTGACATTTGGTGGATGTTTATCACTGAACTAAAATGCAGCCTCTTGAGAGGAGGATAATCACATGAAAATCTTAGACCTTTTTGCCAGTAAGCCATGCCTGCTTTTTAAAAAAAAATTCTTGCTTATGCATTATTGAAAGCAAATTATATTTGTTTGGTTGGCACACATTGTTTCAAAATGTGCAAAATCTTAGCCTAGTCTTGTTTCATTAAACTGAAAGGCATTTCCTCGTAAAACCTGTTCACTGCCAAGTACTTTTATATTTTTTTAAAAATTCAAACTTGAATTTAGATGTTATTTTCAACAACGCAATTGAGCAAAACTGCATCTTTTCAAATAATTGCAGGGGATGTTATGAGGCTGGAAACAGTGTTAGAATCCATACAAAAGAACATTCACTCCTCATCGCACATCTTCAAGCTTGCCCAGGATGCATTTAAAATAGCAACTCCTATGGACAGTTTGCCTGATATTACGCTTCTTAAAGTGTCCCTGGAGCTGGGTCTTCAGGTAAGTCCACAACTGTATGCTGAGAGATTGATGGTCTTTTTATCCAAGGCAATTTCATGGTGAGTTAGATCCAGATAGGCTCATATTATTGAGCCTATTTATTGTCTGTGGTCAACAGTGACAATGAGCCATCATGTGAAAATCTTCCCAAATTACTGATGACGTTATAAGCTTCCCTCTTTCTCTCTGCCCAACCCACCAAAAAAGTGGCTGAGCATCTTGTGTCATATAAATATTATTCCCTTTGCAGTGCACCTTTTTGTAACAACTTGCGATCATATTGTGACAATCACAAATTTTGGATTTCAGCAAATCATGCAGTATCTTTTGAAAATTAATTGTAAAAACTACATGGGTCTGAATTCCTTTTTGTAAAATTTGTAGCAAGGAGTATTCAGATTCCATATTGTAACGATCCACTGAGTTACTTATCAGTACATAAAACGTCTTGTTAAAGTAACCCATCCACACTGGCCTTTCACCTCTGACATTTGGATTTGGACAGGTGAGGGAGGGCAAATACTTATAAGGTTCTCTTCACCCACTGAGCCACTTATTAGCTCCAATATTTATCTCTTTCCTAGCGTCTTACTAATATGTTCTCCTGCTTTTGTTGGGTTTACTTTGCTAGCCTTTCCCAATTGCAATCTTCTCATCAGTAGTTTTGTTATCTGGTTTCTCTCCTTCTGTACTGAAGGCTTTTCCTGCTCCTGCACCTCCTATTGTATGCGTGCTGCAGCCTTTGTTTTCTTAATTCTAGTTTGTGGGTATGAGGTTTTCTCTCTTTGTAGAGAAATGTGTATTGAACTGATATAAAATCCAACAGGCTATGACTGTTTTTGCCACTTGGTTTCTTGCTGTTGACTGCTAACTCTGTTATACCCTCCAATCACAAAGTAGTTATGAACGCTATTTGAGCATATAAACCACTAAGTGCTGTAGCTGAGTAGAGGTTGAGCTGAATTTTTTTTTAAATCAACTACCCATCCTCTGATTTCCAGTCTCGTTTTTTGCAGCATAGATTTCAAATCACTCCCTGATATTTACCAGCACCTTGCCCAACTATATAAATACAAATGCAAGTTCTTTATTTATTGACAGTCATTCTTTATTGACAGTCATTCTTTACATCCTGCTCCTAACCTCTGGAGTTACATCCTAAAATCCTTACCTCCTCCCTCTCTGCTTTCAAAAGCTTACTAAACACTTTTCAACTGCTTTTTCTGCTCTACCTCTCAAATCCATTCTACCTATTCTCCTTCATTTATCTAGTTTGTAGCATGATTTGTGATGTCTTTCCAATGTCAAACACTATGTAAATGCAAGTTGGTGATGTGATCAAATTACATTGTGGGCCTTAAGATGAGATGAGTCTGAGTTTGGGTAGCTTTTAGTGGGTGTATGCTCATAGCACAAAGCTGCCCTGAATTCGGAATTATATAGACTCAAGACTGTGAGTGGAAAGACTGATGTTGGAAATTATATTGGTATATTAGTGCAGTAGGTTGTGGTTTCTGAGGTTAGGGCTGAAGTACATTTTTGGGGCAGAGTATAAAGAGCTTTATTCTGCACTGAGACCATGCTATATGTGATCTGAAAGAACTTGGTGCTGATGCTGGATGCCTAAAATGGGAAGGCATCCCTTTAATCTAGCACCAACGCTCCTCATGTCGATGAGCGCAATTTGAATTGGAATTTTTTTTTTAAATGTAGCTGATCTTTCCTGTCCTTCCACAAAATGCAGCAATCTGTAGCTTCAAAAAGGAATGATCAGAATGCAAATAATTGACACAAGTTTTTCTTTCCAGTAGCTTTTCATTAGATGAGCAATTTTTGAAAAACCTAAACTTCCATTTTAAAACCATTCTGTTGCAGGTTATGCGAATGACATTATCAACATTAAACTGGCGCCGTCGTGAGATGGTGCGATGGTTGGTAACATGTGCTACAGAAGTAGGTGAGTCAAAAGTTGTAATTCACACCATGAACAGCTGCATTAAAGAAAGGCTGGGAACAAAAAAGAATATCCGTGCAACAGAAAACCTTCAACTCAGCAAATCTCAAAAGACGAGAGTTAAAACGTGAAGCAAAAAATGCTTGAAATCTGAAATTAAAAATGAGAAATGCCCAACAGTGTTCTCAACATCTGAGGAGGAAGGATTCAGGCTTAAATGAGTCCTCTTGTTTGCTATTTCTAATGGCTATGAATGCCATTAATTTCTGCAGGGGTTCTCCCAATCAACCGCCGCAATTTTGGCGGAAGATCCAAGGGAACTCCAGAGAAACAGCATATACGTTAGAGCTGTTGTTGCTGAGGTATTTGGTGGGGAGAAGCTTATTCTGTAGAGTTGCTGATTCCGTGCAAATTGCACAGTGTAAATAATGGTGTCTAAAAGGATGTGGGAGTAACAAGCATTTTAGGAAGCTTGTTCAAAGATACTTGGTGATTTTCTCACATGGTAAATTCCCAGTCCCCAAGGGAAGTGGCATGCAGAGGCTAGGTACTTGCTCGTGGAGAGAAAATTGCAGGGCGAACCAAGCTGAGCCAGTCTTGCATATCTCCAAGTAGAAGAATTAAGACAGCTTTGGTGTAGGCCTTGGAAAAATTTGACTGCCTGATTTTTTGGCAAGGGGATTACAGAATGAGGACAAACCTGCAAAGAAAGGTACAAGGAGTATCTTTAGAAAGGGCCATTAAAAGTGTTTTTGGTCATTAGATTTAATAATCCACATCATAGTGACCATTGTCCCCACTAAGCTCAGCATGTGCACAACCGCGCAGCAAACGTGCAGGCCACTCACAAGCTGGCCCCTTTAAGATACCACGTATACCTCACAGCAGCCGTGTAACAGTAATTTAAAGGTGCTGTGCATTAAAGTAGACAAGCTGCGCAGAACAAAGGCAATCTAGAGGGATCATTGATAGTGGCTGATTATTATGTGCATTATACAATTTGTAACACTAAATTTGACAGGGGTTCAAGTAGTGCACAATTAAAAGTATATTGTAATAAACAAATGTCCAAAATGAACAGGAAAAAATACAAGGTTAAGAATGTTCTGCTTTCCTCTAGGGAATAAAAGATGATGATAAAAGGTAATTGACCGATTTTCCAGTCAACCAGATATTTGAATGCCAAATTAATCCGATTTCTAGACATATTATCTATCTTGTGACAAGAAGATCCTAATCCCAGTGAAAGAATCAGCTTTGTAAGATCAGTACCATCCAAATTTTAGGATAGAATTCCTACCATATTTCAGTTAGTAGGTAATTAGGAGTTTAATCTGTCTTGAAGAAGGTGATGTTAGCTACCAGATATTTCACTCTGGGAAGTATGCATTTCACAGTTGTAGCCAGAATCAGTTTTTTAATAATTTCCTTTACCCATACGTACTCTCTTTACAATTATATGTTTGTATGTCATCTCTTTTTTTTTATTTCTTTCCTTCTCTCTGCTATTTGCTTTCTTTTTCTGTGCTGCTGCATTTCTGCCCATCTTGCCCACCCTTCCAGGGGTTTCTCCTGATGCTCAAATTCCAGCACTATCACAGGCTACCAATCGCTACTACTACCTGGTTGGCTAGGTTGGTGAACACCTGGTATTATAGCAATTCATTAGCTTGTGTGGTTTACCATAGCATTGCAAGAAAACCTGTTATGTGAAAGAGCAAAAAAAAAATCTGGCCACTAGGAAGCAGCTGGAATTAGTGGCAGGGATGCTGTGAAAGGCCAACTTATGAGAGCCAGAGCCAGTTCCATCTCCACCCTGCCCACCTCACAGGACCACTGTTGGATTTTACATTTCATTTTGATCCTTTGTCATACTCCATCTGGGACAGGCTTAATACCACACTGAGAGCCAGTACTATAGAGGATGCTCTTTTGAAGTTGTGCTAAAGGCACATTTCATATCTGGCTGTGACCTGGGATCTGGTTGTGCTTGTTGTGGGGGTATGCCCTGCTCCCGGTTACTAACGTTCCTCAACTTAATATAAATAAATAAATAATGTATGTGGTTTCAACACTGATCATACATTTTCTAACTAGCTGTAAAATAGCAAGTTAGTTCAGTGAGAAAGTACTTGTTAGAACCTGAAACAGAATAACACACCTTAGCTTGGAAACCTACTCCAACAATAATTGTAGAAAGCACATTAAGATGTCTCTGATATTTAGCTCTTGGGGAGGATATTTATTCACATATTTTACATAATTGCTCTTTTTTCTGAAAAAGAAGTACATGCTTAATGAAGGATAAGATGTCAGAAGGTGCTGCCCAAACCTGATGATGGAATCGAAGTTTCCTATAAAACTTTAATCTTTTAAGTCTTGTACCTTTCTACTGTCTTTTTGACAAAAGGTTATTAAGTGGACTGGGCTTCAAACCTGTGAAATCCTGCCAGAGTGGTGATGGAATGAAAACTCCCCTCTGCTGGTTGGAAGGCTGCTACACAAAATGACTAGGGAGCCTCAAATGCAGTTCCTATTGATATGCTGCACTAAACTTTTCCATATTTAGCAATCTTGCTCAAGAACTCTCAGGATGTTTGGGGTGGCAACTTCCTTTCATACTGAGATCCCAGATCTAATCCTTGTTCTCATTTCTTTGTTGATCGGTAACTTAACTTGGGGGAACAATTAAACTTGGCCTACCTCTCCACTTCTGACCCTTAAACCCTCCTGCCCTTACTCAATCTCACTCTGACATAAACACTCCCACCCATACCCTTTTGACCTTTGCAAGACACAAGGCCCCTGAAATCTTGATTACCAATAAAGCAATCTCCCTTTCTAGCTGCCACTGGGGTGGGTGGGGGGGATGGGGATGCAGGGAAACAGGAACAAATCCTCCTAGCTCCCGTCACCAACAATCTTGCCAACTCCCAAAGCTGGGATGACTAGCCTGGTTGTCCACTGCGAGATATGGTTTGATGACCTCAAGCGGAATAGTATCCTATCCTCTGCACCAACTTCAGGATCATTCTGTAAAGGCCATCTCAAATTCATTGTTCCATCAGAAGCCACCTTCCCCAATCTCTCTTCCTTGCCCACTCTGCCCTTAATTCTGACACCCAATACAAGGAGCTCTTTGTTGTGAGATGACCTTAAAAACGGTAAGTGAAGGTCATCAGAGGAAGTGATGTCATGTCACATGTGACCAGGCAGTTGTGGGTGGAGCACGACATAATAAGACATGTTCAGGTCTATCTCCAGCAGTTACTATTTGTACATATGTTCCAGTTCTGTTATAATAAAATCTCATTTATTTTGAATATTACTTGTAGTTCTGTGAAACTTCACAACAGATCACATAGAAAATGCCGTAATATTACATTCGTGGACTTCTTTGCCTCCAAAATTGAGGTTATCTTCTTGGTGGACTTCTTGCCTCACCCCCCTCACCTCTGTTTCTCACCTGCAAAACCCTAATTCCTCACCTGTGTTCCTCTGTTCCCTTCCCCTTGCCACACCCCCATTCCAGCCCTTTTTCAATTAATTTCCTCTGCACCCACCACTTGCTCGCAAATCTCTTCTGACCTAGCTCCTAGCCACTCCACTTACTGTTACTCAACATAGTGCTGACAGACATGGTCGACTCCATTTCCTGGGGACTTATTTAAAAGATAACCCTCGAGCCCTCTCACCTTTCAAACTACCATTCATGACCACCTCTTGCTCAAATCCTCTGACCAGAACAAAGTCACCAATGACATTCTATATGACTGCAACTTGAGTGTGCCATAATTTATTATTAAAAATCCTTCTTCCAGCCCTCCCCCAGTTTCAACCCACGCTGAGCTATTCATTCAAAATGAACCTAACAGAGTGCAATCTAATATGTGAAGTAGAATTTTCACTGTCTAAACCAAGAAAATCCCCTGATCTTTTGGTTTGCTTGCACTTGATTTTGTCTGAAATATTCTGCTTACAGAAGAAGAGCCAGGCATGAGCTATGTGATTTGGGAAAAAAATAGGTAATAAGGGAGTATTCAGTATGGCTTTAGAAGCAATGTTTCACTGGTGAAATTCTTGGAATGGTGATTTAAGTGCTGTGCAGTGGATTTGACTTTTGGGAGGCACTTGATAGAATTCCCTATTTTGATGCTTTTCGTTTTAAAAAAAAAAAAAGTTACTAGCAAAATAACTAGTGAATAGCAAATTGACTAAGCAATAGAAAGCAGAAGGTAATGATTAATGAAGAAGACTTTGTATAGGGTTGATAACAATAGCGTTCTATAGGGAATAAAAACCGAAAGTACTGGAAATACTCAGCGGGTTAGGCAGCACCTGTGGAGAGAGAAGCAGAGTTAACATTTGAGGTCTGTGACCTCTCATCAGAACTGGCAAAGGTCGGAAATAAATTTGGTTTTAAGCAAGTGGGGGGGGGGGGGGGTGGTTTGGTGGGGAAGAGAACAAAAGGGAAGATGTGTGATGGGGCAGAGGACAGGAGAGATTAAATAACAACGTTGTCATGGGACAAAGGCAAAGAGCGTGTTAATGCTTGTGGTGAAAGACAAAGCATTAGTTCAGAGAGAGTGTTAATGGCAGAATAATGAGCAGCTCTGTCCACATGAAAAACATACACATGCTTAAAAAATAAAATAAAAAAATATATAAAAGGGCTAGTCACGCTCTGAAATTGTTGAACTCAATGTTGAGTCCGCAAAGCTGTAGAGTGTCTAATCGATAGATCAGATGCTGCTCCTCGAGCTTGATTTAATGTTCATTGGAACACTGCAGTAGGCCAAGGACAGAAATGTTGGCATGAGAGCAGGGGGGGTTTTGAAATGGCAAGCAACCGGAAGCTTGGGGTCATGCTTTCGGACTGAGCGGAGGTGTTTCGCAAAGCGGTCACCCAATCTGCGTTTGGTCTCCCCAATGTAGAGGAGGCTACATTGTGAGTAGCGAATACAGTATACTAAATTGAAGGAAATGCAAGTAAATTGCTGCTTCACCTTGAAGGAGTGTTTGAGGCCTTGGATAGTGAGGAGCGAGGAAGTAAATGGGCAGGTATTACACCTCCTGCGATTGCATGGGATGGTGCTGTGGGAAGGGGACGAGATAACGGGGGTGATGGAGGAGTGGACCACGGTGTCGTGGAGGAAATGATCCCTTTGGAATGCTGAAGGGGAGGGGAAAGGAAGATGTGTTTGGGATGGCATCATGCTGGAGGTGGCGGAAATGGCATAGGATAATCCTTTGGAGGTGGAGGCTGGTGGGGTGGAAAATGAGGGCAAGGGGAACCCTGTCGCGGTTCTCGGAGGGAGGGGGTAGGGGTGAGGGCAGAAGTGTGGGAAATAGGTCGGACACGGTCGAGGGCCCTGTCAACCACAGTGGGGGAGGAATCCTCGGTTGAGGAAAAAGGAAGACATATCAAAAGCACTGTTGTGGAAGGTTGCATCATCAGAACAGATGTGTTGGAGACGGAGAAACTGGGAGAATGGAATGGAGTCCTTACAGGAAACAGGTTGTGAGGAAGTGTAGTCAAGGTGGTCGTGGGAGTCTGAGGGCTTATAATGAATATTAGTAAACAGCCTATCCCCAGAGATGGAGACAGAAGTAAAGGAAGGGAAGGGCCAGTGATAGACCATGTAAAGGTGAGAGAAGGGTGGAAATTGGCAGCAAAGTTGATGAAGTTTTCCAGTTCAGGGCGAGAGCAGGAAGCGGCACCAATAGAGTCATCAGTGTACCAGAAAAAGAGGTGAGGGAGGGGGCCTGAGTAGGCCTGGAACAAGGAATGTTTGATACATCCCACTAAAAGACAGGCCTAACTAGGACCCATGCGGGTACCCATAGCAACACCTTTTATTTGAAGGAAGTGAGTGGAGTTGAAGGAGAAGTTGTTCAATGTAAGAACAAGTTCAGCCAGGCAGATGAGGGTGGTGGTGGTGGATGGGGACTGGTTGGGCCTCTGTTCAAGGAAGAAGCGGAAAACCCTCAGACCGTCCTGGTGGTGAATGGAGATGTAGAGATTGGACATCCATAGTGAAGAGACGGTTAGGGCCAGGAAACTGGAAACTGTCAAAATGACATGGGGTGTCAGAAGAGTCACGGATGTAGGTGGGAAGAGACTGGACCAGGGGAGAAAAGATACAGTCAAGATAGGAAGAAATAAGTTACATGGGCAGGAATAGGCTGAAACAATAGGTCTACCTGGATAGTGATGTTTGTGGATTTTGGGAAGGAGCTAGAAACGGGCTGTCCGAGGTTGCGGGACTATGAGATTGACTGTAGAGGGATGGTCTCAGGAAGAGATGAGGTCCGTGACAGTCCTGGAGACAGTAGCTTGATATTCGGTGGCGGGGTCATGGTCCAGGGAGAGGTAGGAAGAAGTGTCTGAGAGTTGGAGCTCAGTCTCTGCAAGGTAGAAGTTGGTACACCAGACAACAGCACCATCCTTGTCAGCAGGTTTGATCACAATGTTAGAGTGCTATAGGGGTCTGTTATGGGTGCACAAATTTAAAAATGAAATGATGCTATTAGTAATGTTATAGAATTTACTGATGACACCAAGTTATATCATTAAGTGTCTGTCCTCGAGAAGATAGAGAATATTCAAATAGACCTAGAGAATTTGTGTAGATAGGAAAAAGAGTGATGAATGGACTTTACTGTGGAAAGTATAAGATAATCTATATTGATGCATGTATTAAAAATTATCTGGACACAATGCATGACTTTCCATTGATAAGACTTGAGTGTGTTACAACCTCAGTGAGATCGTTAACATGAAAAATACATGATATGAACCCCCAGACCAATTTCAAGAATTAAATGACATGATTTCACGTTTTAAGACTTTTTTATTATAACAACTAAACTAAAAGAAATTCAGATTAACTAAATAGTACTTTGAATTCCAGAGCATTCTGATACCCCAGATTACAATGGAAGGTATTTTCTTTACTTATTAAGATACTTGAATACCTCACACCACATGTATACATTACACAGTCCTAGTTGATGGTGAAATCCTTTGCTGTTAATCATAGGATAGGATCATAGGAAATAGAAGCAGGAGTAGGCCATTCAGCCTGTTGAGCCCGCTCCACCATTCAAACAGATCATGGCTGATCATCGACCTCTACACCATTTTCCCCAGTATCCCTGTAACCCTTGATGTAATTAATATCCATAAATGTATCAATTTCTGTTTTGAACATGCTCAATGATTGAGCTTCCACAGCCCTGTGGGGAGGAGAACTCCACAGATTCACCGCCCTCTGAGTAAAAAAAAAACCCTCTTCATCTCAGTCTTAAATGGCCTGCCCCTTACTCTGAGACTGTGTCCCCTGGTTCTAGACTCACTAGCCGGAGGAAGCAGCCTATCCGCATCTACCCTGTCACGCCCTCGAAGAATTTTGTAAGTTTCAGTGAGATCACCTCTCATTCTTCCATTGTTCCCAGGTGTTAACAGCTGCTTGCTACATTTGCATCTTCTGACCCCCCTTGTTTACAACCTGAAATTCTGGGAGGGTGAAACCCACCCGTTGTTCTTCAGGTGTTACCCCTGCAGTCTCTTTTTCAAAAAAAAAGTCTTTGATCTTTCTTGTCCTTTAGCAGTGTCATAGTCATAGAGTTATACAGCACAGAAACAGGCCTTCGGCCCATCGTGGCTGTGCCGGCCATCAAGCACCTAACTATTCTAATCCCATTTTCCAGCACTTGGCCCGTAGCCTTGAATGCTATGGCGTTTCCAGTGCTCATCTAAATACTTCTTAAATGTTGTGAGGGTTCCTGCCTCTACCACCCCTTCAGGCAGTGTGTTCAAGATTCCAACCACCCTCTGGGTGAAAGCGTTTTCCTCAAATCCCCTCTAAACCTCCTGCCTCTTACCTTAAATCTATGCCCCCTGGTTCTTGACTCCTCCGCTAAGGGAAACAGTTTCTTCCTATCTATCCTATCAATGCCCCTCATAATTTTGTACACCTCAATCATATCCCCCATCAGCCTTCTCTGCTCTGAGGTAAACAACCCTAGCCTATCCAGTCTCTCTTCATAGCTGAAATGCTTCAGCCCAGGCAACATCGTGGTGAATCTCCTCTGCACTCTCTCCAGTGCAGTCACATCCTTCCTATAGTGTGGTGCCCAGAACTGTACACAGTACTCCAGCTGTGGCCTAACTAGCATTCTATGCAGCTCCATCGTAACCTCTATGCCTCGGCTAATAAAGGCAAGTATCCCATATGCTTTCCAAACCACCTTATCTACATGTGCTGCTGCTTTCAGTGCTCTATGGACAAGGTCCCTCTGACCCTCTGTAGTTCCCAGGGTCCTACCATCCATTGTATATTCCCTTGCCTTGTTAGTCCTCCCAAAATGCATGACCTCACACTTCTCAGGATTAAATTCCATTTGCCACTGCTCTGCCCATCTTACCAGCGACAGTAAAGGAATGGCGATATAGTTCCAAGTCAGGAGCGTGGCTTGGAGGGGAACTTGCAGGTGGTGGTGTTCCCATGCATCTGCTGCCCTTGTCCTTCCAGTTGGTAGGGGTCGCGGGTTTGGAAGGTGCTGTTGAAGGAGCCTTGGTGAGTTGCTGCAGTGCATCTTGTAGATGGTACACACTGCTGCAACTGTGCAATGCCGCATTTAAAACAATGGAAGGCATGAACCTAGAGTGGTCTGGACAGAGTAGTGAGAGAAACCTTTCATTGGCAGAAGGGTCGAGGACACATGTTTTAAGCGATTTGCAAAAGAAGCAAAGGTGACACGAGGAAAAACATGTTTTAGGCAGCGATAGGTTACAATCTGGAATGCACTGCCTGAAAGGATGGTGGAGGCAGATTCAGTCGTGGCTTTCAAAAGGGAATTTGATAAGTACCTGAAGCAAAACATTTACAAGGCTACAGGAAAATGGCAGCGGAGTGGGACTGGTTGGATTGCTCTTGCAGGGCTTGATGGGCCAAATGGCTCCTTCTGTACTGTAATCATTCTATGATTCTAATTTATAGACCAGTTAGTCTGACATCTGTGATGGAAAAATTCCGGAGCATTCTATAGGATGCTATCGATGTTCATCTAAAGACGGCATAGACCATAAAATATAGCCAGCAACGTGAGCCATATATTTAATTATACTGGAATCCTTTCAGGAGGCAACTAAATTGCTTGCTAAGCACAACACAGAAGGTATAATAATCAATTTGGAATTTTAAAAGGGATTTCAGAAGTTCCAAATGTGAGGCTTATAAAGAATATTAACGCTCATGAAATGAATGTCAAACCTGATGGAACATCTAAAGCAGAGGTGACAATGAATGAAAAAAGCTGCAGATGGGTACAACCACTTTTGGCGTACCTGCTGTTTATAATATGTATTAGAAGAGGGCATTTCTTGTAGCAAGAATATAAAGTTTGCTGATAGTACTAAGCTATGTGCCAGGTAATGATTACAGGAGGAGATCTATAGGGTTGGATCTTGTCTCCCCCAGGCGCCAGTTCTGTGGTGTGGGGGGACCTGAGATGGCTCCAGATGAGGCCTGCCACGGGGCTCGACGCCATGAGGGGCCTGATCTTCCCGACAGCGGCGAGGCTCCGAGGCGGCACACCCCCGCCCCTGCAGCTGGGTGATGGGACCACAAGTTAAATATTCAAATTAATAAAATTAATAAATTTAAATATATAAAGAAGAAGCCTGCTAGTTTGGGGCAGGTGTCCTTGTCACCTGTTTGGGAAAACAGGTTAAAATCATTGGGACATCATCAATATGAGGTGAATATAACACAAAATAGTCCCTTTAGGCAAAAAGGTTGCATCAAAGAATAAAGTTCTATGAATAAATAGTGAGATTACAATTACACTGAAACATCAAAGGAAGGCATGTAAATATCTAAAGCGTAGTTGGAAGGTGAAAAAGGAAATTAGAATGACAAAACCAAAGAATGAAAAAAAAAGGCGAGGAGATTATCTAAAAGGAAATAGTAAGGGCTTTTCATAGGATATAAAAAAGCAAAAAATAGGATATCAAAAGCAAATATAGAAGGTAGTACCATCTCGGAATGAAAAAAGGGGTTTAATTGTAAGAAATAAAGGTACGGCAGAGATACCTAAATATTTTGAATTGGATATTATAAATAATGGAATTGAGAATGCAGATAATGATGTAGAGCAGTTGATAGTAACTGGAGAGAAGAAAAGAGCAGAGTAGATAAGTCAGCAGACCCAGATGGCCTACACCTTAGGCTGCTGAAAGAAGTCCAAGAGGAATAATCTTCCTTAAATATGCAGACGGTGCAGCTCAACTTAGAATTAGAACATTACAGCGCAGTACAGGCCCTTCGGCCCTCGATGTTGCGCCGACCTGTGAAACAATCTGACCTACACTATTCCATTTTCATCCATGTGTCTATCCAATGACCACTTAAATGCCCTTAAAGTTGGAGAGTCTACTACTGTTGCAGGCAGGGCGTTCCACGCCCCTACTACTCTCTGAGTAAAGAAACTACCTCTAACATCTGTCCAATATCTATCACCCCTCAACTTAAAGCCATGTCCCCTCGTGTTTGCCATCACCATCCGAGGAAAAAGACTCTCACTATCCACCCTATCTAACCCTCTGATTATCTTATATGTCTCGATTAAGTCACCTCGCCTCCTCCTTTTCTCCAACGAAAACAACCTCAAGTCCCTCAGCCTTTCCTCGTAAGACCTTCCCTCCATACCAGGCAACATCCGAGTAAATCTCCTCTGCACCCTTTCCATAGCTTCCACATCCTTCCTATAATGCGGTGACCAGAACTGCACGCAATACTCCAGGTGCGGTCTCACCAGAGTTTTGTACAGCTGCAGCATGACCTCGTGGCTCCGAAACTCGATCCCCCTACTAATAAAAGCTAACACACCATATGCCTTCTTAACAGCCCTATTAACCTGGGTAGCAACTTTCAGGGATTTATGTACCTGGACACCAAGATCTCTCTGTTCATCTACACTACCAAGAATCTTCCCATTAGCCCAGTACTCTGCATTCCTGTTACTCCTTCCAAAGTGAATCACCTCACACTTTTCCGCATTAAACTCCATTTGCCATCTCTCAGCCTAGCTCTGCAGCCGATCTATGTCCCTCTGTACCCTACAACATCCTTCGGCACTATCCACAACTCCACCGACCTTCGTGTCATCCGCAAATTTACTAACCCACCCTTCTACACCCTCTTCCAGGTCATTTATAAAAATGACAAACAGCAGTGGCCCCAAAACAGATCCTTGCGGTACACCACTAGTAACTAAACTCCAGGATGAACATTTGCCATCAACCACCACCCTCTGTCTTCTTTCAGCTAGCCAATTTCTGATCCAAAGCTCTAAATCCCCTTCAACCCCATACTTCCGTATTTTCTGCAATAGCCTACCGTGGGGAACCTTATCAAACGCCTTACTGAAATCCATATACACCACATCCACGGCTTTACCCTCATCCACCTGTTTGGTCACCTTCTCGAAAAACTCAATAAGGTTTGTGAGGCACGACCTACCCTTCACAAAACCGTGCTGACTATCGCTAATGAACTTATTCTTTTCAAGATGATTATAAATCCTGTCTCTTATAACCTTTTCCAACATTTTACCCACAACCGAAGTAAGGCTCACAGGTCTATAATTACCAGGGCTGTCTCTACTCCCCTTCTTGAACAAGGGGACAACATTTGCTATCCTCCAGTCTTCCGGCACTATTCCTGTCGACAATGACGACATAAAGATCAAGGACAAAGGCTCTGAAATCTCCTCCCTGGTTTCCCAGAGAATCCTAGGATAAATCCCATCTGGCCCAGGGGACTTATCTATTTTCACACTTTCCAAAATTGCTAACACCTCCTCCTTGTGAACCTCAATCCCATCTAGCCTAGTAGTCTGAATCTCAGTATTCTCCTCGACAACATTTTCTTTCTCTACTGTAAATACTGACGAAAAATATTCATTTAACGCTTCCCCTATCTCCTCTGATTCCACACACAACTTCCCACTACTATCCTTGATTGGCCCTAATCTAACTCTAGTCATTCTTTTATTCCTGATATACCTATAGAAAGCCTTAGGGTTTTCCTTGATCCTATCCGCCAATGACTTCTCGTGTCCTCTCCTTACTCTTCTTAGCTCTCCCTTTAGATCCTTCCTGGCTAGCTTGTAACTCTCAAGCGTCCTAACTGAGCCTTCATGTCTCATCCTAACATAAGCCGCCGCCTTCCTTTTGACAAGCGCTTCAACTTCTTTAGTAAACCACGGCTCCCTCGCTCGACAACTTCCTCCCTGCCTGACAGGTACATACTTATCAAGGACATGCAGTAGCTGCTCCTTGAATAAGCTTCACATTTCGATTGTGCCCATCCCCTGCAGTTTCCTTCCCCATCCTACGCATCCTAAATCTTGCCTAATCGCATCATAATTTCCTTTCCCCCAGCTATAATTCTTACCCTGCGGTATATACCTGTCCCTGCCCATCGCTAAGGTAAACCTAACCGAATTGTGATCACTATCACCAAAGTGCTCACCTACATCTAAATCTAACACCTGGCCGGGTTCATTACCCAGTACCAAATCCAATGTGGCATCGCCCCTGGTTGGCCTGTCTTCATACTGTGTCAGAAAACCCTCCTGCACACACTGGACAAAAACTGACCCATCTAAAGTACTCGAACTATAGTATTTCCAGTCAATATTTGGAAAGTTAAAGTCCCCCATAACAACTACCCTGTTACTCTCGCCCCTGTCGAGAATCATCTTCGCTATCCTTTACTCTACATCTCTGGAACTATTCGGAGGTCTATAGAAGACTCCCAACGGGGTGAACTCTCCTCTCCTGTTTCTAACCTTGGCCCATACTACCTCAGTAGACGAGTCCTCAAACGTCCTTTCTGCCGCTGTAATACTCTCCTTGATTAACAATGCCACACCCCCTCCTCTTTTACCATCTTCTCTGTTCTTACTGAAACATCTAAATCCCGGAACCTGCAACATCCATTCCTGCCCCTGCTCTACCCATGTCTCCGAAATGGCCACTACAACGAGATCCCAGGTACCAACCCATGCTGCAAGCTCGCCCACCTTATTCCGGATGCTCCTGGCGTTGAAGTAGACACACTTTAAACCAAGTTCTTGCTTGCCAGTGCCCTCTTGCGTCCTTGTAACCTTATCCCTGACCTCACTACTCTCAACATCCTGTACACTGGAACTACAATTTAGGTTCCCATTCCCCTGCTGAATTAGTTTAAACCCCCCCGAAGAGCACTAGCAAATCTCCCCCCCAGGATATTGGTACCCCTCTGGTTCAGGTGAAGACCATCCTGTTTGTAGAGGTCCCACCTACCCCAGAAAGAGCCCCAATTATCCAGGAAACCAAAACCCTCCCTCCTACACCATCCCTGCAGCCACGTGTTCAACTCCTCTCTCTCCCTATTCCTCGCTTCGCTATCACGTGGCACGGGCAACAACCCAGAGATAACAACTCTGTTTGTTCTCGCTCTAAGCTTCCACCCTAGCTCCCTGAATTTCTGCCTTAAATCCCCATCTCTCTTTCTACCTGTGTCATTGGTGCCTATGTGGACCACAACTTGGGGCTGCTCCCCCTCCCCCTTAAGGATCCCAAAAACACGATCCGAGACATCACGAACCCTGGCACCTGGGAGGCAACACACCAACCGTGAGTCTCTCTTGTTCCCACAGAACCTCCTATCTGTTCCCCTAACTATGGAGTCCCCAATGACTAATGCTCTGCTCCTCTTCCCCCTTCCCTTCTGAGCAACAGGGACAGACTCTGTGCCAGAGACCTGTACCCCATTGCTTACCCCTGGTAAGTCGTCCCCTGGACAGTATCTGATGTAATGTCTTTGCCTGAGAAGCATGAAAGGATTAAAAACCAGGTAATATATCAGCCTGATGAAGGGTCAGTGACCTGAAATGTTAACTCTGCTTCTCTCTCCACAGATGCTGCCAGACCTGCCGAGTATTTCCAGCATTCCTTGTTTTTATTTCAGATTTCCAGCATCTGCAGTATTTTGCTTTTATTTTAATATATCTGCCTATTCTTCTGGCCAAATAATTAGAATCAATAATGAGATAAAATTAGCAAAGTATTTGTTTAAGGTAAGTTATGTTTGAAAAATGAGTTTTAGTTTGACTAAGTGACCAACTAGGTAGGTCAGTAGATGTGCTATATATGCATTTTCAGGAAGCATTCAATAAGGAAAATTGGATCTGCTTGAATAGGAAGATACATACATGTGTATGGTAATGTAGGGATTATGTAACTGGTCCAGTAATCTAGAGGCCTGGATCAATAATGTCATGAATAATCTGGAAATAAAAACTGATTTCAGTTTAAAAAGTAACCATGAACCTGTGGGATTGTCATATAAGTTCAGCTGGTTCATTAATTCCATTTAGGGAAGGAAATCTGCAGTCCTTACCCAGTCTAACCTATATGCAACTCCAGTGAACAGCACACCCAAGTGGCCTAGCAAGACACTCGGCTGTATCACCACCTTAGTGCAACTAGAGGTGGGCAATAAATGTCAGTCTTGTCTGGGAATGAATAACATTTAAAAAGCATGGCTGGGTGGAGAGTGCAGGACCAAGTGATTAATTTTAGATTGCTACAGCAATGGGTCAAATGGCTGTCTTTTGTGCTGTAAACTTCTATGGTTTGACATCAGTTCTTGCACAGTCAGATGCAGAGTAAATCTCCCTCTATTCTGCCCCAAACTCAAAAGAGCACCTCTGGTACACCAATGACATTTTTCCCCATTTCTCACTCCAGCCATCCTTGAACACACTCTATGATATTTCCAATTAGTGCTCAAAAGGGAAAGTTTTGTGCTGTTCCCACTAGACCCTGGATTAAGACTGCTCAAATTTGTTTCATTTAGGATCATTGCAGTCAGCAGAGGAGACTTTCATCTTATCATTCTGTGTTAAATCAAAACCAGGATTTGAGTGGTGAATGGCCAGTGTCCAACCCACAGTTTTCAAATTTTAGCTCTCTTTGAACATGGTACTCCAAATGTGGTCCCCACCAAAAACTTAGTTTTGGTCACTTTACCTTCAGGAAATTGCAGAGATAAATAACTGATAAATCCAAGACCTAAAATTTATAAAGATAGACTGAAAAAAATTGAATTTGTTTGTTTTCACAGGACGAAACATTCAAGTCTTTTAAAATCATAGAATGGTCACAACACAGAATGAGGCCATTCGGCCTGTCAAGTCCATGCCAGCTCTCTGCAAGAACAACTCTCAGCTAGTTCCACTCCTCTGCCTTTTCTCTTCAGGTTTTTATCTAGTTCCCTGTTGAAAACACCGATTGTATCTGCCACACTCTCGGTAGTGCATTCCAGATCCTAACTGTGTAAAAAAGAAAAAGTTTTTCCTCCAGTCACCATTGGTTCTTTGCTAATCACCTTGAATTGGTGTCCTCTGGATCTCAATTCTTTGTCCAATGGGAACAGTTTCTCGCTATCAACTTTGTCTAGATCCTTAATGATTTTGAACACTTCTATCAAAATTCCTCTCAACTTTCTCTTTCTTTAAGCAGAACAGCCCCAGCTTCTCCAATCTAGCCACGTAACTGAAGACCCTGTTCTCTGGAATCATTCTTGTAAATCTTTTCTGCACCCTCCAAAACCTTCACATCCTTCCTAAGTGTGGTGTCCAGAATTGGACACAATACTTCAGTTGAGGCCAAACAAGAGTTTTATAAAGGTTCATCATAACTTCCTTGCTTTTGTACTGTATTGGCTGGATTTTATGCCAGAGGCGGGGCTCCCAGCACTGGGCTGAAAAGGCAGGGGGAACACTGCTTTTTTGCGACCCCCTGGAGCGATCCTCCTGGTCTTCTTAAATCAAAGTTTCAGGAGGCAGAATCCCAATGCGTGTCGGTGGTGGAGGGAGTGAATGTTTGTGGATGGGTGCCAATCAAGCAGTCTGCTTTGTCTTGGATGGTGTCGAGCTTCTTGAGTGTTGTTGGAGCTGCACCTATCCAGGCAAGTGGAGAGTATTCCATCACACTCCTGACTTGTGTCTTGTAGATGGTGGACTGACTTTGGGGAGTCAGGAGGTGAGTTACTCGCCGCAGGATTCCTAGCCTCTGACCTGCTCTTGTAGCCACGGTATTTATATGGCTACTCCAGTTCAGTTTCTGGTCAATGGTAACCCCCCCCCAGAATGTTGTTAGTGGGGGATTCAGTGACGGTAATGCCACTGAATGTCAAGGGGAGATGGTTAGATTCTCTCTTGTTGGAGATGGTCATTGCCCGGCACTTGTGTGGCGCAAATGTTACTTGCTACTTATCAGCCTGAGCCTGGATATTGTCCAGGTCTTGCTGCATTTCTACACGGATTCCTTCAGTATCTGGTGCTGAACATTGTGCAGTCATCAGCGAACATCCCCACTTCTGACCTTATGATTGAAGGAAGGTCATTGATGAAGCAGCTGAAGATGGTTGGGCCCAGGACACTACTCTGAGGAACTCCTGCAGTGAAGTCCTGGAGCTGAGATGATTGACCTCCAACAACCACAACCATCTTCCTTTGTGCTAGGTATATAACTCCAACCAGTGGAGAGTTTTCCCCCGATTCCCGTTGACTCCAGTTTTGCTAGGGCTTCTTGATGCCATACTCTGTCAATTGCTACCTTGATATCAAGGGCAGTCACTCTTACCTCGCGTCTGGAGTTCAGCTCTTTTGTCCATATTTGAACCAAGGCTGTAACGAGGTCAGGAGCTGAGTGGCCATGGCAGAACCCAAACTGAGCATCACTGAGCAGGTTATTGCTAAGCAAGTTCCACTTGATAGCACTGTCGATGACACCTTCCATCACTTTACTGTTGATTGAGAGTAGGCTGATGGGGCGGTAATTGGCCGGGTTGGACTTGTCCTGCTTTTTGTGTACAGGACATACCTGAGCAATTTTCCACATTGCCGGGAAGATGCCTGTGTTGTAGCTGTACTGGAACAGCTTGGCTAGGGGTGCGGCAAGTTCTGGAGCACAGATCTTCAGTACTATTGCAGGAATATTGTCAGGGCCCATAGCCTTTGCAATATCTGGTGCTTTCAGTCATTTTTTGATATCACGCGGAGTGAATTGAATTGGCTAAAGTCTGACATCTGTGATGCAGGGGACTTCAGGAGGAGGCCGAGATGGAGCATCAACTCGGCACTTCTGGCTGAAGATTGTTGCAAATACTTCAGCCTTATCTTTTGCACTGATGTACTGGGCTCCCCCATCTTTGAGGATGGGGATATTTGTGCAGTCACCTCCTCCATTTAGTTGTTTCATTGTCCACCACCATTCATGGCTGGACATGATATATTCAGTTCCTTTTAAGAGTAGATAGAGAGAAACTGTTCCCATTCGTGTGAGGATTGAGAACGAGAGGGCACAGATTTCAAGTATTTGATAAGAGAAGCAAAAGTGACATGAGGAAAAACTTTTTCACGCAGCGAGTGGTTAAGCTCTGGAATGTGCTGTCTGAGAATATAGTGGAGGCAGGTTCAATTGAAGCATTCATAAGGAAATGAGACTGTTATTTGAAAAGGAAGAATGTGCAGGGTTATGGGGAGCAGGCAGGGGAATGGGACTGGGGGAATTGCTGTTTCAGAGAGCCAGTGCAGACACGATGGGCCGAATGGCGGCCTCCTGTGCTGTAACGATTCTGTGCTTCTGTGAAAATATGGAGAAAGCTGATCTTGTTTTGTGTCTTGATGTTTTATTGAGGTATATATCTCCTTCAAGAATATTGGCTTGATTAGTTGAAGGTAGGAACGATGTGCATGATGTATTTGAGGGAGAGGGACTTTTCCTGTTTCGTCGTTTCTTGTGTTCTTATATTCTCTTCTGTAATTTCCCCTTTCTTTCTGTTTCTGCTGCCCCCCCCCCCACCCCCCCAGAAAAAGCAAAACAATTGTGCTTCGAATCATTTGAAATATGCAGAAAATTCTTTCAGACATGGGCGTATTTGTGTTCTTTGTAAACTGCACAGTTTATTCAGTACCCAGAAGCTTGATCTGCATACTGGGACCCATTTCTATAGTTATTCATCAAACAAAATATCTAAACCATTTTTCTTTTCCTTTTTAGGAGTTTATGCATTGGACAGCATTATGCAGAGTTGGTTTACACTATTCACCCCAACTGAAGCTACCAGTATTGTTGCCACTACAGTAATGTCCCATAGCACAGTTGTTAGATTGAATCTGGACTACAACCAACGGGAGAAACTAGCCAGCAGTGCAAGGACGCTTGCACTGCAATGTGCTATGAAGGATCCTCAGAACTGTGCCCTCTCAGCCCTAACCCTGTGTGAAAAGGACCATATAGCTTTTGAGACTGCTTACCAAATAGTTCTAGATGCTGCCACGACTGGTATGAGTTATACACAGCTTTTCACGATTGCTCGGTACATGGAACACCGTGGTTACCCTATGCGGGCCTATAAGCTAGCCACCTTGGCAATGACGCATCTCAACCTGGGTTACAATCAGGACACACACCCTGCCATTAATGACGTCCTATGGGCATGTGCACTTAGCCACTCCCTTGGGAAGAATGAGCTAGCAGCTATAATACCTCTGGTGGTTAAAAGTGTTCAATGTGCTACAGTACTTTCAGACATTCTGCGCCGGTGCACTTTGACCACACCAGGAATGGTGGGACTCCATGGACGGAGGAACTCTGGGAAATTAATGTCACTGGACAAAGCCCCACTCAGACAGCTCCTGGATGCCACTATTGGGGCCTATATAAATACAACACATTCACGGCTTACGCACATTAGTCCACGGCACTATAGTGAGTTTATAGAGTTCCTAAGCAAGGCCCGAGAGACCTTCTTGATGGCTCACGATGGACACATCCAGTTTACACAGTTTATTGACAACCTGAAGCAAATTTACAAAGGCAAAAAGAAACTCATGATGTTGGTGCGTGAACGATTTGGTTGATGAGCACGCTGTCGTATCTTTTTATTGAGCCTGCCTTTGTATCCTTTTTAACTTAAAACCAGAGCCACACCGGTATTATGTGTATAATAATGAACAATTCACAAACTTTAACCCTGTTGATTGTGAGATTTGTGTGTGTCTTTTGTATGAGAGAAAAGAGAAAAAAATCAGTTTACACTGAGTACATGTTGTCAAGTGGCAAAAGCCCACGTCGCTCCTGTCCTTCGTATGTACATTCACAGCCTAAGAGTATGGCTTTAAACCAAACAGACACCTCCATCCTAAGTGATAAGTACCTCGTATGGATTCAGCTTTACTCCTTCGTCACTCATCCTTACATTTCAGTGTATTAAAAATACAAGGCTGACCACGTGGCTTTGCAGTGCTGTTTATCCAGAAGCATGGCACACGTTGCTCGTGCATGTGTAATTAGCGACTGTCAACATACATTCTCAGGGATTTATCGAAGAAAGAATGAAAGCATTTATTGTACTGTATATATTATAGTATATGTCTGAATATTGAAAAAATATACGTAACATTTTAATTTATAAAATATTCTATGTAATGCAAAATACTTGAAGCTGCAGTAGCTTGGTATAAAAACATATCAGAAGGACTAAAGTGCGCCTTGCTTCAGGTTGGCTTAGGTGGAGAATTGTGTGCTGGGCATCTATGCAGAGCCACCACCTCTGTTGCATGATTGGACTAATAATGAGTCTGAGAAAACAAATTAAAAAAAAAAAACCTGCTTGTAACAGCCACCATAGTTAAGAGGGACAAAAAATACAGCCAGAGCAGTAAGCCTTAGCATTAAAAGTATTTGCCAGAATCAGGCTTTGTGCCTCATAGTCTAGAACTGAACTAAAACAATTTAAGACATCCTTGAAAAGGTTGAACTATGTGTTTTACAAAAAAAGATGTTACAGTAGGCCTTTGCAGTGGTATAGTGAAATGCTACTTATGTGCTCAATAACATATATTAATCTGCATTGGGAACTGACTTTGTGCAGGACAGGAAGTTGCTGTGTAGTAAGACTGTTCTACTTTTTTTTCCTCCTATAGAATTCCTCAAGAGAGAACAGCCTTCTATCTTGCCTTGTCTTAATGCTTTAAAAAAATAACCAAACTGGACATCTAACTACCAAACTGTTCATTAAAAATGACTTTGGTTTCTATTTTGAGTCTTTAATTTAGCAGAACTGTTCTGTATCTTGTGCTTTATAAAAGAGTTTTTACGTTGGGTGCAAAATGTTACTAGTGTCACTTGTTCCTTCCACTAGGGAAAATGCTAGAGGTATGTTCTGTAGCCTTTTTTGCTGTTTAGGAAAAGAAAATTATAATTTCTTGCTCACCATTTTATTTATTATATTAGGTAAAAGATTGTACTTCATCGCCCGTGTAAACATGCTCTTGAAGTTTAAAAGTAATTAAGATTTGATACACTGATATCAATTTATTTATGTAACTAAATCACTGTTTTATAAACTTGTTAATGATTCAACAATTTTTTTGTTTTGATTAAAATTAGTTTTTTGAAAGTTAAGATGTCTCTGTGTACAATATATATATATATATATATATTTGCCTGTAAGCTGTAAGTATCCAAAAATGAGTTTGTGAACAGTTGTGTGAAAATGTGAAATTACTTTTTTTTTACTTAAAGTGCATGCTTATCCAGTTTCACTTTTGGAATTGAAAGGGCCTCATTTACACTTAGTGATGAATTTCTTTTCCTAGAATATAGCTGATTAGGTTTGTAAATGCAAATTACAAGGAAATGTCACAAGGTTGTGTGAAACTGAGATATAATCTACCTAATTGATTTTTGCCTCATTATAATTGCTGCTTCTCAATTTTACCTTTTCTTTGAAAACTGTCTGAAGACAAAGAGATCAATGACACATGAATTGCATAGTGGTAAATAGTTTGTCACTAATTACCTTTTCCATCTATAATTCTGATTCCTTTAATAGCAGCAGTAAATGTTGCAATGGCACTTGTTTCTTTTGCATCTTGCTCTGTTTTTAAATGAAGAACAATGACTGAAGGACTGTCTCTGGTGGATTGCAACCTCTCTTCAACTTTCATGAAGTACAAGAAACCAGCAATTTAGAGGCATTCCTGCTGCGTCATTAGACAAAAGGATCTGCATCATGCTACTAATCCTGCGGGCTATGCCTGTGGCCTTTGTATCAGCATTAAAGCTGTTTAATGCTCTGAAATGATGGTGATGCTGTACCAACATGGAACTTGTTGCAACTTATTTTTAGTTTCTGTCAAAGTATTATTTCTACACGAATTTGGCAATAAAATATGTGCTGATAGTTCCTTTATTATATGCATTTGCAAAAATATTATGGCTTCTGTGTTAGGTGCTGTCCCGTTTCATCCAGTGTGTCTTTATTAGTAGTTATAAAAGTTGAAGTAAATGGCTTCATTTAGAATATACCAAATGAGGCTTCAAATACCTAATTAATTCTTCAGCACCCATATCTCTTATCTTGACTAGCACAAGTGCAAGAACTGATTCACAGTATAGCTTTAACCACCATTAGCTGCAAGAAAAATGGTACTTAAGCCAATTCACTTGTGTGCTGATGTGCTTGCATAAAGCTTTTAATCATAACCTCATTGCTGCCATCCCACCTCATCTCATCCCATCAGTGTCCAATCCACAATCACCACTATTTCAATTATTCTGCTTAAAATGCTCTGTCCAGGTGAACTATTGACATGCTAAGCATTTTTGAATATAGTACAAACATTTCAGAACACCAGCTCTGGAAACAAGGTGAGCAGACTGTTGAATGTATCTGAAGTTAATTGAGATTTTCCACTAGTTCAATTTAAATTATCTTGAAAGGCTTTGGAATGGTGCTTTTAACCTAGCGATGTAACAGCTAACTAAGAAGTACCATCTAAAAAGAATAGTTCAAATACTGGTGTATATTTAAAAAATAGTAATTTTCCTCATGGTTGTGTTTTTTTTTAATGTGAATGAAATCATGGCATGACTACCTCTGTAATCCATTATGTAATTTGTCGAGGGCCTGATCCAATAGGTTCCCTATTGAATTCCTAACAAGGTGAAAGGTAGTGGGACAAAATGAATTGACTGAACTGCCCTCATTTTTTAATACATTTTTAAAATTATCTATGCATGTTATGAAATCACTGCAGTTTTGCTACATGATATCCACTGGAGAACATGATGCATTTTGTAAGATTTGTTTTTAGAAAGTGGGTGATGCTGGCAAAGCTACATTTTTTTTTGGTCTATGCCTAGTTGCCCTGATAAAGTGGTGGTAAACGTTCTCCTTAAATATTGCAATCACTGTGGTGAGGGTGCTCCCATTTAGGTAGTGATAAAGTCAAGATTTTCATGCAGTGAGTGGTTCGGATCTGGAATGCATTGCCAGAGAGTGTGCTTCAATTGAAGCATTCAAGAGGGAATTGGATTGTTATCTGAAAAAGCAGAATGTGCAGGGCTATGGGGAGAATGGCTGGGGAGTGGCCCTAGGGCAAACTGCTCTTCCGGACAGCAGGTGCAGACATGATGGGCTGAATGGCGGCCTCCTGTGCTGTAACAATTCTGTGATTTTGAAGTGATGGTGGAATCAGCATTTTGGGGATCATGGTGATCTGGTGGAGTACTTTGGGTTCAGCATGAGTGAGGCAGATTTTAAGGATAGAACCTGCACAGGATGAGTCTTACTGGGTTGTGTCATTGCCCAATGTGAAGCTTTTGCAGCTCAAGTTAACTGAAGAGAATCCTTGATAACTTGTGACTGTGCTCTTAGTTGGCCCTTTATTATCTTCCTGGGGGCAATGTGGTTGATTGTGTCTCTGGATACAATAGTTTTCCAGGCTTTAGACTACTTAGTCTATTCCAACTGTTCCCCACATATTTGGGAAGTGGAAATCCATGATCGTGCTAGTGAAACTTGCATTATCTTACAAGTTGGTTCCTTCTCCTGTGAATAGGCCTAGTAGAGACAGGGCTGGGTCTGCAGCAATTGTGAGGTCCTTCAAGTTCTTTGTTGCCTTCAGAATGACAGCATGCGAGAACATGACCAGACCATGTCTAGCAATTTGAGTTTATGACTGTTTCCTTTCCAATAGTTATCGCCCCGAAGGATGGGTGGAATTTGTGAACTATGAGTGGTACATTCATTCTGTTATCTTAAGCCAACCATGTGGTGTGGGTGCAGAGTGAGGGTTTGCTTCTACACCTATCCCCAATCCCCAATTTATCTCCCCTACCTAGCAGCTGGAGTATAATTCCCAGTCCTCTAAATGCCCCTGACTCCCAAACGTGAAGTACTCTGCCTTCCCAATCTCAGGTACTACTTCTGGGCAGACCACCTTTAAAACATTGAGGTAGAATCTAGTCAGCACACAGAACCCGTAGATTGATATGGAGACCAGAGCCTCCAAAACAATAGATTTTACTTTCCTAAATATGGCCAGCACCTCCAAATTAAACACTTCATCTAAGGTTCAAAAGGCTGTGGATGCTGTGTCAATTGAAACTTTCAAGACTCCGATAGTTTTTTTAAATTATTAAGTAAGGGTGTCATGGCATTTGGAACAAAGATGGTTAAATGGGACTGAGGTACAGATCAGTTGAACAGGCTCCTTTTTCTATGTTCCTTCAGTTTAATTAGCATTAGTTATGTTTCTTTGTTCCTATGTAAACTGATTGTGCCCTCACCTAAAATTGTACATCTGCTCCCTAATGCATCTCCTCCAACTACAACTATAAACTTTGCCTCCAATTTGAAACCACTTCAAAAGACAATACAGAAAACCTAACCATTTTAAAATCGTATTTGTTGTTGTCTTTAAGCCCGCTGGAGTCTATAACAGTAAATAAATTGAAGTCTTTAAACCAAGAAAATTTATCATCCAATGCTCCTAATTTACTATAAGTACTTACTGTTGAATATAGATCTGAATGGTGTTCGTGTCTAAACATATAATTGTTGCCGTCTCTGCAAATAAAACAGGTCTCTTCCTGTGTTTTGTAGCTGTAAAATGACCACTGTGGGTTGTAATGTTCTCACAAGAAGCTGGCTGTGGGGGCAGAGTAAAGGAAGTGATGTGGTGCTATTTTAAATTACTGGCCATTTACTTCAGGAGAATATCTGCTTCCTTACACTCAGGAAATACAGGCAGTAAGAATCCACTGTTGACAGCAACTCCCTAAGTATGTTGAAAAGGGGTAGTGAGCTTTAATCTTTCATCAAGAAAAAAAAAACAGTGGCTTAGAATCAGTTAGGTAAACATCTAAAACATTCAGTGGTTTGCTTAATTTAAAGCAGAAAGCAACTCCTCTTACAAACAATTTCTTCACCCTCAGCATTTTTATTTTGTTTAGCAAGTCCGAACTGTAGTAAGGAACCGTCAAAAGTAATGTTTCATCTGTAGGCATGGTTCCACCCACAAAGGCCAGAAAGGTCTTAGTATCTACTGACTTCATAATAAATTAATTATTCTAATACAAGCAGAAAAGACTGAAGGACTATTCCAATGTTCTCCTGACCTGCCTCCCACCTTCCACGCTCTATAAACTTGAGCTCATCCAAAACTCTGCTGCCCATATAATCAAGTCACACTAGGTCCCATTCACACATCATAGCTGTGCTTGCTGACCAACATTGGTTTCTGATCCAGCAAAGCCTCGATTTAGAAAAAATTCTTATCTTTGTTTTCAAATCCCTCCATGGTCTCGTCTCTATAATCACCTTCAGTCCACAACCCACTAATATCACAGAACAGAATCACAGAGTCGTTACAGTGGAGAAGGAGGCCATTCGGCCCATCATGTCTGTACTGGCGCTCTGAAAGAGCAATTCGTTCCGTTCCCCTTCCTTCTCCCCGTAACCCTGCACATTCTTCCTTTTCAGATAACTGTCTAATTCCCTTTTGAATGCTTCAATTGAACCTGCCTCCACCACATTCTCAGGCAGTGCATTCTAGACCTTTAACCACTCGCTGAATGAAAACGTTTTCCCTCCTGTCGCTTTTGCTTCTCTTACCAAATACTTTAAATCTGTGCCCTCTCGTTCTCAATCCTTTCATGAGTGGGAACAGTTTCTCTCTACTCTGTCCGGATACCTCATGATTTTGAATACATCTATCAAATCACCTCTCTGCCTTCTCTTTAAGGAAAACAGTCCTAATTTCTCCAATCTATCTTTATAACTGAAATTCTTCATCCCTGGAACCATTCTCGTGAATCTTTTCTGTACTATCTCCAATGCCCTCCCAGCTTTCCTAAAGTGTGGTGCCCAGAACTGGACGCAATACTCCAGCTGAGGCCGAACTAGTGTCTTATACAAGTTCAACACCACCTCCTTGCTCTTGTACTCTATGCCCTATTAATAAAGCCCAGGATACTGTATGCTTTATTAACCGCTCTCTCAACCTGTCCTGCCACCGTCAATGACTTATGCACATATACACCTAGGTCCCTATGCTCCTGCACCCCCTTTAGAATTGTACCCTTTATTTGATATTGTCTCTCCATGTTCTTCCTACCAAAATGAATCACTTCACATTTCTCTGCATTGCACTTCATCTGCCACCTGTCTGTCCATTCCACCAACTTGTCTATGTCCTTTTGAAGTTCTACACTATCCTCTTCACAGTTCACAATTCCTGCAAGTTTTGTATCCAAACTTAAGCTACCTAAGCCCAAAGTTTGGAATTCCTCCCTAGACTTCTCTTCCCCACCTCTGCTCTTTTATCATGCTGCTTAAAATTTATGTCGATAACCAAGCTTTTGGCCACCTGTGCTGATACCTCCTTACGTGGCTCGATGTCAGATTTTGTTACCGCTCTTGTGGAACAGGAACATTTTATTATGTTAAAGGTGCTACATAAATGGACATTATTGTTGTTGTTGAGTCCAAATAAGCAACATGCATTTGTGTTTGTCTTTTTTGCCTCAACCGCTATGCATTTCAGTTGCTGGAAAGGTCATGGACTGAGAGAGAAGAGTAAGATGAGTACTTTAAACTGATCAATTTTTCTGGATCATTTGGTAAAATATACAAATTGAGAAAGAATTGTTTTAATGGAATTTGTGGCAAATCCTATCGCAATGTACTCTTTGCGCATTTCAAAATATTTGATGTTTAATGTTAAAACCCATTTGGTTCATCTTTTCCAAATCAAAGTAAAGATAAAGCCCACATTATTGTAAAGGTCTAAGATGAAGAAAGAGCAAACAAGTTTTTATATTGTAAGTATTCCAATATCAGCTCAAGGATGAGAGATAAAATTTGATATCATAGCACGAGGCCGTAGAGGTTTATAGCAGAGAGGAAGCTCATTGGTCCATCATGTTTCTGTCAACTCTAAATGAGAGCATCCAAAACTAATCCCACTGCCGTGCTATTTTCCCATTGGCTTGTATCATCCTTTGCTTCAAATATATATCCAATTTTCCCATAAAGATGCAATGATCTCTGCCTCTGCTTGCAGAAAGGTATTCCTTGCTCCGATCTATGTAAAGAAATTTCTCCTAACCTTTCTTGCTGATCGTTTTAAATTGATGACCGCTCATTGACTTCCCAATCAGAGGAAATTGTCTTTCCTTATTCAATATATCAAAACCCTTCATAATATTAAAAAGATCTCCTCTACTCCAATGGAAATATTCCCAATATCTCCAGTCTCTCTGCAAAACTAATAATTTCCCATCCCTGGACATCACCTTAATGAATCTACACTATAGTTATGGTTTTAAAGTCTTTTTTTATATTGGGGCACCTAAAACTGCACACATTACACTAATTGTCTAACCAACTTGTCCTATAAATTCAACATTACTTCTTTACTCTTGCACTTTTCTATCCCCCTTTTAAAAAAAAAAAATCAAATTCTGATGGTGTTTTTGTTAATTTACCTTTAGCTGTACTCGAACTTTCAGAGGATTGTGTATTTGAAGCCATAGATCTCTTTGTTTATCCACACTGTTCCGTGTTTTTCTTTTAAGTCCATGCTCCCAGTGGCTTCCTTTTTTCTCAGTGCATTATATCACACTTATCCACACTGAATTGCATCAATCACATGTCGGCCTATTGTGTTAACTTGAAATCTTAAAATCCTCCTATTTTTATGTTGTCAGTAAATTTTGGGATGTTATTCCCTATACCCAAGTCCAAATCATCTATATCCACAACAAACTTACAGCAGGACTTATAGGAACATAGGAAATAGGAGCAGGAGTAGGCCATTCGGCCTTTCAAGCCTGCTCCACCATTCAACCAGATCACTGACCTCACTGTCATTTTCCCGCACTATCCCCATATCCCTTGATATCTTTAGAAATCTATCCACCTCTGTCTTGAACATATCCAATGACTGCGCCGTCGCAGCCCTCTGAAGTAGAGAATTCCAAAGATTCACCACCCTCTGAGTGAAGAAATTACTCCTCACCTCTGGCCTACTACCTCTTATTCTGAGACTGTGTCCCCTGGTTCTAGACCCCCCCAGACAGGGGACCATCCTTCCTGTACCTATCCTGTCGAGCTCTGTAAGAATTTTGAATACTTTAATAAGATCACCTCACATTCTTCCAAAGTCTAGAGAATACAGGCCCAGTCTGCTCAATCTCTCCTCATAGGACAGTCCCACCATCCCAGGGATCAGTCTGGTGAAGCTTTGTTTCACTCCCTCAATGTGAAGTAAATCCTTCCTTGGGTAAGGAGACCAAAACTGTACATAATACTCCAGGTGGGGTCTCACCAAGCTCTATACAATTGAAGCAAGACTTCTTTACTCCTGTACTCAAATCCTCTTGAAATAAAGGTTAACATTCCATTTGCCTTCCTAATTGCTTGCTGTACCTGCATGGTAGCTTTCAGTGACTTACGAACAAGGACACCCAGGTCCCTTTGGACATCAATACTTCCCAATTTCTCATCATTTTCAGAAATACTCTGTATTTCTGTTCTTCCTACAAAAGTGGATAACTTCACATTTTTCCACATTATATTCCATCTGCCATATTTTTGCCCATTCACATAGCCTGTTTAAATCCCCTGGAAGCCTCTTTGCATCTTTCTCACAACTCACATTCCCACCTAGTTTTGTCATCCGCTAGCTTGGGCTAAAGGCGAGGCTATAGTGTGGCGAGTCGAAGAGACTTAGCAGTTGGCAGGAAAAAAGACAGAAGCGCAAGGGGAGAGCCAACTGCGAAACAGCCCTGACAACCAATTTTATCTGCAGCACCTGTGGAAGAGTCTGTCACTCTAGTATTGGCCTTTATAGCCACTCCAGGCGCTGCTCCACAAACCACTGACCACCTCCAGGCGCTTACCCATTGTCTCCTGAGACAAGGAGGCCAAAGAAGAAGCTTGGAAATATTACACTTGGTTCCCACATCCAAATCATTGATATAGATTGTGAATAGTTGGGGCCCAAGCACTGATCCTTGAGGTAACCCACTAGTCACAGCCTGCCAACCTGAGGATGACCCGTTTATTCCTACTCTTTTTTTTGTCTGTTAACCAATTCTCAATCCATGCCAGTATATTACCCCCAATCCCATGTGCTCTAATTTTGCTTACTAACCTGTGTGGGACCTTATCGACTTGTTGGATATTAATCAGGGGAGGTAAGTTGATGGATTTTCCCCCATCAAATAAGGCACTAAGGTCAATTATAGAGCCCATACTACTTTCACAGCCAGACTAGGGATTGAAGTAGGGCAATATTGTTTTAAGTGGCTTAACTGTTCATTGAATAAAATCACTGAGCTCTTCAAGGAACTTCAAAAATATTAAATTTGTTTAAAGTTACATATTTTTACATAGTGCAAATGAAAACTTTCAAATACTCTAGTACTACAGCTGTAATATAATTAGTGCTGAATCCATAAATCCTTATTTTAAAAGGGAATAAGATAGTTGCTTGAAAAAACAAATATTTAAGGTAAAGGGACGCGATTGAGACTGGACTAGGTGGTTTATGTGGCGAGAAACACCAGCTTAGATTTGATGGTTCAATTTTAAAGTGCTGTCTTGTATTAATATAAAGGATTTTCATGCAGTGCTCTATTCAAAAATCAGCAATATTTGTAGTTTCACTCCATACTTTGGTAGTGATGAATTGAAAATCACATTCTCACAAATAAAAAGCCCCTAAAATGAACACCATATCATTTTTGACCTTTAGAAATATATACAGCATTTCGCCTGACCTTTTGCAGAGCTGAAAGCCTAACTAGAAAGCTGAAGCAATGTCTATTATATCGGGAATTCTATGTAGCAAATAAAATTGCTGCGAGAAAGGTTGCTGATCACAGCCTTGATTCAGCAAGCATGGTAGTTCTGACAAAATAGAGCCATTTGATCATTAGAAATAGATAAGGGGATTGACTATTCAAAATTTGCCTGCTAGGTATCGAACACATATGGTCTGTTGTATGGAGAATAGGGAGGATGACTTGTTGGAAAATAAGCCACTGTGATATTGGCTTCAATGCATACGTGCAATCAGACTGTGTGTGAGGTTTGTGTATGCCATTGGTGCTGTCTACTATACATTTATAATATCTGATGTTGCTTATTGTAGAACTGCAGATCCCTTGAAATATGTCCAATTGCAATCCTTAATCTTAGTATTATTTATTTTTTCTGGGTAGCTATTTCCATCATATCCACCATATTTAGGTAAGACAAATAACCGGCCAATCCATGGACATTAATTTGATTTTGTGTTAAGATGTAGATTATAAATCTTTTGTTCTTCTCTTTAAAGTATCAACTGAACACCTTAATGAAATTGCTACACTGTGATCACTGCTGCATATCTGTTCTTTATATACTGTGCATTTAGATTTGGGAAATGTTATTTAAGGAAATTAATTTTAAAATGCTGGTAGCTATTCTATGTAAAATATTTTTTTAAATGAGGACTTGCGATGTGGTTTATTTCATGTATAGACACTGCAGACAGTTGTCAGGCAAACTCCCACCTGCCAAGACTGAGGCACACATTATTTCACCACATGAACATTAAAACTTTAAAAATTGCAATCTCTGACTGGAAAGACATTTCCATGGTAATGGACAATGTTGAAACAATGGGGATCCAGCAGTGTTCCTCCAATACACAGAAGTAGTCAGACCAGTTTTAGTCACATGGCTGACTGGTTGTGACACAGAAATTTGAACCTCTACTCAAGGATATGAAGAGACTGTTCCATATGAGGAACTAGTCACATGACTAACCTGCAGGGCAACCTGGGAGTTTTTTTAAAAGTTTGAACTCCCAAACAAAGGAATTGCCAGGCAGAACGCTGTGTGCTCCTGGAACTGAAGCAAGAACATCTCTCCCACCTGTCTGCCTTCATCTCTTAAGGAACTGAAACCATTGAAGACACATGAAACTCAAAGAGAGAAAGGTTTGCCACGAGAACAAAGTTTTAAGAATATTACTGGACCCCTACGAAACGCAAGACTATAACTTCAATCAAGGACTACAGCGAGCTCAAGAAACAGTAACAAGATATTGCCTCAAACTGTTCTACTTATCTTTTCTATTCCTATCTGCATGTTTATATCGTGTGTGCAGGGTAGCATGAGCATGTCGTATCTGTAGGCATGAACCGTATTAGAGTTTTAAGTTTAAGGTTTTAATAAATTTCCTCTTTTTCCTTTAAACCAAAGAAAGCCTGTTTGTGTGCTCAATTATTTGCCTTATAATTGGAACCTGTGAACAAGGAATCACAAACGGGGAGCTCAAATAACAGTATTTAAAATTAAACTCTGTTACAATAAGACCAGGTGAAGATAGCAAAAAACCCCTAGACATATTGCTCACCTGGTCATAACACAGTGCTGGCATGTTGTATGGTATCCCCATATCTTAACACGAAAAATAATTGCTTTAGAATTTTTGCATTCAGCCCTAGCTACAAGGACTGAATCCTGAAATTATAAAAATATCTAGTTTTAAATAAGCACAATGCACTCTTAACTACTGGCTTTTCATTCACTGCCACAGCATCAAACTTCTTTTGATGATTAAAATAGAACAGAACAAGACACACAGAACAGGCTTATTCTATGAGTAGGTGTTTACAGGATATGCCATTTAAAAAAAAATGTGGAAGAGCAAAGTGACTTGGATGTCCATATACACAAATCACTGAAAGTGAATGCATAGGTACCAAAAGTAATCAAAAAAGGCTATTTGAATGTTGGACTTTATCTCAAGGGTGCTGGAATACAAAGGGAAAGAAATGATGCTGTAGTTGTACAAAGCCTTTGTCAGACTCCATCTGGCGTACTGCACTGAGTTTTGGGTATTGAATCTTAGGAAAGATAAATTGGCCTTGGAGAGGGTGCAGTGTAAATTCATCAGAGTGATAGCTGGGCTAAAAGGGTTAAATTATGAGAGCAGGTTGCATAAACTTGGCTTGTGTTGAGAAGGTTGACAGGTAATTTAATCGAGATATTTAAAGTTATTAAGGATTTGATGAGTTGTAGTGAAGGAACCATTTCCCTTATTAGGGAAATCCAGAACGTCGGCTGGAATTTTATACTCCCCCACCCCCACCCCCACCCCCACCAAAGAGCGGGCTGGTGGTGGGGGCAGGCGTAAAATGGAGTGGGAGGCTTGGGGGGCCCTTCCCGACCTGCTCCCACCTCCGCTGCCATTTTACGCGGGGTGGCGGCGGTGAGAAACAGCCTGCCTGTCCCAGGCCAATCAAAGTCCTTAAGTGGCCAGTTAACGGTCACTTAATGGCCTCCGGCCGCCGCCACGGGATTTTACTGTTGGCAGGCGGGCGGCCAGGACCTAAAAAAAGCCACCTGATAAATGTAAGTGGCCTTCTGACGGCCTGGGGGAGCCCTCCTGATTGGGCACCCTGTGCCTGACGGAGGGCCGCCCTCGATGTCCAACATGCCCCCCAATCCCCCCAATTGACCGCTCCCCCCCCCCCCTTGCCTCAACGGGACCCAACTGAAAGCTCCCAGCAAGACCCCAAAAACTTACCTCTTTTCTGGGCTGTCCTGCCTCTTCATCTTGAAGCTGAGTTGCAGTCCCAGCAGTGGCCACTGTTCCCAGTGGCGCTGCTGGGACTAAGCTGTCAGCCTGCTGATTGGCCAATCTAACTCTCTTTTGCTCCTTTGAAACCTAACTCTTTGATCAAACTTGTGATTATTTGCCCTAATATGTCCTTATGTGGCTCATTGTCAAATTTTGCTTGATAATGCTCCTGTGAAGTGCGCGGGAACGTTTTACTATCTTAAGGCACTATATAAATACAAGTTGTTTTTGTTGTGTTCGAATCCCAGCCTGTGCTGAATTCAGACAAGGCAGTGGTGGGGTCATGACTGGGTCTGAGGAACCCCAAGCTAAAGAGTATAAAAATCAGCCAGACTTCCTGCACTCTACTTTAATCCAGTGCCCCCTGCTGGAAAATATGCATTATTACCTATCTAGGCATAGAGAATCCACAAAGGGGTAGACAAAAAAAGTGTCAAGATGTGACTCTATGGGCTCCATAGGTAACCCTGCCAAACTTCACAGACTTGAGTGACAAGCCTTTGGCAGGGGTGGAGGGGGCACATTCTGTGCTGCTAGCCTACAGACCTGAAATGTTAACTCTGTTTCTCCACAGATACTGCAAACCGCTGAGTATTTTCTGCATTTTCCTTTATAATTTCAGTGTTCCAGCATCAGCCATATTTCACTTATGTAAAACTTTGTCTTTGCCTGGGGAGGGAGCTGGCTGGTGAGGGGAAGAGGAAAGGCCCCAGTGGCTCTGCCTATCAAGGGACTACTGATAAAAACAAAGTTTTACACCCTTCAATTTTGGAGTTACAGGCACTGGTCGAAGCCTGGATCTCAGGTTTTCCTCATATCTGCACCTGCCAGTTGAGATCTGTTTGTGCCAAGCTGACTGCTGACCAGGGCATGGGAACTCCTGATGCAGGTAGTTCCTGGCCCTCCTGCTGCGTCTTGTAATGGGCCTGTGGAGGTGGTCAGAGATTCCATTCCCATATGGCCATACAGGAAACTTCTCCCTATGGCTGGGAACTGGTACATCTGGTTCTGATGGAGTTTAGTCATTTCAGTGAACTGTGGCCAAACTAATGGCAGGGGTCCACCATAACTGCTGTGCCTTTTGGATCCCTTTGTGAAATCTGGATCAGTTATTGTTCTGCTAACCTCCACAATCAAATATCTCATTTCCATTCACCATATTGACTGACACGTGAAGAATGCCTACTTGGAAGCCTATTGTACTCTAACATGCACCATAATTTACACAGAGGAGATTGGAGGTGCAGGGTATAAGAGTTTATTTTCACCTTTTATTTTGTTTCAGAATTTATGATGCTTAAATTCTTTCAATTTGAGAACCAGTCAATTTGTTATATAGAGTTTGAGTTTATTACTGCATGGTTTTGATTAACAAGGTTGTTTGCAGTTTAAAACTGTGAACTATGTGAATAATAATGAATAAGGAGCAGAAATTTTGACTTCCTTTTTGATGAAAAAATATATATGTGGGCAAATCTGTGGAAGTCAATGCTAATATCAATCCATGGTCCTAGAGGTAGTTCGGACATCTTGAGAGGAACTTGAAGATTTGACATTGTGGTTGCTTGGTATGGTAAACACTGATTGATTTGATGCTCTACCATGTGGTCAATTCCTGGAAATCATACCTTTTCCCTAAGGAGTTGTTTGGTTTTGACTATTCCTTGGTGTGCTTCATGTGCTATATCAACAACACAGTCTCATAATGAGTGCAGAATGACAATACAGTTGTTGCATAATACGAGATCAGATATGGTTGTAACAGTGAGCTCATTTCGAATATTGTGAAGACGTTGTGCGTGAGTGATTTCGTTTGTAGATGCTTTCTTGATCACGTCTTTCTAGTTTCCTGATTCCATAGCCTCCGTACATAATTTCAAAGTCTCATCTTGTTTTGTTGCTACTTTGATGTCAGATAGTTTTCGCGGACTTTAGCACCGCATTTAGGCTAACTTAGTTAAGATGTTGCTCAGCAACCCTTTCCTCACGACTAGTAGGACTATCAGCAACGGATGTCGCAAAAGATAGTCCGTTGGGTTGAACTTGCCTGGCTGATACTCAACATGGAACTCTTACTCTTGTAGTTTGAGTATCCAATGTTCTATTCAAGTGGATGGTTCGCTATGTGGTTTGTTGAACAAACTCACTAGTGGTCTATGATTGGTTATGACTTTAAACTCGCTTCCATATAAGTAGAGATGGAAGTGTCAGATACTCCATGTGATTGAGAGCACTTCTCTCTCTCTCTTAGCAAATAACATTACTCCACAGGCGTTAGTGATCTGCTTGCCATCGCAATGATTGATGGGTCACCTGTCTTGTTTTTCTGTACAAGTACAGCACCTAAGCCAACCAGACTGTATCCACGACTAGCTTGGTGGTCATCTCAGGGTCGAAATAGGCATTTGTGCAACTTGCTGACCAAACATCGTTTGATCTCATGTACCACCTGTTTGTGTGATTTAGTCCATTCCCACTTGCCGTTTCTTTTATCAGATCGTGTAGTGGGGTAGATAGCATAGCGAGGTCAGGAATGAAGCGACTACAGAACGTGATGAGTCCTAGCAGACTCTGGACTTCTTGCATGTTTGTAGGATCTGCAGCGTTAGCAATGGCTTCAATTTTCCATGGATCTGGTGATACTCCTTCACCACTGAACACATGACCGATGAATTCAATTCTGCTTTCATTAAACAAGCACTTGTCTTTGTTCAAGGTGAGGTTACATTCTCTAAGACGTTGTAAGCACGCATGCAGGCATGTCTTGAGTCCCTTTTCAGTGCGGCTATAGATGAGAATGTCACCACTGATGTTCAGCCTGCCTTCAAGTCCTTGAAGTGTAGATTGAATCAAATGCTGAAATACCTCAGCTGCTGAGCTGACTCCAAAGTTGAGCCTCCTGTATCGGAAAAGACTGATGTGAGTAGAGAATATAATAAGATATCTCCATTCTTCTGCAAGCTCGATTTGATGGTAACTTGCAGTGAGGTCAAGTTTAGCAAAGTGTTTAGCACCATTCACTTTGTCTATGATGTCACTGATTGTTGTTGTCAAGAGTCCTGTTGTGTGGCTTGGTTTGGTGATTGCATATCAAAGCAGTTTCTAATCTGGTTGTGGCTCTTGGGTTTCTGGACGACTTGTATGGGTGAGACACAAGGGATAGGCTCATTCCCAACTATCTCAATAATGTCAATGTCAAGTAGGCGTTGAAGTTCCTTCTCTGTCTGTTTCCTGACGTGAAATGGTATTTGTCACCACTGGTTTAACTAGGAGCACATTAGGATCTACGTGCAGCTTGCATTTAACACCTTTCAACTTGACAATACCAGTGAAGCAATCAGCATACGAGTTTGAGAAAGTTGTTGTTAGGCGCAGGAATCATGTATGTGACTGCAATCATAGAATCATAGAAAGTTTAAGGCACAGAAAGAGGCCACTTGGCCCATCGTGTCTGTGCCAGCCGAAAAACGATCCACCTATTCTAATCCCGCCTTCCAGCATTTGGTCCGTAGCCCTGCAGATTACAGCACTTGAGAAGCATATCCAGACTCCTTTTGAATGAGTTGAGGGTCTCTGCCTCAACCACCCTTTCAGGCAGTGAGTTCCAGATCATCACCACCCTCTGGGTGAAAATGTTTTTCCTCATCTCCCCTCTAATTTTTCTACCAATCACTTTAAATCTATGCCCCCTCATCACTGACCTCTCTGCTAAGGTGAATAGACCCCTCACCTCCACTCAATCCAAGCCTCTCAAAACTTTGTACATTTCAATCAGATCTCCCTTCAGCCTTCTCTGTTCCAAGGAGAACAACCCCAGCCTATCCAATCTTTCCTCATCGCTGCATTTTTCCAGTCTTGGCAACATCCTCGTCATTCCCCTCTGTACCCTCGTGCCATTACATCCTTTCTATAATGAGGTGATCAGAACTGCACACAGAACTCAAGTTGTGGCCTAGCCAATGAGTTATACAGTTCCAGCATAACCTCCCTGCTCATGTATTCTATACCTCAGCTAATAAATAATCATGTGCAGATCTGTTGCTGTATAGAAACTGATAAGCTTCTCCAGATATGACATAAAATCCACAATAATGTCCTTTAGGGAAGGAAATCTGCTGTTCTTACCTGATCTGGTCTACATGTGACTCCAGACCCACAGCAATGTAGTTGACTCTTAAAATGCCCTCTGAAATGGCCTAGCAAGCCACTCAATTCAACGGCAATTAGGGATGGGCAACAAATGCTGGCCTAGCCAGCGATGCCCACATCCCACAAACGAATAAAATAATACAGCTTGCATTCTAGTGCCTTTGAATGATAATGGCATTTCAAAAGTTCTGAGGATTTTCAGCGGTTTGTCACTGTTGTAAGGGAAAATTTTTGTATTTCCTGGTTTGCGGAGAATGGGGTAGTCCTGACGTTTGTTGAATGTTTTGTCTCCCATGACATTGACAGATGCTTCTGTCTCGATGAGAGCATCTACGACTGAGCAGCCAATGGTCACAGTCACATGTGGCTGTTTGCTATGACTGACAGAGAGGACAGAAGTATGTTCTGGGTCATCTGCCTCTACATTAGCTACATTCTCTCACCCTTTTGCTGTGGTACACCCTTTTGTTGGTATTGGTCTTAGCAGTTGATTTTGCTGGTGAGTGACAAACACAAGCATAGCGGTTGGATTTTCCACAAGCTTTGCACTGTTTACTAGTAGCAGGACACTCTGTCTGGTGTGGGTAAGTGCTGCCACAGTGGAAGCATTCTTTAGACAAGTCGCAACTCTGTGAGACAGCTGTTGTTGCTTTGCTGCTGGTTTCCTGGCACATGAGCAATGAACAATGTTCACAGGAGTTGAACTTGGAATATGGTAGTTACTGTTGGCAGTCTCAACTTCAGTAGTTCTGGACTCAGAGTGTTCGTGATCTTGCTAACTCCAGCAGCTCTGACAGCTTTCTGTCTTTCTTGAGTGTTTTTCGGAATAGTTGATTAGAGATGACCTTCGATAATTTGTGTTTTGATTTCCCATTCAACATATTCAACATCACCAAAGTCACGTTTGGTTGCTGGTTGCCTCAATCATGTGCAATATGTCAATTGTCTCACTTGCCTCTTGCTTAGTGCATCAAAATAGTTTCATATATGGTGTTTTTCTTGGGCGTGATGTAGGTTGTTAGTTCATGTTTTGCTGTGTTGTCATTTTGCTCAGGCGTTCGTGTGTCAAAGATATCTTTTAATTCTTCACCTCCATAGTGTAGAAGCAAGGTATTTTTCCTTGTGTTTGTGATTGCGAAACCTGCCATCGCGCCTTCAAAACATTGCAGCCACTTTTGCCAATGTGGGGATACAGATGATGCCTCTGAATGCACATCAAAAGGTGGTAGGTTGGGCTAAACAACACCATAATGATCAGCACCGCAGTAATAAAGGATCTGGGATCGCGCTCCCTTTAGAGGAAACTGCTCTGCAGCGATCTGAGATTATTTTTGTTTTGATTTGACAGTTATTTTGGACAGATTCGTGTGTGAATATGCACTGTACAAGCTTCTTGTCCATCACTCTAACATAGTTTCCAAAATAAAATGCTGTCTGTAAAAGTAGACAAAAACCTTCCAAAACTTTCATACCTGAAAGCAATGTTGCTGGTTTTTCATTACCCATTTCTTTTTACTTTGTTGCCATTGTGATGCCCTCAAGACTGGATGAGGTTTAGCCAAATTTAGTATAAGATCTGTGAGACGGAAACAGGCTGTTGAACATAATGGAATTGTCTTTATACTCTGTTTTTACTTTCACTTTGCTAGCATGTGTGTTCTACAGCCTACAGAGTACACAGTGCACAATGCAATTTTAATTTCAACACTACATCTGTCAAATCTCCTTTCAACCTTCTCTTCTCTAAGAAGAATAACCCCAGCTTCTCCAATCTATCCACGTAACTGAAGTCCCACATCCCTGAAACCATTCTTGTAAATCATTTTTGCACCCTCTCTGAAGCCTTCACATTCTTCCTAAAGTGCAGTGACCAGATAATCTCCTTATTTTTGTACTCTGTGCCTGAATTTACAAAGCCAGTATGTCTTTTTAATCACTTTCTCAAGCTGCTCTGCCACCTTCAATGATTTGTACGCATATACTGTCAGGTCCCTCTGTTCCTGCAGCCCTTTAGAATTGTACCCTTTATTTTATATGGCCTTTCCTCATCCTTCCGACTAAAATGTATCACTTCACATTTCTCTGCATTAAATTTCATCTTTTATCAGACTTTTATCTGAGCACAGACTAAATCACTTAAGTGCACTTTAAAAAAATGTTTCAAGTTCAGCAGGAGGAAATACTCATCAAATTGCAGTGGGCTGCAAGTTGCATTGTTGATGTCAGGTCAGGGTTACAACCTGAGGAAGTGAAAGATTCAGCCCCTGCCTTGATCTTGAGAATCTGTGTCACTCTGTCTCAGTGTCAAATGCAGCATTTCAAGTCGAGTCACCATTTAACTGTGACCGGACTTCACTGTTTTTGCCGTTTCAGCTAATATGTCAATAATCCTCAATTAGCTTACAGGGAAGACTATTGTGGCTAAGTACAAATGGCTTTCAGTGTCATAATTTTTAAAGTGCTACAAAAAGAATAAAAGTATAATGGTGAGAGAACTGAATGTTCTGAGAAATAGGTAGTATCGTGGTTATTACCCAAGTGTAATTATTAACAGAAATTTCAAAGTTTTAGTGAAAGCAAGAAAAGAAAAACACTGCAGGAGTGGATGGCAGTCCCGTTGCAGCTGTTGGGAGAACCCTGACTTACTGTCAGATTGACATACTTGGGCATATATTGAAGTTCTCAGCAAAGATTGCTGGGTAAAGCATTTTACTATAACAGTACAGCCAGTAATTACAGAGAGGGAGGGGGAGGAAGGAGAGAGGAGAAAGAAAACTGGCCTACCTGCAGGAACACATTTCTATTTGATTGACCGCAGTCAGTGCTTGAGAGCACATGTTAGCTCTAATAATTAAAGCATGAATGTGGTGCTGGGAGATATTATACTTGGAAAATTAATAACTTTGTGATCATCCAGAGCAGGAGTGTCCAACCTTTTCGCATGAGGAGCCACATTACAATTTTTGTCCTACATAGGGGGTCGGTGAGCAAATTTCGGAAAGATAATGGCATTAGAAATAGGGCATGCTGGGTAAAAAAAAATTATGAACCTCTTTTTTGTTTCCAACAATTCCTCCCTTTCCCTTTCCCACTGTCTCTGCATCCTCACCCGCCCACCCCCCCCAGCCTCTGCATGCTCACCAGCCCCGTCTCTGCATCCTCACCCCCCGCCCCTTCTCTGCATCCTCAACCCCGGCCCCCGTCTCTGCATCCTCACCCCAACGCCCCCCGTCTCTGCATCCTCACCCCCCCGCCCCTTCTCTGCATCCTCACCCCCCCGCCCCATCTCTGCATCCTCACCCCCCCCGCCCCATCTCTGCATGCTCAACCCCCGCTCCCATCTCGGCATCCTCACCCCCCCGCCCCCATCTCTGCATCCTCACCCCCCGCCCCTTCTCTGCATCCTCAACCCCGGCCCCCGTCTCTGCATCCTCACCCCAACGCCCCCCGTCTCTGCATCCTCACCCCCGCGCCCCCATCTCTGCATCCTCACCCCCGCGCCCCCATCTCTGCATCCTCACCCCCCCGCCCCCATCTCTGCAACCTCACCCCCCCGCTCCCATCTCTGCAACCTCACCCCCCCGCCCCCATCTCTGCATCCTCACCCCCCCCGCCCCCATCTCTGCATGCTCAACCCCCGCCCCCATCTCTGCATCCTCAACCCCCTGCCCCCATCTCGGCATCCTCACCCCCCCGCCCCCATCTCGGCATCCTCACCCCCCCGCCCCCATCTCGGCATCCTCACCCCCCCGCCCCCATCTCGGCATCCTCACCCCCCCGCCCCCATCTCGGCATCCTCACCCCCCCGCTCCTTCTCTGCATGCTCAACCCCCGCCCCCATCTCTGCATCCTCACCCCCCGCCCCCATCTCTGCATGCTCACCCCCGCCCCATCTCTGCATGCTCACCCCCCCCCGTCCCATCTCTGCATCCACACCCCCCCGCCTCTTCTCTGCAGCCTCACCCCCCCGCCCCATCTCTGCATCCTCACCCCCCCGCCCCATCTCTGCATCCACACCCCCCGCCTCTTCACTGATTCCTCACCCCCCTGCCCCATCTCTGCATCCTCACCCCACCGCCCCCATCTCTGCATCCTCACCCCCCCGCCCCCATCTCTGCATCCTCACCCCCCCGCCCCCATCTCTGCATCCTCACCCCCCCGCCCCCATCTCTGCATCCTTCCCCCCCGCCCCCATCTCGGCATCCTCACCCCCCCGCCCCCATCTCTGCATGCTCAACCCCCGCCCCCATCTCTGCATGCTCACCCCCCCGCCCCCATCTCTGCATGCTCACCCCCCGCCCCATCTCTGCATGCTCACCCCCCCCGTCCCATCTCTGCAACCTCACCCCCGCGCCCCCATCTCTGCAACCTCACCCCCGCGCCCCCATCTCTGCAACCTCACCCCCGCGCCCCCATCTCTGCATCCTCACCCCCGCACCCCCATCTCTGCATCCTCACCCCCGCGCCCCCATCTCTGCATCCTCACCCCCGCGCCCCCATCTCTGCATCCTCACCCCCCCGCCCCATCTCTGCATCAAAGAACAAAGAAAATTACAGCACAGGAACAGGCCCTTCAGCCCTCCAAGCCTGCGCCGATCCAGATCCTCTATCTAAACATGACGCCTATTTTCTAAGGGTCTGTATCTCTTTACTTCCTGCCCATTCATGGATCTGTCTAGATACATCTTAAAAGACGCTATCGTGCCCGCGTCTACCACCTCCGCTGGCAACGCGTTCCAGGCACCCACCACCCTCTGCGTAAAGAACTTTCCACGCATATCCCCCCTAAACTTTTCCCCTTTCACTTTGAACTCGTGACCCCGAGTAATTGAATCTCCCACTCTGGGAAAAAGCTTCTTGCTATCCAACCTGTCTATACCTCTCATGATTTTGTACACCTCAATCAGGTCCCCCCTCAACCTCCGTCTTTCTAATGAAAATAATCCTAATCTACTCAACCTCTCTTCATAGCTGGCGCCCTCCATACCAGGCAATATCCTGGTGAACCTCCTCTGCACCCTCTCCAAAGCATCCACATCCTTTTGGTAATGTGGCGACCAGAACTGCACGCAGTATTCCAAATGTGGCCGAACCAAAGTCCTATACAACTGTAACATGACCTGCCAACTCTTGTACTCAATACCCCGTCCGATGAAGGAAAGCATGCCGTATGCCTTCTTGACCACTCTATTGACCTGCGTTGCCACCTTCAGGGAACAATGGACCTGAACACCCAAATCTCTCTGTACATCAATTTTCCCCAGGACTTTTCCATTTACTGTATAGTTCACTCTTGAATTGGATCTTCCAAAATGCATCACCTCGCATTTGCCCTGATTGAGCTCCATCTGCCCTGATTGAACTCCATCTGCCATTTCTCTGCCCAACTCTCCAGTCTATCTATATTCTGCTGTATTCTCTGACAGTCCCCTTCACTATCTGCTACTCCACCAATCTTAGTGTCATCTGCAAACTTGCTAATCAGACCACCTATACTTTCCTCCAAATCATTTATGTATATCACAAACAACAGTGGTCCCAGCACGGATCCCTGTGGAACACCACTGGTCACACGTCTCCATTTTGAGAAACTCCCTTCCACTGCTACTCTCTGTCTCCTGTTGCCCAGCCAGTTCTTTATCCATCTAGCTAGTACACCTTGGACCCAATGCGCCTTCACTTTCTCCATCAGCCTACCATGGGGAACCTTATCAAACGCCTTACTGAAGTCCATGTATATGACATCTACAGCCCTTCCCTCATCAATCAACTTTGTCACTTCCTCAAAGAATTCTATTAAGTTGGTAAGACATGACCTTCCCTGCACAAAACCATGTTGCCTATCACTGATAAGCCCATTTTCTTCCAAATGGGAATAGATCCTATCCCTCAGTAACTTCTCCAGCAGCTTCCCTACCACTGACGTCAGGCTCACCGGTCTATAATTACCTGGATTATCCCTGCTACCCTTCTTAAACAAGGGGACAACATTAGCAATTCTCCAGTCCTCCGGGATCTCATCCGTGTTTAAGGATGTTGCAAATATATCTGTTAAGGCCCCAGCTATTTCCTCTCTCGCTTCCCACAGAAACCTGGGATAAATCCCATCCGGACCTGGGGACTTGTCCACCTTAATGCCTTTTCGAATACCCAACACTTCCTCCCTCCTTATGCCGACTTGACCTAGAGTAATCAAACATCTGTCCCTCACCTCAACATCCGTCATGTCCCTCTCCTCGGTGAATACCGATGCAAAGTACTCGTTTAGAATCTCACCCATTTTCTCTGACTCCACGCATAACTTTCCTCCTTTGTCCTTGAGTGGGCCAATCCTTTCTCTAGTTACCCTCTTGCTCCTTATATATGAATAAAAGCCTTTGGGATTTTCCTTAACCCTGTTTGCTAAAGATATTTTATGACCCCTTTTAGCCCTCTTAATTCCTCGTTTCAGATTGGTCCTACATTCCCGATATTCTTTCAAAGCTTCGTCTTTCTTCAGCCACCTAGACCTTATGTATGCTTCCTTTTTCCTCTTAGCTAGTCTCACAATTTCACCTGTCATCCATGGTTCCCTAATCTTGCCATTTCTATCCCTCATTTTCACAGGAACATGTCTCTCCTGCACACTAATCAACCTCTCTTTAAAAGCCTCCCACATATCAAATGTGGATTTACCTTCAAACAGCTGCTCCCAATCTACATTCCCCAGCTCCTGCCGAATTTTGGTATAGTTGGCCTTCCCCCAATTTAGCACTCTTCCTTTAGGACCACTCTCGTCTTTGTCCATGAGTATTTTAAAGCTTACGGAATTGTGATCACTATTCCCAATCTCTGCATCCTCATCCCCCCCCCCGACCCTTCTCTGCATGCTCACACCCCCGCCTCCTGTCTCTACATCCTCGCCCCCCGGCCCCCGTCTCTGCATCCTCACCCCCCCCGCCCCCTTCTCTGCATCCTCACCCCCCCCCCCCGCCCCGTCTCTGCATGCTCACACCCCGGCCCCCGTCTCTGCATCCTCACCCCCCCCCGGCCCCAGTCTCTGCATCCTCACCCCCCCGCCCCTTCTCTGCATCCTCACCCCCCCGCCTCTTCTCTGCATGCTCACCTTCCATCCCCGTCTCTGCATCTTCACCCCCCCGCCCCGTCTCTGCATGCTCACCCCCCGGCCCCCGTCTCTGCATCCTCACCCCCCCCGCCCCTTCTCTGCATCCTCACCCCCCCGGCCCCCGTCTCTGCATCCTCACTCCTCCGCCCCGTCTCTGCATGCTCACCCTCCGGCCCCTGTCTCTGCATCCTCACCCCCCCGCCCCTTCTCTGCATGCTCACCTTCCATCCCCGTCTCTGCATCCTCACCCCCGGCCCCCGTCTCTGCATGCTCGCATCCCCGCCCCCCCCATCTCTGCATCCTCACCCCCCCCCCCGCCCCTTCTTTGCATGCTCACCCCCCTGCCCCCCCTCATCTCTGCATCCTCACCCTCCCCGCCCCTTCTCTGCATGCTCACCCCCCCGCCCCTTCTCTGCATGCTCACCTCCCCGCCCCCCCCCCATCTCTGCATCCTCACCCCCCGGCCCCCATCTCTGCATCCTCACCAACCCCCCCCCCGCCCCTTCTCTGCATGCTCACACCCCCGCCTCCTGTCTCTGCATCCTCACCCCCTGGCCCCCGTCTCTGCATCCTCACACCCCCCCGCCCTGTCTCTGCATGCTCACTCACCAACACCCCCTACCCCCCCGCGGCACCAGTCTTCCGAGCAGGTCCCGCCTCCCCGCGCTCCTATTCAACCACGGTCCGTGCGCAGGCAAACTGTTCGCGCTTCTGATTGGTGAGCTTGCACGTCAACTGCACGAGTGTCATTCTGCCTTCCCCCCCTCCTGCTGCTCACTGCACGAAGTGAATATTAGTGACTGCTCAGATACGGGCTGAACTGCACCAATTGTTCACTCAAATACTGCTAACAACTGGGAGGCACAAATGGAACAAAATCAATCTCGCCCCTTTCTGTACACCGGTTATGAAGGATTGGCAGGCCAGATTGAAAACATTGGCGGGCCAGATTCTGGCCAGCGGGTCGTGTGTTGGACAACTCTAATCTGGAATGTTTTTTAAGATTTGTGCAAAATTTTGCACATAAGAGACAAACACTTAAAAAATTACAGGGCTGTGGGAACAAGCAGCAGAATGGGACCAATTGGTTGGCTCCTTCAAAGTGCTGATGGGCTGAATGGCCTCCTGTGATGTATGATTCTTTGATGAACCAGAAAGTCTCTCACTGGATGTTAACATGTCTGATGTGAAAAATGGTACAGGATCCAAGCATTCTAATAAAGTTTACTGTTTACAATTGCCCTGTGGTTGGTTGCCTCAGACACACTGTACCATATAAATAAAGCTATCCACGTTCAAAAAAGAAAGCTACTTCTAAACTCACAAACACAGTGCCATCCATTTATAGTGAACAGAACAATAAAACTCTTAGATAAAAACAAAAAGTGCTAGAAATACCTGAAAAGTTAACTCTGCTTCTCTCTCCACAGATGCTGCCAGACCTGCTGAATATTTTGAGCACTTTTTGTTTTTATTTCAGATTTCCAGCATCTGCAGTATTTCGCTTTTATAACCAGGGTTCGAGGGATAGGCCAAATAATTACAGGCTGGTCAGTCTGACCTCGGTGGTGGATAAATTGTTAGAATCTATTCTGAGCGACAGGATAAACTGCCACTTGGATTAATCAGAGATAGTCAGCATGGATTTGTGAAGAGAAGGTCATGTCTTACTAACTTAATTGAGTTTTTTGAGGAAGTAACAAGAAGGATTGATGAGGGTAGTGGATGTTGTCTACATGGACTTTAATAAGGCATTTGTCAAGGTCCCGCATGGCAGACTGGTCAGTAAAATGAAAGCCCATGGGATACAGGGGAATGTGGCAGGTTGGATCCAGAATTGGCTCGGACAGGAAACAAAGGGTTGTAGTTGACAGATGTTTTTGCGAATGGAAAACTGTTTCCAGTGGCGTTCCACAGGGCTCAGTGTTGCATCCCTTGCTGTTTGTGGTATATATAAATGATTTGGACTTAAATGTGGGAGGCATGATTGGGAAATTTGCTGATGACACAAAAATTGGCCATGTAGTTAATAGTGTAGAGGATAGCTGTAGACTCCAGAATGATATCAATGGTTTGGTTGGGTGGGCGGAAAAGTGGCAAATGGAACTCAATCGAGAAAAGTGAGAGGTAATGCATTTGGGAGGGCAAATAAAGCAAGGGAATACACAATAAACAGGAGGATATTGAAAGAAGTAGAAGAAGTGAGAGACCTTGGAGTGCATGTCCACAGGTCCCTGAAGATGGCAGGACAGGTAGATAGAGTGGTGAAGAGGGCATATGGAATGCTTTCCTTTATTGGCCGAGGTATAGAATTCTAAAGCAAGGATCTAATGCTGGAACTGTATAAAACGCTGGTTCAGCCACAGTTGGAGTATTGCATGCAGTTCTGGTCACCACATTACAGAAAGGACATAATTGCTCTGGAAAGAGTGCAGAAAAGATTTACAAGAATGTTGCCAAGGCTTGAAAATTGCAGCTATGAGGAAAGATTGGATTGGCTGGGGTTGTGCTCCTTAGAACATAGGAGGCCGAGGGGTGACTTAATAGAGGTACACAAAATTATGAGGGGCCTAGATAGAGTACTCAGGAAGGATTGGTTTCCCCAAGCGGAGAGGTCAAATGCCAAAAGGCCCAGATTTAAGGTGATTGGGAGAAGGATTAGAGGGGACATGAAGAAAAACTTTTTCACCCAGAGGCTGGTGGGTGTCTGGAATTCACTGCCAGGAACGGTGGTGGAGGCAGAAACCCTCAATTCTTTTTGGAGGCACAGACTGGCCCAGCAGATTGCAAAGAGACGCCTCTTTCTTCACTTAGGGCCTCCACATCCAAATCTGAATCTAGCCGAAAGTAATAATGTTGGGGTACCTGCACCTGAAGTGCTGTAACCAGCAAGGCTATGGACCAGGTGCTGGAATGTGGGATTAGATTGGGCAGCCAGTTTTTTTTCCGGCTGGCACGGACACGACGGGCTGAATGGCCTCCTTCTGTGCTGTAACTTTTCTATGGTTCTAAAACGCTTACATTTTATATGAGCCAAAAAAATCTCATAAGTCACCTCATGTACTCCAGTAAAAGTACTTACTCCACACTTACACTGAAAATGAGTATTAATCACTATTATCGACTCCAGTATTAATCTCCATTACTGCAGCTCTAAAATGATGAGCAGACCTGTTGTATGTAAAAGGCAGTTTCAGAATATCATTAGCAGCGGCCTGAGTGCAGGTCACCCTCTCACTATTGGCTGTTCCATAGCATAGGAAGGCAATTAGGAGAGGAAATACCTATATTAAAAAAGGGGACTTTGGAGGAACTATGTGGTGCAATGGGTTGGCATGTTGTCCTTTCTTTTTTTTTTCAACAAAAACGGTTTATTTTGTCTACCCCAACATTATTACTTTCGGCTAGATTCAGATTTGGATGTGGAGGCCCTAAGTGAAGAAAGAGGCGTCTCTTTGCAATCTGCTGGGCCAGTCTGTGCCTCCAAATCCTGTCCAGGCTATGCAGCCAAAAAACAAATGTAGAGGACTCTTCATCCTTGAGGTGCAACAGATGATCTCATCTGACTTCACCGAAGTTCTGAGGCTGCATTCCCATCATCTCTCATAGATGGAAGGATGGCAATCACTCATTCATCACTCACTGTTAGGGCCCTATGTGAAATTAGTTTGGGTAGGCTCAGTGCAGGCCCATAATACAATTGACAATTTTGCTCATAAAGCTCAGAAGTGTGATTAGTGTGGGTATGGTACAGTAGGAAGTGCCCTTCTGAAGTTCTAGTTGAGTTGCAATATTTGGGCTATGTAGAAGAAGCCTTACTCCGCATTGCAATGCCCATCTCAGAATGAGTGATGCTTACATCAGCAGTTCAAAATGCAAAAGGTGTTCCATAGCTGGGTAGCCCAGTAACAACATACTCCAACTTAATGAGCACAGAACTCACCAGAAGTCTCACTTTTGAAAATGAGTCAGGAAATATCCATTCCAGTTGAGCCATAAGAAAATCTTTCTGTTTCAGGATGAATTGCACAGTCATTTTTATCATTTTCACCTCAGCATATTCAATGATCGACTGCATCCTTCATTAAACTGTGATCATAAGAGTGTTTACTGAAGCCAAACTTGTCAATCAATGTTGCGGAATCAGTCGACACCTAATATGATCATATTTGCTTGATATCCAACCATATTTCATTACAAAAGTGTTACTGTGTGCTGCTAAATTCAGATCTTTCAAGGAAACGTGTGCAGAATTTGTGACTAATTTTCCTCACTACTGGAATATTGAGAGTAGCTGCTTTGCTCTGGTTTGATTCTGTTTCAAACGTTTCTTTTCAGATGGGAGGTGTGAGTGATTGCCCTGGATATCATGGCAGCATTTAACTGAGTGTGGCCTCAAGGAGCCCTAGCAAAACTGGAGTCAATGGGAATCGGGGGGAAAACTCTCTGCTGGTTGGAGTCATTCCTAGCACAAAGAAGGATGGTTGTGATTGTTGCAGGCCAAACATCTCAGACGCAGGACATCACTGCAGGAGTTCTTCAGGTATTTTCCTAGGCCCAACCATCTTCAGCTGCTTCATCAATGACCTTCCCTCCATCATAAGGTGACAAGTGGGGATGTTCACTGATGATTGCATAATGTTCAGCACCATTCGCAACTCCTCAGATACTGAAGCAGTTCGTGTCCATATGCAGCAAGGCCTGGACAACATTCAGGCTTGGGAAGTAACATTTGCGTCACACAAGTGCCAAGCAATGACTATCTCCAACATGAGAGAAGCTAATCATCTTCCTTTGGCATTCAACGGCATTACCATCGCTGAATCACCCAATATCAACATCCTGGGGGTTGCCATTGACCAGAAACTGAACTGGAGCAGCCATATAAGTACTCTGGCTACAAGAGCAGGTCAGAGACTGGGAATTCTGCGGCGAGTAGCCTATCTCCTGACTCTCCAAAGCCTGTCCACCACCTACAAGGCATAAGTCAGGAGTGTGATGGAATACTGTCCACTTGCCTGGATGAGTATGGCTCCAACAACACTCAGAACGCTCGACACCATCCAGGACAAAGCAGCCCACTTGATTGGCACCCCATCCACCCACCACCTTCAACATTCATTCCGTCCACCACTGACGCACAGTGGCTGCAGTGTGTACCATATACAAGATGCACTGCAGCATCTCACCACTCCTCCTTCAACAGCACCTTCCAAAACTGTGATCTGTTCCACTTAGAAGGACAAGGGCAGCAGATGCATGGGAACACCACCACCTGCAAGTTCCCCTCCAAGCCACACACCATCCTGACTTGGAAATGTATCACCATTCCTTCACTGTCGCTGGGTCAAAATCCTGGAACTCCTGCTTCCCTAACAACACTGTGAGTGTACCCGCACCCAATGGACCGCAGCGGATCAAGAAGGCAGCTCACCACCACCTTCTCAAGGGCAATTAGGGATGGGCAATAAATGCTGGCCTAGCCAGTGATGCCCACATCCTGTGAAAACAAATTTTAAAAAATTGTTCATTTGGCAGGTTGTCTTGATTATGTGCACTGAGTGTGTGTTTTTATTTAGAAACTGAGATGGAGTGTGGATGGCAATCGTGCAGGACACCATCAAGGTTGAAAGAGTAAAAAAGGAAGCTAAATCAAGAAATAGTGATTAGATAAGCTGAGCGTAGGATTTTAAAAGGGCGTTGGGTTGTAGGAAGGACGGGAAGCCTGAGTGTGTGGGGACAACAATAAAAATCTGGTATGTGGAAAGGAGCACTGAACGCTAACTGCCTTCAGACATGTACATACCAGGGGGTCATCATGGATATGACGTTGCATGCCAGGAGTGAAGTGAACTATGTGCTAAGCAAACTAGTTAAAGATTGAAACACCTCCTGATATGAAAGAGCCTTCAGTAACAGGTTTGGAACCAGTTTGAAGCCAATGGTCTGAAAGCTGATTTATAAATTAAGATTCCATTCCAGTTAAGTGGCTCCACATAATTAATGCAGCATGGAAGAGAAAAGAAATCTGAAATTACGCTAAATTAAGGGACTCCATGTAAACATTAGGTTGAAAGCTTTTAAACCTTTTTAATTGCTGCCTAAAATATAAAATCTACACAATATCCTTCCACAAGTGTGACCAGCTCTTTCTTGGGTTGTTTACGATGCTGTATCTTATTTCCAGCAATCTACTTGTCAGCTTTAGGGCAGTTTCATCAGTTCTAAATCAGCCAAGCAATGGCCTCATTGTGTGCTGGCTGATTTAGAAGCAAGACTGCATGAAGTAGATTATGTATTCTTCAAGCTTCATCTAATTTATTTAGCGGGTAACAGGACACAAAAATGGATCTTCTGGGAAAAAAATGCACTAAACTTGTAGTAAGCTACAAAATAATGAAAATGCAATTTTTATTTTCATCTTATCAGGTCATGTAGCAGAAATAAGCATTAGTGTTGTATTACTTCAGCTTTAATCTTTGTGTATAGAGAAACACTGAGCATGACTGGGGCCCTCATAAATCCATGTTGTCTAACATGACATACAATTCAAGGGGAATGAAATTTGAATGCAAAATTGGCCATTGTCTTGGCCCTGACTGCCATGGATTAAAATGACTTTTCATCATTCAAATATATTTACTATTGAAAAGTCTCCCCTTCCTATAAAATACTGTAAATGTATTTTCCGTTCCTATATTTTAAAATCTGCTTTTCTTAACTTATTTTCAAGATCTTATATTGTTAATATTCTTTTTAGGGAAACCAACCCAGCTCCGCCCCCAACCCCACCCCAGCATAGACACCTCCAATTATGGCACCTCTCCATACCCCACATCGGTCCCAAATCTTCACTCTTGATGCTCCTGAGCCATTCACTAGGAGGTGAATGAGAATGGCCTGGGAGTAATTTGCCCTTGAATTTTATCTCCTTCCTTATGGCAAACCACACTCTCCTGCCTGTATCATTCAAATTTGGAAATTTGTTGAATGGGGCCTGGTGAATGGTGCCTGCTTCCTGGTGCTTTGTGATTTTGGTGTGTTGGAGGGCAACAGGCTGTGCCAAGATGCTGCTTTGTGCTGCATCCTAACTAATAAAAGTATCAAAATAGAAAATAGATCTTCAGGAAGCCACTTTTTGTAATCTCTATCAAAAAAACACTTCAAATGTTGATTTATCATTTTTCCTACCATTCATGGTAGGTCAGCATAAAGTAAGCAGAGAGTTACTTGGGGTGCACATATTGTGCTCCTATATTTATAGGAATTCCCGCATAGAAATTTACCCCATTATCAATATTGTAGTAAATATAAGGAGATTAACCATAGAGGGTATGTGAGGAAATGACTTAGAAGTAGAGAATAAAAGAGAGAGGAGAGCAAAGGAAAGTTGGATGCTAATTCCACAATCCCACAGTCCCAGCAGGAATGCTTAGTTGTAGGCAGTGAGAGTCAGAGAATCGGGATTGTAATGTTGTAGCCCTACTTCTGATCCAGCTTCCTGTGAGATCAGTGTACAGGATTTGCGGAATTACCCTTTTGGTCAGTTGTCCCACTGTAACTGAAATGTTATAAGGTGTGTAAAAATAGGAAAGGTTATGCACTCTCCCCCTTTGGGAGATTCAAGCATTACTAGATTAGCAGCTTTCAAGGCAAAGGGCCCATTTTTTGGCTTGCAGGTTAGTTGGGTGCTCCTGTCTCAATAAAGTGTGACTATTACATTGCTTTATGATATAGCAAAATATTATAAGTTCCATTATTTCCATGCTTTTCTCAGTGCTGATATTGCTATTATCTAACCCTCTGTCCTGGGAAGCAGAAGGTTAAATAATGCTAATAACAGATAAAAACCTAATACTTGTCTGGGAGTGCTGCTGTTCTGTCTGCCATGTCAAAGCCACAAAGCAGCAGAAAGATTACTTAGACTACAGCATTATTGAGACAAAAGACTTATAAATGCATTTGTGTTAGGAAAGAACAAACTGGAATGTGACATGACAGAATACTTTGTGATTAACAGACGGATAGAGAAGGCTGCAGGGAGGTTTGTTTTATTTTGCAACAGACATACCTGCTAAGATTGTCACTCTTGCTGTCAAACATGAAGCAAAGGATCTGTAATCCTTGCAGTGAGTTCAGGGCAGTTCGCTGTCTAGATAAAGGTGCATGGAGGGCAACAATTATAATATTTCTAAACAGACAGGAAAATAAACCAATGTCACAAAAGACATTGACATTGTCTTGTCAAAAAATATATTCACTGTAGATATTATAAAAAGGGTTCCCTGAAGTTTAAAAAAACTTCAGCTTTTTCTTTGTCATGAACAAAAATAGGGGCAATGCAGTTATAGAGAGTGCAATGATGCAATATGATGTTCCATTTTTGCCTGAGATTCCAACATGTAAGTTTCCGATCTCTACTTCAATTAGGAATGTTTTCACAATAAAGAGCACTGGTACGAAGGGACAGAGAAATGGGATCCACCTAAATCTAATATGAGCAAAGAGTCTTTGGAAGAAACATTGGCTGAATTTTTATGGTCCCGTTGTAGCGGGCTTGGAGACCAGGGGGCACCAGGAAAATATGGGGATAGCCACATCGGGATGGCTCCCAGATGCATTCCTCCCACTGGGGATGTTTCCCAGGGACGGCCTGGGAAGTGGATCGGTTGCCTGTTGCATGGAGGCGGGGAGCCAATTTACATAAGGCCCCAACAAGGGGCATATTTGTGGTACCACTGGCATTTTGCCGCTAGCCAAGTGGCAACCTCGTTGCAGTACATTAACGCCGGAGGCTCCAATGCACCAAAGATAGGCTGCTGGCAGGAATAGCTGCACCCACAGCTCAAATGCTTCCACCGGAGGGTTTTCCCCTCCGTTCTGAGGGGCCTACAACCTTGGCCCCTATGAATTTTTTGTTTAAATTTATGCCTCCAAAGCACCTCCATGTTGAGTCGCCCTCGAGGTCTCCGACCTGCCTCAGCAGCACTCACATCTCCCGGTGGGCCTGCCGAGGCTGTAGAGCTGAAAGCCATGTGATTGGGTCGGCAGCATTGGGAGCCTGCCTAATGTCCTTAATAGGACAGTGAACAAGCAGGCAGCCAATTAGGAGGCCACCTCTGGGAAAATTGCTCCACTGGTCTCGCACCCGGCAAGTGCGGGCTTGGGACTCTCATTTGGCCCTGACGTTGGGGTCCCAATGCCAGCACATTGAGACAACGATTGACGATCACTTAAGATAGATAACTGGGAGGAGGGAAGGGAGGCAACTAGCTTCTAGAGGGGATGGATTGCAAAGTAGAAGGTAATTAATAGGTGGGTAAAAGCAAAATACTGCGGATGCTGGAAATCTGAAACAAAAACAAGAAATGCTGGATTCACTCGGCAGGTCTGGCAGCATCTGTGGAAAGAGAAGCAGAGTTAACGTTTCGGGTCAGTGACCCTTCTTCGGAACTGACAAATATTAGAAAAGTCACAGATTATAAACAAGTGAGGTGGGGGTTGGGCAAGAGATAACAAAGGAGAAGGTGCAGATTGGACCAGGCCACATAGCTGACCAAAAGGTCACGCAGCAAAGGCAAACAATATGTTAATGGTGTGTTGAAATTAATAGGTGGGTATGGACACCATAACCAAGAGAAATAAACAGGAAAAAGCTGATGCTGACGGACATTAAAGGAGGCAAACCTACATTAAGATATTCATATGTGAATGCTAGAAGCTTTTGAAATAAGGTACCAGATCTGTTTTGCTAAAGGGAATAATGATCTGATGAGATTATTAGAAGCATAGAAAAATCTAGAGGATGGAAATGGGTATAATATTCAAGGATATGTTCAGAAAAGATTGAATGGGCAAACAAGGAGGTGGTGTAGTCCTAAATGTGAGGGACACCTCAAAATTTGATTCTGAAGGAAAGGGGTAAGCTACGAAAACAACTTCTCAATGGAAATCTCTAACGTAGTGAAAAATCCAAGACAACACTAGGGGTATAATACAAACCACTGACTCAGCACAGGAAGAAGGGGAGTTTGCTCTATGAAGAGATAAGAAAGGTGTGCGAGAACAGGAAAGTTATTTTAATGGGAGACTTTAACCAGCTAAATATTGTTACAACCAGGTGAGCAATGTGTCCAGGGGTCTTTTGCTGTCTTCACCTGGTCTTATTGTAACAGGGTTTAATTTTAAACACACTGTGTTTTGAGTTCTCCCTTTGTGAATCCTTGTTCACAACTTTCTAATTATAAAGCAAAGAAATGAGCACAAACATGCTTTCTGTGGTTTAAAGAAGAAGGATGAAATTTATTAAACCTTAAACTCTAATATGGTTCACACCTATGGATATACGACGTGCCCACGCTAGCATGCACACGCGATATAAACATGCAGATAGGGACAGAAAAGAGCAGAGGAAAAGATAAGTAGAACAGTTTGAGGCAATATCTTGTTACTGTTTCTTGAGCTTGCTATAGTCCTTGATTGAAGATATGATCTTGCGTTTTGTTGGGGCCCAGTAGTCTTCTTAAAACATTGTTTACGTAGGAAACCTTTCTCTCTTTGAGTTTCACGTGTTTTCACAAGCTTCAGTTCCGTGGGAAGAGATGAGGGCAGGCAGACAGGAGAGGAGACGTTCTCAGCACACGCTGTTTTTCTCTGTTCAAATCCTTTGTTGTAAGTTCAAATTCAAAAACTCCAGCCAGCTAGTCATGTGACTAAAACTGGTTTGACCACTTCTGTATATTGGGGAAGCAACTGCTGGGTCCCCATTGTTTCAACACTGTCTGGTACTATACAAATGTCCTTCTAGTCAGGGCTGGCAATTTTTAAGTTTTTGTTCATGTGACGAAATACTGTGTGCCTCAATCTTGGCAGATGAAGGGTTTGCTTGACAATATATATATAGTCAAACCCCTAGCAATTTTGAGTCAGAGTTGTCAAATGTAATTCTTGACGGCTTCATAAATCAGTGTGGAAAAGACACAAGAAGCAATCCTCATCTTTACCCTGTAGTTGTAAATTAGCCAGACAAAGCACAAAAAGCATAACATGCTTAAAGGCAGTGATCACATATTTTAATATTTATTTTTGGAGCACCAGCAAAACAGTATTTATTGTTCATGCCTAGTTTCTCTAAAGGTATTAAGAGTCAACCACATAGCGTATGACTAGGAATCACATGGAGACCACACAAGGGAGAAGTGGTAGGCTATAGATTAGTTGGGTTTTATGACAATCCAGCAGCTTTCATGGTCAACCCAAGAATTAGCAATTTAATTTCCCAAATTTCCATAGTATGATTTGAAAACTGAGGGCTGAATTTTATGTTTTGAATGCCTGTCCTGCTGTCGGGCACGGAGTCAGGCACCAAGCACGTCGGGGGAAGGAGCGGCCGGCCGCATGCGATTCAGCAGCAGCCGGCCAATTAAACCTAACAAGCCGTGATCTCCGACCAATTGCGTGGTCAGCGTTGGGCCTGGAGGGGCGGAGCACAGTGTCTGGTGACACCTCCACAGGATCTGGCCCCATTTTTAAATGGCTGCCAACCCTGCATTGAACTCTGCATTGGAAAGGCCTGGAAGAGAAGGAGGTGACATCAGTTGATTAGAGATGGCTGACAGGAAACCCCGTGCAGCCCTATGCTTTCCGGATGCCTCCCTCCACATATGACTACAGGCTGTCAGGGAGAGGAGAAACATTTTGTTCCCAAGGGGCGGGAGGAGGAGACCGGTGAGCCAAACCAAGCAGTTCTGGCTCCAGATCACAGAGAGAGAGAGAGAGATACAGCACTGAAACAGGCCCTTCGGCCCACCGAGTCTGTGCCGACCATCAACCACCCATTTATACTAATCCTACACTAATCCCATATTCCTACCAAACATCCCCACCTGTCCCTATATTTCCCTACCACCTACCTATACTAGTGACAATTTATAATGGCCAATTTACCTACCAACCTGCAAGTCTTTTGGCTTGTGGGAGGAAACCGGAGCACCCGGAGAAAACCCACGCAGACACAGGGAGAACTTGCAAACTCCACACAGGCAGTACCCAGAATTGAACCCGGGTCCCTGGAGCTGTGAGGCTGCAGTGCTAACCACTGCGCCACTGTGCCACCCTGTGAGGAGGTCAGCAGCTGCAGCATAACCCCGTGCACATGGGTACACTGCCGCAAGCGGTTCAATGACCTCATCCGGGCTGCGAAACTGAGTATCATTGAATCTCTTCATCCTCTTGAGCCTTTCATCTGGTGAAGTAGGATGTTGCATTTTGATAAGAGCTATCTATGCCCCAAATATTGGCAAAGGGACAGGGGATGCAACATGTCAGTCAGCGGCCTGTCACGGTGGCCCTGAAAGCAGGCCCCTTGTCATATTTAAATCTTGTGAGATCCCTGGGAAAGGAACACATGTAGGAGGCGTCTGTGCCATCATCAGTGGTAACTGCACTGCCAGCAGTCTGTGTTGGGATTGAGGTTGCTAGGGGTCCAACATCTCCCCTCTGTCTGCGGGAGAAGATAGCACATAATTGTAGGGAGCGGGTGAAGACACGAGGTGGACTGCCATTGCTGCATGTCCTTACACCAGTGGAGGAGGAGTCCATGGAGCTTTCCGGGCTGCAGGATGGAAGGAGATATACAGACAGAGAGACAGGGCCACCTGCCCAAGATAGTAAGTACGGTCTACATGGGGCACAATGCTGTATCTGCAATGATGGAGCCATGCTGCTCATCAGGCATCTGGTGCACACAGGGGTCTGCATTGTAGGGGTGTCTGCAATGGAGGAATGGCAGGCCCTTGACCGTTACATGTATTTGTTCTGTCATGCAGGTCAAGCTGTGTCAAATCGGACACCAGTGGCAAATGCTGCAGGTCCTGACACCTCTGAGGCGGAGGAAGGAACTTTAGAAGGGAAGGAAGAACTCTCAGAGGGTCCATCGGCACCTCGTACTCCTGCACCCTCCACCCTCCACCAGTGCAGATACCCACACATCAGTGGGTTTGTTCTTGCGTTTAGATCTGGGCATACAACCCAGTGAGTGTAACACACATGTACCTGAGCAGCTGACAGAGGCAGTGATAACTCAGACCTCTGACTGTGGGAGGCCAGGTCCATGCTGAGCCCCAGGTTCATGACGTTTTTCTGCTTTTCACAGCAACAAGGGAAATGCTGGCGTTGCAGCGAGAGATGCGGCAACATCTGGCAGTGATGCCAGAGGCAATGTGTGCCCAAGCGTGGTTGATGGAGGAGTCCATCCAGGTCTTGAGCTCGACATTGTCTCTGACTGGTGCACAAATGGCCTCCTCCTTTGAGAGATTTGTGGCTCTGATGGAGAGCCACATCCAGCAGAGCACTCAGTGTTTGCTGGATATTCATGCAGATCTCCATACTTACATCCTGACATGGGTGCAAGGCGGCAGTGGCAAGGCGAGAGGGGGACATGGGACCTCGAGTCACCACCAGGTCCTCTGTCTACTGTAGTCAGCAGGGAGGTAGAAGTCTGCCTTGCTAGGGAGGAGGAGCGTCTGCCTCCCACTGCTGGGGGCTCCTCTCAGGGTGCTCCTGGTGCGGGCAAAGGCTCCTCTGCACCTCCGCCTTTGTCACCAGTTCATCCAACATCCCAGTCAAAAGAGGGCAGTACTGCTTCTTTGCAGGAGGCCTTCAGCATGCCAGGGCTCTCTAGGCCTGAGGCATTCTGAGGATGGCTGCCAAGGTCATCCGTAGCCACGGGGCACCAAGCTCAGTCGGCAGCCTCCACCTCAGGCAGCAGGTGCAGGGGCAGCACTGTGTAAGAGTACACGTAAACAAATTATGAAATGTAATTAGAGTCACTGGGTTTTCACGGGTGACCATTTGTCAATCATTACACTGTCCATTTCCATTATGGTACCTCCTTTTGTGCCAACCACCACCCCCTCTCTCTCCTCTTCGCCCTTCTGCCTTGTCCAGAGGCCACTGAGGTCTCTCCTGCAGCTGCTGCAGTGCCACTGAAGGTGCCTGGCCCTCCCTCCTGCTCAGGTGCACTTCGTCTTCAATGACATTCCCGAAGCCTGGGTGAATGAGGCCCATGATAAGTGGCCTTTCCCTGAAAGGCAGTCTTCCCCTGCCTGTGCCCCCCTCTTGATGCCCACACTTGTGATTCTTGCCCAGGTGTCACTTGCCCATTGCCCTCTTGAATTGGCACCCCCTGAAGCACAGACAACCTTCCCTTCACTGCTGACACACTTTCTGGCTTGACCCTTCACTGCATCAAAGTCTCTAGTAAGAAGCTGGAGGTGATCGCTGATGCTTTGAGGGCTCAACTCTAGAGCCTCACCAGATCAGCTCTGTGCGAATGTTTAATAAGACAATACATCATTAAGGAAGGAATGGTGAAAGGAAGGTCTTTATTGGATAATGTACAAGGATCATAAAAGATCAAATGAAACACAAAAGTATAAGGGCATCGTGAGCCTCCCTTGCGCATCTCTCATGTCCAATATCATGTTGCCCCTGGGGTTCTTCATCTGGCCTAGCTTGCCCATCTTTCCTCTCCATATCCTCATCGTCCGAGAAGGCAATCTGCTCCTCACTTTCCTCGTTGCTCATCGGCTCCTCCCTCTGCAGGATCAGGTTGTGCAAGACAATGTGCAGACCAATGGTCTTTTCGATGGTTGCTCCCGTTGTCCAGTGGCAGGAGTTGTACCTCTCCTGTACATCTGTGTGTGGGTTTCTCACGGGCGTCAGTAGTCATGTCCTCAGTGGTTGGCTCTGGTCGCCAAGGATCCATCCCTGAAGGCTGTAGGGAGGGAGGAAAAGTTCAGGAACCTGGGACTGACTCAAGTCTAGGCATCATGGCAACTTCTCGGGAAGCATGCGCAGACCTGCAGGATCCGTTTACGGTGGTCACACATCAGTTGTACATTGAGGGAGTAGAAACCTTTCCTCTTGATGAAGGCCATTGGCTGGTGATACAGAGCCTTGATGCCCATATGTGTGCAGTCGATACAAACTGCACCTGAGGGAATTCAGTGATGGCACCAAAACCAATGGCCCTCTCTGCTTGTGAGTTGGGATCTGTGCGGAAGCTCACATGGTCTCCAGCCCTCCTGAAAAGGGCATTGGTGACCGTGATGTGCCAATGTGCTGCAGAATGTGAGATTCCACACATGAACCCTGTGGATCCCTGGAATGATCCGGTGGCATAGAAGATCAGCACCACCACTGGCATTGAATTCCCACCCTGTCCCCTGGGGCACAGCTCATCCTGCATCATGGCTCACAGGTCAGTGACGGCCTCCCTGGAGAGGCGTCGTTTCCATTGGCAATGCCTCTTGGACATCTGCAGGTATTTGAGCCTTGACCTGCAGGATATCTCCTCTGCACCAAGCACCTCCCCCTCTCTCTCCTTTTTGCTCTTCTGCCATGTCTGGAGGCTGCTGAGGTCTCTCCTGTGGCTGCTGCAGTGCCACTGAAGGTGTCTGGCCCTCCCTCCTACTCAGGTGCACTTCGTCTTCAACAATGTCCCTGAAGCCTGGGTGAATGAGGCCCATGGTAAGTGGCCTCTCCCTGGAAGGCAGTCTTCCCCTGCCTGTGTCCCCCTCTTGATGCCCACACTTGTGACCCTTGCCCAGGTGTCACTTGCCCATTGCCCTCTTGAATTGGCCCCCCTGAAGCACAGACAACCTTTGCCTCACTGCTGACACACTAAGGTCAGCCTTCCATCGGGGCCCTTCCAGGCCCTCGATGTTTGCCAATCAGATAGCCTCCCCTTCCAGGCAGGCATGATCTGCTGCCTTGATGTTGCTTCCTTGAAGGAGGAGACACTCTGAACCCCCATGAGACCAATTTGCCATTTATAAAATAGTATCTCTTTCAGTTGGCTATTGAACTAACTTAATTACCTGCCCACCATGTCACCGTCGGACTTCTGTCCTGCATGTTTGCCACCATGGATAAAATTGGGATGGGACATCATGATGTCGGATTTCCTGTCTGACATATCCTGTACCAATTTTATATCCCGCCATGCCTCCATAGCCATCCACATCGTTCCCTTAAAATTCAGCCCATAATTTTTGGTGAGCTAGTCCAGTAACATAACCAATAGACTACATACCTAAAATAATGATCATGGTTAACATGGTCTGGGGATTCAATTATACCAGATAACAGAAGGTAGGTTTATAACTTCAAAAGGGCTAAATTAACAAATAACTGAGGGAAGAATTAAAATAAATGATTAGAGGAGGATGTTTGTCAACATTTCAGTCGAAGACTGGAACACCTTTAAAATAATAATGCTGAGCATGCAGGGCAAATACATACTAAAATCAGCAAACTCAGACTAAACAAGCATGGCGACAAATCGGTTGAAAACAAATTAAAGTGAAATAGAAGAAAAGTTACCTCTACAAATCTTGCACAGGAAAAGGGAAAGAGTTTTAATAGGATGAATCTAGGATCATGCAGAACCATGTCAAAATATTGATGAGAGGGGAAAAGAGAACTAGAATAAAACACCTGTGGAGGTAAAGCATAAGTGTCGAAAATCATTTCCGTATAGTAGCAGGAGGACTGTCAGAGAAGAGGTGAGAACTTTAAAAGATGTAAACTATACCAAATGATTACTTCCTCAACGTATTCACAAGGAAAGAAGTTAGCCTCCTGCCCTCCTCAAAAAAGAGTAGCATTGCATAATTCAAGTTTTTGGTATAAGTGAGATGGGAATCCCAGACAAGTTGAAAGGGCATAAAACATATAAATCCCTGTAAATAGATGGTATTTATTACAGTGTTAAGTGATAATAGTAAGAAGATTTGCACAGTTCTTTATGTTGCACTGGAGGAAGTTATTATTCGTTCAGGACTGGATGCCAGAGTAGCAGTTTGATAGCACAGAGGCAATTGAGTGGTTGAAGAAGGTAGTAAAAAAGCAGAACGAGGTGTCTGCTGATGCTTCTGGGGTTTATGTTGCCAAATGACAGCAGATAGATAGCACAGCTGACTGGGAGAAGACTCGGAGGGCAGAGTTCCGGACCAGTAAGTATAAAAAACTTACCTCTGGTAAAAAAACTGACAGTGACGTCACAGGAAAGCTGTGACCTGATTGGCTGGCAGGGAATTTGTACTGAATTTGAAAATAAAACATTGATAAAAATTGATTAAAACCCTAATTAACAAATTAATAAGTAGAGTAACTCAACCAGAGGGAGAAGATTACTGTATTTAGTTAGCATTTAATATTTATAGTAGGAATCTAGCACGAGGGACCATATAGTTAATTATAACAATTTAGTAAGGATTTAATAAGTATTTATTTATTTTAAATTAATTTATTAATTAGTGCTAGAAATGTCAGTTAGAGGGGTGAAGTGCTTCACCTGTGAGATGTGGGAGGTCCGTGACGCTTCCAGTGTACCCAGTTGCAGCTCCTCACAGACGGCATGGATCGGTTGGAGCGGCAACTGGATGCACTTAGGAGCATGCAGGTGGCGGAAAGCGTCATAGACAGGAGTTTTAGAGAAGTAGTTACACCCAAGGTGCAGGCAGATAGATGGGTGAGCGCTAGAAGGGGCAGGCAGTCTGTGCAGAAATCTCCTGTGGCTATCTCCCTCTCTAACAAGTATACCGTTTTGTATACTGTTGGGGGGGGATGGCCTATCAGGGGAAAACAGCAGCAGCCAGAGCAGTGGCACCACGGCTGGCTCTGTTGTTCAGCAGGGAGGAACAAAGCGCAGAAGAGCAATAGTTATAGCGGGACTCTATAGTCAGGGGCACAGAAAGGCACTTCTGTGGATGTGAAAGAGACTCCAGGATGGTATGTTGCCTCCCTGGTGCCAGGGTCAAGGATGTCTCTGAACGGACAGGGGGCATTCTGAAGGGGGAGGGTGAACAGCCAGAGGTTGTGGTACACATCGGAGCAACGACATAGGCAGGAAGAGTGACGAGGTCCTGCAGGGGGAGTTTAGGGAGTTTGGTAGAAAGTTAAAAGACAGGACCTCTAGGGTTGTAATCTCGGGATTACTCCCTGTGCCATGTGCCAGTGAGGCTAGAAATAGGAAGATAGTGCAGCTCAACACGTGGCTGAACAGCTGGTGTAGAAGGGAGGGTTTCAGATATCTGGACTATTGGGATCTCTTCAGGGAGAGGTGGGACCTGTACAAGAAGGACGGGTTGCATCTAAACTGGAGAGGCACAAATATCCTGACTGCGAGGTTTGCTGACGTCACTCGGGACGGTTTAAACTAGTGTGGCAGGGGGATGGGAACCAGAGCAGTAGGACTGCAAGTGAAATAAATGAGGGGGAACTAGTAAATAAGGCCAGTAAGACTAAGAGGAAGGGCAGGCAGGGAGATGTTGCGGAACACAGCGGGACTGGTGGTCTGAAGTGCATTTGTTTCAATGCGAGAAGTATAACAGGTAAGGCAGATGAACTTAGAGCTTGGATTAGTACTTGGAACTATGATGTTGTTGCTATTACAGAGACTTGGTTGAGGGAAGGACAGGATTGGCAGCTAAATGTTCCAGGATTTAGAAGCTTCAGGTGGGATAGAGGGGGATGTAAAAGGGGTGGGGGAGTTGCATTACTTGTTAAGGAGAATATCACAGCTGTACTGCGGGAGGACACCTCGGAGGGGTCGTGCAGCGAGACAATATGGGTGAAGCTCAGGAATAGGAAGGGTGCAGTCACGATGTTGGGGTTTTCTACAGGCCTCCCAACAGCCAGCGGGAGGTAGAGGAGCAGATATGTAGACAGATTTTGGAAAGATGTAAAGGTAACAGGGTTGTAGTGGTGGGTGATTTTAACTTCCCCAATATTGACTGGGACTCATTTAGTGCTAGGGGCTTGGATGGGGCAGAATTTGTAAGGAGCATCCAGGAGGGCTTCTTGAAACAATATGTAGATAGTCCAAGTAGGGATGGGGCCGTACTGGGCCTGGTATTGGGCAATGAGCCCGGCCAGGTGGTCAAAGTTTCAGAAGGGGAGCATTTCAGGAACAGTGACCATAATTAGTGCAAATAGTTTGGATGGAGTAGTTTTTGTCAGGTGTGTCCAGGAAGGTTTCCTGACTCAATATGTAGATAGGCCGACTAGAGGGGAGATTATGTTGGACTTGGTGCTTGGCAACGAACCAGGCCAGGTGGCAGATCTATCGGTGGGAGAGCATTTTGGTGATGGTGATCACAACTTCCTGACCTTTACTATAGTCATGGAGAGGGACAGGAGCAGACGGGATGGGAAAATATTTAATTGGGGGAGGGGGAATTACAATGCTATTAGGCAGGAACTGGGGAGCATAAATTGGGAACAGATGTTCTCAGTGAAATGTACGACAGAAATGTGGAGGTTGTTCAGGGAGCACTTGCTGTGACTGCTGGATAGGTTTGTCCCGATGAGGCAAGGAAGGGATGGTAGGGTGAAGGAACCTTGAATGACAAGAGATGTGGAACAGCTAGTCAAGAGGAAGAAGGAAGCTTACTTAAGATTGAGGAAGCAAGGATCAGACAGGGCTCTAGAGGGTTACAAGGTAGCCAGGAAGGAACTGAAGAATGGACCTAGGAGAGCTAGAAGGGGACATGAAAAAGTCTTGGCGGGTAGGATTAAGGAAAATCCCAAGGCATTCTACACTTATGTGAGGAACAAGAGGATGGCCAGAGTGAGGGTAGGGCCGATCAGGGATAGTGGAGGGAACTTGTGCCTGGAGTCGGAGGAGGTAGGGGAGGTCCTAAATGAATACTTTGCTTCAGTATTCACTAGTGAGAGGGAACTGGTCGTTTGTGAGGACAGCGTGGAACAGGCTGATATGCTCGAACAGGTTGAGGTTAAGAGGGAGGATGTGCTGGAAATTTTGAATGATATGAGGACAGATAAGTCCCCGGGGCCAGACGGGATATACCCAAGGATATTACGGGAAGCGAGTAAAGAGATTGCTGCACCTTTGGTGATGATCTTTGCGTCTTCACTGTCCACTGGAGTAGTACCGGATGATTGGAGGGTGGCAAATGTTGTTCCCTTGTTCAAGAAAGGGAATAGGAATAACCCTGGGAATTATAGACCAGTCAGTCTTACGTCGGTAGTGGGCAAATTATTGGAGAGGATTCTGAGAGACAGGATTTATGATTATTTGGAAAAGCATGGTTTGATTAGAGACAGTCAGCATGGCTCTGTAAGGGGCAGGTCATGCCTCACAAGCCTTATTGAATTCTTTTAAGATGTGACAAAACACATTGATGAAGGAAGAGCAGTGGATGTGGTGTATATGGATTTTAGCAAGGCGTTTGATAAGGTTCCCCATGGTAGGCTCATTCAGAAAGTAAGGAGGCATGGGATTCAGGGAAAGTTGGCTGTCTGGATACAAAATTGGCTGGCCCATAGAAGTCAGAGGGTGGTAGTAGATGGAAAGTATTCAGCATGGAGCTCGGTGACCAGTGCTTTTCCACAAGGATCTGTTCTGGGACCTCTGCTCTTTGTGATTTTTATAAATGACTTGGATGAGGAAGTGGAAGGCTGGGTTAGCAAGTTTGCCGATGACACGAAGCTTGCTGGAGTTGTGGATAGTGTGGAAGGCTGTTATAGGTTGCAACGGGACATTGACAGGATGCAGAGCTGGGCTGAGAAGTGGCAGATGGAGTTCAACCTGGAAAAGTGTGAAGTGATTCATTTTGGAAGGTCGAATTTGAATGCGGAATACAGGCTTAAAGACAGGATTCTTGGTAGTGTGGAGGAACAGAGGGATCTTGGGGTCCATGTCCATAGATCCCTCAACGTTGCCACCCAAGTTGATAGGGTTGTTAAGAAGGCGTATGGTGTGTTGGCTTTCATTAACAGGGGGATTGAGTTTAAGAGCCGCGAGGTTATGCTGCAGCTCGATAAGGCCCTGGTTCGACCACACTTGGAATATTGTGTTCAGTTCTGGTCGCCTCATTATAAGAAGGATGTGGAAGCTTTAGAGAGGGTGCAGAGGAGATTTACCAGGATGCTGCCTGGACTGGAGGGCATGTCCTACGAAGAAAGATTGAGGGAGCTAGGGCTTTTCTCATTGGAGCGAAGAAGGATGAGAGGTGACTTGACAGAGGGGTACAAGATGATGAGAGGCATAGATAGAGTGGATAGTCAGAGACTTTTTCCCAGGGTGGAAAGGGCTATCACCAGGGGGCATAATTTTAAGGTGATTGGAGGAAGGTTTCGGGGAGATGTCAGAGGTAGGTTCTTTACACAGAGAGTGGTGGGTGCGTGGAATGCGCTGCCAGCGGTGGTAGTAGAAGCAGATACATTAGGGGCATTTAAGCGACTCTTGGATAGGTACATGAATGATAGTAGAATGAAGGGTAAGTAGTTAGTTTGATCTTAGAGTAGGTTAAAGGTTTGGCACAACATCGTGGGCCGAAGGGCCTGTACTGTGCTGTACTGTTCTATGTTCTATGTTCTATAATTCCATAAGTTTTAAGGTACTTGTGGATGAGGATAAGCGTAGTCCTTGGGTGAAGGTGCTAAATTGGGGGAAGGCTAATTATAACAATATTAGGCAGGAACTGAAGAATTTAGATTGGGGGCGGCTGTTTGAGGGTAAATCAACATCTGACATGTGGGAGTCTTTCAAACGTCAGTTGATTAGAATCCAGGACCAGCATGTTCCTGTGAGGAAGAAGGATAAGTTTAGCAAGTTTCGGGAACCTTGGATAACGAGGGATATTGTGAGCCTAGTCAAAAAGAAAAAGGAAGCATTCGTAAGGGCTGGAAGGCTAGGAACAGACGAATCCCTTGAGGAATATAAAGACAGTCGGAAAGAACATAAGCAAGGAGTCAGGAAGGCTAAAAGGGGTCATGAAAAGTCATTGGCAAACAGGATTAAGGAAAATCCCAAGGCTTTTTATACATATATAAAGAGCAAGAGGGTAACTAGGGAAAGGGTTGACCCACTCAAGGACAGAGAAGGGAATCTATGTGTGGAGCCAGAGGAAATGGGCGAGGTACTAAATGAGTGCTTTGCATCAGTATTCACCAAAGAGAAGGACTTGGTGGATGATCAGCCTAGGGAAGGGAGTGTAGATAGTCTCAGTCATCTCATTATCAAAAAGGAGGAGGTGTTGGGTGTCTTGCAAAGCATTAAGGTAGATAAGTCCCCAGGGCTTGATGGGATCTGCCCCAGAATGCTGAGGGTGGCAAGGGAAGAAATTGCTGGGGCCTTAACAGAAATCTTTGCATCCTCATTGGCTACCGGTGAGGTCCCAGAGGACTGGAGAATAGCCAATGTTGTTCCTTTGTTTAAGAAGGGTAGCAAGGATAATCCAGGAAATTTTAGGCCAGTGAGCCTTACGTCAGTGGTAGGGAAATTATTAGAGAGGATTCTTCGGGACAGGATTTACTCCCATTTGGAAACAAACAAACTTATTAGCGAGAGACAGCATGGTTTTGTGAAGGGGAGGTCGTGTCTTACAAATTTGGTTGAGTTTTTTGAGGAAGTGACAAAAGATGATTGATGAAGGAAGGGCAGTGGATGTTATCTATATGGATTACAGTAAAGCCTTTGACAAGGTCCCTCATGGCAGACTGATACAAAAAGTGAAGTCACATGGGATCAGAAGGGAGCTGGCAAGATGGATACAGAACTGGCTCAGTCATAGAAGACAGAGGGTAGCAGTGGAATGGTGCTTTTCTGAATGGAGGGATGTGACTAGTGGTGTTCCGCAGGGATTCGTGCTGGGACCTTTGCTGTTTGTAGTATATATAAATGATTTGGAGGAAAATGTAGCTGGTCTGATTAGTAAGTTTGCGGACGACATAAAGGTTTGTGGAGTTGTGGATAGTGATGAGGATTGTCAGAGGATACAACAGGATATAGATCGGTTGGAGACTTGGGCGGAGAAATGGCAGATGGAGTTTAATCCGGACAAATGTGAGGTAATGCATTTTGGAAGGTCTAATGCAGGTGGGAAGTATACAGTAAATGGCAGAACCCTTAGGAGTATTGACAGGCAGAGAGATCTGGGCGTACAGGTCCACAGGTTACTGAAAGTGGCAACGCAGGTGGATAAGGTAGTCAAGAAGGCATACGGCATGCTTGCCTTCATCAGTCGGGGCATAGAGTATAAAAATTGGCAAGTCATGCTGCAGTTGTACAGAACTTTAGTTCGGCCACACTTAGAATATTGCGTGCAATTCTGGTCGCCACACTACCAGAAGGACATGGAGGCTTTGGAGAGGGTACAGAAGAGCTTTACCAGGATGTTGCCTGGTCTTGAGGGCATTAGCTATAAGGAGAGGTTGGATAAACTCGGATTGTTTTCACTGGAACGATGGAGGTGGAGGGGCGACATGATAGAGGTTTACAAAGTTATGAGCGTCATGGACAGAGTGGATAGTCAGAAGCTTTTTCCCAGGGTGGAAGAGTCAGTTACTAGGGGACATAGGTTTAAGGTGAGAGGGGCAAAGTTTAGAGGGGATGTGCGAGGCAAGTTCTTTACACAGAGGGTGGTGAGTGCCTGGAACCTGCTGCCGGGGGAGGTGGTGGAAGCAGGAACGATAGCGACATTTAAGAGGCATCTTGACAAATACATGAATAGGAAGGGAATAGAGGGATACGGTCCCCGGAAGAGCAGAAGGTTTTAGTTTCGGCAGGCATCAAGATCGGCGCAGGCTTGGAGGGCCGATTGGCCTGTTCCTGTGCTGTACTGTTCTTTGTTCTTTATAGATGAAGAAAAGATAGCAGCCAAGGATAGACCCTTGAAGGATTCCTGAGGTGACAGCGCAAGATGGGAACAGAAGCTATTGCTGGATTCAGAAAGGTATGAATGGACCCATGTGAGGGCAGTATGGAGCTCGATGACAGAGGAGAAGAGCTGGAGGATAATATGATTGATTATGTTGAACATTGTAGAGAGGTTGAGAAGGCTGAGAAAAGATAATACCCCATGGCCACAATCACAGGATGTTTTGCGTGATTTTCATTAAGAATGTTTTGCTGCTGTGAAATGGTGGAAGCCAGACTGGAATGATTCAAACAGGAAGTTACAGGAAAGATGGGCAAGAAGCTGAGAGAAAACAACACGTTCAAGAACGTTTAGCTGCACTATGTTCAAATACAGAGGCTGCCATTTTCTGACATGCCCTTTGAAGGAATGGTATTCAATCATACTGGTAAATCAAGAACCTGTCCATTTCCCACATTATTTTCAATGTTATATGCTTTTTCATTGGTACAATTTTTTAATGTTCCTGGTTTCTCATTCTCAATTGGACTCAGTGCTAGACTTGACCCTGAAGATTTTTATACGCCTTTTATGTAAGGGGCTAAAGCAGCTAGAAACATTTTTATCTGGAAGGGAAGCTGAGTGAGCGATTGCATTTTCCCAGGTTCATCATAACTTGGGACAAATGCGAAAGACATTTTCTAGTATCTGGAGAAATGCCAAGGTAATAACAATAACAACTTGTATTCATGTGGTGTCTCAAATATAAAAATGTCCCAAGGCAGTTCACAGACAGATATAAGGAAGAGAGAGATTAAGAGCGACTAAAAGCTTGGCCAAAGAGATGGGTTTTGAGATGTTTGGAGAAGGATATGTAGAAATAGGACTACTGCTTGGGTGGTGGATAATTACCAACACAGACTGTTGGACCAAACTGCCTGTTTCCATGTTGTAATTTCTATACAATTCTAGGAGGTTACAGAGATTGGGTTGAATGAGGCCTCTGGAGGATTTAAAAGCAAAGACAAGGATTTTAAATTTAATGCATTGGAGACTTGGGGAATCAATTTAAATCAGTGAGACCAGGAGGATTAGAAAGTAGGACTTAGTGCAGGATAGGATACACGTGGCAGAGTTTCAAACAAGTTGGTGTTTATGGATGGTGACAGATTGGAAGTCAGGAGGAGAGCATTACAATAACCAAATCTTGACAATGAAGGTACGTGTAAGGGTTTTAATAATGAAGGGCCTTGCTGTAGGAATGGAGAGAGGTAATGCTGCCCAGAGTTGAACAGAATGCTAATCTTGGGAGTGGTCTGCATCAGCCTTCGGATATGTGCTTCATCTACATAAGATGTGGCCTTAATGGAAATATTCCTATCTTACAAGTGAGAGACAGAGTTTGCAAAAAACTTTTACCTTTTATGGCTACAGTTTTGCATAGTACAGGAGGCGCAGGACACAATTACAGTGGGGGACTTTGCATATAGCAATTTCAAGTTCCACTGACATAAGAGTGCTGCTAGCAGACACACAGTGCTAGTGCATTTGGAAATTGTTGGCACCAGGAACAATGTAGTCAGTGGAAGTGGGAGAAGAGGAAGAAACAAGATCTGGGCTGGTTGTGAGCGCACCTTGCATATCAACTGGACAGGGATTGGTATGCCTTCAGATGGCAATTGATACAGGAGCAAAAGGCATTTATTATGTCTTTTGAAACTAACATGAGTGACTCACAGCAGCTCTTTCTGTAAATGTCCAACGTCGCTGCAGTCCTGTAGGCTTTATCCAAATGATCCTCCCCCTTAACATACAGCATGCTCACTCCTCTTTATATGGTGAAACATTGCAGCATGCAGCAGTTAACGATGTTTTTGGAGACTTTGGCTGGATTAGTGACCAGTACTCCACCTGACCAGCACAAACAACAAAATTGTTGCTTCAATATCCCTTCAGTGTGCTTGACAGTAACTTGGTGGATGAGCGTCATTGTTTCTGTGGTGAGTGCTCCTGTGGGGTTTTTAATTAGGGTCATCTGCTTTGGCTGCAAATAGAAGTACTGGTCTCCAACAAAACCATCTGTTTGTTCTCTCAGGACCTTCAAATAATGAAGGAAATGTAAACTGTAGCATGTTGAACGCATTCTGGCTTCTCCTCAGACAACAGGCATTAACATGCAGGATCACATTTCTGTGGTCTGAAAAGGCCTGTAATTTTATGTCATGGTATCTCTTCATGTTCTTGTATATATGTTGGAGTTGATGGGTGGAGTCTTGCTGGAAAACTAGCCAGGTGGCAAAAGTTCTGAACCCCTCCAGTTGGTGTATCCTTTCCACTGGAAAGGAAGAAAGGGTTCTCAGGCAAACATGTTGTCAGTTATGTGTTTTATACAAGACTGGCTTATTGGGCACATATACCTTGCTGTGGCCTAGAAAGATCCTGTGGCATAGAAGCTTAATTCTATAAGCTATTCTTCATAGCTATGGGTAGAGCATTTCTAGTCTTTGTCTATAAATCAGCTTGCAGCAAGTGGAATAGGTTGGTCACTGCCTCAGCAGTGAAGTGGAAGTGCTAACAACAGGCATCCTGCCATCCAAATAGGGTGCTTAATCTGTAAACACAGGTTCTTGGACATTGGAGATTGAAGTGTCTTCGCATCTGAAATGTTGTCCTCTCAGGCAGCGCTTCTTCTCATCAATTTATGCATCGCTATAGGAGTTTTCTTAGCTGCAATTTGTACTGCAGCCATTAATTACCAAGACTGCAGGAAAGAATGTCTTGGCAAAGAGAAGACTTGCACAAAAAGGTAAAGGTGTGGAGCTACATAAAAGTATGCAAGATGTTCAATGTCCAAGCAGAGAATTGCTCACTGCAAATAAACCAGATATATCAGTCAAAGAAATAGCAGCAATGTGGTTTTAAGAGACACTCCAAATCAAGCCAGGTCTGCTTTCCTTTCATGCATCTATATTATTGGGGTCTAGTGCACACTGGGTGTGGAGCCTTAACTTTGGCACCTACTTTGAGCATCTGACCTTGTTCCACCCACTTGCCTCTCCTTTAAAATTGTTGTTTTCTACTTCCCTCCCCAAGACTCATCCCGAGTTTCTCACCAAGATAGCTTCATTTCTTTCCTTCCTCAGCTATGACATCTGCTCTCTCTCTCTCTATTTCTTTCCCAGTAAATTACTGATCACCCAATTTTCCTTCCTAGACCCTTGATAGCTGACATTGCTTCAATACCACCACCATTAACACACTCCTCAAAAAACCACCCTCGACCACTCCATCTTTGGAAACTATTACCCCATCTGCAGTCTCCTTTTCTTCTCTAAAGTCCTTGAATGTGTTGATGGCTTCCAAATCCTTCTAATCAGATCTCCATTCTGTCACCGCACTGAAGCTGCCATAATCAAAATATTAGGCTAGGCCCCCACCTGCCAAGAATGAGGCACATTTATTTTGTCATGAACATTGATTTTAAACTGTTGCTGGAGTGAAGAAAGGACTTGTTAAAAAGATCAGCCGTGGCTGGAAAACACATTTGCATATTAACAGATGGTGCTTGGAAAGACAAAGGACCATTCTCTGAGACTGGATAGGCGAGGGTTGTTTTCCTTAGAGCAGAGAAGGGAGACCTGATAGAGGTATACAAAATAATGAGGGGCATGGATAGGGTAGATAGGAAGAAACTTTTCCCCTTAGCAGAGGGGTCAATAACCAAGGGGCACAGATTTAAGGTAAGGGGCAGGAGGTTTAGAGGAGATTTGAAGAAAACATTTTTCACCCAGAGAGTGGTTGGAATCTGGAATGCACTGCTTGAAGGGGTGGTAGAGGCAGGAACCCTCACAGCATTTAACAAGTATTTAGATGAAAACTTGAAATGCCATAGCATACAAGGCTATGGGCCAAGTGCTGGAAAATGGGATTCGAATGGATAGGTGCTTGATGGTTGGCATGGACATGATGGGCCGAAGGCCTGTTTCTGTACTGTATAGCTCCATGACTCTATGACTCTGTGACATTCAACCCACAATAGATCTTGATCACCAGGTATTGTGTGTAAGAGGAGCATTCCAGAGACTGCTAAGGTCATACAATCCAAGACGTAGTCAGAACAGTTAGTCACATGACTAACCTGCTTGGCAACCTGGGTTTTTCTGAATTATGCAAACAGTTTGAACTCAGAGTGTCTGTTTGCTCCTGGACTGAAAAGATCACTCCTGGTTGGCTCTCAATCTATTTCTCACAGAACTCCAAATCCACTGAAAACACATGAACCCCAAGAGAGAAAAGTCTCCTACAGTGAACAAGGTTTAAGAAGAATACTGGGCCCCAACAAAAAGCAAGATCTACCTGCAATCAAGTGACCTTGAAGACCCGTAATAATAACCCTCTTCAGATATTGCCTCAAACTTTTCCACTTTATTTTTCTGCTGCTCTTTTCTGTCCCTATCTGCATGTGTGTATCACGCATGCATGCTAGCTTGGGCGCATTGTGCATCCGTAGGCGTTAACCGAATTAGAGTTTAAGTTTAATAAATTTTAACTTTTCTTCTTTAAACCTAAGAAAACCTGTTTGTGCTGGTTTCTTTGCCTTTTAGTTGGAAAGTGGTGAACAAGGATTCACAAAGGGGGAGCTAAAAACGAAAGAAATTGGAAGTGGGACGCCAAATTTTTCCCAATCAATAAAAGCGCAAGATTTCAATACAAGTTTTCTTGTGGTTGTGTGTGTTTGAATACTACCATGTCTGCGACTGAAGCTCGTAGCTCCCCAAGCCAAGGTAAAGTAACTTGGGATAAGTTAAAAACACTGTCTATGGAGGAGTTGAGGAAAATGGCTGAGCAGTGTGGAATCACTGTACGTGGCAAGGCGAGGAAGTCTGAACTCCTAAGGCTAGGGGCCAACCATTTTTCCCTTGAATCTGAACAAGCAGAAACAGGGTTAGAAGCAGACCCAGACAGGGTACTGCTAGCAAAGATACAATTGGAACAAAGGAAACTTGAATTAGAAGACAGGGAAAGAGAAAGACAGAGACAGGAGAGGGAGAAAGATAGAGCCTTCCAGAAGGAACGTGAAGAGAAAGAGAGGGGAGAGGGAGAGAAAGACAGGAGCAGGAACGAGAGAGAGAAAAGAGAGAGAGAGAGAAAGAATATTCTGGAAGGAATACGAAGAAAGAGAGCTGAAGCGGCTTGAGTTAACTAGGGGGCAACAGAGTAACCCCAGTGAAAGAGTGGCCAATATGGAGGAGCGTAATTCAGGGCTGGGTACAGAATTGTTAATAAAAGCAAAATACTGCGGATGCTGGAAATCTGAAACAAAAACAAGAAATGCTGGAATCACTCAGCAGGTCTGGCAGCATCTGTGGAAAGAGAAGCAGAGTTAACGTTTCGGGTCAGTGACCCTTCTTCGGAACTACAGAATTGTTAAACCTAGCTCATCTAATTCCAAAATTCAATGAAGAAGATGTAGAGGTATTTTTGTATCCTTTGAGAAACTGGCAAGGCACCGAAAATGGCCAGCTGAGACTTGGCCTCTTTTACTACAAAGCAAGCTAACTGGAAAAGCCCATGAGCTTTATTCCCTATTGCTAGATGAGAGTTCATCAAATTATGAACTAACCAAAAAATGCGATCCTCGGGACATATGAATTAGTACCCGAAGCCTATCACCAAAAGTTTAGAACCCTCAAGAAGCAAGCTAATCAAACTTATCTGGAATTTGAAAGAAGTAAGCAGCTGGCTTTTGATCAGTGGCTGAGGGCTCTTAAAGTACAGCTCAGCTACGAGAATCTCAGAGAAGTAGTTCTGTTAGAGGAATTTAAACACTCTTCACAAAGACCCATGTAGAGGAGCGGTGGGTCCAGAGAGTCCGGCAAGTGGCCGTTCTGGCCAATGAGTTTGCTTTAATTTATAAGTTGATTGCCCGGGGAGGACCTTTCCTAGTCACCCCCACAAATCTGAAAAGGACAAAGGGTGGGAAGGTAATAGAAGCCCAAGCAGTCCTGGGAGAGAATGGAAAGCAGGAGACACAGGGGACCCTCCTCTAGCCAAAAAGGAAGGTACTGTGAGCAAGAGTGAGACCCGGAGATCTGTGTGCTTCCATTGGAATAAAGCAGAGCATTTAAAAGCTGACTGCTGGAAACTAAAGGGAAAACCTATCCCCCAAGGACATATGGTGAGGTGAGGTGAGAGTGACTGCCCTTGACATCAAGGCAGCATTTGACCGAGTATGGCATCAAGGAGCTCTAGCAAAACTGAGGTCAATGGGAATCAAGGGGAAAACCCTCCGCTGGCTGGAGTCATACCTAGCGCAAAGGAAGATGGTTGTGGTTGTTGGAGGTCAATCATCTGAGCTCCAGGACATCACTGCAGGAGTTCCTCAGGGTAGTGTCCTAGGCCCAACCATCTTCAGCTGCTTCATCAATGACCTTCCTTCAATCATAAGGTCAGAAGTGGGGATGTTCGCGGATGATTGCACAATGTTCAGCACCATTCATGACTCCTCAGATACTGAAGCAGTCCGTGTAGAAATGCAGCAAGACCTGGACAATATCCAGGCTTGGGTTGATAAGTGGCAAGTAACATTCGCGCCACACAAGTGCCAGGCAATGACCATCTCCAACAAGAGAGAATCTAACCATCTCCCCTTGACATTCAACAGCATTACCATCGCTGAATCCCCCACGATCAACATCCTAGGGGTTACCATTGACCAGAAACTGAACCGGAGTAGCCATATAAATACCGTGGCTACAAGAGCAGATCAGAGGCTAGGAATCCCGAGGCAAGTAACTCACCTCCTGACTCCCCAAAACCTGTCCACCATCTACAAGGCACGTCAGGAGTATGATGGAATACTCTCCATTTGCCTGGATGAATGCAGCTCCAACAAGAAGCTGCCCGCTTGATTGGCACCCCATCTACAAACATTCACTCCCTCCACTACCAACGCACAGTGGCAACAGTGTGTACCATCTACAAGATGCACTGCAGCAATGCACCAAGGCTCCTTAGACAGCATCTTCCAAACCTGCAACCTCTACCAACTAGAAGGACAAGGGCAGCAAATACATGGGAACACCACCACTTGCAAGTTCCCCTCCAAGTCACACACCATCCTGACTTGGAACTATATCGCCGTTCCTTCACTGTCGCTGGGTCAAAATCCTGGAACTCCCTTCCTAACAGCACTGTGGGTATACCTACCCCAAATGGACTCCAGCAGTTCAAGAAGGCAGCTCACCACCACCTTCTCAAGGGCAATTAGGGATGGGCAATAAATGCTGGCCTGGTCAGCGTCGCCCACATACCATGAATGAATAAAAAAAAAATCCTTTGCTACCTCTTTCTCACCTCATTCAACGTCACCCAGAGATACAATGTCAAATTCCACAAGTTGGCTGATGATTCCCAGCTCTAACTCTCCATCACCTCTCGCAACCCACCATTGGCTCTTTGTTGCCAGCCTGCTTGTCTGACATTCAGTCCTGGATGTGCTGCATTCTCTCCCAGTTAAACATCGGGTAGATTAAAGCCATCACCGTTGGCCTTCACCACAAACTCTATGTTTTCATGACTGATTCCATTCCCAACCACAATCTCAGGTTGAAACACACAGTTCACACCTCAGCATCTTATTTGACCCCATGCTGAGTTTCCAATACTGTATCCTCTCTGCTTACTTCCACCTACGCTCTACCCAGCCTCAGCTCATCTGCTGTTAAAACCCTCATCCATGCCATGGTCACCTTTAGACTTGATTGTTCCAATGCTTTCCTTGCATTCTCATCCTCGTGTTCAAATCCCTTGATCACCTTTACCCTCTCTATCTCTGTAGCCCATTCCAGCCATACAACATACCCAGAACTCTATGTCCCTTCATCTCTGGCCTCAAGCACTCTCTTCATTCAACCATTGGCAGCATTCCTTCAGCTATCTAGGCCTTAAACTTTGAAATTCCCTCTCTAAAACTTACCATTTCTCTTTCCTCCTTTAAGACTCTGTTTAAAACCTATCTCTTTGACCATATTTTTAGTCCCCCCTGTTATGAAAGTACTTCCATTTTTTAATATTTTTGAGGACTCGTGTTTTAGATTTGTGGAAATGTATTCATTTCTGAAGTGATTCCATAGATGCTGGATTTTGGTTTTTTTAAAGTTCACTGGAAGGACTTTGGGACTTGAGCTTTCTGTTTAAAAACAACCCTTACTGGATGTCACATTTCTTAAGCTAAATAAACAACAGGAGCCTTTGTGACTAGGGGGAGTTGTTTACAGAAAAGTGACATGTCAAAATTTATGGTGGTCAATAGTTGGTTTCGTTTTGGTTTGTTTTGAGTCAGTTGGGGGTCTGCCTGCTGAGAGAAGCACCCAGCCTATCCTTTCTCCACTTCTCTGAGAAACCCTGAGAATCCAGTGTGTGATAGCTGAAACTCCCGATGCCGCATTTCTCCTGGAAGCCCTGCCAGACTAATCCTCAATGTTGCCTGAAGAGAACTGCTCAAAAAAGATCCCAGTGAAAGCTGTCTATGCGTATTTGGGATGTCAGAAAAGGGACAACTGATATCATTCCATATCTTATCCTTTTCCTTCAAGAATTAACAAGTATTCGGCCAAAGTTTCTTTTGTCCTTTTTGTAAAAAGATCTTTGCAGAGAAAGCTTCTTTATTTTTTCTTTAACATGTGTGTGTGTGTGTGTGTGGTGGGCTAAGTTAAAAGGGAACTTTCATATTTCAATCTGTGTGTTAATGCTTTGCATCTTTACTGAATAAGTCTTGTTTTATAATAAATTGATAATTTTGTTGTTTATTAAAGAAACCTGGCTGGTGAATTTTATTCTGAAATAAAAATAGTGTATATAATTGGCCTGTTCTCCCTTCGCCAGCTACAGGAGAAATGCCACGAACAACAGATGCCTCTCTACATTGCTTTCATTGATCTCGCCAAAGCCTTTGACCTCGTCAGCAGACGTGGTCTCTTCAGACTCCTAGCAAAGATCGGATGTCCACCAAAGCTACTAAGTATCATCACCTCATTCCATGACAATATGAAAGGCACAATTCAGCATAGAGGTGCCTCAGCAGACCCCTTTCCTATCCTGAGTGGCGTGAAACAGGGCTGTGTTCTCGCACCTACACTGTTTAGGATCTTCTTCTCACTGCTGCTCTCACATGCGTTCAAGTCTTCAGAAGAAGGAATTTTCCTCCACACAAGATCAGATGGCAGGTTGTTCAACCTTGCCCGTCTTAGATCGAAGACCAAAGTACGGAAGGTCTTCATCAGGGAACTCCTGTTTGCTGACGATGCTACATTAACCTCCCACACAGAAGAGTGACGGCAGAGGCTCATGCAGGATTGCGGCTGCCTGCAACGAATTTGTCCTAACCATCAGCCTCAAGAAAACGAACATCATGGGACAGGACGTCAGTAATGCTCCATCCATCAATATCAGCGACCACGCTCTGGAAGTGGTTCAAGAGTTCACCTACCTAGGCTCAACTATCACCAGTAACCTGTCTTTCGATGCAGAAATCAACAAGCGCATGGGAAAGACATCCGCTGCTATGTCCAGACTGGCCAAGAGAGTGTGGGAAAATGGCGCACTGACACGGAACACAAAAGTCCAAGCGTATCAAGCCTGTGACCTCTGTACCTTGCTGTACGGCAATGAGGCCTGAACAACGTATGTCAGCCAAAAGCGACGTCTCAACTCATGCCATCTTCGCTGCCTCCGGAGAATCCTTGGCATCAGGTGGCAGGACCGTATCTCCAACGTGGAAGTCCTCGAGGCGGCCAACATTCCCAGCATATACACCTTACTGAGCGAGCGGCGCTTGAGATGGTTTGGCCATGTGAGCTGCATGGAAGATGGCAGGATCCCCAAGGACGCATTATACAGCGAGCTCGTCACTGGTATCAGACCCACCGGCCGTCCATGTCTCCCCTTTAAAGACGTCTGCAAACGTGACATGAAGTCCTGTGACATTGACCACAAGTCGTGGGAGTCAGTTGCTCGTGATTGCCAGATCTGGTGGACAGCTATAAAGGCGGGGCTAAAGTGTGGCAAGTCGAAGAGACTTATCTGTTGGCAGGAAAAAAGACAGAAGCACAAGGGGAGAGCCACCTATGTAACAGTCCTGACAACCAATTTTATCTGTAGCACCTGTAGAAGAGTCTGTTAATCTAGAATTGGCCTTTATAACCACTCCAGACGCTGCTTCATAAACCACTGACTACCTCTAGGCGCTTACCCATTGTCTCTCGGGATAAGGAGGCCAAAGAGATATATAATTGGCCATATCTCTAACTGGGTAAACATTTAAATATATGCTGTGACCTGTGGAGAAGTGGAACTAGAGAAAGACAGTGCACTCCTCCATCCTCGATTGTAACACCCCCAATATCACCTCTGTCTTTAACTCAGCTACCATTTTTGTTTCATTACACCACTGTGAAGTGCCTTTAGATGCTTTACTATGCTAAATGTGCTCTATAAATGCAAGCTGTTACTACTGTTGTTATTTGCTAATGCCCCTAACGTGCCTCAGGAAATTAGACGCGACACGAATCAGTGTGCATGATTTTCCATCTGCCGTCCACAAGCTTTGGTAAGCAAGCATCATATGCTATTTTCTTTATAGCGATATCACTTGCAGATAAAATTATGCCATTGCCCCTTGTTTGCAAATAAAGAAAAAGTTTCCCAATATATATGCTTAGCAAATTCCACCTGTCCAAATATTATTCGATGATTTTTTTCTTGGTGTGCAATCCTCACAGGGGTTCTTTTATACTTTGGGTATCAAGGGATATTGAGAAAAGGTGACTAAACTTAGTTGAGGTACAAATTAGCCATGAACTAATTGAATGGAGGAGCAGGCTCAATGGACTGACTGGTCTACTCTTTTTCCTATGTTCTAGGGCCTCTTTAAAAACGTCTGTGAATTTTCAAATCCATTTGTGCTGGTTGAGCAGATTTTTGCTTTCCTCTTGAGAAAATCTAATCTGTCTTTGTGCCACAGCAGATGAAACCATGGGAGTTATTTTAACTCTCCGCACTGGAAAGGAAAGGAGCAGGCAAGTATTTAAAATAGAGCGACTCTATTTTCCCTTCTGTTCCAGCCAATTTCCAATTTTAATGCCATTAGTTTTGATAGTGGATGATTCGCTGGCCTCACTCAGGCAAGAGCCCCATACATAAATGTTAATCAGAGTCCTATGCCGTTAATAGGAGCAGTATTTTAACCGGAGCCTGAAGTGCTGCAACTCTTCTTCTTGGCTGAAGCAGGCCAGCAGCTGGTGGGAAAGAAGAGGAGGCCCTCCAGGTAAGTCAAAAAACTTCCTCTATGGGCCCAGAGAATCAGGGGTGCTCCTTTAGGTTCCACAAGGCAAGTCATCACCTCTTTCCCTTTTTCCTCCTGCAAGGCCTTCCCGAAACCCCCTTCCCACTACTTACCTGGAAGTCACAGGATAGCCAAGGGCAGGGAACAAAATACCCTGAACCCACAACATAGACCAGAGAATGCATTTTACTGTTGCCCAGGTAGTTGACAGAATACAGCACTACAAGCACCTTGACTGCTTTGCCTGATGCTCGGTAGGAGGCTGCACAATATTATTTGTATCTTCCACTGGTTCTTTATCACACATTACCAATTTCAGGGCTCATTGCGCAAAACAACCTTTTGGATTGGTACCAAACTTTGAGTAAATAGGGATTGGTTAGACCTTTACCTTCTGCATTGGTAAGAAAAACTGACCCTAAACTGGGGTGGATTCAGGGGTAAAGAGTGCAAGATATTTTTCCTTTGGACACAAAAATAATCACTATTTTGTTAACAAAGCCATGTAAAGAACAAATTCCATTACTAACTGTTCATGATTTGATTTGCAACAGTGTTTTTTTCGCTTTACACCCAGCCTAATAAGACCTAAAGTGATTGATCTATCTAAATACAGTCTGGTATTATCAGCACAACTGATCTCTATAACTCTTCATAACTTTGTCACTTTGATGAATGCACCATAGTTATTAACTTAGCCAACAAGATGCGAGATGTTATGTCAAATCTAGTTAAAATATAATTTTAACAACTAAATTACTGAAGCTGGAAAATCTGATAAAAAATTTTCAATATTACAAATCACAACGCAATGCTGATCTTATTAAATTCATAAAATACAAGTCAAAAACATACATTAATACTCCTAACAATATCATTTGCATGAACGTTATCAGTTTACACAGCCCAAGGCACTGTTTATTGAGCCTCTGTGTGTATATATGTGTAGACAATAAATGCAATGAGCTGATGAGTAAAATACCCTCTAGAATGTAATCAACGTTTACCTTTTCTAATTTTAAAAAGGGTTTATTCTTAGTGGAACTCTTAACAAAATGTGGGAAATAAATGAGTTTGCCAGTGATAAAGTGTGGAAATAGTGAATTGCATGGCTCACTTGCACTCATTGCAACCCAAACAGATCTGACTAAGAAAACAGAACACTGTTTTGAATGAAGTAATTAGTACATTCACTCCAGCCTGTAACCGCCTCTTTGAATGGCATAATATTCCTGACTAGAACAGTGGATTCAGGTTATTATTCTCAATGGAATACGTTTTCTTTCCAGTAAATTTTCCTTGATGAAGAAATAAAATACATTTAATAAGGTGGATTAATGGCAAAAGTGCTGCTGTCAGATCCAGCAGGCTGCAGCACTCAATCTGATGGATGAGTGGCTGCTGCTGCTAATGTATTTGGAAAATTCAACTGACTGAGGCATCGCAGTTCAAGTCTACATTACTATCATCAATTGCTAATGCTGTACTAGAACTTTTAATTTATATCTACAGTGTCTACCAAATTATTAACTGTAATATATACTTCAATGTGTGTTATGCTGGTTCGGGAGCTGAGCTGACATGTGGCATAAATGAGCACTTCAGATAGCTGAAGTTTACCCTTGCAATGCTGGAATGTTCATAACAGGCACTTGTAGAAAGGACAAAAGCAGGTAAGAACCAATAATTGCTGGGAACTTCCTCTGTGTTATTTTTATCTCACAAACCCTTTTTAAGTGAGTCAGTGATGTCTTAATATGCTGCTACATGGATTGTGAGGAAGTTGGTTCTTACCTTTAAATGTGAATAACTGATTTCAGCTGGATTGTTCAGAGTGTAGTAAGTTTTTTTTTTCCCCAGCTGGCTTTCCAGCACTGACTGCTGGTGAGTGGACAGATATACTACAAAAACAACACCAATTTATATTTATATAGCAACTTTAATGTAATAAAATGTTCCAAGACGCTTCAAAAGACCATTATAAAACAAAATATGACACCAAGTCACATAAGGAGATATTAGGTCAGATGACCAAAATTCGATGAAGAGGTAGGTTTTAAGGAGGGTTTTAAAGGAGGAAAGTGAGGTGGCGAGGCAGTGAGGTGTAGGAAGGGTATTACAGAGCTTAGGGCCCAGGCAACTGGAGGCGCGACCACCAATGGTGGAGTGATTAAAATCGGGGATGCTCAGGAGGCCAGAATTAGAAGAGCACAGATATCTCAGAGGGCTATGGGGCTGGAGGAGATTACAGAGATAGGGAGGGGAAAGGCCATTGAGGAATTTGAAAACAAGGATGAGAATTTTAAAATCAAGACGTTGCTTGATCGGGAGCCAATGTAGGTCAGCGAGCACAGGGTGATGAGAGAACTGGACTTTGTGCAAGTTAAGACACAAACAGGAGAGTTTTGGTTGACCTTAGGTTTATGGAGATCAACCAGGAGTGCATTGGAATAGTCAAGTCTAGAGGTAATGAAGGCATGAATGAGGGTTTCAGCAGCAGATGAGCTGAGAGAGGGGCAAAGTCAGGCAAAGTTACAGAGGTGCAAGATGCCATGAATATAAGGTCGGAAGCTCATCTCAGGGTCAAATGTTACATCATGATTGCAAACTGACTTGCTTAATCTCAGACTGTTGCCATGGCGAGGGATGGAGTCAGTAGCTAGGAAGCAGAGTTTGGAACAGGGACTAAATGCAATGGCTTCAATCTTCCCAATATTTAATTAGAGGAAATTTCTGCTCATTCAGTACTGGATGTCAGATAAGCAGTCTAATAATTTAGTAACGGTGGAGAAGTTGAGGGAAGTAGTGGTGAGATAGAGCTGGATGTCGCCAGTGTACGTGTGAAAACTAACACTTGCTTTCGGATGATGTCACCTAGGGGCAGCATGTAAATAGGAAATAGGAGAGAGCCAAGGATAGATCCGTGGGGCACATCAGAGGTAATTGTGCAGAAGCAGGAAGAGAAGCTATTGCAAGTGATACTCTGACTATGATTAGACAGATAAGAATAGAATTCAGTGAGAGCAGTTACATCCAGCTGGACGACAGTGGAGAGGTGTTGGAGGAGGATGGTGTGGTCAAGCGTGTAAAAGGCTGCAGACAGGTTGAGAAGGACGAGGAGAGAAGGTTTACCTTCGTTACAGTCATATAAGATGTTATTTGTGACTTTGTTAAAAGCTGTTTCGGTACTGTGGCAGGGGCTGAAACCTATTGGAGGGATTCAAACATGGAGTTCCAGGAAAAATGGGCATGGATTTGGGAGGTGACAACACATGCAAGGACTTTGGAGGGGAAAGGGAGGTTGCAGGTGGGGCAGTAGTTTGAAGGATGGTGGAGTCAAAAGAGAGAGGGACAACACCTGAACAGAGAGAGGCATTAACAATATTAGCTAACAAGGGGACCAGGAGGGGAAGTTGGGTGATCAGCAATTTAGTGGGAATAGGATCAAGGGAGCAGGAGGTGGGACAAGCTGAGCTCAGAGAGGGCATGAGGATAGAGAGGAGAGAAACTAGAGAGAGATGGGCATTCAGGGCAAGGGCAGGGTGGGGGGTGCATTACAGGAAGTTTGGCTTGGTGAGCTAGTGGAAGGGAGGGACGTGGCAGAGACAGTTGATCAGGTGGTCTCGATCTTAGTGACCAAGCATTCCATGAGCTTCTCACACATACTGTTGGAGGTGAGGGTGGATAGGACAGGGGAGAGGGGTTTAAGAAGGCAGTTTATGGTACAGGTAAGAGGCCAGAGGTTATTTTTGCATTCCATGGTGATCCTGGGATAGTGAGCTCTTTTAACAGGCAAGAGCAGAACCCAATAGTGTTTTATGTGGTCCAGCCAGACCTGGCGGTGAATGGCTAAATTGGTTGTCCACCATATTCTTTCAAGTCTGCATCCCTTGGACTTAAGGGAGTGGAGATGAGGACCATACTGAGGGAATGGCTGGGGTGAGAGAGAGTAATGGCTTTATCGGGGACTAGGGCATCAAAGGTGGAGGTGAGGGTGTCATTGAGCAAATCAGAAAGCAGAAATGTTGTGGCGATTGGAGGACCAAAAGCTAGATAGTTGGGATTTAGGAAGTGCAGTTCTTAGTGAATTGGGGTCATTTTTACCAGGAATGGATACAGAAGGAGATAGGGTTGAAGTGTGGAAGGGGAATGTGGGTGGTGAATGATTTAGGGAATGATCAGTGCTAGCCTTATCTGTAATTGATATGAAGTAAATAAATATAGAGCCATCGAAGTTTACAGCACAGAAGGAGACCTTTCAGTCAATCATGTCTAAGCTGGTTCTTTGTTACAAAATCTAAACTAATCGCAGTGCCCTGCGTTTTTCTGTGCTGCAAATATTTATCCACTTTTGCCTTAAAAGATGCAATGGTCTCCGTCTCAATACTACCCTTGTGGCAATGCATTTTTAGCTCCAACAATGCTCAGCATAAAGACATTTCTCCTAACCTCTCACCTCACTCGCAGGAATAATTCTAAAATCATTGACCCCTAACCAGAGGAAATAGACTTTCTCTATTGACCTAATTGAAAACATACAGTCATTTATGGCATAGAAGGAAACCATTTGGCCCATTGAGTCCATGCCAGCTTTCTGTGGAGCAATCGAGTCTGTCCCACTTCCCCTTCATCATTTTATAAACCTCTGTTAAATCTCCTTGTAGCCATGTCTTCTTTGGTGGAAGTAGTTCCAGTAGCACAATCTCCCCTCAAATCACTATCATTTCTCATCATCCTGGTAAATGTTTGCTTTATGCACTTTAATGTCCTTTCTATAACTGGTTGCCCAAAACTAAACACAGTATTCTTAACGGTACCCTATCCATCCCATAGTACAAGTTCATCTTTACATATTGCTTTTGCATTCTATGCTCCTATTTATAAAACCAAAAATGCTATCAGATTTTTTACAGCTTAATCTACCTGCACTTACACTGAGTTTTTTCACTGACAGCTGAACTGACTTGTTCAAATGGTGCAAAAGCTATGGAGAAGTCAACGCAGTATTATTGAAGAATTTCTGAAATGTATCAGTATTCCTTTAATGTTTCTCAAGTCAAATTATACCTAATAAGCTAGTCTAATGGTGGCCATGAAACCATTGTTGTTTGTCTTAAAAACACATCTGGTTCACTAATGTCTGTTCGGGAAGGAAATCTGCCATCCTTACCTGCTCTGGCCTACATGTGACTCCAGACCACAGCAATGTGGTTGACTCTTAAAATGCCCTCTGAAATGGCCTAGCAAGCCACTCAGTTCAAAGGCAATTAGTGATGGGCAATAAATGTTGGCCTAGCCAGCAACGCCCACATCCCACAAGTGAATTAAAAAAAAACTAATTTGTAATTATTGACTATTAGTTTGCATTGTATTATTACACAGATAGAATAAAGACATTTTAAAAGACATTATAAAAGTAATTCAAGTAAGGGGTCTTTTCTATTAATTAGTCTTTCCAGTTACATGGAGATTAAAATGCACGGAGAGGCACAAACAACACGGTGTCAGGGTAAGCTACTTGTAGTCTGAAAACACTTTTTACTGGTAGTTGCTATTTTCCCTACTTCGTAGGATTGCTGACAATTTCTTATTTTCAGATTGCTATTTGGAAAATCATATTTGATTCCAAATCTGTCAAATTCACGGATGTACTGTGGTCCAAAATCCCACATTTCAAGTTTCTTAGAAATCTGTCAGACACAGAATCCATATTTGGAAAAACATGTTTCAGTCTGTTATTAGAAGGGCTGATTCCACAATCCTGGGGAAATGTCCCTGGGATACCGGTCTTTGCCAGTGCACTTAAACTAGCGGAGTGGGGAGTTGACCTTGTGTATTCAATGTGGTCAACTAATTTAAATCTTCCTGTGCATTATTCATCTGTGCAGACGGTGCTGTGACTGCAAGTGGATGGGGTATAGGAAGAACAGCAGTCTTAAGGGGATGCTGCTCTTAAAGGCCTGCCACTCCTTGCTTATGTGGCTCAACTTTCTGTCTGTTTGCTGCAAAGAAAATGAAACCTCATCAAAAGTCAGATGCCAGAACTAATGTGAAGAAAGCATAGCAGGGGGTTGCCCTGTAGTGACTGCAGACTCTCACATCCATAAACCATGAAAGCAGATAATGAAGAAATTCTCTGACCTGAAAAAGAGTGCCAAGGTAGAATGGACCATAGTTTTGTCAACTCAGATAAAATGAACCCCCAGCCTGGTGCAGTATCAACAGTGGAACATGGAAAGCATAGGTCGAGCAACTCATGTCTTGCATGTCAAAGTAACATGTCGGTAAAGTTTTAGCTGAAACCTGATGGCTGTAAAAGGGAAAGACTCCCGTAACCAAGTACGATCAAGTGCAAATTCCACCTCAAATTAGTTGCATGCTTCTGTTCACAACATATGGAATGTAGGTTGGTCACTGGGGTGTACCTTCCATTGTGGGATCATTGGAACAGGGGGAGGTCATTTAGTCACAAGCAAAATACTGTACATGCTGGAAATCTGAAATGAAAACAGAAAATGCGAGAAACACTCAGCAAGTCTGGCAGCATGTGTGGAGAAAGAAACAGAGTTAACATTTCAAGTCAATGACCCTTCATCAGAATAAGGAAAAGTTAGAAATGTAATAGGTTTTAAGGAAGTGAAAAGGAGAGGGGTGAAAAAGAACAAAAGGGAAGGTCTGTGATAGGGTAGAAGACAGGAGAGATTAAATGACAAAAGGGTTGGTGGTGCAAGGCCAAAGGGAGTGGTAATGGGACAAGTAAAGAAACAAAAGACGTGTCTAGAGGAGGCGTGAATGGTAGAATGATGAACGGCTGCCATCTGAAAGCAAAAACAAGGGAAAAATGAGAGTAAAACGGAAACCTGTAAAGAAAAACGAAACAAAATGGGGGCAGTGATTCCGGTCTAAAATTGTTGAACTCAATGTTGAGTCCAGAAATCTGTAAGGTGCCTAATAGAAAGATGAGGTGCTGTTTCTCAAGCTTACTTTCAGTGTCATTGGAACACAGCAGGCAGTCGAGAACAGAGAGGTCAGTGTGAAAGCAAGGGGCAGAATTAAAATAACAGGTGACTGGGAACGCAGGGTCGTGCATGCAGACTGAACTGCATTTGGTCTCCCATTGTATAGCAGACTGCATTGTGAACAGTGAATACAGTATTTGAATACAGTAAATTGAAAGAAGTACGTATAAATCTTTGCTTCACCTGGAAGGAGTGTTTGGGGCCTTGGATGGTGAGAAGGGAGGAGGTAAAGGGGCAGGTGTGCATCTCCTGTACTTGCAGGAAGCAGGGTGTGAGCAAGGAAGTCAAGGTAGCTGTGGGGGTCAGTGGGCTTATGATGAATATTCGTCGATAAACTAGACAGAGAAGTCAAGGAAGGGAAGGGAAGAGTCAGAGATAAACCATTTTGAAGGTGTGAGAAGGGTGGGAATTGGAAGAAAAGTTAATGAAATTTCTCAGTTCAGGGCAAGAGCAGGAAAAGGCACCAATACTGACATCAATGTACAGGAAAAAGAGGTGAGGGAGGGGACCCAAGTAGGACTGGAACAAGGGATGGTCCACATATCCCACAAAAAGGCAGGCATTGCTAGGACCCATGCGGGTGCCCATAGCAATGTCTCTTACTTGGAGGAAGTGCATGGAGCTGAAGGAGAAGTTGTTCAATGTGAGAACAGGTTCAGCCAGATGGGGGAGGGTGGTGGTGGATGTGGACTGGTTGGGCCTCCATTCAAGGAAGAAGCAGAGAGCCCTCAGACTGTCCTGGTGGGAAATGGAGGTGTAGAGAGTTTGGATGTCCATAGTGAAGAGGAGACAGTTAGGGCCAGGAAATTGGAAACTATTAAAGTGATGGAGGGTATCAGAAGAGTCACGTATGTAGGTGGGAAAGAGACTGGACAAAGGGAGAAATGATAGAGTCAAGCTGGGAAGAAATCAGTTCAGTGGGGCAGGAATGGGCTGAAATGATAAGTCTACTAGGGCAGTCCTGTTTATGGAGCTTGGGAAGGAGGTAGAGGCAGGCTGTTCGGGGTTGCGGGCAATGAGGTTGGAGGTCATGGAGGCAAGATCTCCAGAGGAAATGAGGTCAGTGAAGACCTTGAGACGATGGCTTGATATTTGGTGGTGGGTCATGGTCCAGGGGGAGGTAGGAGGACATGTTGGAGAATTGTCGACTGGCCTCTGATAGGTAGAGGTCAGTTCACCAGACAGCAACAGCACCATCCTCGTTGGCAGGTTTGATGAAAATGTTAGGGTTGGACCTGAGAGAACAGAGTGTTGCAAGTTCAGAGGGAGACAGGCTAGAGTGAGTGAGCGGGGCAGAGAAATTGAGATGGCTGATGTCCCCACTGGCAGTTCTCAATGAAAAGATCAAAAAAGGGTAAGAGGCCAGAGAGAGGGGTCCAGATGGATGACGAATACTAGACACGGGTAAAAAGGGCTGCTGAGCGGGGAGGCCGGAGGCGAAGGCGACAGAAGAAGAGCTCAGTGTCATGCTGAGATCGAAATTTATTGAGCTGGGTGTGTAAGAGGATGAAGCTGAGGCCTTTGCTAAGTCTGATAGTTCAGAGTCAGAGAGAGGAAATGTCAGAGGTTATTGTGAACACATGGCGAGGGTTAAGATTAGAAGAAGGGATGGGGTCAGGGGGAAGTGCAGTGGAAGAAAGATCCAGAGGTGCATTGCTACCCATGAGTAGGCCATTTAGTCCCTTGAGCTTGTTCTGCCACCTCAATGAGATCATTGCTGATCTATGACCTAACTCCGCACAACCCTTAATACCTTTGGTTAACAAAAATAAATTATATCTGAATCTGTTTATTTTTATTGGAGAAGGCTTCCCACAACCATCAAGAGAAAATGGACTGGTGATGGGCCAGCCGACCTGCACTGCTTCACCTACCTTGAAGAGGCAGCGCTAGAAATGCCAGGGTGGAAAATAATCAAAAAGGCGAATGGAAAGCTGATCTTTGTATCTAGAGGACTGGAATGCAAGGGGGTAGAAGTCATATTATGCTCAAGTGAGGAGGGGTTGAAGGGCTTTTCCCTCTCTTTGTTTGACCACAACAGGTTGAATTCTTTCTTCAAGTGGATGTACTTGCCAATTCAGTGGGTGTTTGATTAATTACTTGCTATGATTATAACAAGAACCAATCGGACAGGTTTTCCTGAGTTAACAAAGAAAGAGGTTAACTTTATTGTACCGAAACTGAACTAATAAAATAATAAACAATGTGCCAACTTTCACTCTGTCACACACACTAGAGGTTTACATGCACACACAGGTTACAGTGTGGGGAAAGGTAGATTGGTTGAATTACAGACCATAAAAAAGATATACATTCTGTGGAGTTTGATGATTTGGCTGGCTTCTAGCCAAATTCGGTGGTCATGAGGCTTTTAGTTTGAAGAGGTAGATGACTGGTTTGGTGAGTGTCTTGGAGATAGCGATGTGGATGATTGTAGCTGGAGTATGCAAAGGTGGTCAGTCAACAAGCAGGATTTGAAAGTTTTCAAGCTGGAATAGAGAGAGAGAGAGAGAGTGATCCCCACTTAGGGTCTGCTCATGTCAAAGTCCAGTTGCTTCTCCTCTGCTGCAGGGAAAACAATAGCTTAAAACTACAGATGGGGAGGGGCTTGTCACATGTCAGTCACTCAGTGATTCAAAACATAGCAGTTAGCAGTATTTCTCTTTTGCAAAACAGAACAAGCAGTTCCTTTAAACTTCCTGGGTTTTGGTTCTTGCTGGGGAATTAGCAGACATTTTGTCTCCCTCCTCACAGCATTTAAAATGTAGGATATAGTGTAGCAAACTAGGTGATCATCTTAAGCTCCCAACAAAATCATCCTTTTAGCTGGTCTTTTAAAAATGCATTTAAAAAAAAAATCTACAGTCAGTGGATTAAAGAAAATTATCATTCACCAAAGCACGTTGGCATAACACGTACTTCAGCTATACAAAGCTGCTGTGGTGTTTGACCACACCTGGGGTACTGTGAGCAGTTCTTGGCACCACATCTTAGGAAGGAGGGATTGGCCTTGGAGGGAATGCAGCATAGATTTACCAGAATGATAACCTGGACTGCAAGATTTAAGCAATGAGGAGAAATTAAATGATCGGGGGTTGTATTCCTTGGAATTTAGAAGATTAAGGGATGATTTGATCAAAGTTTTCAAGATATTAAGGGGAACAAATGAGGTAAATCAGCAGAAACTATTTTCGCTAGTTGGGGTGTCTAGGGCAAGGGGGTATAGTCAAAAATTAGAGCCAGATCTTTCAGGAGTGAAATTAGGAAACACTTCTTCATGCAAAGGGTGGGAGAAGTTTGGAACTCTCTTCCACAAATGACAATTGTTGCGAGATCAATTGTTAATTTTAAAACTGAGATTGATAGATTTTTGTAAGCCAAAGGCATTAAGGAATATGAGGCAGATGAGCCATGATCTCATTGAATGGCTCGAGGAGCTAAATGGCCTACTCCTGATCCTATGTTCTTTTGTTCCATCGAAGCTGTGGGTGAGGAAGAACTCCATGCCATCCCAACAAGGTAAGCTTGCTCTTCAACTTCTTGCTTGTCTTTCAACCGTACACAGTAGCATGCTGGCACACCTGCCCAGCAGCAGAATGGCCTTATGCACAGAAATATTTTCCAAATTACCATCAGACTTCTTTGGTGTAGGAGCCTCCCAAGATGGTGGGCTGGATTTAATGAGCCCTTCGCGGGTCCCAGTGGCGGACCTGGAAGTGGGTGCTGTCACCGCCTGTAATCCGTGCGGCTGGCTGACAGCGATCACACAGTGGGTGGCCACTTTACATAATGGAGGTGTAGGGCCCGTCCAATCACGCTTGGGGCAGGCTCCAAGGAGGTGAATGTGGCATCAGATGACTGCAATGCAGGTGCTAGCACCATATTTAAAGTGCTGCCTGTCCTGCTTGAAATGCTGACTTTTACTGAATCAATGATTGTGGATTGTGGTGGACCTGGTGAGCAGCTGTTGGGACTCCTGAATGCATCCCCCACACCCTGACCCGCAGAAGGATGCACGACTGTTGGCACACACTGGGAGTGACTGGGCACTATGGCTGAGGCAAGACACCAGGTGGGCCCATGGTTTAGTGATGCTTCAGTGAAGATTTTCCTCCAGGCTGCAAGAGAAAGGCAGGAGGTCCTCTTTCCAAGAGATGGCAAAAAATGTCCTCCTGTATGACCAAGCAAGTATGAATTAAAAAAAATTCTTTCATGGGATGTGAGCATCGCTGGTAAGGTCAGTATTTGCTGCCCATCCCTAATTGCCCTTGAGAAGGGGGTGGTGAGCTGCCTTCTTGAACCGCTGCACTCCATCTGGTTTCAGCACACCCACAGTGCTGTTAGGATGGGAGCTCCAGGTTTTTGACAGTGAAGGAACGGTGATATATTTCCAAGTCAGGATGGTGTGTGGCTTGGAGGGGAACTTGCAGGTGGTGGTGTTCCAATGTGCTGCCCTTGTCCTTCTAGGTGGTAGAGGTCGCATGTTTGGAAGTTGCTGTCTAAGGATGCTTGGCGAGTTGCTGCAGTGCATCTTGTATATGGTACACACTGCTGCCACGGTAAATCGGTGGTGGAGGGAGTGAATGTTTAAGGTGGTGGATGGGGTGCCAATCAAGTGGGATGCTTTGTCCAGGTGTCAAGCCTCTTGAGTGTTGCTGGAGCCGCACTTATCCGGGCAAGTGGAGAGTATTCCATCACACTCCTGACTTGTGCCTTGTAGATGGTGGACAGGCTGTGGGGAGTCAGGAGGTGGGTTACTTGCCACAGAATTCCCAGTCTCTAACCTGTTCTTGTAGCCACTGTATTTATGCGGCTGGTCCAGTTCCTTTTTATGATCAATGGTGACCCCCAGAATGCTGATAATGGGGGATTCAGTGATGGTAATGCCATTGAATGTCAGGAGTGAGATGGTTAGATTCTCTCTTCTTGGAGATAGTCATTGTCTGAACATACATACGAACATACAAATTAGGGGCAGGAATAGGCCACTCGGCCCCTCGAGCCTGCTCTGCCATTCAATAAGTTTATGGCTGAACTGATTACTCCACAATACCACCTACCCCTGATAACCTTTCACCCCCTTGCTTATCAAGAATCTATCTACCTCTGTCTTAAAAATATTCAAAGACTCTGCTTCCACAGCCTTTTGAGGAAGAGAATTCCAAAGACTCACGACCCTCTGAGAGAAAAAAATTCTCCTCATCTGTCTTAAATAGGTGACGCCTTATTTTTAAATAGTGACCCCTAGTTCTAGATTCTCCCACAAGAGGAAACATCCTTTCCACATCCACCCTGTCAAGACCCCTCAGGATCTTATATGTTTCAATCAAGTTGTCTCTTACTTCTTTAAATTCCAGCAGATACAAACCTAGCCTGTCCAATCTCTCCTCATAAGACAGCCCGCCCATTCCAGGTATTAGTCTAGTAAACCTTCTTTGAACCGCTTCCAAATAAGGGACCAATACTGTACACAGTACTCCAGATGTGGTCTCACCAATGCCCTGTAAAGCTGAAGCATAACCTCCCTAACTTTTGTATTCAATTCCCCTCGCGATAAACCATAACATTCTATTAGCTTTCCCAATTACGTGCTGTACCTGCATACTAACCTTTTGCGATTCATGCACTAGGACACCCAGATCCCTCTGCATCTCGGAGCTCCGCAATCTCTCACCATTTAGATAATATGCTTCTTTGTTATTCTTCCTGCCAAAAGGGATAACTTCGCATTTTCCCACATTATACTCCATCTGCCGATTTTTGCCCACTCACGTAACCTATCTCTATTCCTTTGTAGCCTCCTTATGTCATCTTCACAACCTACTTTCCTACCTATCTTTGTGTCAACAGCAAATTTAGCAACCATTCCTTCGGTCTTTTCATCTACGTCATTTAAATGAATTGTAAAAATTTGAAGCCCCAGCACAGATCCCTGTGGCATACTGCTCGTTACATTTTGCCAACCAGAAAATGACCCATTTATGCCTATTCTCTGTTTCCTGTTAGCTAGCCAATCTTCTATCCATGCCAATATGTTACCCCCTACACCGTGAGCTTTTATTTTTTGCAATAACCTTTGATGTTGCACCTTATCAAATGCCTTCTGGAAATCTAAGTATAATAGATCCACCAGTGTCCCTTCATCCACAGCACATGTAACTCCCTCAAAAAACTCCAATAAATTGGTTGAACATGATTTCCCTTTAAGAAAACCATGTTGACTCTGCCTGATTACCTTCAATTTTTCTAAATGCCCTGCTATAACGTAATATTATTATGTCAATAATAGCTTCTTAACATTTTCCCTAAGTCAGATGTTAAGCTAACTTTTCCTGCTTTCTGTCTCCCTCCCTTTTTGAATAAAGGAGTTACATTCACTATTTTCCAGTCAAACGGAACCTTCCCTGATTGTAGGGAATTTTGGAAAATTAAAACTAACGCACCAACTATCTCATTAGCCACTTGCTGGCTCGTCAGCCATGGAGGAAACTCCATCAGGGGGCAAGAGGTTCAAGTGAGCCTTGAAAGGGAGGCGGAGAGGTTGACTTTCACATCTGGGGGCTCCCCTCAGGGTGCTCTGAGTGTGGATGGCGGCTCCTTAGCCCCTCCGCCAGTGAGCCCAGCTCCAGTAGCAACACCACCTAAGGAGAGTCCTGCACCTGTTCTCTTGCTCTTCCTTATTATGTCCCTCTTTCCAGTTGCAGGACAAAGAGGGCCCAGGGAGAGCTCGCAGACTAGAGGAAGGATAGTAGATAACTGTCTGCTTTCCACGGCTGACGATGAGGCAGTGAAGCTAGTGAGGGCCCAGGGCGGCCACTCAATAGCAGATGGTGAAACAGGAGTCTCTACACAAGAGAGTGAGGATTGTCTTCATTCGACATCCACCACACCTCTGGAGATCCACATCATGCATGGTTGGCATGACGAGATCTACACAGCCTAACCCACATGTTTGTGTTCTCTCATACAGGTCATCGTCTGCAGGAGGCTCCAGCTGAAGTGGGACAGCCGTCAACCTCTGAGGAGGAGCAGCAGTCAGAAGCAATGTCGTCACATGACTCTCTGCGCCTTCCACCAGCGCAGACATGTTCCCCTCGGTGAGTGTGCTCTCGGCCTTAGAATCATGATCACAAGCTGGTGAGAGCACCACACAGGCACCCAAGCATCTGGCTGAGGCTTTAACAGTCGAGGCCACTGACAGTTAGCGGACTGTGGGTGGCCAGGCCCATGCTGAGTCCCAGGATGATGATGAGCCTCTGGTGTCAACAGCATTGGGCATGCTGCAGTTGCAGAGAGATGTAAGGCAACATCTGTTGGAGATGCCAGAGGCCTTGCACAGCCATGAGCAGATGATGGAGGAGTCCATCCATGCCTTGAATGCTGCCATGTCTCAGGCATGTGAGCGCATGGCTTCCTCCATTGAGAGGTTGGCGACCCTCAAGGAGAGCTAGATCCCACAAATGTGTGCAGATCTGCACACCATCGCCTTGGCCATGAGCTCAATGCAGCAGTGGCAAGGTGAGAGAAGGATGAGGTGCCTGGAGTCTTCTCCATCTCCTCGTCCTTCTCTGGTCAGCAGGGAGGTTAAAGTGACCCTTGAAAGGGAGGAGGAGAGGCTGACCACAGCTGGGCACTCTGAGTGTGGACACCGGCTCCTCAGCCCCTCCGTCAGTGAGCCCAGCTCCAGTAGCTGCAATGCCTGAGGAGAGCCCTGCACCAGTGCAGGAAGCCCTCAGACAGCCGGGGCCCTCCAAGCCTCAGGCAGCCAGAGGACGGCCACCGGTCATTACAGGCCAAGGGGCAGCCTGATCAGCAGCCTGCCTCCAGCCCAGCTGCTAACTCGGGGCTCACACCTCATAGAAGCACTTGCAAATGTATAAAGAAAAACACCTAGACATAACTGGGGTTTCACGGGTGTTTAACATTTATTCTTTATATTGTTTTATAAAGTTCTGTAGTTATTACAGTTCGCATTCATTGTTAAATGCTTATTCTTTCATGCCCTAAATGTAAGATGCTGCCTTCACCCTTGCTCCCTCATTGGGTTGCGAGTCTAGGCACAGCTCACTCAGAGTGTGCCAGAATGCGTGGTTAATCTGGGTACTAGGCACAAAATCTAGGTCGAAAGGAGGTGATGGGCAGAATGCAATGTGGTGATTCTTTATTGAGTTCACTTTGAGAAACCATCATAGTGGCTGGAAGCAAGTAAGTATGAGATTGTCTCTTGCCTCCCATGCCTGTTTCTCAATGTGCCTGGCCTCAAGAGCAAGGGGTTCAAGATCCAGTGCTGTCTGCTCATTTGCTTCCTCCACTTCCTCCTTGCCACTTGAGAACTGGCGTCAATTATGTCTTTTTCGGGCAGTGGTAGATTGTGCAGAGCACAGCAGACCACTATGATACGCGAGACCGTCGCTGGGATGTACTGCAGGGCTCCAGCAGATCAATCGAGGCACCGAAATCTCATCTTCAGTAGCCCAGTAGCCTGCTCGATGGTTGCTCAGGTGGAGCTGTGACAATTGTTGTCCTTCTCCTCTGCTGCTGTGTGAGGGTTCCTCACAGGCATCAGTAGCCACATCTTCAATTGGTAGCCCTTTTCCTGGAAATGCATTCCTGAAAATGAGCTGGGGTCCTGAAAAGCTGCAGAACCTGGGACTGTCGAAGTATCAGGTGTCATGGCTGTTTCCCAGGAAGCAGGTACACATCTGCAGGAAACTCTTTTGGTGGTCACAGACCAGTTGAATTTTCATTGAATGGAAGCCCTTCCTGTTGATGAAGGCAGCTGGATGGTCGATGGGATCCATCACACATTGCACCCGGGGGAATCCAGCGTTAGCCCTAAAGCCGATGGCCTCTCAACTGCCGCCGACTGTCAGGGTCGGTCCAGTAGTGCACATAATCACTGGCCCTCTTGAGCAGGGCAATGGTCACCTCCTTGATGCAGCAATGGGCTGCTGCCTGGGAGACACCACATGTGTTCCTGGTGGATCCCTGGAAAGATCCTGATGGCTAAAAGTCGAGTGTCACAGTGACCTTCAGTGCCACTAGCATAGGGTGACCACTTAATCCCAAAGATTTCAACTCATCCTGCAGCATGGCGCGTAAATCGGTGATGGCCTCCCTGGAGAGCCGCAGTCTGTGCTGATAATGCCACTCGGATATTTGGATGTAGCTGAGTTGGGTCCATTACACTCTCTGGTGCAGGTGGGCCCTTCTTGACATGGCTGCTGTCGCTCTCAATCTGAAGCTTCACGGGCAGATGTAGCTGCCTCCTGGCCCTCCCTCCATCGGAGATAATACATCACACTACAGGGGTCCACAATGACAGGCTGTGTGAGACGCATGCCAGGTGATCAGTAGGCCTCCAGAGTGCTGTCCTAACAGAGACGAACTTGCCTTGGCATCTTTGGGTTTGTTACTCCCCTTGGCTTATGCGCTAATGGCCCTCAGTGCCCAGCCTGTGGTATGGCCACTCGTTTCTCTGACCCAGTAGTATGACCACTGGAACTTCTCACCCACGACGAAGCTCACCTGGCATTCTCACCCGAGACCAAGTCCACTTGTGTAGAATGCACAGCACTTTAGGCTGACAGTAGCCTCTGCCCTAATATAAAATAAAAACAAGAAATGCTGGAAATACTCAGCAGGTCTGGTAGCATCTGTGGAGAGAGAAGCAGAGTTAACATTTCAGGTCAGTGACCCTTCATCAGAACTGGCAGAGGCTAGAAATGTAATAGGTTTTAAGCAAGTAAAGCGGGGGTGGGGCAACAGATAATAAAAGAGGTGCTGATAGGACAAGGTCACAGAGAATAACTGACCAGAAGGTCATGGAGCAAAGGCAAACAGTATGTTAATGGTGTGGTGAAAAACAAAGTGTTTTAGTACAGAGAGGGTGTTAATTGACAGAAAACTGAACAGCTTGGCCCCAAGCACAAACATGAAAAAAAAACAGTGGGTATGCACAGTAGAAACAAACTAAAATAAAATAAACACATAAAAAAGAAAAAAGAAAAAATAACTAAAAATAAAAATAAAAATAAAAAGGGGGGCCCGTCATGCTCTGAAATTATTGAACTCAATGTTCAGTCCGGCAAGCTGTAGCGTGCCTAATCGGTAAATGAGATGCCGTTCCTCGAGCTTGCATTGATGTTCACTGGAACACTGCAGCAACCCAGAACAGAGATGTGGGCATGAGAGCAGGGGGGGAGTGTTGAAATGGAGAGCAACCGAAATTTCGGGGTCATGCTTTCAGACTGAGCGCGGGTGTTCCGCAAAGCGGTCACCCAGTCTGCGTTTGGTCTCCCCAGCGTAGAGGAGACCACATTGTGAGCAGCGAATACAATATACTAAATTGAAAGAAGTACAAGTAAATCACTGCTTCACCTGAAAGGAGTGTTGGGGGCCTTGGATAGTCAGGAGAACAGGTAAATGGGCAGGCATTGCACCTCCTGCGATTGTAGGGGAAGGTGCCATGGGAAGGGGACGAGGTGGTGGGGGTAATGGAGGAGTGGACCAGGGTGTCGTGGAGGGAGCGATCTGGAAAGCTGACGGGAGGGGAAGATGCGTTTGGTAGTGGCATCACACTGGAGGTGGCGGAAATGGCGGAGGATGGTCCTTTGGATGTGGAAGCTGGTGGGGTGGAAAGTGAGGACAAGGGGAATCCTGTCGCAGTTCTGGAAGGGAGGGGAAGGGATGAGGGTAGAGGTGTGGGAAATGGGCTGGACACAGTTGAGGCCCCTGTCAACCACAGTGGGGGGGAATCCTCAGTTGAGGAAAAAGGAATACATATCAGAAGCACTGTCATGGAAGGTAGCATCATCAGAGCAGATGCGTTGGAGACGGAGAAACTGAGAGAATGGAATGGAGTCCTTACAGGAGGCAGGGTGTGAAGAAGTGTAGTCGAGGTAGCTGTGGGAGTCGGTTGGCTTATAATGAATATTAGTAGACAGCCTGTCCCCAGAGATGGAGATAGAGAAGTCGAGGAAGGGAAGGAAGTGTCAGAGATGGACCATGTAAAGGTAAGAGAAGGGTGGAAATTAGAAGCAAAGTTAATAAAGTTTTTCAGTTCCGGGTGGGAGCAGGAAATGGCACCGATACAGTCATCAGTGTACCGGAAAAAGAGTGCGGGAGGGGCCTGAGTAGGACTGGAACAAGGAATGTTCGACATATCTCACAAAAAGACAGGCATAGCTAGGGCCCATGCGGGTACCCATAGCAATACCTTTTACTTGAAGGAAGTGAGTGGAGTTGAAGGAGAAGTTGTTCATTGTGAGAACAAGTTCAGCTAGGCAGAGGAGGGTGGTGGTGGTTGGGGACTGGTTGGGCCTCTGTTCAAGGAAGAAGCCCTCAAACCGTCCTGGTGGGGGATGGAGGTGTACAGAGATTGGACGTCCATAGTGAAGAGGAGGCGGTTGGGGCCAGGAAACTGGAAATTGTCAAAATGACGTAGGGTGTCAGAAGAGTCACAGATGTAGGTGGGAAGAGACTGGACCAGGGGAGAAAAGATAGAGTCAAGATAGGAAGAAATAAGTTCAGTGGGGCATGAACAGGCTGCAACAATGGGTCTGCCGGAACAGACCTGTTTGTGGATTTTAGGAAGGAGGTAGAAGCGGGCTATCGGGGTTGTGGTACTATGAGGTTGGAAGCTGCAGAGGGAAGATCTCTGGAGGAGATGAGATCAGTGACAGTCCTGTGGACAGTGGCTTGATGTTCGGTGGTGGGGTCATGGTCCAGGGGAGGTAGGAAGAAGTGTCTGAGAGTTCACGCTGAGCCCTGCAAGGTAGAGGTCGGTACGCCATACAACAACAGCACCACCATTGTCTGCAGGCTTGATGACAATGTCTGGGTTAGACCTGAGAGAACGGAGTGCGGCAAGTTCAGAGGGGGACAGGTTAGAGTGAGTGAGGGGGGCAGAGAAATTGAGATGACCAATGTCTCGCCGACAGTTTTCGATAGCGTCTGCTCCCCCATTTCCTCCATCCACTGGTCCTCATGGCTGCCTTCCCATCTCAGCACTAAGGCCTTGTCTAGTTGCTGCCACCTTTCAATGGCCGGGCATCTGAAGGCACGCGGGGCCTGCCCACCCACCCACCATTCACTTAATTTCAATCCCCCCCCCCCCCCCCCATTGAATTGTGATCAATTGCACGCTAATGTATTGCAACGACCTATTCAACAATTCAAAATGCAGTCCTGTTGCTTTGGGCCTGCAATGCCGCCTTGGAGCTTTCCCGCCGCTGACTAAATCCGGAACTGATATTATGATGTCAGATTTCTGGGCTGGTGCGTCCATCGCTATTCTCCACCACCACCCGCAGATTCGGGGTTTTCTTGCAGGCTTTTTCAAAAAATGTCTGAAGTTGGGAAATGGCTGTTCCCACTGTCAGCTTTGAAACTGACTTCCTTTTTTTAAAAAAAAAGCCAGACTGCAAGAAAAAGACAAAGTGAAATTTCTCATCTCCAGTCACAGACCCCTGGTGAGGATGAGGAATGACCCGGGTACAGAACACATCCACGGGCTGGATGGAAACCTTTGGTAGGCCGGACCCTGGCCCACGGGCGTTTGTTGGACAACCCTGTTATATATGATACATGTTGCTGCCAGGTGGAGGGAATGAGAGTTTAAGGTGGTGGATGGGGTGCCAACCATGCAAGCTTCTTGAGTGTTATTGGAGTTGCACACATCCGGGCCAGTGGAGAGTATTACATCACATTCCTGACATGTGCCTTGGTGGAGTGGTTTTGGTGTGTCAGGAGATGAGTTACTCAGCGCAGAATTCCCAGCCTCTGACCTGCTGTTATAGCCACAGTATTTACATGGCTGATCCAGTAAAGTTTCTGGTCAATGGTAACCCCCAGGATGTTGATGGTGGGGAATTCGGCCTTTGAATGTCAAGAGGAGGTGGATAGATTCTCTCTTGTAGGAGATGGTCATTGCGTGGCCCGGCATGAATGTTACTTGCCACTTAGCAACCCAAGCCTGAATGTTGTCGAGATCTGGCTGCATGCAGGTATGGACTGCTTCATTATCTGAGGAGTTACGAATGGAACTGAACATTGTGCATTCATCATGCAAATATCCCTAATTCTGACCTTATGATGGAGGGAAGGTCATTGATGAAGCCGCTGGTTGGGCCTAGGACACTACCCTGATGAACTCCTGCAGTGATGTCCTGGGACTGAGATGTTTGGCCTCCAACAACCACAACCATCTTCCTTTGTGCTAGGTTTGACTCCAACCAGTGGAGAGTTTTCCCCCTGATTCCCAGTTTTGCTATGGCTCCTTGATGCCACACTTGGTTAAATGCTGCCTTGATGCCAAGGGCAGTCACTCTCACCTCACCTCTTGAGTTCAGCTCTTTTGTCCATGTTTGGATCAAGGCTGTAATGAAATGTGGAGCTGAGTTGCTGTGGCGGAACCCAAACTGAGCATCATTGAACAGCTTATTGGTGAGTAAGTGCCGCTTGATAGCACTGTTGATGACACCTTCCATCACTTTGCTGATGATTGAGAGTAGACTGACTGATATACATTTAACATGAGAGAAACTGAAAGAGAATGTCTAGAGGTAGCAACCAGTGAAACAACCAGAACAACTGTGGAGGTGACAGCTGTTGCACAGCAATAAGGGGAAGGCAGGGAGAGGGCTAGATATGCTTCCGCTACAGATGCCTCAGATACATTCCTTACAGGGGCTGCATACAGAGCAGGAATATTAATCAGCAGAAGCACTTCATACAGTACTATGAGAATCTTCAGAGGATACTACAGAGAAGTGCAGCTCCAATCTCCACTTGGAGAGGCAGGGATTAATCAGGGATAGTCAGCATGGGTTTGTCGGGGGGAGATTATGTCTGATTAACCTGATTGAGTTTTTCGAGGATGTTACTGGATGTGTCGATGAGGGTAAAGCAGTTGATGTAGGATACAAGGACTTTATTAAGGCTTTTAATAAGGTCCCGCATGGGAGATGGTTAGCACCGCAGCCTCACAGCTCCAGCGACCCGGGTTCAATTCTGGGTGCTGCCTGTGTGGAGTTTGCAAGTTCTCCCTGTGTCTGCGTGGATTTCCTCCGGGTGCTCCGGTTTCCTCCCACATGCCAAAAGACTTGCAGGTTGATAGGTTAATTGGCCGTTATAAATTGCCCCTAGTATAGGTAGGTGGTAGGGAAATATAGGATCAGGTGGGGATGTGGTAGGAATATGGAATTAGTGTAGGATTAGTATAAATGGGTGGTTGATGGTCGGCACAGACTTGGTGGGCCGAAGGGCCTGTTTCAGTGCTGTATCTCTAAACTAAACTAAACTAAAAAAGGTAAGAGCCCAAGGTATCCAGGGCAATTTGGGAAATTGGATCCAAAATTGGCTTCGTGGCAGGAGGCAGAGGGTAATGGTCGAGGGCTGTTTTTGCATTTGGAAGCCTGTGACCACTGGTGTACCACAGGGATTGGTGCTGGGATCCTTGGTGTTTGTAGTGTACATTAATGATTTAGATGTGAATATAGGAGGTATGATCAGTAAGTTTGCAGATGAGATGAAAATTGGTGGTGTTGTAAATAGTGAGGAGGAAATCCTTAGATTACAGGGAGATATAGATGGGCTGGTAAGATGAGTGGAACAGTGGCAAATGGAACTTAATCCTGAAAAGTGTGAGTTAATGCATTTTGGGAGAACTAACGAGGCAAGGGAATATACAATGGATGGTAGGATCCTTGGAAGTACAGGAGGTCACAAGGACCTTGATGTACTTGTCCATAGATCACTGAAGGCAGCAGCACAGGTAGATAAGGTGATTAGGAAGGCATATGGGATACTTGCTTTTATTAGCCGAGGCATAGAATATAAGAGCAGGGAGGTTATGATGGAGCTGTATAAAACGCTAGTTAGGCCACAGCTGGAGTACTGTGTACAGTTCTGGCACCACACTATAGGAAGGATGTGATTGCATGTGCCACACGTGCTGCCCATAAGAATCTAATTGGACTCCAGTTCCCATGAGTTCAACCCCAGATTCACATTGTACAACAGTTTCACACTTTACTATCCCTCAGTAATGGACCAGGTCCTCTTGGCCACATTCCTGAAATAATAGCTACCACAAAACACCCATTCTACACTAACTTTATCCAACAAAATATCCAATATACCATAGAAGACTCACTAATCACCTTTGTGCTTTCCATTAGAGCTTGTGGGTGCCTTTGCCTGTCCTGGTGCTCCTATGCTACCCCAGTGGCTGCAGCATTGCTGGTGGTAGGCTGCTGACTCTCAGTGGGGGAGACTGCAGATGGCCTTGCAGGTTGACCTCAAGCAGCTCTGTGCATTGAAGGCCTGGCCCGGGATTGCACCATGTCAGCATGGGTAGCAGCACTCTGGGCTGGCTGGCTGACAGGGAACAGCAAGGGCACTGGCAAAGTGGCAGTGGTGGGAAGATGAATGCTGTCACTCTGAGATGACATTTACCAATAGGATGTTGTTCTATATAGCCAACACGTTAGAGTGCAGGTCTGGGGAAGGCATGCTCAAACTATGTATTACTCTGGTAAGACCACACCTTGAATGCTGTGTCAACAGGGTACAAGAGAGACATTCAAACAGTGGAGGTAGTGTAGAAAAGAGCAATGAGCTGATCCCCAGTGTTAGAGTTTTGAAGACTGGAGAAACTTAACTTTTTCAGCCTTGAAAAGAGACTTCTAATGGTGTAGGCCAAGGAGACAAACTAGAAAAAGACAAATTTAAGAATCATAGAAAATTTTCAACACAGAAAGAGCCAAATCAGCCCATTGTGTCCATGCTGGTTGATGAAGAGCTACCCAGCCAATCCCACCTTCCTGTACTAGGTCACAGCTCTTCAAGTAAACATCTAAGTACTTTTTAAATGTGGTGAGAGTTTCAGTCTCTATCAGCCTTTCAGGCAGTGAGTTCCAGGTCCCTACATCCTCTGGGTGAAAAAATGTTTCCTTATCACCCCTCTAATCCTTTTACCAATTACTTTAGATCTATGCCCCCTGGTTTTTATCATCTCTGCTAAGGTAAAAAGGTCGTCTCTATTTACTCTATCTCAGTCCCTCCTAATTTTGTACACCTCAATTAAGTCAACCCTCATCCTCTTTTGTTCCAAGAAAAACAATCCCAGCCTGACCAATCTCCCCTCAGCTAAAATTTTCCAGTTCTGGCATAACCCCCTTACATTTCCTCTGCACCCTCTCCAGTGCAATCCCGTCTTTCCTGTAATGTGGTGATCAGAACTGTATGCAATACTCAAAGAACAAAGAACAGTACAGCACAGGAACAGGCCATTCGGCCCTCCAAGCCTGTGCCGATCTTGATGCCTGCCTAAACTAAAACCTTCTGCACTTCCGGGGTCCGTATACCTCTATTCCCATCCTATTCATGTATTTGTCAAGATGCCTCTTAAACGTCTCTATGGTACCTGCTTCCACCACCTCCGCCCAAGTCTGCAACCGATCTATATCCTGCTGTATCCTCTGACAATCCTCATCACTGTCCGCAACTCCGCCAACTTTTGTGTCGTCCGCAAACTTACTAATCAGACCAGCTACATTTTCCTCCAAATCATTTATATATACTACAAACAGCAAAGGTCCCAGCACTGATCCCTGCGGAACACCACTAGTCACATCCCTCCATTCAGAAAAGCACCCTTCCACTGCTACCCTCTGTCTTCTATGACCGAGCCAGTTCTGTATCCATCTTGCCAGCTCACCTCTGATCCCATGTGACTTCACCTTTTGTATCAGTCTGCCATGAGGGACCTTGTCAAAGGCTTTACTGAAGTCCATATAGATAACATCCACTGCCCTTCCTTCATCAATCATCTTTGTCACTTACTCAAAAAACTCAATCAAATTAGTGAGGCACGACCTCCCCTTCACAAAATCATGCTGCCTCTCGCTAATAAGTCCATTTGTTTCCAAATGTGGTCAAGCTGTGGTCAACTAGTGTTGTAAACAGTTCTAGCATAAGCTCCCTGTTCTTATATTCTATGCCTCGGCTAATAAAGGAAAGCATGCCATATGCCTTCTTAACCACCTTATTAACCTATCCTGCTACCTTTAAAGATCTGTGGATACACACTTCAAGGTCCCACTGTTCCTCCACACTGTTCGGCACAGTGAAGGGCGGCACAGTGGCGCAGTGGTTAGCACCGCAGCCTCACAGCTCCAGCGACCCGGGTTTGGTTCTGGGTACTGCCTGTGTGGAGTTTGCAAGTTCTCCCTGTGACTGTGTGGGTTTCCGTCGGGTGCTCCGGTTTCCTCCCACAGCCAAAGAATTGCAGGTTGATAGGTAAATTGGCCATTGTAAATTGCCCCTAGTGTAGGTAGGGGATAGGAGAATTGTGGGGATGTGGTAGGGAATATGAGATTAATGTAGGATTAGTATAAATGGGTGGTTGTTGGTCAGCACAGACCCAGTGGGCCGAAGGGCCTGTTTCAGTGCTGTATCTCTCTATGACTATGACTCTACTCAGTGTCCTCCTATTTATTGTGTATTCCCTTGCCTTATTGCATATCCCAAAATTTAGGATGATATCACAAAGCTCTTCACAAAAAGTGTGAATAATGCATGGAATGATAGAGTAGTGGAGGCAAAAAACCTGGATTTATTCGAAAAAAACAACTGAATGCCACAATGTGGAACTTTGGGTTTGAACATTAGACTCTCTGATGCACCAAATGGCCTTCCTCATTGTGCTTACCTTGTGATTTAAATATTTAAAGAAGGGCCATACATGCTTGTTGTACAGCCTGCTGGAACTGCTGTAAAGTGTGCCTTGTAAAATTGGGCTCAAAACAATGGGGTACACAACCTCTTATAAAAATATGCTTTCATGCTTGCTACTGTAATAGGATTTGAAGTAGGGGTTATAGCCTGTTACATTCATGTAATTACTAGGAAATAGTAATTAATTACAGGCCCTGATTTAAAAGGCATGGCACACAAGCAATGAAAATCAATGATTTATATTTATATTTGTCTTTAATAGAAAAAGTGAAGCAAAATATATTCGTAGCTAAAACTTTGCGGCAGTAAAAGTGAAAGAATATTTTCAGTAGTTGGCAAATCAGTAATGGAGGTGATGTCTGATGATATTTTTCAATATAGGGTTAGTAGGACATGCAATGCTTTATCACAGTGTTTAGGGAGGCAGAGCCTATAGCATAATTGCTATGTTGTGGAAAGCTGAGCCTTCAAGAGGAAAGACTCAAGCTGGCACTGCTGATACCCATTCTTCAAGTCTGAGACTAGATTGTGACTACAAGCTGGTATTTCACTGAGGAGGACATCATGTATAAAGCTGGCCTATCCTCACAGGAAGTCCACATGCACAATTTCCTGTAGGGCTCACTAGACAGTGATCAGGAGCAGGAAGGCTGGTTGATTTTCCTCTCCCTATTTCTAGTTCACTGATGCCAATTGCACCCTCCCTACCATGACTCAGATTGAGATCAGCTCACTCAGCAAAGACCAGATAGAAAACCTTCCTTGTCTATATGGGCTCAGCTGCTCTCTGTCTTAAGGAGCTGAGTTATTAGGGAGGCCCCATTACTGACTTTCAACATCTTTGTTTGTTGTGACACTTTAAATTTTGTGCTGTTTAAAATATATAAACAAGGTATCCTATCCTCTCTATAAAAATATGACCTAATCTGTTGCTTTATCACTGACCCTTTTTCTAAACCAGATCACTCCTTTATTCTATCTTGTTAGATTAAATAAAAAGTTACATTTGCATAAAATTATCATTAGTTTAACTGTATCAAGGTTAATTTTATTTGATATCTGGTATAATTTGCTGTTGTGTGTAACTGAATCAGCTACTCCTCAAGTCATCAGAATATCTGCTCAGAACTGTTTACTTAAGCAACAAAATCTGAGAAACACTTCAATCATTGCTGTCAAAAATCAAGCCAAACAAAAGGAGAGACAACTTTCAAATGCTGGTCATATAAGCTATTGGTTCTTTCCATGCTCGATAATACACTGTTAATGATCTACAGGTTCTGTATGGGCCTGCTGTATACCAGCTAAGTTCCAACAATAACCAATTAAAGCTGAGTTGAGGAATGTTGGCAAGAGTGCAAATTGCTTGCAGAAACTGTACTATGTGGAGTGTACTCTTCGTGCTATCAACCAGAATAGGAAATGAGGCTATTTCTAATATTTCACCAATAAGATATAACTAAAAGTATTTCGTGTTACTTTTCTGAAAGAAGAAAATGTTTCAGAGTTTATTTTATTTCTGAAACTTGTGTTTGTGTTTACAATTGTGATACCTTCAAGCCCAAGCAATACTATTTTCTGAAGGGCTGCTTAATATGCATATCTGTATCAACATGAACCATGAAGCAAACTTTATTTTAGAGTTACATCAAATTTTTGCTGAAATCTCATTGCATATATCTCACTCTGCCAGTGTCTGCTAATTCCATCATTTGATTTAATACTTGTTTTGATAGCCCTGCAAATCCATCAAGGCACAATCCTTTGAATACTTATATTATTTTGCTGAAGTTTGTACCCTAAGAGAATAGTAAATACAGTGCACCTGACACAATATAGTATAATCTTCCACAGATGCTTTGCCTGACTTATAGAACATAGAACATAGAACAGTACAGCACAGTACAGGCCCTTCGGCCCACGATGTTGTGCCGAAACTTTAACCTACTCTAAGATCAAACTACCTACATACCCTTCATTCTACTATCATCCATGTACCTATCCAAGAGTCGCTTAAATGTCCCTAATGTATCTGCTTCTACTACCACTGCTGGCAGCGCATTCCACGCACCCACCACTCTCTGTGTAAAGAACCTACCTCTGACATCTCCCCGAAACCTTCCTCCAATCACCTTAAAATTATGACCCCTCGTGATAGCCCTTTCCACCCTGGGAAAAAGTCTCTGGCTATCCACTCTATCTATGCCTCTCATCATCTTGTACCCCTCTATCGAGTCACCTTACTGAGTGCTTCCAGCATTTTCTGTTTTTGTTTCAGATTTCCAGGATCTGCAATATTTCTTTTTGTTTTATGGTATTTTCTTCACTGATTATACATCCTCTACCTCAAGTGAAAAGCTGTTGAGAAGAGGAAGGAGAGAGAGGGGAAGCGGGGGAAGGAAGAGAGGGAGTTAGGAAGAATGAATTTTGCCTCAAGCATTTCTGTGTATAGGTTACCAGGTCATGTTCCTGCACTGCAGAATGCCTTAACCTGTCTAACTCTACTCAATGAGGTTCTATTTTTCAGTCAAACTACCATGGGGCAGACAATACCCTGTGTGAGACATGAACAACATGTACCTATTACCTTTCCTTCACCACCCCCAACCCCCAAGCTGATTGCTCTTAATGATATACTCCAGAAGACCAATGACATTGATGAGAGTCACAATGATGTCCAAAGCATCATTTATTTTGTATTTCTAGTTAAAGAGGCACGGGCTGTTTAAAGTTAAGTGGTATCTTGGGAAGAAAGAAAATAACTATGAAGTGGCAGCAGAATTTTAGAGATTTAGTCACCACATTTCTTGGCTGCTCGGTGATAATTTGATACTCTACAATTGATGTTAAATGACAGGAATGATGATAACAAAACAAAATGGAAGAAGAAAAAATGAGTACTGGAAAGAAAATATTCATCACTTGATTTCTTTCTGTGGGATTTACGGGGAGAAATTTGTTCGCATAGCTCTGCTTCAAGCTTGAACATTTCATGTTCTAACCCCCATGGAGGAGATAATGCTGGTCCTTATCAGAAGGGCTATTTCTGAGACCTGGCTAGTGGCAGGGCTGAATCGGTTGAAGGTGACAGTATCCTCATACCCGATCCTCCTTCTCACATCCCACCTTTCCCGTCATCCTACTATCTCTTCAGACTTATAAGCTAAGCATGCACTTCTTACTTTCCCCTCTCCCCTCACAACAACCTTACCCTTGTGTCTTTTTCCTTTCAGATATCCAAAACATGTAACCTGGTCAAGCAGTGGTGTAAGAAAAAGAGGTGGAAGAGTTGGAAGACAGTGATGATGAAGGCACATTGTCACTTAATGTCGCACTCGCAGCCACCAGCTCAGATACACTCACCATGCATAACTCAGAGAACAGCATGGAGGTGGTATCTGCATGTGGTAAGACGCTGGGCACAAATGTGCTGCAGCCAGGGCAGGGGCAAGGATATTGCAGGTGCCAGCTCACCAGAGGGTGAGCTTGCACAAAAGTTCTACTAAAAGGAACTCAGATGAGGACTTAATGATCCAAGTTACAGAAGAAGGCTGATGCGTGTCCACAACAAAATGCTTGTTGCATTGCCTGGCCTGACAGAAAGTCTGCATTCAATGCCAAAGAGCATGGAGGAGTCTGGCACCAACTTGGAACAGGGCTTTGCGCAGAGCTTGGAGCCCACCCATTCCAACATGGAACTGGTGGCCAAATCCATCAACATACTTATGGGACCACCCAGCCTTCTAGGCTCTGAGCTGCTTGAGGTTGTTCTCAAAGGCCATCAGCAGTCTCTTCCTCTGAAAGTCAGCAGCCTTCCACCAGCCATGTTTCAGCTATTGGCGTATCACTGCATTGAAGCACTAGGACAGGCAAAGGCATGCAAAAGGCAGGCACTAAGGGAATGCACAAGGGTGAGGAGTTTAAGTTTGTTTGCAATATGACATGGTTTAATTTATAAATTTGGTTTGCAATGTTTATTTCGGGTCTGCCATCCTTGCAAACTATTGTCCCACCTTTCCGCTCTCCAAAGTCCTTGAATGTGTTGTCACTTCCCAAATCCATGTCCCTTTTCCCTGGAACTCCATGTTTGAATCCCTCTAATCAGGTTTCCTCCCCTGCCACAGTACTGAAACAGCTCTTATCAAAATCATAAATGACATTCTATGTGACTGTGACAAAGATAAATTTTCCCTCCTCATCCTTCTCAACCTCTCTGCAGCCTTTGACATGGTTAACCACACCATCCCCCTTCTAAGCCTCTCCACTGTCATCCAGCTGGGTGTGACTGCTGTCACCTGATTCCATTCTTATTTATCAAATTGTAGCCAGAGTATCACTTGCAATGGCTTCTCTTCCTGCTCCCCCACCATTACGTCTGGTTTCTCCCAAGAATCTATCCTTGGCCCCATCCTATTTCTCATCTATCTGCTGCCTCTCGGTGACATCATCCGAAAACACAGTGTTAGTTTTCACATGTACACTGATGACACTCAGCTCTACCTCACCACCACCTCTCTCGACTCCTGCACTGTTGCTAAATTGTCAGATTGCTTATCCGACATCCAATACTGGATGAGCAGAAATTTCCTCCAAATAAATATTGGGAAGACTGAAGTCATTGGTTTTGGTTCCCACTCCAAACTCCATTCCCTAGCTACTGACTCCATCTCTCTCCCTGGCAACACTCTGAGGCAAAACCAGTCTGTTTGCAACCTCGGTGTCCTATTTGACCCCAAGATGAACATCCGACCACATATTCGCGCTATCACTAAGACTGCCTATTTCCGCCACCGTTACAACGCCTGTCTTCACCTCTCTCTCAGCTCATCTGCTGCTGAAACATTCATTCCTGCCTTTGTTACCTCTCGACTTGACTATTCCAATGCACTTCTGACTGCTCTCCCACATTCTACCCTCCGTAAACTTGAGGTCATCCAAACTCTGCTGTCTGTGTCTTAACTCGCACTAAGTCCTATTCCCTGATCACCCTTGTACTTGCTGACCTATATTGCCTCTCAGTCACACAATGTCTTGATTTTAAAATGCTCATCCTTGTTTTCAATCCCTCCATGGCCTCGATCTTCCCTATCTCTGTAATGTCCTCCAGTCCCACAACCTTCTCAAATATCTGCACTCCTCTAATTCTGGCCTCGTGAGCATCCATGGTTTTAATCACTCCACCATTGGTGGTCGTGTCTTCAGTTGCCGGGGCCCTAAGCTCTGGAATACCCTGCCTACCCCTCTCTGCCTTTCGACCTCGCTTCCCTCATTAAAGACACTTCTTAAAACCTACCTCTTTGATAAAGCTTTTGGTCATCTGACCTAATATCTCTTTATGTGGCTCGGTGCAATATTTTGTTTTAAAATGCTCCTGTGAAACATCTTGGGACGTTTTATTACGTTAAAGTTGCTATATAAATATAAGTTGTTGTTGTTGGCTTTTATTTTTATATTGTGGTTAAGAGTACGATGGGATGATCAGTGATAGAGAGAAGGTAAGGAGTCTGAGACTGTTGGTAAATGTGGAATTGGGGTTGACGTTACTGCTATTGCACTTGAATTAGTTTTTCACGTACAGTGCAGGCAGAAAGGGGCTGCCTAGGTTGCAGCCTCCCCTCATCCTCCTCCTCACCCTCCTGTTTCTACTGTTCCTCCTCTTCCTGCACCTCAGCTTCTCACCTGGTAGGTGATGACAAGGGTCGTTCCTGCATGATGGTGCGGTAGTGCAGCATGCAGCACAAGTCTTGACCCGCTCAGTTGAGTACTGCAGGGCTCCTCCAGAGCAGTCCAGGCAATGGAATCATTGCTTCAACATGCCAATGGTCTGCTCTATCACGTTTCTTGTGGCAGCATGGCTGTCATTGTACGCATGCTGTGCACATGTGTGAGTTGCAAAGTGGAGTCATGAGCCACGTTGTCAGCAGATTTCTTTTTAATTCATTCATGGCTTGTGGGCATCACTGGAAAGCCAGCATTTATTGTCTCTCCCTAATTGCCCTTGAGAAGATGGTGATGAGGCACCTTCTTGAACCACTGCAGTCCATGTGGTGCAGGTAAACCCACTGTGCTGTTAGGGAGGGAGTTCCAGGATTTTGATCCAGTGACCGTGAAGGAACCGCAATATATTTCCAAGCCAGGATAATGAGTGACTTCATAGAATCATAGGATCATAGGAAGTAGGAGCAGGAGTAGAACATGCGGCTGTCGAGCCTGCTCCGCCATTCAAATAGATCATGCCTGATCATCTACCTCTACAATATTTATCCCCACTATCCCCATATCCTTTGATGTCACTTGGAGGGGAACTTGCAGGTGCTGGTATTCCCATGTGCCTGCTGCCCTGGTTCATTTAGGTGGTAAAGATTGTGGGTTTGGAAGGTGCTGTCGAAGGAGCCTTGGTAAGTTGCTGCAGTGCATCTTGTAGATGGCACACACTGCTGCCACGATGTACCAGTGGTGGAGGGATTGAATGTTTAAGGTGTTGGATGGGATGCCAATGAGGTGGGCTTCTTTGCCCTGAATGATGTCAAGCTTCTTCAGTGTTGTTGGAGCTGCACTCAACCAAGCAAGTGGAGAATATTCCATCACACTCCTGGCTTGTGCTTTGTAGATGGAGGCCAGGCTTTGGGAAGTTAGGAGTTGAGATCCTTGCTGCAGAATTCCCATCCTCTGATCTGCTCTTGTAGCCACAGTATTTATGTGGCTGGTCCAGTTAAGTTTCTGGTCAATGGTAACAACCATGATGTTGATGGTGGGGGATACAGTGATGGTAATGCCATTGAATGTCAAAGGCAGAAGGTTAGATTCTCTCTTGTTGGAGATTGTCATTGCCTGGTACTTGCACGTGATGATATTACTTGCTACTTATCAGCCTAACCCTAAATGCTGTCTAAATGTGCATGCAGGCAAGGATTGCTTCATTAAATGAGGAGTTACGAATGGATAATAACGAACACTATGCAATCATCAGTAAACATCCTCACTTCAGACCTTATGATGGAGAGAAGGTCATTGATGAAGCAGCTGGAGATGGTTGGGCCTAGGACACTGTTGTGTTTTCTTAACCTCAGTGTTAGTGACTACTACACACAAGGCATTGTCCACTCAAGACAGGATCAGTAACACAATAACATGGTTTCTTTATTTAAAGATGGTTCTTCATGCAAACACAGGTCTTCACTGTACAGGTACTTTCTTCAGAGTGCCCTCACACCAGAAGTCACATGGTGAGTTACATCACAGCTCTTACACTGCTGTACATTATAACATAACCACACATGTTAAAGGTCTACCACAACAGAAACTACCCTGAGGAACCTCTGCTGTGATGTCCTGGGGCTGAAATGATTGGTCTCCAACAACCACAGACATCTTCCTTTACGCTAGGTGCGAATCATGGGGAGTTTCCCCCCTGACTGTCATTAGAGTCATAGAGTTATACAGCTCAGAAACAGGCCCTTCAGCCCATCGTGTCTGTGCCGGCCATATGGCACCCAACTATTCTAATCCCATATTCCTGCTTGGCCTGTAGCCCTGTATACTGTGGCATTTCAAGTGCTCATCTAAGTACTTCTTAAATGTTGTGAGGGTTCCTGCCTCCATCACCCTCTTCAGGCAGTGCGTACTAGACTCCAACCACCCTCTGGGTGTAAAAATGTTTCCTCAAATCTCCCCTAAACCTCCTGCCCCTTACCCTAAATCTCTGCCCACGGTTCTTGACCCCTCCGCTAAGGGAAAAAGATTCCTCCTATCTAACTTATCAATGCCCCTCATAATCTTGTACACCTCAATCATGTCCCCCCTCAGCCTTCTCTGCTCTAAGGAAAACAACCCTAGCCTTTTCAGTCTCTCTTCATAGCTGAAATGCTCCAGCCCAGGCAACATCCTTGTGAATCTCCTCTGCGCCCTCTCCAGTGCAATCACATCCTTCCTATAGTGTGCTGCACTGTAAACAGTACTCCAACTGTGGCCTAACTAGCGTTTTATATAACTCCATCATAACCTCCCTGCTCTTACATTCTATGCCTCGGCTAATAAGGGCAAGTATCCCATATGCCTTCCTACCCACCTTAACTACCTGTGCTGCTGCCTTCAGTGATCTATGGACAAGTACACCAAGGTCCTTCTGACTTTCTGTACTTCCTAGGGTCCTACCATCCATTGTGTATTCCCTTGCCTTGTTAGTCCTCCCAAAATGCATGACCTCACACTTTTCAGAATTAAATTCCATTTGCCACTGCTCTGCCCATCTTACCAGCCCATCTATATCTCCCTGTAATCTAAGGATTTACTCCTCACTATTTACAACACCATCAATTTTCGTGTCATCTGCGAACTTACTAATCATACCTCCTATATTCACGTCTAAATCATTAATGTACACTACAAACAGCAAGGGTCCCAGCACAGATCCCTGTGGTACACCAGTTGCAAAAACAGCCCTCGACCATTACCCTCTGCCTACTGCCACTAAGTCAATTTTGGATCCAATTTGCCAGATTGCCCTGGATCCCATGGGCTCTTATCTTCTTAACCAATCTCCCATGTGGGATCTTATCAAAAGCCTTACTGAAATCCATGTATACTACATCTACTGCTTTACCCTCATCGACACATCTAGTCCCTCCTCGAAAAATTCAATCAAGTTAGTTAGACACGATCTCCCCCTGACAAAGCCATGCTGACTATCCCTGATTAATCCCTGCCTCTCCAAGTGGAGGTTAATCCTGTCCCTCAGAATTTTTTCCAATACTTTCCCAACCACTGATGTTAGACTCACCGGCCTATAATTACCTGGTTTATCCCTATTACCCTTCTTGAATAATGGTACCACATTCGCTGTCTTCAAGTCCTCTGGTACCTCTCCCGTGGCCAGAAAGGATTTGAAAATTTGTGTCAAAGCCTCTGTTATCTCCTCCCCTGCCTCACATAACAGCCTGGGATACATCTCATATGGGCCTGGGGATTTATCTACTTTTAAGCCCACTAAAACAGCTAATATTTCCTCCCTTCAATGCCAATATGTTCAAGTATATCACAATCCCCCTCCCTGATCTCTACACCTACATTGTCCTTCTCCATAGTGAACACAGATGAAAAGTAATCATTTAAAACCTCACCTATGTCCTCTGGCTCCACACAAAGATTGCCACTTTGGTCCCTAATGGGCCCTACTCTTTCCCTGCTTATCCTCTTACCCTTAATATACCTATAAAATGCCTTGGGATTTTCCTTTATCTTGCCCGCCAGTGTTTTTTCATGCCCCCTCTTCGTTCTCCTAATTACTTTTTTAAGTGCCACCCTACACTTTCTATACTTTTCTAGTGCCTCCGCTGTTTTCAGCGCTTGGGATCTGCCATAAGCCTCCTTTTTTTTCCTGATCCAATGCTCTATATCCCTTGGCATCCAGGGTTCCCTGGGCCTGTTAGTCCTACCCTTCACCTTTAATGGGTACATGTTGGCTCTGGACTCTCACTATTTCCTCCTTGAATGACTCCCACTGATGTGATGTAGACTTTCCTACAAGTAGCTGCTCCCAGTCCACTTTGGCCAGATCCTGTTTTACATATTGAAATCGGCCTTCCCCCAATTCAGTACCTTTATTTTCGGTCCATCTTTGTCCTTTTCCATAACTACCTTAAATCTTACAGAGTTATGGTCACTATTCCCGAAATGCACCCCCACTGATACTTCTACCACTTGACCGGCTTCATTCCCTAGGATTAGGTCCAGAACTGTCCCTTCCCTTGTAGGACTTTCTACATACTGGCTCAAAAAGCTCTCTTGTCTACATTTTAAGAATTCCGCCCCTTTTAAGCCTTTTGCACTAAGACTATCCCAGTTAATATTGGGGAAGTTGAAATCCCTACTAATTATTACCCTATTATTTTCACACCTCTCAGAGATTTGCCTACATATCTGCTCCTCTATCTCTTCCTGACTGTTTGGAGGCCTGTAGTACACTCCCAGCCAAGTGATTGCCCCCTTTTTGTTTTTAAGTTCTACCCAAATGGCCTCGTTTGAGGAACCTTCTAAGATCTCATCCCTCCTTACTGCAGTAATTGACTCCTTGATCAACAGTGCAATGCCATCTCTTTTATCCCCTCCCCTGTCGCGCCTGAATATTCTATACCCTGAAATATTGAGCTGCCAGTCCTGTCCCTCCCTCAACCATGTCTCTATGATAGCAATAATATCATAATCCCATGTGCTAATCAATGCCCTCAATTCATCTGCCTTACTAGTAAGACTCCTTGCATTGAAATAGATGCAATCCAACCTTGCATTTTTCCCTTGTGCCTTACCAGGTCTGTATTTGCTCTGCCTTCCAGGCAGACTCACTTTCTGTTCTATATTATCCCCTACAAACCTCCACTCTGTATCCCACCCCCCTGCCAAATTAGTTTAAACCCCCTCCAACAGAACTAGCAAATCTCCCAGCAAGGATGCTTGTCCCATTCCGGTTCAGGTGCAACCCGTCCAACTTGTACAGGTCCCACCTTTGCCAGTAACTGACCCAGTGATCCAGGAATCTAAAGCCCTCCCTCCTGCACCATCTCCTCTGCCACGCATTCATCTGCTCTATCCTCCTATTTCTAAACTCACTAGCATGTGGCACCGGGAGTAATCCAGAGATTACAACCTTAGAGGTCCTGCTTTTTAATCTGCTTCCTAGCTCCCTAAATTCTTGTTGCAGGACCTCATCCCTTTTTCTACCTATGTCGTTGGTACCAATGTGTACCACGACCTCTGGCTGCTCACCCTCCCCGTTCAGAATGTCCTACAGCTACTCCGTGACATCCTTGACCCTAGCACCAGGGAGGCAACATACCATCTTGGAGTCACATTTGCAGCCACAGAAATGCCTATCTGTACCCCTTACGATAGAATCCCCTATCACTATAGCTCTTCCACTCCTTTTTCTCCCCTGTTGTGCAGCAGAGCCATCCTTGGTGCCACTGACCTGGCTGTTGCTGCTTTCCTCTGGGAGGTCATCCCCCCCAACAGTATCCAAAGTGGTATATCTGTTTGAGAGAGGGATGGCCACAGGGGACTCCTGTACTACCTGCCTGCACCTACTTCTCCGCCTGGTGGTCACCCATCCCTTTTCTGCTTGTGCTGCCATGACCTGCGGTGTGACCATCTCTCTAAACATGCTATCCATGACGTTCTCAGTGGTTTCACTTTTGCTAGAGCTACTTGATGCCACACTCATCAGAACTCTGAAAGTTTAGTAACCTGAAATGATAACTCTGCTTCTCTCTCGACAGATGCTGCCTGACCTGCTGAGTATTTCCAGCATTTTCTGTTTTTATTTCAGATTTCCATCATCTGCAGTATTTTGCTTTTGACAAAAAATTAGCATGCAGGTACAGCAAACAATTAGGAAGGCAAATGGCATGTTGGCCTTTATTGCAAAAGGACTGGAGTATAAGAGTGGGGAAATCTTGCTATAATTGTACAGGGCTTTGGTGAGACCATGCCTGGAATAATGTGAAATAAAAACAAGAAATGCTGGAAATACTCAGCAGATCTGGCAGCATCTGTGGAGAGAGAAGTTTAGAGATACAGCACTAAAACAGGCCTTCGGCCCACCGAGTCTGTGCCGACCATCAACACCCATTTATACTAATCCTACACTAATCCCATATTCCTACCACATCCCCACCTGTCCCTATATTTCCCTACCACCTACCTATACTAGGGGCAATTTATAATGGCCAATTAACCTATCAACCTGCAAGTCTTTGGCATGTGGGAGGAAACCGGAGCACCCGGAGGAAACCCACGCAGACACAGGGAGAACTTGCAAACTCCACACAGGCAGTACCCAGAATTGAACCCGGGTCGCTGGAGCTGTGAGGCTGCGGTGCTAACCACTGCGCCACTGTGCCGCCCCAAAGAGAAGCAGAGTTAACGTTTCAGGTCAGAGACCCTTCTTCAGAACTCATGGAATAATGAGCATAGTTTTGGTCTTGATCGGCAGTCAATGGCAGCCTGCACCATGGGAAAGGCTGAAAACTTTGTAAAGCCTCGTGCTTACTCTGCCTGCTGCTCTCTGGCAAGAGGGAATGAAATGAAGTCTCTTTGAATATAGAGCCTCAGTGACATTCCTTACGCAACATTGGACTAAAAACTGTGCTGACATCTCCAGTGGAAGGAGTCAGGCACATAAATGTTTGTAGTCATAGTTACCTTCACACTCACTGGCAAAGTGATCCTTGCCCTCCTCTGAGGTTAGAGCTGTGGTTGCATTAGGGGGTAGCTTTCAGTGATGACCTCCTTCGTGAAACACTGGTGTCTCAAATATTCAGCTTTGCTGAGGTTCAAGGAGGAGAATTGCTCCCTGAATATCCTGGGCAGATGTAGCTTCCTGCTGAGAGTCCTTCTCCCCCTCCTACTCTTCCCTCGACTCGCAGCTCTGCGTGTCCTCTTCTCATTCTCCCAGTCATGCTGTATTCCAAGAGGAAACCTGCTAGTGCACCCATGTGGGGGAGCAACTGGTTTGTGCAGAAGCCTTAAGGTCAGCAAAAAGTACTTCAGCGCTTGTCACACCACTCCCTGTAAACATTTGAAACTTGAATCAACTATGGAAAGCACCAAAAACATGTAGAATTGTAGCAACAACCAGAGGAAATTAACCAGCATCTAACCTGTATGTAGCCGATGATCTCTTTAAATGACACTTGTTGTGGATAAGGTTGGGGTTAGTGGGGGTAGGTCCTTCAAGCTGCTTAAAGGTTTTCAGTTGTGCGAGGTTAAAAGAGTGTTAAGCTGGAATATGGAGGTCCAAAATGGCAGCTTTTTTTTCCAAAATATACTTTATTCATAAAAATCTATAAAAAATACATTACGAAACAGTTCAAAACAGCACCAAGTTGACAATACAAAGAGTGCAAAGGAGATCAGTTTCCTTTAATACAGGAGTTTGTTGCCTCACAACTCTTCCATTTTATTTTACATGCCATGTACATTTTGCAGAAAACCCATATTTTCTGGATACAGCCCGAGGGGTTTTCCATGGATCCAGCCCCTCAATTCACTTCGATGGGAGGACCTTACACTGTGGTCTTTCTCCATTGAGCCTTTGCCGCGGCTGCCCCAAGCTTTAGTGCGTCCCTCAGCACGTAGTCCTGGACCTTGGAATGTGCCAGTCTGCAACACTTGGTCAAGGACAACTCTTTGCGCTGGAAGACCAGCAAGTTTCGGGCAGACCAAAGAGTGTCTTTCACAGAATTGATGGTCCTCCAGCAGCAGTTGATGTTTATCTCGTTGTGCATCCCTGGGAACAACCCGTAGAGCACAGACTCCTGTGTTACAGAGCTGCTTGGGATGAACTTTGACAAAAACCACTGCATCTCTTTCCACACCTGCTTTGCAAAGACACATTCCAGAAGGAGGTGGGCAACTGTCTCTTCCCCACCGCAGCCACCTCGAGGGCTGAGACTCCGGGCGTGCAGGAAGGATCTGACAGGGAGGGCTCTTCTTACCACCAACCAAGCTACATCCTGGTGCTTGTTTGAAAGTTCTGGTGATGAGGCATTCAGCAAATGACTTTGGCAGTCTGCTTGGGGAACCACCCGACATTATCCACCATCTCCTTTTCCGTAGGGCCTTGAAGACATTCAGACCACTGCCTGATGGATTGCTGGTCAAAGATGTTTTTCTGCAGAAAATTTTCCACGAAGGATAGGTGGTACGGCATGGTCCAACTGGATGGAGCGTTCCGCGGCAATGTGACCAGGCCCATCCTTCGCAACACCAGGGACAGATAGAACCTCAGCACGTAGTGACACTTGGTGTTTGCGTACTGGGGCTATACGCACAGCTTGATGCAGCCGCACACGGAAGTAGTCATCAGGATGAGGGTGACGTTGGGTATGTTTTTCCTGCAGTTATCCAGAGGTTTGAACAGCATGGCCCCTCCGGACCAGGTCCATTTTGGATCCCCAGATGAATGGAAAATGGCTCGGGTGACCGCCACGGCGCAGGAGTGGGGTATGGGCCAGACCTGCACCACATACAGCAACAACGTGAGTGCCTCGCATCTGATGACCAGGTTCTTACCCACAATGGAGAGAGATCGCTGCTCTCACATGCTCAGTTTGTGGTGTACCCTGGCTACTCGCTCCTTCCATGTTTTGATGCACGCCCCGGCCCCTCCCAACCATATCCCAACACCTTCAGGTAGTTTGACCTGATGGTGAAGGGGACAAAGGACCGGTCAGCCCAGTTCCCAAAGAACATGGGCTCGCTCTTGCTGTGGTTAACTTTGGCTCCCGAGGCCAGTTCGAACTGGTCGCAGATGCTCATCAGTCTGCGAACGGACAGCAGGTCCGAGCAGAAGACGGCGATGTCATCCATGTTTAGGGAGGTTTTAACCTGCGTGTCTCCACTGCCTGGGATTGTCACCCCTCTTATGCTCGCATCCTTCCTAATAGATTCAGCAAAGGGTTCAAAACAGCAAACAAACAAAACAGGGGAGGGAGGACAGCCCTGTCTGACTCCAGATTGGATCGGGAAACTTTCTGATTCCCACCCATTGATTGAGACTGCGCTACTGACGTTTGTGTAGAGCAGTTTGATCCAATTGCAGACTCCCTCCCCAAACCCCATTTTGGAGAGGAAGTCCATCATGTAGGCGTGTGATATCCTGTCAAAAGCCTTCTCTTGGTCCAAGCTGATGAGGCAGGTGTCCACCCTCCTGTCCCGTGCATAGGCGATCATATCCCTGAGTAGCGCGAGACGATCAGAGGTCTTCCTGCCGGGTAAAGTGCAGGTCTGGTCAGGGTGAATCACCAACTCCAGAGCAGACTTGACTCGACTAGCTATGACTTTGGACAGAATCTTGTAGTCAACATTAAGCAATGCGATGGGCCGCCAATTTCTGATTTCTGCCCTCTCCCCCTTCCGCTTGTAAATGAGGGTGATGATGCCTTTCCTCATGGATTCTAACTTGCTGCCGGCCAGGAGAATACTCTCGTATACTTCCAGCAGGTCTGGGCCGACCCAGTCCCACAGGGCCGAATACAACTCAGCCGGTAAGCTGTTGCTTCCGGGAGTTTTATTTGACTCGAAGGACTCGACGGCCTTTGTCAGCTCGTCCAGAGTTGGCGGCTTGTCTAGTCTCTCCCTCATGCTGTCATCTAAGACCTCTGTGATAGATGACAGGAAGGACTAGGAAGCCGTGCTGCCTGTGGGCTTCGTGTCATACAGCCCAGCATAAAAGGATTTGCTGATCCTTAGTATGTCGGACTGCGAAGACGCTACCGAGCCAGCCTCTTCCTTCAAGCTGCTGATCGCAGATCTCTCTCTGTGTACCTTTTGGAAGAAGTAACGCGAGCACACCTCATCCTGCTCAATGAAGCGGACTCTGGACCGGAAGATGATCTTGGAGGCCTCCGTGGCAAAGAACGAGGCCTGTTGGCTCTTCACCTCATGGAGGTCCTCCTTGACCTCGACCCCCATTGTCTGCAGCCGGAGCAGATTTTGCATATTTTTCTGGAGTCGAGACATTTCCCTCTGTCTCTCTCTCACCCTCTGAACACCTTTGAAGATAAAGAACCTCTTGATGAACATCCTTTATCGCCTTCCACCAGTGCACCGGAGACTCAAAGAGGGGTTTCACGGTTCTCCAACCTTTGTAATCCCTTTTGAGTTCCTCAATGTTCTCTGGGATAGCATTGAGCTTCCATGTCCCCCTGCCAACCCGCTGGTCGTCCAGTAAGTGACAGTAGGCCAGTAAGAGGCAGTGGTTGGAGAAGAACACCGGCTTGACATCGGTGGATCTGACCGTGACAGTATGGGATACAAACAGGAAGTCAATCCTGGAACGGGCAGACCTGTCCGGTCTTGACCAGGTGTATCTGCGCTGCGCTCCGTCTGCAGGTTTTCTGAAGACGTCGTGCGGTTTGGCATCTTTAACTGTTTCTATTAGGAATCTGGACATAGCGTCCAGTTTGCTGTCGTCTCTGCCGGATCGTCCAGCTGCATCGATGATGCAGTTGAAGTCACCGCCTAGGATGACCAGCCTGGACGTCGCCAGCAGCAGTGGGAGCTGCTGGAAGATGGTCAGCCGCTCGCTGCATTGAACCGGGGCGTACACGTTGATCAACTGGAGCGGAGCATTGTTGTACATTACATCTGCTACGAGGAGGCGACCACCCACCACCTCCTTAACTTAGGAGATGGTGAAATTACCTCCTCGCAGCAGAATACCCAGGCCGGAGGAATGGGAATCATTTACCCCTGACCAGATCGATGGGCCGTGGGACCACCATCGCAACCATTGCCTGTAGGTGCTGAGGTGTGGTATTCCACACTCCTGCAGAAACAGTAGGTCGGCTTTGACCTTGGCGAGGTAATCCAAGGTTGAAACACATCGCGTAGTGGATTTAATGCTACGCGCGTTAATTGAAGCAACCCTTACACCCATTTTTTAAGTTAGTTGTTGCTTTCCACACCATTTGTCCTTGCTAGACCCAGTCCTTTGGTATGTTCCTGCATACCCATGGTGTAGACAAGCTGTATCACGTTCGTGGGGCTCAGAATCTCCTCCTGGTTTCTCTTGCAGGGTTTGTTGTGCTGAGGTTACATTGGGGGAGTCTTGAAGACAGCAAGGATTGGGCTGTCCTCTCCTGTTGTTTCCTCTTCAAAAACATCACTGTTCCTGGCTTCCCGGAGCTGGAGAGCACCAGACGTGTCGTTGCGCTCAGTGTTCCGGAGCTGGGATGCGCTGGTCATGTCGCTGGGTTCAGCACCTTGGGTTCGGCGCGCGTTGGGCCCATCACAACTTTCAGTGCCCAGGGGCTGGGGGGCTTCATCTTCCAGCTCCCTGGAGTTCTGTCATTTCTTTTGTAGGCGCCATTGTTCTGACACTTCCTCGTCCAGTGAAGAGGAGCTGCTGTAGTCTGTCTCAAATGGTAGCCTCCTCTTGCCACTGGTTTGGGTGGTGACCTGTTCCGCTTTAGGCTGATTTTTCCTTGTGGTTTTCTTTTGTACCACTTGCCACTCACCTGTTCGCCATCAGCTGCCCCCTCCTCCATTGACTCTGGCTGTAGAGGAGGGGTTTCCGGTCTCAGGGAAGGTGTTGGGTCGCTGGTTTCAGCTGCCTCCCCTTTCTTCTTCTCAGGTGGGCTTTCCTTGCTGCGGGGAGGGTTGTTTGTCTCCTTCCCAGCACCCGACGCATTCGTTGTTCTTTCTCCCGGCCTTCCCTTGGGGCTTGCCGCCTGAGCATAGCTGAGGCAACGTTTGGGGCAGGTTTTGTAGAGGTGGCCTGCCTCACCGCACAGGTTGCAACACTCACTTTGTTTCCAGTCCTTGGTCTGATGGCCTTCCTTCCTGCAGTTCTTGCAGACAACTGAACTGCAGTTAGTTGCCATGTGACCAGATTTGCCACAGGTGCGACAAACTCTGGGCTGCCCCGCATAGACTAAGAAGCCTCGATTTCCCCCGATAGCGAAGCTGGAGGGAGGGTGTCTGTTGGCTCCGTTGGCACCTTGACCTGCCGCTTACTGGTCCAAATCCCAAGTGGGTCCCTGACATCAGTGCAACTGCTGACCACTTCGACGTACCTGGCTAGGAAGGTGAGTACATCCACGACAGGAACATGGGGGTTATAGAGGTGAATTGTCACCACCTGGTCACGTTGTGATGGCAGCGTAAAGAGCGGCTCCACTGTGAGGATGGACAGCGGCGCCTGGTTTCCCTTCTCTTTGAAGACCTTCAGGAGCTTGATGCAACCTGCCACATTCTTAAATGTCACGTCAAAATATCCACTGCTGGGGAAGTCCTGCAGGCAGAAGATGTCAGCAGCTTTGAATCCACAGCAATCAATGAGGATTCTCCGGATGATGAAGATGCGGTCAAATGGTGCACCTCCCTCCTCATCCTTCACAACCACCAGAATGGCGTTGCACACTCCTTGGCCCAAAGCTCTAGAATTGGTTATAGCCATTTGCTCAAAGAACCTGGAACAGGATCAAAGGCCATGGATCATGGTCTCTCCCCTGCCAGGTAAGTATAGAAGCGTCAGCGACATACCAGCATTAGCACCATGATCTACTTGCTCTGCATTCAGACGTTAAGTGTGCGTGCGTGCGTGCGTGCGTGCGTGCAAACCGCTTTACCAAGATGGCGTCCAGCACACACTGTACCAGATGTGTGTGTGCACAATGGGGATACCATCTTGGAACCCTAACGGTACTCATGGCACCCAAAAACAGGCATTACTGAGCCTAATTTCCTGTCCCTTATCTTGTAACACAGATCCTAATTAACTTTATAGCCTAAAATGGACATAAAATTTGTTTTCATCAAACTTACCTTTAGGAGGAATCTCTTCACTGCTACTGATCAGGCAATGCCACCATCTATGGGATGTAGGGAAATAAAATACTGCCACACACAGAAAAATTCATTTGAAAGATTATCCTAACCAAGGACTTCATAACGTTGCAAGGAGATTGCAGTAAAGTATCAGGAAATATCACACAGGAGATACATTATTAGCAATTTTTCCACAATCTGGGTGTAATTGTATGAAAATTGTCAATCGAATATTCTAATAAAATTCCTTTCCCACTCTATGCACAAAGATAAGAAGGTAAGAGAATGATTAAAAGAGTAAGATATGGGTTGTCCTGATTTCCTAACTAGTCAAGACAAAGAATGGTTGCCCCATGCAGGTTTCAGGTTCGATCCCTGAATATCCACCAAATAACTGACTTCAGCCAGGTACCAGGATTGTTACAGTTGGCGTCAGTGCCACTGACTTCTGGAGAGTTGCTGATCTTGGTCAGTATCTTGTGACCCTTTACTGGAAATGCCCACTTGTGAGCATAAGGTGAGGACAGGTTTGTGTTTGGTTGTATTTAAACCCCACTGCTGACAGACAGAGTCAAATTCAACTTCAATTGAGGAGCAGAACAGGCAGCAGTGGATCAGTCACCTGTTCTACTTGTCATGGAAAGGAAAATCAGGAGGTTGATCTGCTAACACAGGTTCTGTGCCCCGCTAAAGTCAAGTTTTACCCCCTTACTGTCCAGTCTCACAAAGAATGGCCTCGGATCACTTGCTTCAATTGTACAGAACCTTGGTTAGACCGCACCTGGAGAACAGTGTGTAGTTATGGCCCCCTTATCTTAGGAAGGATATTATTGCCATAAAGGGAGTGCGACAAAGGTTCACCAGACTTGTTCCCAGGATGGCAGGACTGTCCTATGAGGGGAGATTGAAGGGAAACTGGGCCTGTATTCTCTAGAGTTTTGAAGAATCAGAGGTGATCTCATTGAAACCTACAAAATACTTAAATGGATAGACAGGGTAGATGCAGCTGAGATGTTTCCCCTGGTTGGGGAGTCTAGAACCAGGGGACACAATTTCAAAACAAGGGATAAGCCACTTAGGACCGAGATGAGGAGAAATTTCTTTACTCAGAGGGTTGTGAATCTTTGGAATTCTCTACCCCAGAGGGCTGTGGAAGCTCAGTCATTGAGTATGTTTAAAGCAGAGATTGACGGATTTCTAAATACAAATGACATAAGGGGATATGAGGATAGTGTGGGAAAAAGGCATTGAAGTAGATGATCAGCCATGATCATATTGAATGGCAGGGCAGGCTCGATGGGCTGAATGGCCTACTCCTGCTCCTATGTTCCTATGCTCCTCATGGTGTCATATTCCAGCAAGGAGTCTTTAACTTCAGAGGAGGAGGAAGAGCTGAGAAAAGATAATTGTGGCAAAAGGAAAGGAAATATTGGTCAGAAAGAGAGTATACAATGGTCTCCTAGTCACCTCAGAACACTAATGATGTGGTCACAGGCATGGAATATTCTTGATATGTCAGGTTAGTAAGGGTTGTGTTAGCAGTTCTAGGTTGGAAAGAGTTGCTGACCAGGAAGACAGAATCTACGGGGTTAATGAAAAGGGCAAGATGATAACCAGGGAAAGAGTAGGGCCCATTGGGGACCAAAGTAGCAATCTGTGTATGGAGCCAGAAGACGTAGGTGAGATTTTAAATGATTACTTTTCATCTGTGTTCACTATGGAGAAGAACGATGTAGGTGTAGAGATCAGGGACGGGGATTTTGATATACTTGAACATATCAGTATTGAAAAGGAGGAAGTATTAGTTGTTTTAGCGGGCTTAAAAGTGGATAAATCCCCAGGCCCAGATGAGATGTATCCCAGGCTGTTATGTGAGGCAAGTGAGGAGATAACAGGGGCTCTGACACAAATTTTCAAATTCTCTGGCCGCAGGAGATGTACCAGAGGATTGGAGGACAGCGAATGTGGTACCATTATTCAAGAAGGGTAGCAAGGATAAACCAGGTAATTACATCTTCCTAACCACCTTACATCAGTGGTTGGGAAACTATTTGAAAAAATTCTGAGGGACAGGATTAATCTCCACTTGGAGAGACAGGGATTAATCAGGGATAGTCAGCATGGCTTTATCAGGGGGAGATCATGTCTAACTAACTTGATTGAATTTTTCAAGGAGGTGACTAGATGTGTAGATGAGGGTAAAGCAGTTGATGTAGACTACATAGACTTCAGTAAGGCTTTTAATAAGGTCCTACATGGGAGATTGGTTAAGAAGGTAAGAGCCCATGGAATCCAGGGCAATTTGGCAAATTGGATCCAAAGTTGGCTTCGTGGCAGGAGGCAGAGGGTAATGGTTGAGGATTGCTTTTGCACGTGGAAGCCTGTGACCAATGGTGTACCACAGGGATCGGTGCTGGGACCCTTGCTGTTTGTAGTGTACATTAATGATTTAAACGTGAATATAGGAGGCATGATCAGTAAGTTCGCAGATGACACGAAAATTGGTGGTGTCGTAAATAGTGAGGAGGAAAGCCTTAGATTACAGGACGATATAGATGGGCTGGTAAGATGGGTGGAGCAGTGGCAAATGGAATTTAATCCTGAGAAGTGTGAGGTGATGCATTTTGGAAGGACTAACAGGGCAAGGGAATATACAATGGATGGTAGGATCCTAGGAAATACAGAGGGTCAGAGGGACCTTGGTGTACTTGTCCATAGATCACTGAAGGCAGCAGCACAGGTAGATAAGGTGATTAGGAAGGCATATGGGATACTTGCCTTTATTAGCCGAGGCATAGAATATAAGAGCAGGGGGGTTATGATGGAGCTGTATAAAACGCTAGTTAGGCCACAGCTGGAGTACTGTGTACAGTTCTGAGCACCACACTATAGGAAGGGTGTGATTGCCCCGGAGAGGGTGCACAGGAGATTCACAAGGATGTTGCCTGGGCTGGAGCATTTCAACTATGAAGAGACTGAAAAGGCTAAAGTTGTTTTCCTTGGAGCAGAGAAGGCTGAGGGGGGGACATGATTGAGGTATACAAAATTATGAGGGGCATTGATAGGTTAGAAAGGAAGAAACTTTTTCCGTTAGCGGAGGTGCCAATAACCAGGGGGCATAGATTTAAGGTAAGGGGGAGAAGGTTTAGAGGGGATTTGAGGAAAAATATTTTCACTGAGAGGGTGGTTGGAATCTGGAACGCACTGCCTGAAGAGGTGGTAGAGGCAGGAACCCTCACAACATCTAAGAAGTATTTAGATGAGCACTTGAAATGCATAGCAGACAAGGCTGCGGGCCAAGTGCTGGAAAATGGGATTAGAATAGTTAGGTGCTTGATGGCCAGCACAGACACGATGGGCCGAAGGGCCTGTTTCTGTCCTGAATGACTGTATGATTCTTTGACTCTATGACTCAGTAAAGTAACAATAAAGGCTGTGGGGCCTGTCCATTTTGTGTGGGATTGAAGATACAATTATTTTTAAGATTATAATAAATGAAAGTGTGTCAACATTTGATTGCATATGACTACTGGACCTACAATGTCATGGGAGATTTGTAAATTCTTAATAGAATTTAGACTATTCACTCTATTGCATTGGACATAGCTCTTCGAAAAAAGATTTCTTCAACAGGTAGTATTCTGGTGTCTAAACTTCTAGAAATTGTTTGCATTGTGTTTTAAACTCCTGTTGTACACTACCATTGTAGTGCAAGAACAAGCTTATTTTTCTTCTTTCCATTTGAACATTGTTGGACACTTCTGCGAAATTCCACTTGGGTTTTGCATATAGACAATGCCAGTTTTATCATGGTATCCCACTAGTAACAAAAGGTTTATTAATCCTGCTTCTTAATTTTTCTATGTTACCACGACCTCATGTGATCATGCAAGATGACCGACTAACTCAGACTGCAAACTTCCTCAGCTTAAACAATGCTTCTGAAAATCTTCCTTCATTTTGTATGTTAGTGCTAATGGAACTTTTTAATGAATGGGGTAAAATGTTAAAAGTACATTCGTGCCTTATTTTAAATAATTTCGAATAAAAAAGCTTAGGAATAATAAAAACATGTTCTTCAACCATCTATTAGTTTGGTAGTGGTCATTGATGAAAATCAGAAAAAAATTTGTAGCTGGTGCTTTTTGTATTCCCTGCTATCTGCCATGCCTAATGTTCTGGAAGTTGAATCTGTGCCAACCACTTATTAAGGGCAATTAAGGCGTTGTTAATGATTCGCCACATTGACAGGTGTTGTTTTCCATTGGGGGGACTAAATACCATCATGGTGTCTGTGCTCAGCAATTGGCCAGGAGCCTGCCTTCCACACGAAGGCTTTTTCAGCAGAGAACTAACTGAGGCTGTGAGTGGAGAGCTATATGACATTTCTGACATCTCCTTGATGTCGGCATTTTATAATTGTATAACCTTACGACCCTGATGGGTGACATCTTCACTTCAATGATAATTTTATCCAGTATGTATGGGTCTTCAGATTTCATTGGAGTCAAGCCTGGTCGGGTGTAGATTTTCTGTGGTGAAATGTTTTGCATCACCCCCATCCCCACTTGTTCCTAATAGGAATTTTTGTGGGTTATTCCATCAGCTTAGAAAACTCATCCACCTTTTAAACAGTAGAGTTTATGTTTCATAGCAGCCAACCACAGCGCTAGCTTTCTGTTTTCTGCACTTAGCAGTGACATTAATGGCCTTATTTGTCCTAATTAAGTGTTTGCCCGGTACTTGAGAAGTGCAAAACCCGTGTCATCACTGCTGCCTCCAGGTTGCCCAGATTTCTGGCACCAGCAGTATAGCAAAATGATCAAAAATTTCACAGCAGAAAGCAGGGATGATTATCTATGGTTTTCTATTCATGTAAAATATTCCAGATAAAGGGTTATTCAAATTCATTCATAAAAGTTGAAAATTATGGCTGCTTGTCTCTTTGGGAACTGGTTCACTTTTGTTGTGACATTTTTTGTACAGTCACATGTACACCAAAGAAGGTGAGGAGTACTGAACAAAATGGGTGCATCAGGGATTGCAGCAAAGCGCTGCATAGGAGGTTACTCCAAAAGGTTGGAAGGAATGAAATAGGTGGAGTGTTTCTGAAATGGAATAAATAGTGGCTGAAGCAGAGGAAGTAAATGGTACATGGAGCAGGCTTGTCATGGAATCAGTGTTGAGGGTGTAGCTATTTATAATGTACATACATTTCTGGATGTAAGGATCCCTCCATGGCCTTATCCATCCCTCATTCTGTAACCTCCTCCAGTCCTAAGCTCCCAAAGTCTCCATTGCTCTGACTCTTGCTACATCTGCATTCCCTCCTCCCTTTGCACCACCATTGGTAATTGTGCCTTCAGCTGCCTAGGCCCCCACGCTTTTGAATTCCATCCCTAAAACCCCCTCCCCCACCACCTCACTCTCTTCCTCTGAAACTAAGACTACCCTTTTGACCAGCCTTTTGATCGCCTCATAATATCTCATTCTTTGGCTCAGCACCCCTGGGAAGTACTTTGGGCTATTTTACTGCATTAAAGATGCTGTATAAATGCAAATTGTTTTTGTTGATCGCAAGCTCCTGAAGTTTGCAGATGATGCCAAACTGGAAGGAATTACAAACAACTGGAAATAGCCTGATCAAAGACAGGAGGACTTGTGTCGATTGAGGAGCTGGATTGACAAGTGACAGATGTCATTTGATGTGAACAAATGCAAAGTCGCAAGATCGGGAAAGGATAATAAACAGTGGGAATATAAACTAGATAGTATTCTACAGGATACAACATGAGAGAGTGATTTCAGAGTATTGACAGATATCAGCACAGTGTGAGGCAGCAGTAAAGAGAGCAAATACATTTTTGGCTGTGTAGCCAAAGAAATAGAGCACTGGAGTACTGTGTACAATACTGGTCACCATATTATGAGAAGTACATCCAGTCACTACAAAAGATGCAATGAGAAGGAAGTAAATTGATAAGCATCTGAGTTATGAGGAGTAGCTACAGAAGCTGGGAAGGTTTGCACTGAAGAAAAGGCTCATGGTGATCTTAGAGAAGTATTCAAAATCCAAAAGGGAATGCACAAGATAAACATCGGTATATTTAACACAGCCATAGATTCCACAAAAGGGTACAGTCTCAAACTTAGAAGAGAGAGGGTGAAAAGACAGGTTAGTTTAAATTATTTTTGGTGAATGTATGGACTAGACTGCCAAGGAAGGAGTGGGGGTGGCTTGAATCAGTAAATTCAAGAGCAAGTTGGATAGGTCCTGGAGAAAAATAACACTGGGTGTATGAGAGGTATTTAGGGCAATTATATTTCCTCGACACTGGGACCAGCAAGTTTGATCACAATGGTCTTTTTGGGTCTTGTACATTTCTATGTCTCTATTCCTATGCTTCAGGTCTACATTTTTTTTTTGTTTTTAACAACACTTTTCTGCATCAATTTGAAAATGTTGAAGTTCTTTTTGGCACTTTCAATTGCAACAGTACACGATTACATAAGATCTCAGCATGGCTGAAAAATACAGCCTTGCATCACAAGTATTTTATTAGTGCTAAAAGGTTTATTTGTACCAGTTACTGGCATACAGTTCAGTTTACCAATGGTAGGCATGAAGAATATTGAATAGGGCTCCCTGTGTTATCCTACATAAACACCTTTCAACAGTGAGTTTCAGCAGTGCTGAGCAAAGTGAATTAGGCTTTTGTGCAGTGAAGAAATAGAAGGGTCAGAAACTAGTCAAACGACCGTTATAGGGGCAGTATCCTTAGGAGCAGTTACACAAGAGATTCACACACTAAAACTCACAGCTGTTGACTGGTGTCGGAAAAACAGTGGCAAACAGTTACATTTTTGTATTAGTTGTGACCTTTTCTCATTAGGATGTCATTTACGTGAATCAAGTTATTGTGATACAAGAACCAAATGCAGGCAAGTTGGATACTTTCAGTCATTACTCTAAACCTTATGATTGATTTTGCCAATTCCTGGCGGCACAATGAGCAGATAATATGTAATCCGGCAGCAGAATTATATGTGAGGCTGGTAAACAGTTCCAGCTGTCATTGTAGGCAGTGCCCATAGTGAATCTGAAATATCTACAACTATGTCAGGAAAAATAACTCCAATGTAACATAAGACATTATGGTAGAAATGGGAAGGCTTTGTGCATGTCTATCAGGTGTAAAATGGGCATAATATGTGCCAATTAAGCAATGCTGCCACTGTGTGTTGGTGGTGGAGGACTTAATGTTTAAATTGGTGGATGGAGCAATGATCAAGCGGGCTGCTTTGTCCTTGACAACATTCAGACTTAGGCTAATAAGTGGCAAGTAACATTCGTGCCACACAAGTGCCAGGCAATGACAATTTCCAACAAGAGAGAATCTTGCCATCACCCCTTGACAACAGCATTTCCATTGCTGAATCCCCCACTATCAACATCCTGTGGGTTACCATTGACCAAAAACTGAAGTGGACCAGCCATATAAATACTGTGGCTACAAATGCAGGTCAGAGGCTGGGAATTCTGCGGCGAGTAACTCACCTCCTGACTCTGCAAAGCCTGTCCACCATCTACAAGTTAGGAGTGTGATGGAATACTCTCCACTTTCCTGGATGGGTGCGGCTCCAACAACAAGAAGCTCGACACCATCCATAGTACAATCATCAGCAAATATCCCCGCTTCTGACCTTATAATGGAGGGAAAGTCATTGATGAAGCAGCTGAAGACGTTTGGGCCTAGGACACTGCCCTGAGGAGCTTCTGCAGTGATGTCCTGAGGTTGAGGTGATTGGCCTCCAACAACCACAACCATCTTTCTTTGTGTGAGGTATGACTCCAGCCAGTGGAGAGTTTTCCCCCTGAATCCCTTTGACTTCAATGTTGCTAGGGCTCCTTTATGCCACACTGGGTCAAATGCTGCCTTGATATCTAGGGCAATCACTCTCACCTCATCTCTGGAGTTCAGTTCTTTTGTCTATGTTTGGACAAAAGCTGTAATGAGGTCAGGAGCAGAGTAGCCCTGGCGGAACCCAAACCGAGCATTAGTGAGCAGGTTACTGTTGAGCAAGTGCCGCTTGATAGCACTGTCACCGACACCTTCCATCACTTTGTTGATGATTGAGAGTAGACTGATGGGGTGGTAAAAGGCCAGGTTGGACTTGTCCTGCTTTTTGTGTACAGAACATAACTGAGCAATTTTCCACTTTGTCAGGTAGATGCCAGTGTTGTACTGAAACCGCTTGGCTAGGGGCACAGCTAGTTGTGCAGCACAAGTCTTCAATACTACAGCTGGGATGTTGTCAGGACCCATAGTCTTTGCAGTATCCAGTGCCTTCAGCTGTTTCTTGACATCACGTGGAGTGAATTAAATTGGCTGAGGATTGGCATCTGCAGCACTGGGGAACTCAGGACGAGGCTGAGATGGTCATCCACTCGGCACTTCTGGCTGAAGATGGTCGCAAATGCTTCAGCCTTTTCTTTTGCACTGATGTGCTAGGCTCCCCTATCATTGAGGATGGGGATTTATTTATCTTTCATGGGATGTGGGTATTCCTGGCAAGACCAGCATTTGTTGCCCATCCCTAATTCTCCTTGACAACTGAATGGCTTGCTAGGCCATTTAAGAAGGCAGTTAAGAGTTAAGGGCCAGACTGGGTAAGGACAGCAGATTTCCTTTCCTTAAGGACATTAGTGAACCAAATAGGTTTTTACGACGAGCGATGTTTCATGACACCATTGCTGAGACTAACTTCCAATTGCAGATTTTAATTAATTAATTAATTGAATTTAATTCCACCAGCTGCTGTGGTGGGATTTGAACCCATGCTCCCTCCCAGAACCGCGACAGGGTTCCCTTTGTCCTCACTTTCCACCCCATCAGCCTCCATATCCAAGAGCTCATTCTCCGCCATTTCTGCCACCTCCAGCGTGATGCCACTACCAAAGGAATCTTCCCCTCCCCTCACCTATCAGCATTCCGAAGGGATCATTCCCTCCGTGATACCCTGGTCCACTCCTCCATTACCCCCACCACCTCGTCCCCTTCTCACGGCATCTTCCCCTGCAATTGCAGGAGGTGTAATACCTGCCCATTTACCTCCTCTCTCCTCACTATCCAAGGCCCCAAACACTCCTTTCAGGTGAAGCAGCGATTTATTTGTACTTCTTTCAATGTAGTGTACTGTATTCGCTGCTCACAATGTGGTCTCCTCTACAATGGGGAGACCAAACGCAGACTGGATGACTGCTTTGCGGAATACCTCCACTCAGTCCGAAAGCATGACCCCGAGCTTCTGGTTGCTGGCCATTTCAACAACCCCCCCTGCTCTCATGCTCACATCTCTGTCCTGGGATTGCTGCAGTGTTCCAGTGAACATCAACGCAAGCTCGAGGAACAGCATCTCATTTACCGATTAGGCACACTATAGCCTGTCGCACTGAACATTGAGTTCAATAATTTCAGAGCATGACAGGCCCCCCATTTTACTTTTATTTTTAGTTATTTTTTCTTTTTTCTTTTTTGTGTTTATTTTATTTGAGTTTGTTCAGTTTGTTTCTACTGTGCCTACCCACTGTGTTTTTTTCATGTTTGTGCTTGTGGCTGTTCAGTTTTCAGTCCATTAACACCCTATCTGTACTAATGCTTTGTCTTTCAGCACACTATTAACATATTGTTTGCCTTTGCTCCATGACCTTCTGGTCAGCCGTTCTGTGACCTTGTCCGATCAACACCTTCTCTTTTGTTATCTCTTGCCCCACTCCTGCTTTACTTGCTTAAAATCTTTTACATTTCCTATATCTGACAGTTCTGAAGAAGGGTCACTGACCTGCTTCTCTCTCCACAGATGCTGCCAGAACTGCTGAATATTGCCAGCGTTTCTTGTTTTTATGTCAAATTTCCAGCATCCGCAGCATTTTGCTTTTATTTATCCCCATGGCATTAGCCTGGGCCACTGGATTACTAGTTCAGTGACATTACCACTACGCCCCCATCTCCCTTGTGGAGCCTCCTCCTTCTGTTAATTGGTTAACTGTCCAACACCATTCACGCATGAATGGGGCAGGACTGCAGAGCTTTGATCTGATCCATTGGTTCTGGGATCACTTAGTTCTGCTTATAGCTTACTGTTTCTGCTGTTTGGCATGCAAATAGTCCTGTGTCATAGCTTCACCAGGCTAATTTTTAGGTATGCCTGGTGCTGCTCCTGGCATGCTCTCCAGCACTCATCATTGAACCAGGGTTGATCTCTCGGCTTGATGGTAATGGTAGAGTGGAGGATATGCCAGGCCATGAGGTTACAGAATGTGGTTGAATACAATTCTGCTGGTCCACAGTGCTTCATGGATGCCCAGTTTTGATCTGCCAGATCTGTTCTGAATCTATCCCATTTAGCAAGGTGGTAGTGCCACACAACACAGTGGACAGTATCCTCAGTGTGAGGATGGGATTTTGTTTTCAAAAGGATTGTGCGATGGTCACTCCTACCAATATTGTCATGGACAGATACATCTGCAACAGGTAGATTGGTGAGAACAAGGTCTAGTAGGTTTTTTTCCTCTTGTTGTTTCCCTAACCACGTGCCGCAGGCCCAGTCGAGCAGCTATGTCCTTCAGGCGCTACCAAACCACTCTAGGTAATGGACATTGAAGTTCTCCACCCAGAGTTCATTCTGTGCCCTTGTTACCCTCAGTGCTTCTTCCTATTGGTGTTCAACTTGGAGAAGCACTGATATATCAGTGGAGGGCATGACGGTAGGCAATAATCCACAGGAGGTTTCTTTCCCCATGTTTGACCTGATGCCATGAGACTTCACGGGATCTGGAGTCAATGTTGAGGACTCCCACGGCAACTCCCTCCCGACTGTATACCACTGTGTCACCGCCTCTGGTGGGTCTGTCCTGCCGGTGGGACAAGACATATCCAGGAATAGTGATGTCTGGGACATTGTAAGGTATGATCCCATGAGTATGGCTGTGTCAGGCTGTTGCTTGATAGCTCTCCCAATTTTGGCACGAGCCCCCAGATGTTAGTAAGGATGACTTTCCAGGGTTGACAGGACTGGGTTTGTTGTTGTTGTGTCCGGTGCCTAGGTCAGAGGTCAGGTGTTCTGATCAGTTTTATTTCCTTTTCACTTTTGTACAACTGAGTGGCTTGCTAAGCTATTTCAGAGGGCAGTTAAGAGTCAACCACATTGCTGTGGGTCTGGAGTCACATGTAGACAGGTAAGGATGGCGGATTTCACTCCCTAAAGGACATTAGTGAACCAGATGGGTTTTAATGACAATTGATGTAGTTTCGTGGTCACTGTTACTGAGACTAGCTTTCAATTCCAGATTTTTTTTATTAACTAATTGAATTTGAAGTGCACCAACTGCCATGTTGGGATTTGAACCTGTGACCCAGAGTATAAGCCTGGGTCTCTGGATTACTAGTCCAGTGACATTACCACTACACCACCGTCTCCCCTTTTTGGGCAGAGGGAACCATTTCTAAGTAGCATCTAGCCTGCTATGCGCTAGTGCCTCACCGAAATACTCTGATATACAGCAGCCCAATGTACTATACATTGTTTAAGGCTAAGTTTTTAAAAGACTTTTGTTATCCTATCAAGCAGATAGGTACAGAATATCCGCAGTGATAAGGAACAGACCATACTGCTAATGATAGTGATTGCATTATGCGCAGAGTAAGCTCACTACGGAGCTAGCCCAGAAACTCAATTGATGTCATTTCAGACCATTTATGGTCATCCGTTTTTTTGTTTGTGAGAAAATGGATGCCATGGGCCTTTAAAGGAGAAGTCCTTGTCCAACCAACCTCTCTATAAGCATTCCTGTGTGGTTTCCAATGACTGTATTGTACAAGGGGGCCAAAAACCATGGGGGAATGTAAGGCACAAGACAGGCCTGTTAAGGACAGGACCCTGTAGTATCCACCTCATTTATTTTACCTTTGAAATCTAAGGGTGGTGAGATTATACACAACTTTGAGGGCATGTTTGGAAGTGTTCCTGGGCTTTGCAGAAATTCGCTCAGCATAAACTCTTTAGGCCCAGCTGAACGCAGGCATGGATTCAGTATTTCTCAAGACTTCAAAATTCTCATGGAGCAAAGGGAATCAATCCCAATGGATGTTGTTTCTCTTTGAGAAATTTCTTCAATTTTTGGCCTGTTAAGAGCCTCTGGTTACCCCCATTGGAGCAACAGGATGCCACCAGGATTTGTAGTACTATAGAACCATAGAAAAATTATGGCACAGAAAGAGGCCATTCAGCCCTTTGTGTCCGTGTCAGCCGGGAAAAAAAACTTGCCGCTCAATCTAATCCTACCTTCAAGCACCTGCTCCATGGCCTTGCTGGTTGCAGCACTTCAGGTGCATGTCCATGTTAAAAGGATTGAGGGTTTCTGCCTCCACCTTGTTCGGTCCATTTTATGACTTAAACTGTGCACAAGGGCCAATTTCATCTCCCGTGCCCAAAGTATATCTGAAAGACATTATACCCAGTATTGGGTCAGACGATTTTTTTTTTTGATGATTGCATAGAACGGTTGCTAGGGCCCTTACCGATATAAATGAGGGGTTAATGCTTATTTTAGGCCCCGTCAGTGAAATTCAATATGACAGAGTGGGGCAGGAGTCAGGTCTGTCCTCTTTGGGATCTTAAGCAAAGCTAAAAAAATGTAAACATTGTCACTGTGGAGCCAGGAGGAGCAGAACTCCCCCAGTATCCCGATTGCCCACCTCAACCCCACTCCATGCCCCTTGCTACTCCACACCGTCCTCCCCAGGCCTTACCTTTGGACTGCTGCTAGTGAAGCAGGTCTGATTAATATTAATGAGGCCCAATTTTGGGCCAGCCGCAGGCCTCCCAGTGCGGCCACCTTAACGTCTAAAACTGGGCACCGACAAATTTATATCCCAGCCCTCTGGCATAGGGCCAGGGCAACCAGGAGCACATGTGCTGCAGTAAAGTCCCAGGAGTTTGAGGGACAATCTTCAAATTTGCCTGTTGTAACATTGAAGAATACAGGGTAATTTTATGAATTCATGCTTCAATAGCAATAAGGAGATTTATAAATTCACGTTGCTGGTAAGGAATTTTGGTGCAGAGGTCAGTAGGCCCCATTGGATTTTCTGCAAAGAATTATCTTACATTCTTCTCTGGAGATAAAAAACTGGAGTTGTTCAAATGCTGTGGTTGCTGAACAGATAACTACAGTACATTGTTTCTGGTGCTCCAAACTGTAAAAGAGCAAGCGTTCTGGCACCAATGAAGATACTTATCAGAACGCGCCATAAGGAGCAGTCCAGGAACTTGCTTTTCCTCCCACTATTTACTGGTCCCATTTTGCAAACAGTCAGTGACGTGTTAGCTCCAGAGAACGTGTACTTACAAATGTGGATAGAGAAGGAATTAAAAGTAGAAAAGGATGCCAACTTGAAGCGACAAACATTACCACATTATTCCCATGGTTTCTAATTCAAAATGACTTCATATAGCATCATAAGACAGACAAAAGTGTTTCAGTTTGACTCTTGTGATTGTTGTTTTCTTTTGTTCATCGTGGAAGTGAGATGCAATAAACTAGAAATCTATCAGACCAAAAATTTGCATGGTGTGTATTTTAATGTCACCTCAACAATACATCTGTTGGCATGAATCTTTCTCTCAGGCATATTATTTAAATCAGTTACCTCTGGAGACATTATAAATGCATCGATTGTCTTTACAGTCGTGTACAAAGGAAAGGTTGATACTGCTTTAATGTTTTTCTCTGTAGTGGTGCATTGTTAAAAAAACTGCTGCATATAAATGGTACTGTGATACACATAAGCAGTTCTCTACTTCCTATGCCTGTGAACGTTACTGCCTATAAACACATTACCACAAAGTGTAAGAAGTCTTCCAACATAGCGATCTGCATTGGTTTGCACTGAGAATGGGAGCAAAGCTAGTCTGACACTTGTTATTAATTAGTCAATAATACCTTTCACTTTGTTGTTTTACTGATGGCCTACAATGAAGAAATAACATAAAGCAGCACAAAGTGAGAAGGATGGTGTAAAATGAATTCTGGAATTCAGCCTATTACAGACACTGCATTCCATGCACTGTAAGAGCAGAAATATCTTGTTTTATACGAACATACGAATTAGGAGCAGGAGTAGGCAACTCGGCCACTGGAGCCTGCTTCGCCATTCAATAAGTTCATGGCTGAACTGATTACTCCACATTTCCACCTACCCCCGATAATCTTTCACCCCTTTGCTTATCAAGAATACAATACAATACAATAGTGAGGAAGGATATTAGCTCAGAGAATCCTGATGTGGAATCTGTATGGGTGGAGCTAAGAAAGACCAAGGGGCAGAAAACGTTGGTGGGAGTTGTATTCTTTCTTTCTTTCTTTTGGGCCTCCTTATCTCGAGAGACAATGGATACGCGCCTGGAGGTGGGAGTTGTATATAGACCCCCAAACAGCAGTGGTGATGTAGAGGATAGCATTAAACAAGAAATTAGAGACGCATGCAATAAGGGTGCAACTGTAATTATGGGTGACTTTAATCTACATATAGATTGGGCAAACCAAATTAACAATAATACTGTAGTGGAGGAATTCCTGGAGTGCATACGTGATGGTTTTTTGGACCAATACGTTGAGGAACCAATTAGAGAACAGACCATCCTAGACTGGGTACTGTGTCACGAGAAAGGATTAGTTAACAATCTTATTGTGCGGGGTCCCTTGGAGAAGAGCGACCATAACATGATAGAATTCTTCATTAAGATGGAGAGTGAGAGAGTTGATTCCGAGACTAGGGTCCTGAATCTAAATAAAGGAAACTATGAAGGTATGAGGCGCGAGTTGCTATGATAGATTGGGGAACATTACTTAAAGGGTTGACAGTGGATAGGCAATGGCTAGCAGTTAAAGAGCACATGGATGAATTACAACAATTGTTCATTCCTGTCTGACGCAAAAATGAAACAGGAAGAGTGGCTCAACCGTGGTTACAAAAGAAATTAGGGATAGTATTAGATCCAAGGAGGACAAATATAAAATGGCCAGAACAAGCAGCAAACCTGAGGATTGGGAGCAGTTCAGAATTCAAAGGATGACAAAGGAATCGAGTAAAAAGGGGAAAATAGAGTATGAGAGTAATCTTACAGAGAACATAAAAACTGACTGTAAAAGCTTCTGTAGCTATGTGAGGAGAAAAAGATTAGTGAAGACAAATGTGGGTCCCTTACAGGCAGAAATGGGGGAATTTATAATGGGGAACAAAGAAATGGCAGACCAATTAAATACATACTTTGGTTCTGTCTTCACAAAGGAGGTCACAAATTACCTCCCAGAAATGTTGGGGAACATAGGGTCTAGTGAGAAGGAGGGAAATATTAGTAGGGAAATGGTGTTAGGGAAATTGATGGGATTGAAGGCCGATAAATCCCCAGGGCCTGATAATTTACATCCCAGAGTACTTAAGGAAGTCGCCCTTGAAATAGTAGATGCATTACTGGTCATTTTTCAAAATTTTATAGACACTGGAACAGTTCCAATAGATTGGAAGGTAGCTAATGTAACCCCACTATTTAAAAAAGGAGGTAGAGAGAAAACAGGGAATTATAGACAGGTTAGCCTGACATCAATAGTGGGGAAAATGCTAGAGTCCATTATAAAAGATGTAATAACAGAGCACTTGGAAAACAATGACATGATCGGACAAAGTCAGCATGGATTTACGAAGGGAAATTATGCTTGACAAATCTACTGGAATTTTTTGAGGATGTAACTAGTAGAATAGATAAGAGAGAACCAGTGGATGTGGTGTATTTGGACTTTTAGAAGGCTTTCGATAAGGTCCCACATAAGAGATTAGCATGCAAAATTAAAGCACAAGGGATTGGGGGTAAGGTACTGACATGGATAGAGAATTGGTTGGCAGACAGGAAACAAAGAGTAGGAATAATCGGGTCTTTTTCTGAGTGGCATTAAGTGACTAGTGGGGTAATGCAGGGATCAGTGCTAGGATCCCAGCTGTTCACAATATATATTAATGATATAGATGAGGGAATTAAATGTAATATATCCAAGTTTGCAGATGACACAAAGCTGGGTGGGAGTGGGAGTTGTGAGGAGGATGCAGAGAAGCTCCAGTGTGATTTGGACAGGTTGAGTGAGTGGGCAAATATATGGCAGATGCAGTATAAAGTGGATAAATGTGAGGTTATCCACTTTGGTGGCAAAAACAGAAAGGCAGATTATTATCTGAACGGCGATAGATTGGGAAAGGGGGAGGTGCAGTGAGACCTGGGTGTCCTTGTGCACAAGTTACTGAAAGTAAGCATGTAGATGCAGCAGGCGGTTAAGAAGGCAATGGTATATTGGCCTTCATAGCGAGAGGATACGAGTACAGCAGCAAGGATGTCTTGCTGCAATTATACAAGGCCTTGGTGAGACCACATCTGGAGTATTGTATGCAGTTTTGGTCTCCTTATCTGAGGAAGGATGTTCTTGCTATGGAGGGAGTGCAGCGAAGGTTCACCAGACTGATTCCTGGAATGGCAGGGCTGACGTATGAAGAGAGATTGGGTTGATTAGAGTTTTTCTATGAGGGGATCTCATAGAAACCTACAAAATTCTAACAGGACTGGACAGACTAGATTCAGGAAGGATGTTCCCGATGGCGGGGCAGACTAGATGCAGGAAGGATGTTCCCGATGGTAGGGCAGACAGGACCAGGGGTCACAATCTAAGGATAAGGGGTAAGCCATTTAGGACTGAGATGAGGAGAGATTTCTTTACCCAGAGAGTTGTGAACCTCTGGAATTCTCTACCATAGAAAGCAGTTGAGGCCAAATCATTAAATATATTCAAGAAAGAGTTAGATATAGTTCTTAGGGCTAAAGGAATCAAGGGATATGGGGAGAAAGTGGGAACAGGGTACTGAGTTTGGACAATCAGCCATGATCGTATTGAATGGCGGAGCAGGCTCGAAGGGCCAAATTTTCTATGTTTCTAAGAATCTATCGAACTCTGCCTTAAAAATATTCAAAGACTCTGCTTTCACCGCCTTTTGAGAAAGAGAATTCCAAAGACTCACAATACTCTGAGAAACAATTTCTCCTCATCTCTGTCTTAAATGAGCGACACCTTATTTTTAAACAGTGACCCCTAGTTCTAGATTCTCCCACAAGGGGAAACATCATTTCCACATCCACCCTGTCAAGACTCCTCAGGATCTTATATGTTTCAATCGAGTCGCCTCTTATACTTCTAAATTCCAGCGGATACAAGCCTAGCCTGTCCAATCTTACCTCATAAGCCAGCCCTCATAAGACAGCCCTGCTAGATATTAGTCTAGTAAACCTTCTCTGTACTACCTCCAATGCATTATCATCCTTCCTTAAATAAGGTGACCAGTACTGTACACAGTACTCCAGATGTGGTCTCACCAATGCCCTGTATAGCTGAAGCATAACCTCCCTACTTTTGTATTCAATTCCCCTCGCGATAAACGATAACATTCTATCAGTTTTCCTAATTACGTGCTGTACCTGCATACTGACCTTTTGGGATTCATGCACTAAGACACCCAGATCCCTCTGCAACTCAGAGCTCGGCAATCTTTCACTATTTAGATAATATGCTTCTTTGTTATTCTTCCTGCCAAAATAGACAACTTCGCATTTTCCCACATTATACTCCATCTGCCAGATTTTTGCCCACTCACTTAACCTATCTATATCCATTTGTAGCCTCCTTATGCAATCTTCACACCCTACTTCCCTACCTGTCTTTGTGTCATCAGCAAATTTAGCAACCATACCTTCGGTCTCTTCATCTCCGTCATTTATATAAATTGTAAAAAGTTGAGGTCCCAGCACAGATCCCTAATTACATCTTGCCAACCATTTATGCCTACTCTCTGTTTCCTGTTAACCTGTTAACCAATCTTCTATTCATACCAATACCCCCTAAACCATGAGCTTTTATGTTCTGCAATAACCTTTGGTCTGACACCTTATCAAATGCCTTCTGGAAATCTAAGTACAATAGACCCATCGGTTCCCCTTTATCCACAGCACATGTAAGCCCCTCAAAGAACTCCAATAAATTGGTTAAACATGATTTCCCTTTCACAAAACCATGTTGACTCTGTCTGATTACCTTGAATTTTTCGAAATGCAATGCTATAATGTCTTTGATAATAGCTTCTAACATTTTCCCTAAGACAGATGTGAAGCTAACTGGCCTGTAGTTTCCTGCTTTCTGTCTCCCTCCCTTTTTGAATAAAGGAATTATATTCGCTATTTTCCAATCTAATGGAACCTTCCCTGATTCTAGGGAATTTAGGAAAATTAAAACTAACACATCAACTATCTCACTAGCCACTTCTTTTAATAAAGGCGGCACAGTGGCGCAGTGGTTAGCACCGCAGCCTCACAGCTCCAGAGACACGGGTTCAATTCTGGGGACTGCCTGTGTGGAGTTTGCAAGTTCTCCCTGTGTCTGCGTGGGTTTCCTCCGGGTGCTCCGGTTTCCTCCCACAAGCCAAAAAGACTTGCAGGTTGTTAGGTAAATTGGCCATTATAAATTGCCACTAGTATAGGTAGGTGGTAGGGAAATATAGAGACAGGTGGAGATGTTTGGTAGGAATATGGGATTAGTGTAGGATTAGAATAAATGGGTGGTTGATGGTCGGCACAGACTCGGTGGGCCGAAGGGCCTGTTTCAGTGCTGTATCTCTAAACCCTAGGATGAAGTCCATCAGGACCTGGGGACTTGTCAGCCTGCAGCTCCAACAATTTGTTCAGTACCACTTCCCTGGTGATTGCAATTTTCTTGAGTTCCTCCCTCCCTTCCATTTCCTGACTTACAGCTAATACTGGGATGTTACTTGTATCCTCAATAGTGAAGACCGATGCAAAATATCTGTTCAATTCATCTGCCATCTCCTTATTATCCATTATTAATTCCCCAGACTCATTTTCTATAGGACCAATGCTCACTTTGTTAATTCTTTTCTTTTTTAAATACCTAGAGAAACTCTTACTATCTGTCTTTATATTTCTAGTTAGCTTTCTCTCGTAATCTAATTTTACCTTCCTTATCAATCTTTTAGTCATTCTTTGCTGTTCTTTATATTCTGTCCAATCTTCTGACCTGCCTCCCATCTTTGCGCAATTATTAAGTTTGATACTATCTTTAACTGTTTTAGTTAACCATGGATGGTGGGTCCCATCCTTGGAATTTTTATTTCTCGTTGAAATGTTTCTATTCTGTGTATTCTGAAATATCCCCTTAAATGTCTGCCACTGCATCTCTATTGACCTATCCCTTAACCTAATTTGCCAGTTCACTTTAGCTAGCTCTGCTTTCATGCCCTCATAATTGCCCTTATTTAAGTTTAAAATACTAGTCTAGGACCCACTCTTCTCCTCAAACTGAATGCAAAATTCAATCATATTACGATCGCTGCTACCTAGGGGTGCCTTAACAATGAGGTCATTAATTAATCATATCTCGTTGCACCATACCAAGTATAGTATAGCCTGCTCTCTGGTTGGCTCCAGAATGTACTGTTCCAAGAAATTATCCCGAAAACATTCTAAGTACTCCTCATCTAGGCTACCTCTGCTCATCTGATTTTTCCAGTCTATATGTAGGTTAAAATCCACCATAATTATTGCTGTACCTTTCTGACAAGCTGCCATTATTTCTTCCTTCATACCCCATCCTACAGTGTGGTTAATATTAGGTGGCCTGTACACCACTCCCACAAGTGACTTAATTTCTCATCTCCACCCAAACTGCTTCTACATACTGGTTTCCTGAACTTAGGTCATCCCTCTCTATTGCGCTAATACCATCATTAATTTACAGAGCTACCCCTCCACTTTTTCCCAGCTTCCTGTCCTTCCTAAATGCCATATACCCATCAATATTTAGGTCCAAATCTATGTCATCCTGCAGCCTCTGTAATGGCTATCAGATTGTACATATTTATTTCTATTTGTGCTTTCATTTGTTTTGTTTCGTGCATTCAGATACAGAACCTTTAGTTTTGTCCTTTTATTATTTTTGTAACCTCTAGCCTATCTGTTGATTTACGCTTAGATTTGTACGCTCTGTCTCTTCCTGTCACAGTGTGTTTATCATTACCAATATTAATACCTTTCTCTCTTGCCTTGTCTCCACTCCTTGATTTACCACTTCTTCCCAAATTTGATCCCTTGCCCCCACTATTCAGTTTAAAACCCTCTCCATTTTTCCAGTTTTGCGGCTCACGAGAACACCGGCCCCAGCACGGTTTAGGTGTAGAACGTCCCAACGGTACAGCCAATACTTTTCCCAGTATTGCGAGTGGATCTCCAGCAGAGCAAGACTACACCTTCTTCTGGCAGGGCAGGGATCCTGAAGAACCAAGACAGCATGCAGTGGGCTTCGCCATCAGAAACTCCTTGCTCGGCACGATAGAGCCTCCCTCAAACAGCTCGGAACGCATACTGTCCATCCGACTGCTCACCACTTCTGGTCCAGTACACCTACTCAGCATCTATGCTCCAACACTCTGCTCCCCACCTGAAGCTAAAGATCAGTTCTACGAGGAACTCCATAATATCATTAGCAGCATCCCCAACACTGAACACCTATTCCTGCTGGGGGACTTTAATGCCAGGGTTGGGGCTGACCATGACGCATGGCCCTCCTGCCTTGGGTGCTATGGCGTTGGAAGGATGAATGAGAACGGGCAGAGACTGCTTGAGTTGTGTACCTATCATAACCTCTGCATCACCAACTCGTTCTTTCACACTAAACGCTGTCATCAGGTTTCATGGAGGCACCCAAGATCGCGTCGTTGGCACCAGCTAGACCTCATTGTCACAAGGCGAGCCGCCTTAAACAGTGTTCAAATTGCACGCAGCTTCCACAGTGCGGACTGTGACACCGACCACTCCCTGGTGTGCAGCAAGGTTAGACCAAAGAAGTTGCATCATTCCAAGCAGAAGGGCCACCCGCGCATCAACACGAGCAGAATTTCTCACCCACAGCTGTTACAAAAATTTCTAAATTCACTTGTAACAGCCCTTCAAAACACTCCCATAGGGGATGCTGAGACCAAGTGGGCCCACATCAGAGACGCCATCTATGAGTCAGCTTTGACCACCTACGGCAAAAGTGCGAAGAGAAATGCAGACTGGCTTCAATCTCATAATGAAGAGCTGGAACCTGTCATAGCCGCTAAGCGCATTGCACTGTTGAACGACAAGAAAGCCCCCAGGCGCTGCGCAAACGACTACTGGCAACACCTATGCAGTCATATTCAGCTGGCCTCAGACACCGGAAATATCAGAGGAATGTATGATGGCATGAAAAGAGCTCTTGGGCCAACCATCAAGAAGATCGCCCCCCTCAAATCTAAATCAGGGGACATAATCACTGACCAACACAAACAAATGGACCACTGGGTTGAGCACTACCTAGAACTGTACTCCAGGGAGAATGCTGTCACTGAGACTGCCCTCAATGCAGCCCAGCCTCTACCAGTCATGGTTGAGCTGGACATACAGTCAACCAAATCGAACTCAGTGATGCCATTGATTCTCTAGCCAGCGGAAAAGTCCCTGGGAAGGACAGCATTACCCCTGAAATAATCAAGAGTGCCAAGCCTGCTATACTCTCAGCACTACATGAACTGCTATGCCTGTGCTGGGACGAGGGAGCAGTACCCCAGGACATGCGCGATGCCAATATCATCACCCTCTATAAAAACAAAGGTGACCGCGGTGGCTGCAACAACTACCGTGGAATCTCCCTGCTCAGCATAGTGGGGAAAGTCTTTGCTTGAGTCGCTCTGAACAGGCTCCAGAAGCTGGCCGAGTGCGTCTACCCTGAGGCACAGTGTGGCTTTCGTGCAGAGAGATCGACCGTTGACATGCTGTTCTCCCTTCGTCAGATACAGGAGAAATGCCGTGAACAACAGATGCCCCTCTACATTGCTTTCATTGATCTCACCAAAGCCTTTGACCTCGTCAGCAGACGTGGTCTCTTCAGACTACTAGAAAAGATTGGATGTCCACCAAAGCTACTAAGTATCATCACCTCATTCCATGACAATATGAAAGGCACAATTCAACATGGTGGCTCCTCATCAGACCCCTTTCCTATCCTGAGTGGCGTGAAACAGGGCTGTGTTCTCGCACCCACACTTTTTGGGATTTTCTTCTCCCTGCTGCTTTCACCTGCGTTCAAGTCCACTGAGGAAGGAATTTTCCTCCACACAAGATCAAGGGGCAGGTTGTTCAACCTTGCCCGTCTAAGAGCGAAGTCCAAAGTACGGAAAGTCCTCATCAGGGAACTCCTCTTCGCTGACGATGCTGCTTTAACATCTCACACTGAAGAGTGCCTGCAGAGTCTCATCGACAGGTTTGCGGCTGCCTGCAATGAATTTGGCCTAACCATCAGCCTCAAGAAAACTAACGTCATGGGGCAGGACGTCAGAAATGCTCCATCCATCAATATTGGCGACCACGCTCTGGAAGTGGTTCAAGAGTTCACCTACCTAGGGTCAACTATCATCAGTAACCTGTCTCTAGATGCAGAAATCAACAAGCGCATGGGAAAGGCTTCCACTGCTATGTCCAGACTGGCCAAGAGAGTGTGGGAAAATGGCGCACTGACACGGAACACAAAAGTCCGAGTGTATCAGGCCTGTGTCCTCAGTACATTGCTCTATGGCAGCGAGGCCTGGACAACGTATGTCAGCCAAAAGCGACGTCTCAATTCATTCCATCTTCGCTGCCTCCGGAGAATACTTGGCATCAGGTGGCAGGACCGTATCTCCAACACAGACATCCTCGAGGTGGCCAACATCCCCAGCTTGTACACACTACTGAGTCAGCGGTGCTTGAGATGGCTTGGCCATGTGAGCCGCATGGAAGATGGCAGGATCCCCAAAGATACATTGTACAGCGAGCTCGCCACTGGTATCAGACCCACCGGCCGTCCATGTCTCCGCTTTAAAGACGTCTGCAAACGCGACATGAAATCCTGCGACATTGATCACAAGTCGTGGGAGTCAGTTGCCAGCGTTCGCCAGAGCTGGCGGGCAGCCATAAAGACGGGGCTAAAATGTGGCGAGTCGAAGAGACTTAGTAGTTGGCAGGAAAAAAGACAGAGGCGCAAGGGGAGAGCCAACTGTGCAACAGCCCTGACAAACAAATTTCTCTGCAGCACCTGTGGAAGAGCCTGTCACTCTAGAATTGGCCTTTATAGCCACTCCAGGCGCTGCTCCACACACCACTGACCACCTCCTGGCGCTTATCCATTGTCTCTCGAGATAAGGAGGCCAAAGAAGGTGCCAGTGCCCCACGAACCGGCACCCATTTCTACCACACCAGTCTTTGAGCCACGCATTAATTTCTCTAATCTTATTTGCCCTATGCCAGTTTGCACGTGGCTCAGGTAATAATCCAGAGATTATTACCTTTGACGTTCTGCTTCTTAATTTGGTGCCTAGCTCCTCATACTGACTATGCAGAACCTTTCTCCTTGTCCTGCCTATGTCGTTGGTACCTACATGGACCACGACGACTGGATTCTCCCCCTCCCACTGTAATTTCCTCTCCAGCCCTGAGCAGATGTCCCAAAACCTGGCACCGGGCAGGCAATATAGCCATCTGGACTCTCACTGTTTGCTGCAGAGAATAGTGTCAATCCCCCTAAATATACTGTCCCCTACCACCACCACATTCCATTTTTCTCTCTCCACTTGAATGGCTTCCTGTACCATGGTGCCATGGTCAGGTTGCTCATTCACCCTGCAGCCCACATTCTCATCCAAACAAGCTGATAGAACCTCAAACCTGTTGGACAATCATAAAGGCGGAGGCTCCTGCACTCCTGCCCTCTGGGTCCCCTTACCTGCCTCAGCTGCAGCCACACTCTCCTGTCCCTGACCACTGACCAAATCAGAAGACCCTATACTAAGGGATGTGACCACCTCCTGGTACAGTGTCCAGGTAACTTTCCCCCTCCCTGATGTGTCGCAGTGTCTGCAGCTCGGACTCCAGTTCAATGACTCTGAACCGAAGCTCTTCGAGCCGCAAACACTGCAGACGTGTTTGCCCTGGATCACACTGGCATCCAGGAGCTCCCACATGCTGCAGCTGTGACACATCATCTGTCCTGCCATCCTTAATGTGTTTTAATTAACTACTTAATTATTTTATTCAATTATTTATTAAGCTTACCACTCGTTCCTTTACTATTTTAAACGTTAGGATTAGAATGGACCTTAATCACTTACCAGATACTCACCAAACAGGTATCTTTTTCTCCAACCAATGCTTGCCTGTGATGTCACACTTGATTTTCTTAGCTCGTTCCACTGAACAGAGAATCCGATAGAAGATAGGATAGGATAGGATAGAGGACAGGATAGCCTCTCCCCACACTCTTTTCAATGAAATCTCTCCCTGCTCTTTTCAATGAAGCCTCTCCCAGCTCTCTGCGCTCTTTTCAACGAAGTCTCTCCCCGCACTCCGCTCTTTTCAACGAAGCCTCTCCCCGCTCTCCGCGCTCTTTTCAATGAAGCCTCTCCCAGCACTCCACTCTCTTTTCAATGAAGCCTCTCCCAGCTCTCTGCGCTCTTTTTAATGAAGTCTCTCCCTGCACTCCGCTCTTTTCAACGAAGCCTCTCCCCGCTCTCCGCGCTCTTTTCAATGAAGCCTCTCCCAGCACTCTGCACTCTTTTCAATGAAGCCTCTCCCAGCACTCCGCTCTCTTTTCAATGAAGCCTCTCCTAGCTCTCTGCGCTCATTTTAATGAAGTCTCTCCCTGCACTCCATGTTCTTTTCAATAACGCCTCTCTCCGCTCTCATGCTCTTTTCAACGAAAGGGGGCATTAAAGTACTGAATAAAAGATTACAATTAATAGTGGGGAGTTTTATTACAAACATTTTGTTTTAAAAATCTCCCAGTAAAATGCCTAATAAGTATTCTGTGACTGAGAGCACTTCTGGAAGAATAGATTATTCACAAATCATGTTAATAATCTGAAAGGGGGAAAAATCAACATTTACTGGTTTCCAGTGTGAGCTCTGCTCATCTCATACATAAACATGGAATGTGTGTAATGATATCTTCTAATGGTTGTCAAAAATTAATTTGATAAAATGTTAAAAACAAATTTTATTTAAATATGGTGAGAAAATTCCTCTTTATATGGCTGGGACTTGGGTCTTAAATCTGATGATGCAGAAATATATGTGTCTTTAATACATGTGAATAATTTGAGTCGATCTTTACAAACCCAAGTTTGGAATTTCTGTACTAAGTTGACAGTGTTTCTTTAAGTGGCAATTGTTTTACTGATTTGAGGTCTTATTTTGCAAAGTTCCTTTTACTTTTGGGATCTGGGTTGGAATCCAGCCCAGGCAAATGGGATGAAAGTGTTTGCCAGGTATCATTTCTATATTTGTGGAGTCTGAATTTATTTCTTTGTAGATACAGGCCCATAGTACAAAGCTGCCTAGAAATTATGGGCGGAATTTTTCAGTTCAGGATTATGTCCCACCACCGGAGCTGAAAGCGGAAGGCGACCTCACTCCAGTGAGTAACATGACCCTAGAGTGGCATTTTGCCAGTGGCAGCCAATTAACAGGCCGCTGCCGGGGCTGCCATACAATTGAGGCTGGCGGCCTGCATCTTAGAGCTGCCAGCCCAATTACAGGGCCAGCAGCCCAGCAGCTTCAGTTACGCCATCACTGGTAGGAGTCATTAAAAAAGGAAATAGTGAGAGTTCAGGGCCAACATATTCCCGTAAAGGTGAAGGGTAGGACCAACAAGTCCAGGGAACCCTGGATGTCAAGGGATATAGATTAGATTAGATTAGAGATACAGCACTGAAACAGGCCCTTCGGCCCACCGAGTCTGTGCCGACCATCAACCACCCATTTATACTAATCCTACACTAATCCCATATTCCTACCTAACATCCCCACCTGTCCCTATATTTCCCTACCACCTACCTATACTAGTGACAATTTATAATGGCCAATTTACCTATCAACCTGCAAGTCTTTTGGCTTGTGGGAGGAAACCGGAGCACCCGGAGAAAACCCACGCAGACACAGGGAGAACCTGCAAACTCCACACAGGCAGTACCCAGAATCGAACCCGGGTCCCTGGAGCTGTGAGGCTGCAGTGCTAACCACTGCGCCACTGTGGAAAAAAAAGGAGTCTTATGGCAGATTCAGAGCACTGAAAACAGTGGATGCCCTAGAGGAATATGGAAAGTGTAGGAGGGTACTTAAAAAAGTAAATAGGAGAACGAGGAGGAAACATGAAAAAACACTGGCGGGCAAGATAAAGGAAAATCCCAAGGCATTTTATAAGTATATTAAGGGCAAGAGGATAACCAGGGAAAGAGTAGGGCCCATTAGGGACCAAAGTGGCAATCTGTGTGTAGACTGGAGGATATAGGTGAGGTTTTGAATGATTACTTTTCATCTGCATTCACGATGGAGAAGGACGATGTAGGTGTAGAGATCAGGGAGGGGGATTGTGATATATTTGAACAAATTAGTATTGAAAGGGAGGAAGTACTAGCTGTTTTAGCGGGCTTAAAAGTGGATAAATCCCCAGGCCCAGATGAGATGTATCCCAGGCTGTTATGGGAGATAGCAGGGACTCTGACACAAATTTTCAATTCCTGTCTGGCCACAGGAGAGATACCAGAGGACTGGAGGACAGCGAATGTGGTACCATTATTCAAGAAGGCTAGCAGGGATAAACCAGATAATTACAGGTTGGTGAGTCTAACATCAGTGGTAGGAGAACTATTGGAAAACATTCTGAGGAACAGGATTAATCTCCAATTGGAGAGGCAGGGATTAATCAGGGATAGTCAGCACGGCTTTGTCAGGGGGAGATCGTGTCTAACAAACTTGATTTAATTTTTTGAGGAGGTGACTAGATGCGTAGATGTGGGTGAAGCAGTTGTTGTAGTCTACATTGATAAGGTCCCACATGGGAGATTGGTTAAGAAGGTAAGAACCCATGAGATCCAGGGCAATTTGGCAAATTGGATCCAAAATTGGCTTTGTGGCAGGAGGCAGAGGGTAATGGTCGAGGATTGTTTTTGCGAGTGGAAGCCTGTGACCAGTGGTGTACTACAGGGATCGTGCTGGCACCCTTGCTGTTTGTAATGTACATTAATGAGTTAGACATGAATATAGGAGGTATGATCAGTAAGTTCACAGATGACACGAAAATTGATGCTGTCGTAAAGAGTGAGGAGGAAAGCCTTAGATTACAGGACGATATAGATGGGCTGGTAAAATGGGTGGAGCAGTGGCAAATGGAATTTAATCCTGAGAAGTGTGAGGTGATGCATTTTGGGAGGACTAACAAGGCAAAGGAATATACAATGGATGGTAGGATCCTAGAAAATACAGAGGGTCAGAGGGGCCTTGGTGTGCTTGTCCATAGATCACTGAAGGCAGCAGCACAGGTAGATAAGGTGGTTAGGAAAGCATATGGGATACTTGACTTTATCAGCTGAGGTATAGAATATAAGAGCAGAGAGGTTATGATGGAGCTGTATAAAATGTTGGTTTGGCCACAGCTGGAGTACTGTGTACAGTTCTGGGCACCACACTGTAGGAAGGATGTGATTGCACTGGAGAGGGTGCAGAGGAGATTCACCAGGATGTTGCCTGGGCTGGAGCATTTCAGCTATGAAGAGAGATTGGATAGGCTAGGGTTGTTTTCCTTAGAGCAGAGAAGGATGAGGGGGGACATGATTGAGGTATACAAAATTATGAGGGGCATTGATAGGATAGACAAGAAGGAACTTTTTCCCTTAGTGGAGGGGTCAATAACCAGGGGGCATAGATTTGAGGTAAGGAGCAGGAGGTTTAGAGGGGATTTAAGGAAAAAAAATTTCACCCGGAGTGTGGTTGGAATCTGGAACACACTACCTGAAGGGATGGTAGAGGCAGGAACCCTCACAACATTTAAGAAGTATTTAGATGAGCACTTGAAACGCCATAGCATACAAGGCTTCGGGCCAAGTGCTGGAAAATGGGATTAGAGTAGATAGGTGCTTGATGGCTGGCACAGACACGATGGGCCGAAGGACCTGTTCCTGTGCTGTATGACTCTATGACCAGCAGTGACCACTGCTGAGGCTGCAACACCAGGGAGAAGGCATGTCCATGACAAGGCATCCTCAAAGATCAGATAGGTTTGGGGAGGAAGCGGGGACCAAGCAGGAAGGCCCTGGCAATCAGGGAGGAGTGGGGTGGGGGGAGGCATGTCGTGGTGCATCAGCAGCCAGTTTGGTGCGGGACAGCCATTGCTGTTGGGGGCCCCTCTGTGGGCCATGGAGCACTCATCAAGGAAGGCCCCCCCACCACTGGAAATCCACTGGGAGGCCGCCAGTGTTTACCTGGCAGTCTCCCCAAATGGCACCGGCCCCTCCTGATGAAGGCAAATTGCCCGCGGGGGCTGTAAGTGGCCCTTAATTGGGCCCTTAACTGGCTCAATTGGCTGCTTTTTGGGTGGCCAAGCCTGATGTGCCTGCTGCTGGCAATATGCCATGACAGCAGGAAGACATTGGTCTCCCCTCCTAATGCCTTCCCCCACCTTATTGCCAGCCCTCCCAGCCTGACCCCAAAGTTCCAGAAAAATTCAACCCTATAGCACATTGGCAATAAATATCCAGTTTCTCTCAAAAAGGATATCAGAAGAAATGGAAAAAAAATCTAATCTGAGCATGAAGGCAGTGGACTTTTGAAGTCTGCAGTTACTACACATTATGGAATTAAAACTGATCTGAGATGCTAGATACGAACACTGACTGTATAAGAAGGGTCAATCATTCCATGCCTCAGCTTTCAATTTCAGTTATCTTGAAGAACACAAAGAAATTCACCAAAATTAAAAGAAGGCGTGTTAGGGCCAATTCAGTGCTACCTGTGGGGAGTCATGCTTATGGGGAGTGCACTGTAGGAAGTCATGGGTGCTCACTGTTGTGTGATTGCCTTTAAGAGTGATGTCCCTTTAAGATCTTAGTATGCTAATGAGCTAAGTGCCAGGACATAGTCATGTGACTATGTGCCAGTCTCACTCTGCTACTGTAACACCTGGAGGCAAGTCCTGTAAATAGTTAGCTCTGTTCTGTATAATAGTTAGCTGTAAATAAACCTATTTGAGATCTTCAATCAACTGAACTCCACGCATCTCATTTATGTTGCATCAGACACCATAAAAAGAACTCCTTACACTCACCCTGCAATTCCCCATCAATTACAATTAAGGGATGAAAAATACTGGGCAATATGTGCATATTTTCCCATAATGCAGTGCTGCTCCCAACTGGGAATGCCACATTACAGAATCTACCCTATAAATGTGAAGAGGTCAAATATCCTCTAGTTGATAATTTTGGCAATGTGGTATGTCTGACCCCTTGAATAAAGCAGTGGTGACCTGGGTGGCACATTCCAACATATGAATGACTGCATGACTAGTTACATCTCTGTTTGGTAGCAGGAAAAAGCAGCTTTACTGTTTTTTGGTTGTGTGTGACTCCTTGTTATTTCACTTTTTTGGAGCATCTTAGATGCCAGTTTATCAATGCACAACATTATTACACACTTCTGGCAGTAATTTATTTCCTTGGCTTCTTGCATATTGTAGAAGAAAGCTGACATTTATGTAGTGATTTTCATACCCTCAGCCAATGAATTACTTTTGAAATGCAGCTAATTTGCACAAGGTCCTGCAAACAGCAATGAGATAAACATAATGGTGTTGGTTGAGACGCAAATGTTGGTCAAGACAGCAGGAGAGATCCTATGCTCTTCTTTAAATAACACAATGGGATCTTTTAAAATTGGTTTAATGCCTCGACTGAAAGAAGGCACCTCCAGCAAAGCTGTACTGCCTGAGTACTACACTGAAGTGTCAGACCAGATTATGCGTTGGAGTGGGACTTGTACGCATGGTGAGAGTAGATGACAGTGCCACTACAGAGACAAGGCTGACATTCAACAACAACAACAACTTGCATTTATATAGCACCTTTAATGTATTAAAACAACCCAAGGCACTTTACTCAGCACAATTTTGCTTTTTTAACTTAGTTTTGCTGCCATTTTCGTCCTGGTGCAAGGTTAAAACCATCTCTTTGGGACGGGCTCCATGCCTCCTGCATTCAAATGGGCCAGCTGCCGCACGATCACAGTCGGTTGGCCGCACACGTGACGAGTCCGCTGCCGGGATTCGCCACGGGCTCACTAAATTCAGCCCTTTGTGACTAAGTTGGAATGAATTATATCTGTGATTCAGAGGCAAGATAAGATTATAAATAATAACTGCAAGGGAAAATGTGACAGAATTAAAAGGAAAAATCTCTGCAGGAGCAACATACATGTTGGGACGTGTTTTTGCTGTGATACTTGAAAGGTTCCACAAATTTACGAGTGATGGTATGTCACTTGAGCACAGATTCACAACAGAGATTTGTGATACAGCAAGTCCCAGATATTAACTGCGCCAGTAGTAGCAGGCAACAAGTGTTGAGTTCATTCCTTGGAGGCACAAAGGGAAAAAAAGTCAGGCAACTGTGCTATACTGGGATATTTTTATATACCCCTGGCTGCTGGAAGGAGCTGCAGTGAAAGGGGCCTTAGATTTGATGAGGCTGCTCTAGGGAACATTGGAAGGGGGAAAATTCCTGATTAATGGAATTTAGAAAAGAAAGCAAGGCCAACTTAGAAACTAAAAAGTATCAACAATTTTTTGCAACACTGGAATTCTTTGCAGAACCAGATTGTAATTTTTCCCAGACAAGAGGAGTTCCCATTTACCAACGAAGTTTGGAATCTGAGTTCCTTCAAATCTATGTACATCAAAATGGAGAAAATCTGAGCCCCAAAGTGAGGTCCAGTGATGGCATTTTGTTTGAGAAAAGAGCTTTAAAAAACGTAATTTCTTCTTGGCATTAACATTAAAAGTGTAGATAAAAACTAACCGAAATAACAACTCAGAAGATAGCTTACCATTCCAGGTACAGATCCTTCAGCAATGAAAGGGTAGCAAACAAAATGGTAACCTATTTTTTTTTCTCTTTAGTGATGCTGACAGACCTGTTGAATATTTCCAGCATTCTTTATGTCAAAGATATAGATTGGCATTCTTTATCAATTTGCAGAGACCAAATGACTTGCTTTTGCCATTTATGAGTGCTGACATTTTCTGAATTTCTCTTTTCTTTTATTCATTCATGGGATGTGGGCATTGCTGGCAAGGCCAGCATTTATTGCCCATCCCTAACTGCGCTGGAGAAGGTGGTGGTGAGCCACTTTCTTCACTATTGCAGTCCACGTTATGCAAATATACCCACAGTGCTGTGAGGGAGGGAGTTCCAGCATTTTGGACAAGCGACAGTGATGAATCGGTGATATAGTTAGGAACAGAGGAAATAGAAGCAGGAGTAGGGCAGCTGGCCCTTCGGGTCTGCTCCGTCATTCAACCGGATCATGGCTGATCTTCTACCTCAATGCCATTTTCCTACACTATCCCCATAATCCCTTGATATCTTTAAATATCTAGAAATCTATCAATCTCTGTCTTGTACATACTCAATGACTGAGCCAAGTTCCAAGTCAGGATGGTGTGTGGCTTGGAGCAGAACTTGCAAGTGGTGGTGTTCCCATGTATCTGCTGCCCTTGTCCTTCTAGGTGGTAGTGGTTGCGGGTTTGGAAGGTGCTGTCAAAGGAGACCTGGTGAGTTGCTGCAGTGCATCTTGTAGATGGTACACACTGCTGCCACGGTGCGTTGGTTGCAGAGGGAGTGAATGTTTAAAGTGGTGGATGGGGTGCCAATCAAGTGGGCTGCTTTGTCCTGGATGATTTCCAGCTCCTTGAATGTTGTTGGAGCTGCACAGTAGTTGTCTCTTATATATCTTCTTCTTTGGCCTCCTTATCTCGAAAGACAATGGGTAAGCGCCTGGAGGTGGTCAGTGGTTTGTGAAGCAGCTCCTGGAGTGGCTATAAAGGCCAATTCTAGAGAGACACTCTTCCACAGGTGCTGCAGATAAAATTGGTTGTCAGGGCCATTACACAATTGGCTCTTCCCTTGCGCTTCTGTCTTTTTTCCTGCCAACTGCTAAGTCTCTTCGACTCGCCTTTATGGCTGTCCGCCAGCTCTGGCGATCATTGGCAACTGACTCCCACGACTTGTGATCAATGTCACAGGACTTCATGTCACGTTTGCAGACGTCTTTAAAGCGGAGACATGGACAGACGGTGGGTCTGATACCAGTGATGAGCTCGCTGTACAATGTGTCCTTGGGGATCCTGCCATCTTCTGCATTGCAGATGCAGAGGATTCTCCTGAGGCAACGAAGATGGAATGAATTGAGACATCGCTCTTGGCTGACATACGCTGTCCAGGCCTTGCTGCCGTAGAACAAAGTACTGAGGACACAGGCTTGATACACTCGGACTTTTGTGTTCCGTGTCAGTGCGCCATTTTCCCACACTCTCTTGGCCAGTCTGGACATGGCAGTGGACGCCTTTCCCATGCACTTGTTGACTTCTGCATCGAGAAACAGGTTACTGGTGATAGTCGAGCCTAGGTAGGTGAACTCTTGAACCACTTCCAGAGTGTGATTGCCGATATTGATGGATGGAGCATTTCTTATATATATGAACTGATTAATATGAACATGGAGGATCGATTAGCTGAGCCACTGTACATGTTAAAGTGTCTTAAAGTAAACAGTTGTTTTCTCTCTCTCTAAACTATGCCTGCTATGTTGTGGAATTTGTGTATCCAGAAGGTGGTGAGACGCCATGTCTGGCCAAACACTCTCAGTCACAGGAAATCCTTTATTTGGATATTTGTTCACAGTATCTGAAGGCAGGAGATGTGTTTCACAACCAAGCATTCCACTGGCATCCCAGACACTTATGATTACCAATAATGGTTAAAGTGATCACCAGTAATTGTTAAGCATTTTCCCTGATCACAGACATCCTGGATGCATACATATCAAAACATTTACAGGATGGGCCCCATTACGAGTGCTTGTAACAGTCAGGGGGATGGGTTGCATGAGTGTCAGTCTGGGTAAGGGATCCTTAGCATGAGGCATGACATCATGTCTGACCATTCACGGAGCCAATCATGCAGGGGGGAAACCAATCACTGATTGCCATTGATCGCCACAAGGTCTGAGGACGAGGAAAGGCTGTGCACAGAAGTGGATAAAAGGGCCTTATCCCTTTGTTTCACTGCTGTGCAGCCAGGCCACTGGCCATCGCATCAAGCAACAATTCCCCCATCCACAACCACCGCCCTCAACCCCCACCCCCCCCACCCCACCCCGCACCCTGCCCCGGGCGTCTGATCAGCACGGAAAGTGGGAATCAGAACAAAGACTAAAGGGCATGAGCTGGACAGGGTAAGAGAAAAGCTTGTGGAATCATACCAGGCAACATGTGGAACCAGGCAACAGGTGAGAAAGCCATTTAGTCTCTGTGCTTTAATCAGTAGATTCAGAGTTGGGTGAGAGAGTGAGTCCAGTTGTCTGTAGTTGAGTTACGGTAAGGACATTGGCTGGACAAAGAGGCCAGTTTTGTGGGGTAGTAATAAAGACATGGACTGGGTGAGACAGATCAGTCTGTATCATTGATAAGTTCTGTGCAGAAACATTCACCTGTTCATTGGCTGTCAGTGTGCTATTCTTATCATTGTGATTTTGGAGTGTAGTTCAATAAAGTTAATCCAAGAATTTTGTTATATTATACCTTTTGTCAGTGTCATCATTTTGTAGGATCAGAATCCCCCCCAAACTGGGAAAATCTATGGACTATAAAATTCAGACCCACAGACATGCTTTGATCTCATGTTTGGATTACAATACAAAAAGCCAAGCTGCAGCCAGCAGCACAGGCTGGGCACAAAAGGGTTAATTTGAACATTCAGAAAAAACAGTGGCTTATTAAAAGGAATTCAAACATTGACTGAGAGCTTTCAATGGAACAATGGTACCAAAGGAAACGCCAGCACCTACCATCGGCTAATGCAATTAAGAGACTGCTTACTCTGCAAAATGGTACAAGGGACATGCCATCGATATGATAATTAAGACCAGCAATATAGACAATGGTACTGGAATCTGATACGTTCACATTGTTATGACCAGGTCAGAAAGGTGTTTAGGGGTCTTTTACTGTCTTCACCTGATCTTATTGTAATTTCTTTCTTTGGCCTCCTTGTCTCGAGAGACAATGGGTAAAGTGCCTAGAGGTGGTCAGTGGTTTAGAAGAAGAGCCTGGAGTGGCTATAAAGGCCAATTCTAGAGTGACAGACACTTCCATAGGCGCTGCAGATAAAATTGGTTGTGAGGGTTGTTACACTGTTGGCTCTCTCAAAGAACAAAGAACAAAGAAAATTACAGCACAGGAACAGGCCCTTCGGCCCTCCAAGCCTGCGCCGATCCAGACCCTCTATCTAAACCTGTCGCCTATTTTCTAAGGGTCTGTATCTCTTTGCTTCCTGCCCATTCATGTATCTGTCCAGATACATCTTAAAAGACGCTATCGTGCCCGCGTCTACCACCTCCGCTGGCAACGCGTTCCAGGCACCCACCACCCTCTGCATAAAGAACTTTCCACGCATATCCCCCCTAAACTTTTCCCCTCTCACTTTGAACTCGTGACCCCTAGTAATTGAATCCCCCACTCTGGGAAAAAGCTTCTTGCTATCCACCCTGTCTATACCTCTCATGATTTTGTACACCTCAATCAGGTCCCCCCTCAACCTCCGTCTTTCTAATGAAAATAATCCTAATCTACGCAACCTCTCTTCATAGCTAGCGCCCTCCATACCAGGCAACATCCTGGTGAACCTCCTCTGCACCCTCTCCAAAGCATCTACATCCTTTTGGTAATGTGGCGACCAGAACTGTACGCAGTATTCCAAATGTGACCGAACCAAAGTCTTATACAACTGTAACATGACCTGCCAACTCTTGTACTCAATACCCCGTCCGATGAAGGAAAGCATGCCGTATGCCTTCTTGACCACTCTATTGACCTGCGTTGCCACCTTCAGGGAACAATGGACCTGAACACCCAAATCTCTCTGTACATCAATTTTCCCCAGGACTTTTCCATTTACTGTATAGTTCACTCTTGAATTGGATCTTCCAAAATGCATCACCTCGCATTTGCCCTGATTGAACTCCATCTGCCATTTCTCCAATCTATCTATATTCTGCTGTATTCTCTGACAGTCCCCTTCACTATCTGCTACTCCACCAATCTTAGTGTCATCTGCAAACTTGCTAATCAGACCACCTATACTTTCCTCCAAATCATTTATGTATATCACAAACAACAGTGGTCCCAGCACGGACCCCTGTGGAACACCACTGGTCACACGTCTCCATTTTGAGAAACTCCCTTCCACTACTACTCTCTGTCTCCTGTTGCTCAGCCAGTTCTTTATCCATCTAGCTAGTACACCCTGGACCCCATGCGACTTCACTTTCTCCATCAGCCTACCATGGGGAACCTTATCAAACGCCTTACTGAAGTCCATGTATATGACATCTACAGCCCTTCCCTCATCAATCAACTTTGTCACTTCCTCAAAGAATTCGATTAAGTTGGTAAGATATGACCTTCCCTGCACAAAACCATGTTGCCTATCACTGATGAGCCCATTTTCTTCCAAATGGTAATAGATCCTATCCCTCAGTATCTTCTCCAGCAGCTTCCCTACCACTGACGTCAGGCTCACCGGCCTATAATTACCTGGATTTTCCCTGCTACCCTTCTTAAACAAGGGGACAACATTAGCAATTCTCCAGTCCTCCGGGACCTCACCTGTATTTAAGGATGCTGCAAATATATCTGTTAAGGCCCCAGCTATTTCCTCTCTCGCTTCCCACAGTAACCTGGGATAGATCCCATCCGGACCTGGGGACTTGTTCACCTTAATGCCTTTTAGAATACCCAACACTTCCTCCCTCCTTATGCCGACTTGATCTAGAGTAATCAAACATCTGTCCCTAACCTCAACATCCGTCATGTCCCTCTCCTCGGTGAATACTGATGCAAAGTACTCGTTTAGAATCTCACCCATTTTCTCTGACTCCACGCGTAATTTTCCTCCTTTGTCCTTGAGTGGGCCAATCCTTTCTCTAGTTACCCTCTTGCTCTTTACACTTCTGTCTTTTTTCCTGCCAACTGCTAAGTCTCTTCGACTCACCACTCTTTAGCCCCGCCTTTATGGCTGTCCGCCAGCTCTGGCGATCACTGGCAACTGACTCCCATGACTTGTGGTCAATGTCACAGGACTTCATGTCGCATTTGCAGACGTCTTTAAAGCGGAGACATGGATGGCGAGTGGGTCTGATGCCAGTGACGAGCTCGCTGTACCGTGCTTCCTTGGGGATCCTGCCATCTTCCATACGGCTCACATGGCCAAGCCATTTCAAGCGCCGTTTGCTCAGTAGGGTGTATATGCTGGGGATGTTGGCCGCCTCGAGGACTTCTGCATTGGAGATACGGTCCTGCCACCTGATGCCAAGGATTCTCCGGAGGCAGCGAAGATGGAATGAGTTGAGACGTCGCTCTTGGCTGACATACGTTGTCCAGGCCTCGCTGCCGTAGAGCAAGGTACTGAGGACACAGGCTTGAAACACTCGGACTTTTGTGTTCTGTGTCAGTGCGCCATTTTCCCACACTCTCTTGGCCAGTCTGGACATAGCAGCGGACGCCTTTCCCATGCACTTGTTGATTTCTACATCGAGAGACAGGTTACTGGTAATAGTTGAGCCTTGGTAGGTGAACTCTTGAACCACTTGCAGAGCGTGGTCGCCGATATTGATGGATGGAGCATTTCTGACGTCCTGTCCCATGATGTTCGTTTTCTTGAGGCTGATGGTTAGGCCAAATTCATTGCAGGCAGCTGCAATCCTGCCGATGAAGCTCTGCAGACACTCTTCTGTGTGGGATGTTAATGCAGCATCGTCAGCAAAGAGGAGTTCCCTGATGAGGACTTTCCGTACTTTGGTCTTCGCTCTAAGACAGGCAAGGTTGAACAACCTGCAAGCATCATGTTATTTGTCACTCAAACTGCAATGATATAAAAGCAACAATTGTTCAATTAACACTTTCTCTGTTAAAGCAGTAGGTGCAGCTATTCTCTTTCAGAATATAGTCCGTTTTAACAGTTTGGAACTAAAGGCATTTTTCTAATAATCTTCAGTCCCAACATACTGTACAGCTACTTGGTCAGTTTGGAAATGTCACATCGGAGCAAGCTTGACTCTGCCACTAACAGTGCTGTACCTGACCTTATTGTGTCTGGATTCTACTTCTCACCTGCTGAGATTGCCCCCCACATGCTTCCCCCCCTCCTCCATGATATATCATCCATGCTCAATGATAGCACTCTCACTTCAGAATCAGAAGGTTGTGGGTTCAAGTCCCACTCTCATGACTTGAGCACAAAATCTAGGCCAACACTTCAGTGCAGTACTGAGGGAGTGCTGCACTGTTGGAGGTGCCATCTTTCAGATGAGGCATTGAACCAAAACCTTGCTTTCCCTTTCAAGTGGATGTAATTTACCCCATGGCACTAATTTGAAGAGCAAGGGAGTTGTCCTGGCCAATATTTATCCTTCAATAAATAAAAATAAAAATTGGACAAAAGAGAAGGGAAAGTAAAAGCAGAAACCCTAACTGAAGCTTTCTTTGATTCCAGAAAACATTGCAAGGTTTTTAACAATGGGAGTGCCCAGTGCACAGCTTGAGAGTTTAGCCATGTTCGTTGCTACAGCTTCATCTATGAATAGAGGGTAATAGCCTAAGCAAAGAAATTGCCCACCTTCCTCTTTCACACATATGAACATAAGCTTTCCTGTGACACTCATTCTGCATTTCATGGTTTATGCATAACACTTACAAAAAAAGATTCATCATAGTAATTTAACCACATTTTACAAATCATTATGAGGATTATATCTTAAAAAAAACAGCTTCCATCTTATGACTCAATCATTTCAGACTGTGGGGATACTCTGTAAGAAAACAGAAAATTGTCTAGCCTGTGTCAAAGAGAAACATGGAAATTACTGCCTAGCTTGTCATCTAACAAATACTTCTGCAAAGACCTCTTCACAATTTGTACATTTCTTTCTGCAGCACCATTCGATACTGGGTGATATGGAGATATTGGAGCATGTGTGACTCCATTCTTACTCAGAAATATTTCAAACTCTTCTGACATAAACTGTGGACCGTTGTCTGACACCAACACTTCTGGCAACCCATAAATTGCAAACCAACTTCTCAAAACCTCAATAGTTTTGGCACTTATGGTATTTGGCATGAACTCAACATTTATCCACTTGCTATAGCTATCAACCTAAACAAAATACTCTACCTTCCACTTCAAAAAATCGGCATGTACTCGTTTCCACAGTCTTCTTGTGTTTGACCATGGAATAAAATGAATCTTGGTTGAATCATTTCTCATTCTGAGACACACTTCACAACTTTTCACCAACTCTTCAATATCTCTATCTACCTTTGAATACCAAAAATAACTTCTGCTACTGCTTTCATACAGACAATCCGTGTGCTCTTGATGAAGTTCCTCTAACAATCTCTCTCTAAACCTTGGTGGAATAATGACACTTAAACCCCATAGGAGACAGCCTTTATCTACACTTAGTTCATTTCTACGTGTGAAATACTCCAGCAATTTCTTATCATCACACTCTTTAGACCAGCCATTCATAACATAATTGAATACTTTATTGAGCACCCTATCCTTGGGAGCATCTTCAGAAATTTCTCTAGCAAACACTGTCAGGTCATTTTATATGTAAAGTAACTTATAGGTAACTCATGGGCTAAAAATGAATTAGTCTTCACTTCCTCAATGTCAGTCATACTCTTACGGATCCCTACTGTAAATAACTCGGCCCAGTTTAAACGTATATTCTTAAACCAATTCCTTCCCATTAGGGAGACTGTTCCCTCCCACTACTACCAATGGCAAATAATAGGGTGCATCATTGTATTCCATCCGAACACTCACATCACCTAATGTTTTGGAATGACTGGTCATGTTCACACCAGTTTTTTGTAAGGTAATGTGACTTAGGGACTTCTTGTACTCTCCTTCTGAGATAACAGACACTGCTGCAGCTGTGTTGACGATGAACTTAAGTTGTGACTCTCCGACTTTCATTTTTACTGTGGATGCTAGAATTATACCTTCAGCCCTTTTTCTCTCAACTTCCATGTGCTCTTTTTCCTGCTGTCTGATTGAGTACAACTCTTGATCTCTCCGCTCGATAACAACAACTTCTGTTTCCATATCCATCTAGTATTTTTAAACTGCAGGAAGATTGAGGACCAGAATAAGGCATCATGGTCATGGAGAATGCCGTTCACAACTTTTTCCCAGAGCAAAGCAAGGCAGACAGTGGCAGAAAGGGGTTTGAACAAGGAGTTTTGGGCTGCATATTGAGCTATATGGTGTGTTAGCTTTTATTAGTAGGGGGATCGAGTTTCGGAGCCACGAGGTCATGCTGCAGCTGTACAAAACTCTGGTGAGACCGCACCTGGAGTATTGCGTGCAGTTCTGGTCACCGCATTATAGGAAGGATGTGGAAGCTTTGGAAAGGGTGCAGAGGAGATTTACTAGGATGTTGCCTGGTATGGAGGGAAGCTCTTACGAGGAAAGGCTGAGGGACTTGAGGTTGTTTTCGTTGGAGAGGAGGAGGTGGAGAGGTGACTTAATAGAGACATATAAGATAATCAGAGGGTTAGATAGGGTGGATAGTGAGAGTCTTTTTCCTCGGATGGTGATGGCAAACACGAGGGGACATAGCTTTAAGTTGAGGGGTGATAGATATAGGACAGATGTGAGAGGTAGTTTTTTTTTACTTCGAGAGTAGTAGGGGCGTGGAATGCCCTGCCTGCAACAGTAGTAGACTCTCCAACTTTAAGGGCATTTAAGTGGTCATTGGATAGACATATGGATGAAAATGGAATAGTGTAGGTCAGATGGTTTCACAGGTCGGCGCAACATCGAGGGCTGAAGGGCCTGTACTGCGCTGTAATGTTCTAATTCTAATTCTAATTCTAATATGCTCATTTGAGGACTTCCAGGAGCCTGATCTAGCTTTAGGTCTACCAAGGCCTCTTGGTAGTGCATTGCTGTGATCTGGAGCTTTTCCACAACCTGGAGCATTATTGTTTCCTCCACTTCTGCATGTCATCTGGATAAAAACAGAAAGTGCTGGAAAAACTCAGCAGGTCTGGCAGCATCTGTGGAGGATGAAGGATAAACGTTAACTCTGCTTCTCTCTCCACAGTTGCTGCCAGACCTGCTGAGTTTTTCCAGCACTTTCTGTTTTTATTTCAGATTTCCAGCATCCGCAGTATTTTGCTTTTATTTTACTGCCATCTGGATATTACTGACTTTCCCAGAGGCATAGCATTTTGACTGGAAATGGATGGTTGGTGGCTACCATGGTAATGATAGCATCTACATTTCTGACTCTGAGTCTGTGAACTTGGCTGTCTAGTTCTTGCTGAAATCCAGTGGGCCTCCCCTGCCAGCTCAGGAAAAGAATCTCTTTGCAATCTGCATCTATCTCTTCCTGCCATTTCCATGTCTGTGACCTCATTACAGGCCTCCTTCCACATCAGCTTACTGCCTTTACACAAAAGCTTGGCCTGGATTTTACAGTTCTTTAGACCTCCAACAAACGTGTCTCTAAGGTTGGCACCATAACCACAGTGATGAGAATGTTTCTTTAACTCAAGGATATTATCTGCAATAGACTCATTTGGCAACTGCTTCCTTTCACGGAATGTAACTCACAGTGCAATTTCGTTCTTAGTCAAGCCATGAGTCCAGAATCTCAGTTATTTCAGAGTAGTCCAAAGTACTGAGGTTTCGTGGCAACATTGATTAAACTGCTCCTTAAAAACATCCAGGCCCATCATGGTGAGGAAAACATTCACCTTATCCTCATCTTGGATGTTATTAGCTTGCAACTAAATGTGTACCTTTTGTTCATACTTACACCAGTCCTCTTTGTTAGGGCTGAATTCCCCTATTGTCCCAAAATATGTCTTCAGTCCCATAGTTTTACAATTACGTAGTCACTGAGTTGTAGCTGAACATGAATTGCAGACACACAAAACAATTTTTCAAATTGCTCGAGCTTCCTCAAAATCAACTTTGGGAGTTCCAAAAAGTGTATCAGAATGTTCTTCAGACTCTAATCTCTTGAATGAGATGTAGAAAAAAACAATCCCATCCTCGTCACCATGTTTCTGTTGTGCATTCAGAATAAAACTAACATGAAGTCTTAACTTGGAGCAGCCATGTTGGAAACTTTTTATTTTACACCTCCAAACAGAGAGGGCAGCAGAGAGGCAGTATACAAAAGATTTGACAAAAAAATGAGTCAGTTTACTACATAAATCTCAGTATACAATATACTACATAAATTTCAATTTTTTGGGAAGAAAATAGTTGAAGCATTAAATAATAACTTTGGACCTTTATGCTATCATTTTGTCCATTTGTCCAGGTCCACTCATCTGAAGGGGTTATATAGTATCAGCCATACTAGTCCACATTTTGATTTAGCCAATCTGAAACACTTTTGTCATTCATCTTTCTGTCATCCAGATTACCCATTTTTCAGGTAAATAAATAAATTGACTCCCCCCTCCTACCCTGAACCCACAAACATTGGGGGGGGGGGGGTGGGGAGCTGACATGCGCCATCAATATAATGTACACTCTTCTGTTTCCCATTTCCACCCAGGTGAATTCATTCAAAAGCAAAATATTGCAGATGCTGGAAATCTGAAATAAAAACAGAAAATGCTGGAAAACACTCACCAGTTGTGGATTGAAAGTTTATCCAGTGATACAGTACACTGTATGTGTGTAGACTAGAGTACTGACAGTGATCATTTTATATTTTTTGTATAAATACTGTATATTTTATAATAATTAATCACTCAGTACCTTCCTGGTCTCTGCATCTCAGCTGCTCACTGGATAAACTTGCAGCAAGTATTTCAAACTGTAAAGCAGGAGTCTAGGTAATGTGTAATGATATTTTCTGAGCTTTCGGGCAATTGCTGTGTTTATTTTAAGCAATACAGATACTGGTACAGTGTGGGACAACCTGTCTGGGCACAACTCCATGGGTTTCTGTTTAACTCGTGACCAAACAATCACTGACTTTGAGGTTCCAATCTTCATCTTTTTAAACAACCTTTCAAGTCCAATTAATACTGTGTGTGTCTGACCCAGACCTGACCTGACCCGGACCCGGCCCGACCTAGACCCGGCCCAAACCAACCCGAGCCCGAAAGCTGAACCTGGAAGAGCGACCTGATTCAAACGCAACACATGTCGTCGGATCCCGTCGGGTTCGGGTCGGGTAAAAGGCCTTTACCCCATACCTCGTGCAGAGTTGGGTCACCAGATCCTCTGGCCTTACTGAATATATGCAGCAGCTCACCACAAAACCTCCAAAAACAAGCCACATCACTTCCACTAGCTTTGCCACAGCAAAAGTAAGTCAAAAGCACCTCACCTGCAAATTGGATGGCTGGCACTTTAAATAACGCAAGTGGTGGGCGGGGGCTGGGGGGGGGGGGGCGGAGGTCCCACGTGCTGCAGAATGTATGTTCATCTGAAAGTGATCAGCACAGGCATTCAGTGGACATGTGAAGACCAAGTTGTGAAATGTGCATCAAATCAGATTAATCCTCAAGCAACTGGCACATGCACAGTATACCTGTGCCAGCACCCTGCCCAGCATGGGGCATTGCATCAGAAAGGGCTGACAGTGCCGATCACTCCATTTTATAGCTGCGGAATCTGTGCCGGCGTGACAGTGTCCAAAATTGCAGCCTTTGCTTTTGTTTTAAAGTAATGACTGGAGGGTATTGGAGCTTTCAAAGCATAAAGAAAATTTAGTATGTGCAAAGCTCGCTGAAATGTTTGTTCAAGAAAAGGATCATCTTCAAGGAACATTAAAAAGGCATTTGATGACTTATTTTTGACCCCCAAACCACAATCTTAATAAGCTGCAACCTTCTGAAGAAAAGGCTAATTCCTGATCTTTGCTCAAACAATATAGATATTGTACTCCACCACTGATACAATTTACAACACATGGCTCAATGATAGTGCAGCATTTTTGTTTCTTAACAAACACAAAAGATCATACCTCAAAATTAGACTTCAAAAGCACACATGCCAGCCTACAAGACTTAAAAAAGTTGATACAGCCCCAAAATGCTGACAACTCATAAAGTTAATGTACAACTGAAAAATAACACTGAATAAAGGCTTATGACCAAGGCCACTTCTTCAACATGACTGAATAAGTTAAATCCCTTTTTGTTACATAGGATTTGAAGATTTTTATTTTTTTTTGTATTACATTCCACAATGTGGTCTGTTTATTTTGTAAAAACTGAAATGCAACAATCTCATATATGATACATATGAAGAAGTAGTTACAATAGGAGTGCAGTGGGCCATAAAAATGCCATGATTATCATTGCAACCAATATTCTACTACTTGTATGAAAGGGGAAAACAAACTAAAGTGTATAAACGTGCAATTTTTGCTGTGATAGATTGGGAAACTGAAGCAGTGCAAAGAGGAGGAATAGGGCATGTCCAGTGCATTAGCCACTAGACTAGGGTAGAAGCAGTAGAACTCAAAACACAGAAACCAGAGACCTCTTTGTACTGTCAGTATCAGTTTGGCATTAGCCACTGTTTTAGAGCATGCAAGCCAGCAGCACCATGTTAAACTATCAGGTCTGCATTGTTCTACACTTGGGCAAAAACTCGGGCAGAATAGTAGGGGATTTTAACTATCCTAATATTAGCTGGGATAGTTTTAGTGTGAAAGGAATGGAGGGAATAGAATTCTTGAAGAGAATTCAGGAGAATCTTTTGGCCAGTATGTAGCAAGTTCAACAAGAGAGGGCACGGTTTTGGACTTAGTTTTAGGAAATTAAGCTGGGCAGGTGGAAGGAGTAGCAGTGGGAGAGCATTTTGGTGGTAGAGATCATAATTCAGTTCGTTTTAACATAATTATGGAAAAGGACAAAGATAGAACAGGAGTTAAAGTGCTAAATTGGGGTAAGGCCAATTTTACTAAGCTGAGGAGTGATTTAGCAAAAGTGGACTGGAAACAGCTACTTGAAGGGAAATTAGTGTTAGAGCAGTGGGAGGCATTCAAAGGGGAAATTCAAGGGGTTCACAGTAAACATGTTCCCACAAAGAATAAGGGTGAGACGGCCAAATCTAAAGCCCCCAGATGTCAAAGAGCCTACAGGGTAAGATGAGGCAGAAAAGGAAAGCTTATATCAGACAACGAGAACTCAATACTGCAGAAAGCCAAGAGGAGTATAGTAAGTGCAGGGGTGAAATCAAAAAGAAAACTAGGAAAGCAAAGAGAGGGCATGAAAGAATATTGGAAAGTAAAATCAAGGTGAACCCAAAGATGTTTTATTAAGAGTGAGAGGATAACTAAGGAAAGAATAGGGCTCATAAAAGACTAAAAAGGTAACCTACATGTAGAGGCGGAAGATGTAGGCGTAGTTCTTAATGAATACTTGGCGTCTGTCTTCACAAAAGAGGGGGACAATGCAGATATTGTAGTTAAGAAGGAGGAGCGTGAAATATTGGATGTGATAAACATGAAGAGAGAGGAAGTATTAAGGGGATTAGCATCCTTGAAAGTGGACGAATCACCAGGGCCAGATGAAATGTACCCCAGACTGTTAAAAGAAGTCAGGGAGGCAATAACGGATGCTCTGACCATCATTTTCCAATCCTCACTGGATTGTGGTGCTGGAGGATTGGAGGACTGCTAATGTTGTACCTTTGTTGAAAAATGCAACGAGGGATAGACCAAATAATTACAGGCCAGTCAGTCTAACCTTGGTAGTGGGCAAATTGTTGAAATCAATTCTGAGAGGCAGGATAAACTGTCACTTAGAAAGGCACAGAGTAATCAAGGATAGTAATTAAGGATATGTTAAGGGAACTTGATTGAATTTTTTGAAGAGGTAACAAGGAGGATTGATGAGGGTAGTGCAGTTGATGTGGTCTACATAGATTTTAGCAAGGTTTTTGATAGACTGGTTAAAAAAAAAGCTCTTGGGATCCAGGGAAATGTAGAAAGGTGGATACAAAAGTGGCAGAAAACGAAGGGTAATTGTTGACGCGTGCTTTTGCGACTGGAAGGCTTTTTTCAGTGGGGTTCCGCAGGTCTCAGTACTCGGTCCCTTGCTTTTTGTGGTATATATTAATGATTTGGACTTAAATGTAGGAGACATGATCAAGAAGTTTGCAGACAACACAAAAATTGGCCACGTGGTTGATAGTGAGGAGGGAAGTTTAGTTTAGAGATACAGCACTGAAACAGGCCCTTTGGCCCACCGAGTCTGTGCTGACCATCAACCACCCATTTATAATAATCCTACACTAATCCCATATTCCTACCACATCCCCACCTGTCCCTATATTTCCCTACCACCTACCTATACTAGTGGCAATTGCTAATGGCCAATTTACCTATCAACCAGCAAGTCTTTGGCATGTGGGAGGAAACCAGAGCACCCAGAGGAAAGCCACGCAGCCACAGGGAGAACTTGCAAACTCCACACAGGCAGTAACCAGAATTGAACCTGGGTCGCTGGAGCTGTGAGGCTGCGGTGCTAACCACTACGCCACTGTGCCGCCCTATAAGTTGTAGACTGCAGGAAGGTATCAATGCACTGGTCAGGTGGGCAGAAAAGTGGCAAATGGAATTCAACTTGGAGAAATGTGAGTTGTTGTATTTGGGGAGGTCAAACAAGGCAAAGGAATACACAATAAATGGGAAGATATTGAGAGGTGTAGAGGAAGTGAGGGAACTTTGAGTGAATGCCCACAGATCCCTGAAGGTGGCAGGATAGGTTGATAAGGTGGTTAAAAAGGCATATGGAATACTTTCCTTTATTAGCTGAGGCATAGAATATAAGAGTAGGCAGAGGAGGAATGTTGAGGGATGTGGGGAGAGGGCAGGGAGTGGCAGTGCGTGAACTGCTCCTTGAGAGGGCCAGCACGGACACGATGAGTCAAATAGCCTTCTTTTGTACTGTAATGATTCTATGAAAGTGGGGGGGGGCGGGGGTGGGGGGCGGTGCTGTGGTGCAGTTGGGGGACGCTCATCAAATGCACTGAAATATTTTGTTACAGCTGTGCTCACTGATTAGTATCAAGCGGTGTATTAACTTTAAAAATAATTACATTCAGAAAGATGGCTTTACACAGATTGCAGTTATACTCATAGTACATGTGAAGTCTAACCAGAGGGAGAATTGCATCCTCAAGGTGCTTTGATACTTGATACTTTGATGCTTGGATACTCGGCCAAGGTATAGAATACAAAAGCAGAGATGTTGGAACCGTATAAAATGCTGGTTAGGCCACAGCTGGAGTATTGTGTACAGTTCTGGTCACCACATTACAGGAAAGACATACTTGCTCTGGAGAGAGTGCAGAGAAGATTTACAAGAATGTTGCCAGGGCTTTAAAATTGCAGCAATGAAGAAAGATTGGATCAGCTAGGGTTGTTTTCCTTAGAACAGAGGAGGTTGAGGGGTGACTTAATTGAGGTGTACAAAATTATGAGGGACCTAGATAGAGTAGGCAGGAAGGACCTGTTTCTCCTAGCAGAGAGGTCAATTACCAGGGGGCGCAGATATATGGTGATTGGTAGAAGGTTTAGAGGGGACATGAGGAAAATCTTTTTCACCCAGAGGGTGGTGGTGTCTGGAATTCACTGCCAGGAATGGTGGTGGAGGCAGAAACCCTCAACTCATTTAAAAGGTACCTGGACAGGCACCTGAAGTGCTGTAATCTGCAAAGCTATGGATCAGGTGCTGGAAGGTAGGATTAGATTGGGCGGCTAGTTTTTTTTTTGCTAGAGATAATGCATGATTTCGAAAGGAAATTAGATGGACACGTGAAGGAAATAAACTTGCAAGGCTATGGGGTTAGAGCGGGGGAATGGGACTGACTGGATTGCTCTGCAGAGAGTCAGCGTGGTCTCGATCGGCTGAATGGTCTCTTTCTGTGTTGTTATGGCTCTATGACTCAATGACTGTCTTTGATATGACATGTAGCATTAGGTTTTTGCACCAATTCCCTCTGAGAGAGTGCAAGTTGCAGCTGTATTGATAAAAGCACGACTCTTGGTGGACAGCAACATGATGGTTGTTAAGATTTAAGACATCTATTTTCTTCTTGGGGAAACTTCTGGTCTGAAGATCCTCTCAAGTATTTCTTTCAGTGCAACTATTTAATGCTAACTGTTTGCTTGCACAATGCAACATAGTTGATACAAATTCTTGGTGACCTTCTGAGCTTTATATTTCTCATTGCAGTGAAGTAGCAGTAAGTCTAAACTTTAGCCCTTCCCTCCAACTACACTATGACATTGACCATTTTTCTGGGTTGAGAATCATCAGCCAAGAGCAGGTGGGGAGGCATTGGCAGATGTCATCACCAATTCCCCCTCCACACATTTCCACTTCTATGCCACCCTATTTGGGGTAGGATAGTGGATGAAATGCAGCCCTCTGTGTTGATCTGGGAGAAAGTCTTTACACGCCACTAGCATGTTTCAGTGCATGTGTAAAAGAGGTACTTCATGATGCATCATGGGCTGATTTCAGTGCCAGCGAAAACAAACATTGCATCCCTGCATGAACGGCATGAACGAAGGTTTAAAACACTAACTGTCCATTCAACCTTCAGCTGTTGGCAGTCATAGCGAAGTAGTTCATAATACAACAATTCTTGAAAATCATGGGCAACAAGGACAGGGCATTAGGAGACATGTGTGCTTTACCAAAGAGTGTTAGGACATGACTTTTTCCTTGATTCCACATCTAGTGAGTTGTGATCTCAGTTAAGCTAAATGAGGAGCTGTTAGTGGAGGTCAGAGAAAATTAATCAGCCTGCATCACATCAAAAGATTTCATGTTTTTGTCTTTTTAACCTTATTATTTCTCTCCACAGATGCAGGCAGTAAGGAGGAGCCATTTTTCTTTATGTGCAAACCTACATGGTAAATCAGCATTTTACCATGGACAGCAGTCTGGTTCTGTCCTTATTAGAACAAAGAACAAAGAACAAAGATAATTACAGCACAGGAACAGGCCCTTCGGCCCTCCAAGCCTGCGCCGATCCAGATCCTCTCTCTAAACATGTCGCCTATTTTCTAAGGTTCTGTATCTCTTTTCTTCCTGCCCATTCATGTATCTGTCTAGATACATCTTAAAAGACTCCATCGTGCCCGCGTCTACCACCTCCGCTGGCAACGCGTTCCAGGTGCCCACCACCCTCTGCGTAAAGAACTTTCCACGCATATCCCCCCTAAACATTTCCCCTTTCACTTTGAACTCGTGTCCTCTCGTAATTGAAACCCCCACTCTGGGAAAAAGCCTCTGGCTGTCCACCCTGTCTATACCTCTCATGATTTTGTACACCTCAATCAGGTCCCCCCTCAACCTCCGTCTTTCTAATGAAAATAATCCTAATCTACTCAACCTCTCTTCATAGCTAGCGCCCTCCATACCAGGCAACATCCTGGTGAACCTCCTCTGCACCCTCTCCAAAGCATCCACATCCTTTTGATAATGTGGCGACCAGAACTGTACGCAGTATTCCAAATGTGGCCGAACCAAAGTCCTATACAACTGTAACATGACCTGCCAACTCTTGTACTCAATGCCCCGTCCGATGAAGGAAAGCATGCCGTATGCCTTCTTGACCACTCTATTTACCTGCGTTGCCACCTTCAGGGAACAGTGGACCTGAACACCCAAATCTCTCTCGACATCAATTTTCCCCAGGACTTTTCCATTTACTGTATAGTTCACTCTTGAATTGGATCTTCCAAAATGCATCACCTCGCATTTGCCCTGATTGAACTCCATCTGCCATTTCTCTGCCCAACTCTCTAATCTATCTATATTCTGCTGTATTCTCTGACAGTCCCCTTCACTATCTGCTACTCCACCAATCTTAGTGTCGTCTGCAAACTTGCTAATCAGTCCACCTATACTTTCCTCCAAATCATTTATGTATATCACAAACAACAGTGGTCCCAGCACGGATCCCTGTGGAACACCACTGGTCACACGTCTCCATTTTGAGAAACTCCCCTCTACTGCTACTCTCTGTCTCCTGTTGCCCAGCCAGTTCTTTATCCATCTAGCTAGTACACCTTGGACCCCAAGCGCCTTCACTTTCTCCATCAGCCTGCCATGGGGAACCTTATCAAACGCCTTACTGAAGTCCATGTATATGACATCGACAGCCCTTCCCTCATCAATCAACTTTGTCACTTCCTCAAAGAATTCTATTAAGTTGGTAAGACATGACCTTCCCTGCACAAAACCATGTTGCCTATCACTGATGAGCCCATTTTCTTCCAAATGGGAATAGATCCTATCCCTCAGTATCTTCTCCAGCAGCTTCCCTACCACTGACGTCAGGCTCACCGGTCTATAATTACCTGGATTATCCCTGCTACCCTTCTTAAACAAGGGGACAACATTAGCAATTCTCCAGTCCTCCGGGACCTCACCCGTGTTTAAGGATGCTGCAAAGATATCTGTTAAGGCCCCAGCTATTTCCTCTCTCGCTTCCCTCAGTAACCTGGGATAGATCCCATCCGGACCTGGGGACTTGTCCACCTTAATGCCCTTTAGAATACCCAACACTTCCTCCCTCCTTATGCCGACTTGACCTAGAGTAATCAAACATCTGTTCCTAACCTCAACATCCGTCATGTCCCTCTCCTCGGTGAATACCGATGCAAAGTACTCGTTCAGAATCTCACCCATTTTCTCTGAGTCCAAGCATAACATTCCTCCTTTGTCCTTTAGTGGGCCAATCCTTTCTCTAGTTACCCTCTTTCTCCTTATATATGAATAAAAGGCTTTGGGATTTTCCTTAACCCTGTTTGCTAAAGATATTTCATGACCCCTTTTAGCCCTCTTAATTCCTCGTTTCAGATTGGTCCTACATTCCCGATATTCTTTCAAAGCTTCGTCTTTCATCAGCCGCCTACACCTTATGTATACTTCCTTTTTCCTCTTAGCTAGTCTCACAATTTCACCTGTCATCCATGGTTCCCTAATCTTGCCATTTCTATCCCTCATTTTCACAGGAACATGTCTCTCCTGAACGCTAATCAACCTCTCTTTAAAAGCCTCCCACATATCACATGTGGATTTACCTTCAAACAGCTGCTCCCAATCTACATTTCCCAGCTCCTGCCGAATTTTGGTATAGTTGGCCTTCCCCCAATTTAGCACTCTTCCTTTAGGACCACTCTCGTCTTTGTCCATGAGTATTTTAAAGCTTACAGAATTGTGATCACTATTCCCAAAGTAGTCCCCTACTGAAACTTCAACAACCTGGCCGGGCTCATTCCCCAACACCAGGTCCAGTATGGCCCCTTCCCGAGTTGGACTATTTACATACTGCTCTAGAAAACCTTCCTGGATGCTCCTTACAAATTCTGCTCCATCTGGACCCCTAACACTAAGCGAATCCCAGTCAATTTTGGGAAAATTAAAATCTCCTATCACCACCACCCTGTTGCTCCTACATCTTTCCATAATCTGTTTACATATTTGTACCTCTATCTCATGCTCGCTGTTGGGAGGCCTGTAGTACAGCCCCAACATTGTTACCGCACCCTTCCTATTTCTGAGTTCTGTCCATATTGCCTCACTGCTCGAGTCCTCCATAGTGCCCTCCTTCAGCACAGCTGTGATATCCCCTTTGACCAGTAATGCAACTCCTCCACGCCTTTTACCTCCCTCTCTATCCCGCCTGAAGCATCGATATCCTGGGATATTTAGTTGCCAATCATGCCCTTCCCTCAACCAAGTCTCAGTAATAGCAATAACATCATACTCCCAGGTCCTAATCCAAGCCCTAAGTTCATCTGCCTTACCTACTACACTTCTTGCATTAAAACAAATGCACCTCAGACCACCAGTCCCTTTATATTCATCATCTGCTCCCTGCCTGTTCTTCCCCTTAGTCACACTGACTTCATTATCTAGTTCCTTACAGGCTTTTGTTACTACCTCCTTACTGTCAACTGACCTCAATTTGTTCCCATCCCCCTGCCACATTAGTTTAAACCCTCCCCAACAGCGTTAGCAAAAGCACCTCCAAGGACATTGGTTCCAGTCCGGCCCAGGTGTAGACCGTCCAATTTGTAATAGTCCCACCTCCCCCAGAACCGGTCCCAATGTCCCAAAAATCTGAACCCCTCCTTCCTGCACCATCTCTCAAGCCACGCATTCATCCTGACTATTCTTTCATTTTTACTCTGACTATCACGTGGCACTGGTAGTAATCCTGAGATTACTACCTCTGAGGTCCTACTTTTTAACTTGGCTCCTAACTCCCTAAACTCTGCTTGTAGGACCTCATCCCGTTTTTTACCTATATCATTAGTGCCTATGTGTACAATGACAACTGGCTGTTCACCCTCCCCCTTTAGAATGTTCTGCAGCCGATCTGAGACATCCCTGACCCGTGCACCTGGGAGGCAACATACCATTCGGGAGCCTCGTTTTCGACCACAGAACCGCCTATCTACTCCCCTTACAATCGAATCCCCTACGACTATAGCCCTTCCACTCTTTTTCCCGCCCTTCTGAACAGCAGAGCCAGCCACGGTGCCATGGACCTGGCTACTGCTGCCTTCCCCTGGTGAGCCATCTCCCCCAACAGTATCCAAAACGGTATACTTGTTTTGGAGGGAGATGACCGCAGGGGACTCCTGCGCTGCCTTCCTGCTCTTTCTCTGCCTTTTGGTCACCCATTCCCTTTCTCCCTCAGCAATCCTAATCTGCGGTGTGACCAATTCACTAAACGTGCTATCCACGACCTCCTCAGCATCGCGCATGCTCCAAAGTGAGTCCATCCGCAGCTCGAGAGCCGTCATGCGGTCTAACAAGAGCTGCAGTTGGACACACTTCCTGCACGTGAAGGAGTCAGGGACATCAGCCGTGTCCCTGAGCTCCCACATTGAGCAAGAGGAGCATGCGACGGGTCTGAGATTAGATATTCACATGCGCTAGTAGCTGATAATATTACAGTACTAAGGCTAATTACAGAACCCCTACCACCGCTCCAATAGAGATCAGCTATGGTGCTCAGTAGTTAGGTGTTATGTTACTGAACTAGTAATCCAAAGAACGTGAGTTCAATTCCAGTATGGCTGTTTGATCAATTAATTTTTGTTTATTTTTTAAAAATCAGGAATAAAATGGTGTTATCAATAAAAGTGACCACGAAGCTCTGGATTGATGTAAACATAAGAGCACAAGAAATAGGAGCAGCAGTAGACCATATGGCCCATTGAGCCTACTTCACCATTCAATATGATCATGACTGATCTTGGGCTTTAATTCCACTTTCCTGCCAGCTCCCCATATCCCTTGATTCCCTGCGAGACCAAAAATCTGTCTACCCCAGCCTTAAATGTATTCAATGATGGAGCATCTACAATCCCCGGGGGTAGAGAATTCCAAAACTTCACAACCATTTGAGTGAAGTAACTTCTCCTCATCTCAGTCCTGAATGATCAGCCCCTTATCCTGAGACTGTGTCCCCATGTTCTAGATTCCCTGACCAGTGGGAACAATCTCTCAGCTTCTACCCGATCAAGCCCTTTCAGAATCTTGAATGTCTCAATTAGATCACCTCTCATTCTTCTAAACTCCAGAGCATATAGGCCCAATTTACTCAGCCTCTCATCATAGGAAAACCCCCTCATCCCAGGGACCAATCTAGTAATCTTTGCTGCACTGCCTCCAGTGCAAGTACATCCTTTCTTAAACGTGGAGACCAAAACTGCACACAATATTCCAAGTGCGGTCTCACCAAAGACCTGTACAATTTTAGTAAGACTTCTTTATTCCTGTACTCCAATCCCCTTGCAATAAAGGTCAACATGCCATTTGCCTTCCTAATAGCCTGCTGCACCTGCAAGTTAACTTTGTGCATTCCTTGTACAAGTACCCCAAGTCTCTCAGAACATCAAAACTTACTAGTTTCACACCTTTTTAAAAATATTCTGCTTTTCTATTTTTACGACCAAAGTGAACAACTTCTCCCTTCCCTACATTATACTCCATTTGCCATCTTGTTTCCCACTCACTTAACCTGTCTATATCTCTTTGCAGCCTCTCTACATCCTCCCTGGAGCTTACCTTTCCACCGAGCTTTGTATCATCAGTAAACTTCGATAGATTACTCTGTCTCTTCATCCAAGTCATGAATATAGAGTGTTAATAGCTGAGGCCCCAGCACTGATCCTTGTGGCACCCCACTATTCACTGCCTGCCAACTTGAAAATGCCTCATTTACGCCCACTCTCTGCTTCCTGGCTGTTAACCAATCCTCTATCCTCGCTAATATATTACTCCCAACACCATGAGCCCTTATCTTGCCTATTAATCTTTTATGTGGTACATTATCAAATGCCTTTTGAAAATCCAGGTATATGACATTTACTGGTTCCCCTTTATCTACCCTACTTGTTACATCCTCAAAAAACCCTTCCTTTAGTAAAACCATGCTCACTTGTTCGAATCATACTGTGCTTTTCCAAGTGCAATGTTAAGACTTCTTTAATAATAGTTTCCAGCATCTTCCCAACAACTGATATTAGGCCAACTGGCTGTAGTTCCCTGTTTTCTCTCTACCTCCATTCTTGAAAAGCGGTGTAACATTTGCCAACTTCCAATCTGACGGGACCATTCCTGAATCTAAGGAATTCTGGAAAATCATAGCCAGTGCATCCACTATCTCTGCAGCTATCTCTTTTAGAACCCTAAGATGTAGGCCCGGGGACTTGTCAGATTTTATCCCTCAAATTTCTCCAATACTTTTTCTTGACTGATATCAATATCTTTAATTTCCTCACTCTTTTTAGCCCCTAGGTTACTGCCTATTTCTGCTATGGAACTTGTGTCTTCTATTGTGAAGACAGACACAAAATGTTTGTTCAATACCTCTGCCCTTTCCTCATTCCCCATGATGATTTCTCCTGCATCTGCCTCAAAGGGACCAACATCTACTTTAGCTACTCTCTTCCTTTTTATGTACTTATAAAAGCTCTTACAATCTGTTTTTATATTGCTGGCTAGTTTACTATCATTATATTTTTCCCTTTTTATCAACATTTTGGTGGCCTGTTGCTGGTTTCTAAAACACTCCCAATCCTCAGACTTGCTATTATTTTTTGCAACATTGTAAGCCTCTTCTTTTAGTCTAATATTCTCCTTAGCTTCCTGAGTGAGCCACGGATAGGTCTTTCTGGACGTGTTTTTGTTTTTGAACAGCATGTACTTTTGTTGAACCCTTTGAATTTTTTCTTTAAATGTTTCCCACTGTCCATTAATCACCATACCTTCCAGTCTATTTACCCAATTAACCTTAGCCAGTTCTCCCCTCATACCTTCATTATTGGCTTTGTTTATGTTTAAGATAAACACCCAACTGGTCCACTAATTTCCTTCAGGGAAGGGCACCTGATGATCTGGTTTATATGTGACTCCAGTCTCTCATCAATGTGGTTGAGTCTTAGCTGCCTACTGAAGTGATCTAGAAAGCCTCCCAATTTATCAAACTGTATTTGGACAACTAGTGATGCTATAAATATGAATTAGGAGCAGAGGTAGGCCATTCGGCCCCTCGAGCCTGCTCTGTTATTCAATAAGATCATGGCTGATCTGTTTGTGTTTCGAATTCCACACTCCCATCTACCCCCAATAATCTTTGATTCCCTTGCCTAACAAGAATCTATCTACCTCCGCCTTAAAAATATTCAATGACCCCGCCTCCACTAACTTCTGGGGCAGAGAGTTCCAAAGTCGTACAACCCTCTGAGAGAAAAAAATTCTCCTCATCTCTGTCCTAAAATTAGGGCAACCCATAATTTTAAAACAGTGCCCCCTAGTTCTGGACTCACAAGAGGAAACATCCTTTCCACATCCACCTTGTCAAGACCGTTCAGGATCTTATAATCTTCAATCAAGTCTCCCTTCACTCTTCCAAACTCCAGTGAAAACAAGCCCATTCTATCCAACCTATCTTCATAAGACAACCGGCTTATTCCAGGTATCAATCTAGTAAACCTCCTCTGAACCGCCTCCAACATATTTACATCCTTCCTTAAATAAAGAGACCAAAACTGCACACAGTATTTGAGATGTGGTCTCACCAATGCCCTGTATAACTGAAGCATCACATCCTTACTTTTATTTTCAATTCCTCTCGTAATAAAGGATAGTATTCCATTAGCCTTCTTTATGACTTGCTGTACCTGCATACTAACTTTTTGTGACTCATGCACTAGAACACCTAGACCCCTCTGCACCTCGGAATTCTGCAGTTGTTCTCCATTTAAGTAATACTTAAGTAATTTTTATTCTTCCTGCCAAAGTGAACAACTTCACAGTTTCCCACATTATATTCCATCTGCCAGATTTTTACCCACTCACTCAACCTGTCAGTATCGGTCTGCAACCTCCTTATGTCCTCTTCACAACATACTTTCCTACCTATCTTTGTGTCATCTGCAAATTTAGCTACCATGCCATCGCTCCCCTCATCTAAGTCATTGATATAAATTGTAAAAAGTTGAGGCCCCAACACAGACCCCTGCGGGACTCCACTTGTCACATCCTGCTAATCAGAAAATGACCCATATCAGAAAATGACCTATTTATGCATACTCTCTGTTTTCTGCCAGCCAGTCAATCTTTTATCCAAGCTAAAATGTTACCCCCTACACCATGAGCTCCTACTTTGCACAATAACCTTTTATGTGGCACCTTGTCAAATGCCTTCTGGAAATCCAAATACAGTCAATGGGCTTCCCTTTATCCACAGGGCATGTTACTCCTGAGAATGATTAAAAAATCACACAGCACAGGACTGGTTCGAACCTTGATATGGGCCGGAATTTTATGCCCCCCAAAACAGCGGGATGGTGGTGGGGGTGGAGGGGGCATAAAATGGAGTGGAAGGCTGGGGGGACCCTTCCTGACCTGCTCCCGCCTCACCTCAAATTTATGCGGGGCGGCGACGGTGAGAATCAACCTGCCCACCCCAGGTCAATCAAGGCCCTTAAGTGGTCAATTATCTGCCACTTAAGGGCTTCCGCCCACCGCCACAGACACGTTACATTTGGCTGGTTGGCGGCTGAGACCTCAGAAAATCCGCCTGCTAAAACTAGGTGGCCTTCTGGGGGGCTTGGGGGTGCCCTCCTGATCAGGCACCCTGTGCCCCATGGAAAGCCGCCCCCAAATCCCCAACATGCCCCCTGCCCCCCGAACTGACCCCTCCTTGCCTCACCAGGGCCCGACCTATTGTCCTCGTGAGGCCCTAAAAACTTACCCTTTTTCCGGGGCCGTCCTTCATCTTCATCCTGAAGCTGGGTCTAATCCCAGCAGTGGTCACTGACAGCTCCATTAGGCAGGACTTACTGCCTCAATGAGGTGGAAGTCCCGCCCAAGACCAATTAGGACCTAGGGATCGTAAATTCCGGTCTGGATCCCCAGACCCGGCACAGGCGGGCCCGCCACCGACTTTTCGGTCAGTGGTGGGCTGCCCCCCACTCACCATAAAATTCCGGCCATGATTTCACACCTTTGCACACTAAAAATTTGATAACCTCAAAATACAGGCACAGGGATTGCGATGTGCGATTAACCTGTGCCCGTTCAAATTAACGCAGACAGCATGCAAACTTTGCGTTGCTTGCTAATTTAAATGATTGTGACGTGCAGCCCAGCACTACTAGGTGGCTGCACACCTCAGCAGGGGGCCCAAGTTTTTGCGAGGCTAGCACAGTTTAAAACTAACCTGCACTACATAAAACCAGCCTGCACCTCTTAAAGATACTGGAAGTTGGTGAAGAAGAGTGTCTAACCTACAGGAAGAGTAAAGATGGGGCAGCATGGCAGAGAGCAGGCTCCCAGATTTGCTGATGCAGTACTCAGGGTCCTGGTGCAGGAGGAGAGAGGTCATCTTTTCACAGGCGGTGAGGAGGTCCTTCAAACAATCAATTGGAAGGGAATGAGAGCAAATAGCCACAGAGGTCAATACGAACAGTATCGCCTCCAGGACTTGGATGTAGTGTCCCAAGAACTTTAATGACCTCATTCAAGTGGCCAAGGTCTGTAATTTCATCTTCAATTGCCATATCCTTACAACTGTACCACTAACCTCAATGCACCATACTCACATCACTTGTCTACTAATTTCTATCAAGCACAACTCATACCTCACCTCATTCTCACACACTTAGCACTGCTGCAAACCTTACCCCCACATCTCACAGTTTGCACACACTGCCAGCTATTCAACCATGACATTGCACTACACTCACTGACCTTGGTCTTGTGGGATAAGGTGTCACATAACTGCAATCAACAGCAGCTAACTGGCGGGGGACAGGCTTGGCTGCATACCCTCATCCCCATGGAGGAGACGGTGTTGGCCATAATTGGAGTGGCTGTTGCTGAGATCATGGCCAGCAGAGAGGCTGAGATCATAGAAGATGCTGGGATGTTCCTTCCTAATACACCTTCTCACACACCACTTCCCCCTCATCCCACCCTCTTCTCATCTACAAGCTGCAGACAGTGTCCATATGCACATCTTACCTCCCCTCACACAACTCTGCACTTGTGCCTTTCTCCTTTCAGATTCCCTGGAGCTGCCACCTGGCCAGGCAGTGGTGCGGGAACGTGAAGGCCTCGAGGAGCAGGATGTTTGCAGCACCTGATGGCCAGTGCCTCAGCTTTAATTTCAGCACAAGTAGAAGCCACCAAATAGCTGAGTGCTGTAGTGGAAGCTGACTTTTTTTTATTCATTCATAGGATGTGAGCATTGCTGGCTAAGCCAGCATTTATTGCCCATCCTTAATTGCCCTTGAGAAGGTGGTGGTGAGCTGCCTTCTTGAACTGCTGCAGTCCTTGGGGTGTAGGTATACCAGCAGTGCTGTTAGAAAGGGAGCTACAGGATTTTGACACATTGAAGGAGCAGCAATATATTTCCAAGTCAGGATGGTGTGTGACTTGCAGGGAAACTTGCAGGCGGTGTTGTTCCTATGTGTCTGCTACCATTGTCTTTCTAGCTGGTAGAGGTCACAGGTTTGGGACGTGCTGTCGAAGGAGCCTTGGCAAGTTGCTGCAGTGTATATTGTAGATGGTACATACGGCTGCCACTGTGGAGGGAGTGACTGTTTAAGGTGGTGGTGGGGTGCCGATCAAGCGGTCGCTTTGTCCTGGATGGTGTCGAGCTTCTTGATTGTTGTTGGAACTGCACCCATCCAGGCAAGTGGAGAATATTCCATCACACTCTTGACTTGTGCCTTGTAGATGGTGGGCAGGCTTTGTGGAGACAGGAAGTAACTTACTCAGCATGGAATGCCCAGCCCTTGACCGGCTCTTGTAGCCACAATATTTAGGTGGCTGGTCCAGTTCAGTTTCTTGTCAATGGTAACCCTCAGGTTATTGATGGTGGGAGACTCAGCAATGGTAAAGACGTTGAATGTTATGGCGAGATGATTAGATTCTCTCTTGTTGGAGATGATCATTGTCTAGCACTTGTGTGACGTGAATGTTACTTGCCATCTATCAGCCCAAGCCAGGATATTGTCCAGGTCTTGCTGCATGTGGGCATAGATTGCTTCATTATCTGAGGAAAATAGAAAATGCTGGAACTACTCAGCAGGCCAGGCAGCATATGTGGAGAGAGGACAGAGTTAATGCTTCAGGTCAATAACCTTTCATCAGAACTTGGAATTTTAAAATCAAAGCATTGCTTGACCAGGAGCCAATGTAGGTTTGTGAGCATAGGGGTGATGCAAGTTAAGACACGGGCAGCAGAGTTCTGGATGACCACAAGTTTATAGAGGGTAGAATGTGGGAGACCACCCATAGGTGGTGGAATAGTCAAGTCGAGAGGCAACGAAGGCATGAGTGAGTGTTTCAGTAGCAGATGAGCTGAGAGAGGGTGAAGTCGGGCAATGTTATGGAGTTGGAAATGGGCGGTCTTAGTGATGCCGTGAATATGAGGTCGGAAGTTCACCTCGACGTCAAATATGACACCAAGGTTGCAAACAGGTTTAGTCTCAGGCTGTTGCCAGGAGAGGCATGGAGTCGGTAGCTAGGGAACGGAATTTGGAGTGGGGACTGAAGACAAGGGCTTCAGTCTTCCCAACATTTAATTGGAGGAAATTTCTGCTCAACCAGTACTGGATGTCATATAAGCAGTCTGATAATTTAGCAACAGTGGAGGAATTGAGAGAGGTGGTGGTGAGGTAGAGCTGAGCCAGTGTACATGTGAAAACTAACACTGCTTTTGGATGACATCGCTGAAGGGCAACATGTAGGTGAGAAACAGGAGGAGACTGAGAATAGATCCTTGGGAGACACCAGAGGTGAGTAGGAAGCGAAGCCATTGCAAGTGATTCTCTGGCTATGATTACATAGAAATGATGGAACCAGGTGAGAGCAGTCGCACCCAGCCGGACAACAGTGGAGAGGGGTTGGAGGAGCTGTTTCAGTAATGTGGCAGGGACAGAAACCTGATTGGAGGGATTCAAACATGGAGTTCCAGGAATGATGGGAATGGATTTGGGAGGTGACAACATGTTAAAGGACTTTGGAGAGGACAGGGAGGTCAGAGATGGGATGTTTGTTTGCAACAACAGTGAGGTCAAGGGTGGATTTTTTGAGGAGAGGGGTGATAATGGCATTTTTAAAGGAGAGACGGACAGCACCTGAAGAGAGAGAACTGTTTACAATATCGGCTGACATGGGGACCAGGAGGGGAAGTTGGGTGGTCAACAGTTTAGTGGGAATAGGATTGAGGGAACAGGAAGTGGTTCTCATGGACAAGATGAGCTCAGAGACGACATGAAGGGAGAGAGGAGTGAAGTTAAAGAAAGATGTGAGTTCAGGGCTAGGGCAGTCCTGCTCCCAGTTTGGAGCCACAAGTGAGACAGCATTCACTCGCACTGTCACTTCCATCCTTGCACTCTGACTTTGCTCTTTATTGCAGGGAGTTTCTCACCTCCAAAAAGAACCACCCTTCTCTACGGGACTTTCTGTGGCAATAACTCACTGCCTGTAAGGGCAGTAAAGGCAGAAACCCTCAACTCATTTAAAAGATGTCTGGAAATGCACTTCAAGTACCGTAACCTGCAGGGCTACGGACCAAATGCTGGAAAGTGTGATTAGGCTGGGTGGCTTGTTTTTTGGTCAGCACAGACACGATGGGCCAAGTGGCCTCTTCCTGAGCCATACATTTTCTATGATTCTATGATCTCCAAATCAGTGTGCAGCTCTCCCTGGTACTCATCTGCCCCCGGCACTCCCTCCCCCTCCCCCCACCTCATTTGCAGGACATTCAGGAGTCCTTTAAAAAGCTGCTGTCACCAGCTAATGCACCTCTAGATCCAGTGGTGCTTCAAGCACATTATGTGTTAAGTACCCGGAGTGGCGAATATTTATTTTAATGAGGCTGAGCTCACATTATCGTGTGAGGTGATTTGGAAGCACCACAGGTATAGACTGTACCTAAAGGACAATAGTCCTGGAGTGCATTATCCATCAAGTGGTATCAAGAATGAAGTGAAATTTGGATTTTTTTTTTAAATGTGTAGCTGATTAGACTGTGCATAGAAATTTTATTTAAATTTAAATCAAATCAATTTAAAGGATGGCAGAAATGGATGAAATTGTACATGAAAAGGTTTTTTTAAAGCGTCTCACTGAGTTGAGATGGAATTAAACAATAGAACAGTGACTCTGCTGTTTAATTTACCAGAATTCTATTATGACAACGCAAGCTGTAGCACATCATTCCTCACCCTGAGTCCCCTGACTAGTTTAGAGCAGGCTCTTAATCTGGCTTAATTGGCGCTGAATTAACTAACTACCACAGGTGTGTACATGTGCTGTAAAATGTAGCACAGTCCTGAATATAACCCTTTGTTCACCAACTGTGTTACAGGAGATACACCATCATTTATATAAGACTTTAAATTAAGTTTTATTCTGCTACAGATCAAGATGAGGTGGGGACAAGGGTTTATTTTTTCTTTCCTTTAGAACTAACTCATCTAACGTTAAGCTGTACTAATTTTACACATTAGTCTTAGTGGTGTCGCCACTGATTCTTTCAAATTGCTCCTGCGTAAATAGGCCCTAAATTGGTGTCATTTGAAAGGACTGATCTGCATGCAGGTTGGAAAAGGCAGTGGAATGTGCTGCACAAATAAAGAATGATTCTAGACTTGTTCTAGAAGTGAGCGGCTGCTCCATTTCATAAATACCTTCCCAAGTACAGACTTGGTAAATATTGATGTAGATTTTCATCTTTAGCGTCTGGGCAGAGCTCAGACGGGATAATCTGCTGGGGAGGTTGACACATCAGTAACAGAACCCAATGGACTTTGCTTCCTGCGAAAATCCAGCAAGTTCTGTCAGAGTCATGTGATCCTCTCCACCAGAGTTTACTTTCTGAGTGATGATTAAGACGCAGGTGGTAAAAACAAAAAACTACCTCATCTACTCTATCCAAAAGGATAAAGGTGTAGATTTTAACCCAGCGTGGGTTTCGGGACGGCAAGGAATGGGGTAGTTGTGAAATGAACTCACTGGCCTAAGTTTCAGTGGTGCCAATCCAATTTTGGCGAGAAGAGGTGCAGAGTAGTTGCTGGTCAGGGAAGATCGACAGCCCTTGACTGCCCATTGGCTTAATGATTTAGATGAGGGAACTAAATATAATATCTCCAAATTTGCAGATGACACAAAACTGGGTGGGAGGGTGAGTTGTGAGGAGGATGAAGAGAGGCTTCAGGGTGATTTGGACGAGTTGAGTTAGTGGGCTAATGCATGGTAGATGCAGTATAATGTGGATAAATGTGAGGTTATCCACTTTGGTAGCAAAAACAGGAAGGCAGATTATTATCTGAACGGCTATTAACTGAGAGAGGGAAATATGCAGTGAGACCTGGGTGTTCTCGTACACCAGTCGCTGAAGGTAAGCATGCAGGTGCAACAGGCAGTAAAAAAGACAAATGGTATGTTGGCCTTCATAGCAAGAGAATTTGAGTAGGTGCTTTGGATGTAGATGCTTTGGAGAGGGTGCAGAGGAGGTTCACCAGGATGTTGCCTGGTATGGAGGGCGCTAGCTATGAAGAGAGGTTGAGTAGATTAGGATTATTTTCATTAGAAAGACGGAGGTTGAGGGGGGACCTGATTGAGGTGTACAAAATCATGAGAGGTATAGACAGGGTGGATAGCAAGAAGCTTTTTCCCAGAGTGGGGGATTCAATTACTAGGGGTCACGAGTTCAAAGTGAGAGGGGAAAAGTTTAGGGGGGATATGCGTGGAAAGTTCTTTACGCAGAGGGTGGTGGGTGCCTGGAACGCGTTGCCAGCGGAGGTGGTAGACGCGGGCACGATGGCGTCTTTTAAGATGTATCTAGACAGATACATGAATGGACAGGAAGCAAAGAGATACAGACCCTTAGAAAATAGGCGACAGGTTTAGATAGAGGATCTGGATCGGCGCAGGCTTGGAGGGCCGAAGGGCCTGTTCCTGTGCTGTAATTTTCTTTGTTCTTCGTTCTTTGTTCTACAGAAGCAGGGATGTCTTGCTGCAATTATATAGGCCTTAGTGAGGCCACACCCGGAATATTGTGTGCAGTTTTGGTCTCCTTATCTGAGGAAGGATGTTCTTGCTATAGAGGGAGTGCAGCGAAGGTTTACCACACTGATTCCTGGGATGGCGGGACTGACATATGAGGAGAGATTGAGTCGGTTAGGATTATTTTCGCTGGAGTTCAGAAGAGTGAGGGGGGATCTCATAGAAAGCTATAAAATTCTAACAGGACATGACAGGGTAGATGCAGGAAGGATGTTCCTGACGGTGGGGGAGTCCAGAACCAGGGGTCATAGTCTAAGGATACAGGGTAAACCTTTCAGGACTGAGATGAGGAGAAATTTCTTCACCCAGAGAGTGGTGAGCCTGTGGAAGTCGCTACCACAGAAAGCAGTTGAGGCCAAAACATTGAATGTTTTCAAAAAGGAGTTAGATATAGCTCTTGGGTCTGAAGGCATCAAAGGGTATGGGGGGAAAGCCGGAACAGGCTTTTGAGTTAGATGATCAGCCATGATCATAATGAATTGAGGAGCAGGCTCGAAGGGCCAAATGGCCTATTCCTGCTCCTATTTTCTATGTTTCTATGGTTTGCAGGAAAGTGGCAGGGAGGGTTTTTTGCGAAGATTTTGAGGGAGGTAAGCTAGGGGTGTCTGGGGAAAGGGAGACCCAGAATTTCCTTGTGGGGCCCAGAGGAGCGCATACCTTGGAGGCATCCTCTCCCTTCCCAACAGCTGGTGGCTTGTTTCAGCCTGGTGGGAAAGCCTGCTTCCTTACTCATACATCAGCTAAAATGCCTATTGACATCGTATAGACCTGAACAGCAATTACGTGTGAGGCTCTCGACTGAGTGCAGCAGGCACCTCAACCACCATCAAAACCAGCAGTGTTCGAATTGGAGATCAGCGCGGATAGGGTTAGAAATTAAGCTGCTCCATTTTAGCTGCTCACCTGCTCCATTCCCGACCTGCGGGAAGAGTTAAAATTGCTCTCAAAATGTTGAATAGTTTGCAAGCATGCTCAAGCTTTAATAAACCTCTCTTGATCGGAATGAATTAACTTAGGTAATATGCTAATACTAAGATTCAAGTGATATAAGCTTCTATAAAGTGTGATTACAGGACCTTTTCTCAATTTTATGAATGTGCAAGGCTGAGATGCCCCTCAAGCTGCCAAGTTAAAAAGCTCGATTTGTCATCTAAGACCATTATTAGGACTTGTGGAAGTAACTTTTTATATGCTATGTATTAGAAAGCCATCAGGCTTGAGGCCAGTACTGTAGTGTAATTATACGAATTCATTCCATACTTTGTGATAAACACTGCAAGTGTTCAGAGCCTATATATATGTGTGAGCAGTAAGCAAGTTATTTTCAACAGAGCCTTTCGAATTCCATGCATTGCATAGTTATGATAATCTGATTTACTCAATTAACCTGCTTTTGTGTCATTTGGTTGGGGGAGGGGCAGAATGGCAAAAAGAACATTAATGTTGGTCACTTTTTAGCAAAAAAATCTAAATCGATGCGATCTATCATTAGGAAACCATCTGTTAATTGACTATCAGCGATCACTTGACTTTGTCTCAATTGACACAGGACATGCACCAGCCAGTACCCTCATTCATCTCCATACTTAGCATAATGAGCCTTTAAGAAATTAAGCATGTGTTCAGCTACTGTGCCTTCACCTCCTTCATATCAGTCTTCCAATGCTGGCATCTCGCTTGCAAACCCCCTGCCTAAGTTCTGCATCTGTTGTTTTCATTTTTAGGTCCTGGCTGTGTAATCCAAATACTGCCCAATAGAAATTGCTGACTAGCCATTGGTGTAGCTGTGATGACACTGTTTTAGCCACATCCAACAACTTTAGTGTAAAACACCTTACGCACACTTACACAATATCTGTGTATACTTGCTTTAAAAAATAGGACCACCACTTAGTAACCAAGGAAGTAACGCATGGACAACGATTGAAAACCACTTGCACACTTTGCTTTTCCTCTTACCATTTTACCAACCAACAAGCATTCAAAAAAGTTAAAGTACATGCTATACACGGTGCGATTAAGAGTATTGAGATCAATGCCCAATGATGGTGTCTATTACTCATTTTATTTACTAATCAGAAATGCAATTATCCGCATCTGGATTTCCAATTAGCCCCATGTGGCTAGTGGCTAACATATTTGACAGTACTAGTGTAAACAAAATTGTACTCTTACATTTCTGCTTTAGGTGTAAAAACTTTACAATATATCTAAAGACTCAATACAAGACTATTATAGCATCTAAATATATTCCAGCTGTCTTATTAACATATTTTGCAATAACCACCTTTCTCTAGAACTAAGGAACAATCATCATTATACGCGTAATTAGCAATCTGTACAAAAATTACCCATCTCTCTGAGCCAAAAAGCTAGTCACTTGATTAGCCTATTGAGTAGTTTCTAAAGCTGCAGGGAGGAGGGAGGAAGAATTTAAATTATTCACCTAGTTAATAACCAATTTCAAAAAATCCAACTCCTGGTAATATGTATTGATAAAGCTTTAAGATTTTTTTGTAAAAAGTCTGAATAATTGTTTTAGATTATTACAAAAGAACAAATGAATGTACAATTAATAACCATCTTAGTTACACTTAATTAAAAATAAAGACAGTAAATTTCACCTCTCCCACCCTCAGAAAATTGAGTTCAATGAAAAGTGAAATTGGGCTGAGTTTAAAAAGGACATTTGAACTGACTGGGCAGAAATGTTTATTTCTCACCAAAGTTAAATATAAACAATGAGTTCCAAACCACTAATATTTCTATATTTTGGGTGCATTGCTATTAACAATAGATTTCTTAGCTTCAGTTGAATTCTTACCTTATTTTTTTTATATCTGATCCTGTATATGTAAAACAACTACAGCTATTATATGCCTGAAATGAAGGGCCAAGATTCAGTGCAGGTGATTCCTTATTAACAGTCATCCAGGCAAAGGTACTGAAAATGGGAAATTGATGCTGTGCTGCTGCCTCTAGGATTCCTGAAAAATTTCTGTACCAATTCACCTTGTATATAGGTTACGATTCAATGGAGCCCCATTGAATGCCCCAAAAAATGAAACTCCTATCATTTCCAAGCGACCTAATACAGAATGTTCTGAATTCCATCTATTGTAACATTAATTAATATTGTACCTCATATATTTGGCAGAAATGAAAAATCAGATATAACCCATGCCTTTGTATGTGCAGATATTCAATTTAATGGAAATTCGTTTACATCTAAACCCTTCCCCCAATCCCTCCCTTCTCTATAAATTGCTTGCTGTCAACGTTAAAGAAAATGCCTTATTAATTCCAGAAAAAACACAAGCTGGTATCAGATTCAGAAGCATTTGAACTAAGATACATCACTTTAAGCACAGAGCTGTAAAGAAAGGTGACCGAGTACAGGTTCCATCCATATGCATGTTTGCTGCTGTCTGCACATTGACATGTGAGCAATGACTTAAAAAGAATTCAAGCTCCAACAAATTTTGCACTGTGCATCATTGCAGCCTCTGGGACTGAATTAGGGCAAATCTATTATACAGTTTCCATGGACACCTTAACACAACTATTGATAAGATGTGTGATGTCTGGTAGAATACCCCCCTGCCCCCATGCAGCAGCAGCAGCATACTGTGCTCATGCGTGCATGTGTGGGTCGGCAGCTTGGAATGTTGTGATGGAATGCTATACACACTGTGATTTATAAACAGTCTTTTTCTGTCTCGCTCTCTCTTTCTGTCTGTCTCTCTCCCTCTGCTTCTGTCACTCTCTATTTCTCTTCCTCTCTCTTTGTCTCTGTATCTCTCCCTGTCTCCCTCTCTCTCTTTCTGTCTGACTTTCTCTCCTTTTCTGTCTTTCTGTCTCTCTCTTTCCTGCAACAACCAATTCTTTACAGTGATACTTTTGCAGTCTGCCATAATAGACATCCTACACAATGGACTACTGGAAAAATTCAACAGGATTTGATATCTTTTGTGGAAGTGATCCCAAAGGATCCAAAGTGATCCACAAAATATTGAGGATTTTAAAAATATATATTGTGCCAAAGTGAGTTTTGATGGAGAAACATTTTAAATTTCATAAGATCTTTGGAGAAATTGAAGTAGGAAATCTCCCAATAACGCTTCGCGGTTCATTTGAGACAAGTTATCAAATTGAGGAAAGAATGAGTATTGTGACAACCCCACTAAGATAAATACAAATATTAAATACATTTTTATTATACAATCACCCAATAGCTTTAGTTTTGGGTTGTCTCGTGCAGGAATGTACAGAATGAGGTAACATGACCTCATTTTGGGTCTCCAAAGCATCTGATGGTGGGTGGGGGGGGGGGAGGTGGGGGGGGTGCGGGGGGGGGGGGTGCGGGGTGTGGGTGGAGGTGGGGGGTGGTTGGAGCATCTAGTTTTTATCACTGTTGTATATGATGCAGGTCCAGATGGAAGATAAAACATGCATGAGTTGCCTGCAGCTCTGAAAATAATTATACTCATTTGCTAGAAATGTAGAAAGTGCATCCAACCAAGCCACCACCTATCATACTGACACTCACTCTGCATATTGATGAAGTTTAAAGCCAGAGATGTGGCTTTAGTGGAGGGGGTTGGATATCACCATTGCTATGGGATTAATAGTGCCATCATTTTATATTATGCAGCATTTCACTTATGCTGCATATTGAGAAGTGATTCTGACCGATTCTTGTGGTGCAGTTCGTCATACTGGCAGCTTTCTGAGAGTATTTTTTTCACCATTCTCTCGTAATTTATTAAGCATGTGGATATAAATACATAAAAATCTTTATTCTGTGTAATACTGACAACTCTTCTTGCATTATGTGAAATATTCAGAAACTAATATTCTTTTTTTATTGAGAAAATATGTGCGTGCTAAGCTAAGGTGCCACTGACCAGTAATTGATGAATGGGTGCTGTGAAGTGTAGAATAGGAATGAATACCAGAAGGACCCTGGAGGATACACTCATGTGTTGTAATCAGTTCTACTGATAACCTACTGCACTGGCCATAGGAATTAGGACAAATGAAGTGATTCTTACCAATTCTGATTTCAGGTAACCCTTTCAGCATCAGCTCAAACTAAAGATTAGTATTTTTCATATGTTAAAAGGATTTTTCTACCACTATTTATTGAGTAGTAATTCCACTGCAGATACTATGTAAACATAAAATATTCAAAATACATTTTAAAAAATATAATAAAACAGGATACTAGCTATCCTTCCTTCACAGTCATGCTATTCTATTTTCAGGAACTGCAAATGTGTTTTTCTATAACTTCCAGTGTAACCAATATACAGAGACAGATATGACAGGCTTCTTACCACATTTGTTTCTGCATTTGACTGTAGAGGAAAATGGAGCCACCAACCATTTGAGGGATCATTCTCCGATTGTTTTCAATTCATCAAAAAACTTGCAAGTAATTGAAAGGTCTGAAAAAGGTTTTTAGTTTTTAATTTATCATGATATAAAACAAAACAAAAGAATGATGGTGGGGAGGAGGTATATCTAGAATTGGTAAAAAGTAAGATGAGAGATATTACAAGAGACAAAAAGAAAGTTTGAGGGAAGTTACTTAAGCTACCAAAAGAAAATATGGCAAGACCTGGCAGGATACATTCAACAATCCTGACAGAAACAGGTGAAGAGATAATGCTCTGGAAATTACACTTTATGGTTCTATTGGATGTGTGCTGGCGGACTGGAAAGCAGCCAGTGTAATACTAATTCAAAAAGGGGGATAGAGCTGACCCAGGTAGTTACAAGCCACTTAATTTAACATCTGTGGTAGGGAAAACGTTGGAATGTTTAATTAAAGATGAAATTAGTAAATATCTAGATGAAGGGAAAATAAGTGGAAGCAGCCAAACAGATTTCAGAAAGGCTGATTGTGCTAGACAGACCTAAGTTCTTGGAGGAGGACAAGATATGGTGGATGGGAAATTGCAGTGGATGTGATATGCATCTATGCTGGAATTTTCCGGGCCCTTTGGGGATGGGCTCAGAGGTGGTGGGTGTGGAATATTGGGATGGAAGATGACGGAATGGAAGTCCAACGTCTTCACAACAGAACCAGACATTCCGAGGGGCGGAGGGCATGGCGGGAGGACATTGCGCCTCGAAGTGGCAAAAAATGTAATTAAATTGTCAATTGGATGCCATTTTAAGGGTTTTTTCCAATTTTCCAGAAAGTGCAGGGGAGCCTCAGAGCCTCGCCAGATACATGGAGGCAACAAGCAAGCAGGAGTGAGCAGCATGAGCATCAGATATTGTTGTCAGGAGTGGAAAAAGTGCCAGCACTATTGGGGGGGGGGGGTGGGGGTGGGGGGGAGGGGTATGCCATGAGCATGCCGTCTGGGCACAAGCACTTATGTGAATTAAACAGGGAGAAAGAGGGTGTGGGGTGAAGTGGGTGGAGGAGCCATCTGGGTAAATGGCCCCGGAAACTGAGAATGCCCACCTGCCATGGGCATCATTCACTCAGGAAGCAGGACCTCTAGTGAGGAGGAGCAGCAGGGAGGGAGAGAGCTGCAGCTACAGGTAGCAGGACAGCAGCAACCTCATGGCTAACAGGAGTACTGTCTAGGGGGTGGGAACTCAGGAGAAGGGTGCAGAGGGGAACATAAGCAGTTTCCTGCGTGAAGAAGAGGGTACCCAGCAATGAGAGTTCACTGTCAGAGGCTGAGCAACCTTCAAATTTCCGAGGGCAGTGTGGCTGAGGACGGCAAATCTCCAGGGAGCCCGTCACAGATCTATGTACCATGATGGCGGATGAGCTGAGCCCCAATGGAGGTGGTGGTCACCCAATGCCAGTGGCGCTGAAGGTCACCTGGCACTGAATTTCTATGCCTCCGATTCTTTTCAGAGATCCACTGGTGATATGTGTGGCTCACCCAGTCTACGGCACATCAGTGCCTCAAGATGGTGAACAATGCCATCTTCAAGAGGGCCAGCCAATACATCCATTCTTGCACCGATCCGAAGAGTCAGGCTGAGCGAGCCATCGGTTTCGTGGCCATCACAGGATTCCCCCAGGTGCAGGGTGTCATCATCAGCACGAATGGGGCCATCAAGGCTCTCGCAGACCAGCCAGTGCCTTCATCTACAGGAAGGGATTCCACTCGCTTAATATGAAACTGGTCTGCGACCCCGACAAACAGATCCTGCAGGTGTGTGTAGGTACATTGGAAGCAGACACAACACCTGCATACTAAGGCACTCCCAGGTGCCCAAGCTTTTCACTTCCCCGTGCACCTTCAAGGATGGATTTTGGGAGATAAGGGCTACCCACTAAAGAGATGGCTACTTACGCCTGTGAAGAACCCAAGTAAGGATGCAGAGGAGAGGTACAACACAAGCTTGAGCAAACATCAAGCAAGCCATAGGTCCCTTGAAGATTTGCTTCAGGTGCTTAGATCGACCCAGCAGCGCCCTTTTATATGCCCCAGGTAGAGTCTCGCGTATCGTGGTGGTTTGCTCTGCTCTACACTACCTTTTCTTTTATTCATTCATGGGATATGGGCGTCACTGGAAAGGCCAGAATTTATTACCCATCCCTTGAGAAGGTGGTAGTGAGCTGCATTCTTGAACTGCTACAGTCCATGTGGGGTAGGTACACCCACCGTACTGTTAGGAAGGGAGTTCCAGGATTATGACCCAGTGACAGTGAAGGAATGGCGATATAGTTCCAAGTCAGGATACTGTGTGGCTTGGAGGGGAACTTGGAGGGGATCTTGCAGGTGGTGGTGTTCCCATGGAACTACTGGCCTTGTCCTTCTAGGTGGTAGAGGTCATGGGTTTGGAAGGTGCTGTCGAAGAAGCCTTGGTTGCTGCAGTGAATCATGTAGATGGTAAACACTGCTGCCACTGTGCATCAGTAGTGCAGGGAGTGAATGTTTGTGGATGAGGTGCCAATCAAGTGCCCTGCTTTATCCTGGATGTTGTTGAGCTTCCTGAGTTTTGTTGGAGCTGCACCCATCCAGGCGAGTGGAGAGTATTCCATCACACTCCTGACTTGTGCCTTGTAGATGGTGGACAAACTTTGGGGAGTCAGGAGGTGAGTTACTCGCTGCAGCATTCCTAGCCTCTGACCTGCTCTTGTAGCCACGGTATTTATATGGCTACTCCAATTCAGTTCCAGTCAATGGTAACCCCTAGGATATTGATAGTGGGGGGTTCAGTGATCGTAATGCCATTGAATGTCAAGGGGAGATGGTTAGATTCTCTCTTGTTGGAGATGTTCATTACCTGGCACTTGTGTGGCCTGAATGTTACTTGCCCCTTATCAGCCCAAGCCTGGATATTTTCCAGGTCTTGCTGCATCCCTACACTGACTGCTTCAGTATCTGAGGAGCCACGAATGGTGCTGAACATTGTGCAATCATCAGCGAACATCCCCACTTCTGACCTTATGATTGAAGGAAGGTCATTGATGAAGCAGCTGAAGATGGTTGGGTCTGGGACACTACCCTGAGAAACTCCTGCAGTGATGTCCTGGAGCTCAGATGATTGACTTCCAATAACCACAACCATCTTCCTTTACGCTAGATATGACTTCAACCAATGTGGTTGACTCTTACATGCCCTCGAAATGGCCTAGCAAGCCACTCAGTTCAAGGGCAATTAGGGATGGGCAATAAATGCTGGCCTGGCCTGTGACGCCCACATCCCATGAAAGAATATTTTTAAAAAAAACAGCGGAGAGTTTTCCCCCCGATTCCCATTGACTTCAGTTTTGCTAGGGCTCCTTGATGCCACACTCGGTCAAATGCTGCCTTGATGTCAAGGGCAGTCACTCTCACCTCACCTCTTGAGTTCAGCTCTTTGTCCATGATTGAACCAAGGCTGTAATGAGGTCAGGAGCTGAGTGGCCCTGGCGGAACCCAAACTAAGTGTCACTAAACAGGTAATTGCTAAGCAAGAGCAGCTTGATAGTACTGTCGACAACACCTTCCATCACTTTACTGATGATTGAGAGTAGACTGATGGGGCGGTAATTGGCTGGGTTGGATTTGTCCTGCTTTTTGTGTACAGGACATAACTAGGCAATTTGACACATTGCCGGGTAAATGCCAGTGTTGTAGCTGTACTGGAACAGCTTGGCTAGGGGCATGGCTAGTTCTGCAGCACACGTCTTCAGTACTATTGTTGGAATGTTGTCAGGGATCATAGCCGTTACAGTATCCAGTGCCTTCAGTGATTTCTTGATATCACACAGAGTGAATCAAATTAGCTGAAACTGGCATCTATGACGCTGGGGACTTCAGGAGGAGGCTGAGATGAATCATCCACGCGGCATTTCTGGCTGGAGATTGTTGCAAATGCTTCAGCCTTGTCTTTTGCATTGATGTGCTGGGCTCTCCCATCATTGAAGTTGGGGATATTTGTGGAGCAACCTCCTCCAGTTATTTGTTTAAGTGTCCACCACCATTCACAACTGGATGTGGAAGGACTGCAGAACTTGGATCTGATCTGTTGGCTGTGTGATTGCTTAGCTCTGTCTATCGCATGATGCTTCCGCTGTTTGGCATGCAAGTAGTCCTGTGTTGTAGTCTCACCAGGTTGACACCTCATTATTAGGCGTGCCTGGTGCTGCTCCTGGCATGCCCTCCTGCACACTTCATTGAACCAGGGTTGATCCCCTGGCTTGATGGTAATGGTAGAGTGGGGTATATGCCGAGCCATGAGGTTACAGATTGTAGTTGAGTACAATTCTGCTGCTGCTGATGGCCCACAGCGCCTCATGGATGCCCAGTTTTGCATTGCTACATCTGTTCTAAATCTATCCCATTTCGCATGGTGGTAGTGCCACACAACATGATGGAGGGTATTTTCAATCAGAAAACAGGACTTGATCTCCATAAGGACTGTGCGATAGTCACTCCTACCAATACTGTCATGGACAGATGCATCTGCGACTGTATACCACCTTGCCGTCACCTCTGCTGGGTCTGTCCTGCCAGTGGGACAGGACATACCCAGGGATGGTGAAGTCAGTGTCTGGGACATTGTCTGTCAGGTATGATTATGTCAGTCTGTTGCTTGACTAGTCCGTAGGACAGTTCTCCCAACTTTGGCAGAAGCCCCAGATGTTAGTAAGGAGGAATTTGCAGGATCAACAGGGCTGGGTTTGCCGTTGTCGTTTCCAGTGCCAAGATCGATGCCGGGTGGTCCATCTGGTTTCATTCCTTATTGACTTTGTAGAGTTTGATACAACTGAGTCACTTGTTAGGCAATTCCAGAGGGCATTTAAGAGTCAACCATTTAAGAGCTGTGGGTCTGGAGTCACACGTAGGCCTGCAGATTTCCTTCCCGAAAGGACAGTAGTGAACCAGATGGGTTTTTATGACAATGGACAATGGTTTCATGGCCATCATTAGGCTCGCTTTTTAATTCCAGATTTACTAATTGAATCCAAATTCCACCTTCTGCTGTGGTGGGATTCAAACCCATGTCCCCAGAGCAATACCCTGTGTCTCTGGGATACTAGTCCAGTGACAATACCACTATGCCACCGCACTAGCACTACAGAAGGGGGAGCCAATGAACAGTGAGGATATAGTAGAGCACGATGCCTCCTCAGATGATGAGGATGTGGATGAGGCTGCTGAGCAGGCGATGCATCATAAAGGACCCCAGGGACCACAGGAAAGGCATAATGACATTAGCGCAAGGGAGGCTCGGGACCTGCTAATACAGACACATTTCAGATGACCCTTGCCACCTGATTCTTCCATTCCAATAAAGCCTCACTTTTCTGCTGCATTGTTGCCATTTCCTTCATATAACATCCTATCACCCCTGGCGCCCAGTGACACCTTGATCTCCAGCATGGGGAAAATGACACCACAAGAGATATGGTTCCTCCAGCCAGCCTGTGCGGCGAGCCAAGGTACTCCTGACGTTCCAGAAGGCTGCAAGCAACGGAAAGAGACAATACAGTACACTGTTATTGCACATAAGAACAGACACAAGGAGTAAATTGTTAACAATGTTTTCACTCATGAACACTAAGTGCGGCTAGTGGCCTTTCTTAATTCTCTTGCACGTGCTCCTACGAGGTGTCAGCTAGAAGTGGAGGCAGGCTGCTGACCTTACTGCCCCATGGTTTGGGATGACCTTGGCATCCGTCCTCTGGCTACCTGAGGGCTGGCATGCTGAGGGGCTCCTACATAGGTGCAGGAAGCCTCCTCTTTCATTGAGGTTACATGGGTCACTGGCAGAGGGACTGAGAAGCCATTGTCCACACCAGGAGAACCCTGAGAGGAGCCCACAGATGCAGAAGGCAGCCACTCCTCCTCACTTACAAGGCACACTTGCACATCCCTGCTGACCTGAGAAGTTCGAGGACTTGGCGGCAAAGCCAGGCGCCTTATCCCCTCTCGCCTGCCATTGATGCACAAGGCTTATGGACTCGGTGATGGTGTGCAGGTTTGTGTGCATCTCTGGCATCCACTGAGGGTCGGCAGTTTCTTGATGGAGGAAGCCACACGCACAGACGAGAGGGAAATGGCAGCACTTAAGGTCTAGATGGATTCCTCCGTTGTCTGAGCCAGGGTGCGCATACCCTCTGGAAGCTCTGCCAGATCATCGTGCAGCTCACGCTGCAGCTCCTGCACCTGCCGCCTTACTGACAACTCCAGAGGTACATCATCAGCCTGAAGCTCAACATTGCCCTGGCCTTCCACAGTCCTCTGAGTGTCAGTAGCCTCAGCTGTCACAGCCTCCATCAGCTGCTCAGGCGTGCCTGTGGCATGTTCACCAAGTTGTGACCCCAAATCTAAACACTAACGGATGCCTACCGATGTGAGCGTATCTGCGCTGGTGGAGGGGGAGGAGAAATTATGTGATGGTGCACCCTCTGGAGTCCCCTCCTCAGAGGTTGGTGACTGTCCCTCCAGTCACAGCAGCTCTCTGCTCTTGTTGCTGACCTGCATAAGAGAAAAGATAGATTAAAAGGTTTTGCGCTTTCCATCACGTCTTTCCAACTACTACTAGTGTGGAGAACCATGTGTCCAGTGGAGGACACAGGAGCACCATGTCTCTTGCTCATCAAAGGCTCCTTTGCACCCATCCAAGAGACTACTCACTCTCTTCTGCTGGCACTCCTGTCTCATCATTCGCGATGGGATGGCCGCCATGCTCTCCTGCCAATTCCAATGCCTCCTCCTCTATTGGTGTCAGGTTAGCTAAGAAGGAGACCCTGCTACCGGTCTAGGCCCTTTCCTTCACGTTATAGGCTCTCTTTTCCTGCAGGCACAAAGATGAACAATATTAGTCACCTGACAAAGACACGCATAATACATAAACTGGTGGTAGACTAGCTGTCCAAGATTGGGGCACACGCATGTCTCCTGCATGCTGCTGCTCTGAAGCAAACTTGCTACAGTTAACACTCTCAGACGTGCATCATGCCTCTGACAGGATATGCTGTTTTCTGACCCCTTGCCACTGACTGGGTAGGCATTCCCTCACCACCAACCTCACCCTCACATGTTGCCACATGTAAGCCCCTAAATGGAAGCAAAGTGTTGAGTACTCACCTTGGCTGCACAAATAAGGTCATTCACCCACTTGCGGCACTGCAGCCAAGTTCTAGAGGTGACCCCAAGACTGCTAACTTCCTTTGCAATTTCCATCCAGGCTTGCTTAGTCAGGCTGGTCTTCTCCTACTGTCCTTGGAAGAGGACCTCCCACCTTTCCCGAGTAGCCTGGAGAAGAGTCTGTAGGGAGGCATCACGGAACCATGGGGCCACCTGGGATCTTCCTTCTGCCATGCTTTCAGATGCCTTCTTCCTCAAGCCTTCAGTGTGGTTAATATTGATGGCAGCAAAGGTCATTAAAGACGCAGCGTTGTTCAATGCAGCAGGGTTGATCAAAACAGCAGGGTTGTTTAATGTAGCAGCAGTATTCAATTTAGCAGGGTTAATCAAAGAAGCAGCGATAGTCAACGAGTGCTGGCAGCCCTTTAAATATGGATATCACCTGACGGTGCGTCCACCACCTCACTGCCCACCTCTGCTCCCTTTCTGGTCAAATCCACCCGCTGCTGGCAGTTAATTGGCCAGCTGCCTCAAGATTGCTTCCTCCCATTCGCTCAACTTGTAAGCGGCAGTGGCATCTGCTTCCAGTCCTGATGTCGGGACCTCGGGCCTACCCTACTCTCAGAAAGCCTTTTAACAAGGTAGCATACAGGTGACAATTGAAGAAGTTTAAGGGTATGCAATAAGGGGGAGGGGCAGCAAATTGCATTAAAACTGCTGGAAAGGAGAGAACAGAGTGGGAATTAGGGCCACTTTCTCAGATTGGTTAGAAATAGATAAAGGTCTCACACAGGGTTCTGTTCTGGGACCGTTTCTGTTCACTGTATCTAAATAATTTCAAAACAGGGCTAAAGGGAGTTGTGGTCAAATATTCAGATGATATTAAAATTGGAGGCATATTAAATAATTCTGGGGATCAAAGGAAGCTGAGAGGAAATGTTGATAAGATGATAGAATGGTGGAAAAAGTGGCAGCTGGAATTCAGTGTCAGTAAATGTGAGGTAGTACATTTTCACACAAAAATAAGAATTATAGTTTGAATAGGGAAAGGCTGTGTGTTGTGAAAGAGCAAAGAGATTTGTGGGTTTAGACATTAATAGCGGCACCTTAAGTGCTTAAGGCCATAAAAAATGAATTAAATACTGGGGTTTATGGCAAGAGGTATAGAATATAAAAGCTAGGATGTAATAGTGAATCTTTATGAAACCTTAGTAAGACCATAGTTTGAGTACTGTGTGCAATTTTGGGCACCAAACTACAAGGTGGAGGCAATACAGAAGAAAGAGTGCAGCTGGTCAAAAATGTTGAAAGAAAGACTTGAAAAGTTGGGGCTACTTCCATTAGAACAGTGGAGGTTTTGTTTTATATTGATATTTGAAATGATGTAGGGATGGGAAGAATAGGTAGAAGCAGGCTATCTCTGGTGGGTGAAGGTCTAGAACAGGGAGATGTAGATATAAGGTTAAACGTAGAGACTTAGGGCAGAGCAAGAAACTGTGCAATTCACTGGAGTGATTAAGAAAGAGATCATGTCAATACTTAACAATACATTAAATAGGTGCTTGAAGGAAATGGGATTAAAAGGATATGGGAATGTGGCAGGCACATGGAATGAAGACTCCTGATTGTGTGCAGGATGAACACCAGCATGGGCTCATTGGCCAAATAGTCTGGTACCGTATTGTAATTTCTATGTGACTCTAAGTCAAAAAATTGACTATTTTAGCAAAAGTTAAATGTATTATGTTGAATATAAGAAACATTTCCTGTTATGTATTTCTGTTCAAATATTTTATTTTCAACTAAGTTTAGTTTAGATAGTTTTGTTTAAACAAGATACTAACTAGACTGTAAAAGAGGGAATAGAGAGTTTTTATTTTAGATCATGGATGGGCAGCTGAGACCCATTGCTTGTAATTCCTGTGCCACATGGGAACTTCAGGACACTTCACGTGTCTTGGGGTCCGGTTCCCATGTGTAGGAAATGTCTTTAACTGCAGTAGCTCGAGCTCAAGATATCTGAGCTCAAGGGGCAGCTGGAGCCAGAGTTTCCTGGATTGTACGTTCCAGGAGGTGGTCACCCCACAGGTAGTGAGAGTTCAGGATAGTAGATGGGTGGCCATCTGGAAGAGTAGGAAGAGCCAAAAAGCACAGGAGTCTTCGAGGTGTGTGCCCCTCTCAAACTGGTACTCAACTTTGGAGACTACTGGGAGTGATGACACCTTGAAGGGGTGCAGTCCAGATCAAGGCACCAATGGGCAAGGGAATGTACAGGAGGGATCAGCAAAGAGTAGAAATGCAGTCGTTATAGGAGATTCCATAGTTAGGGAGACAGACGGGCGTTTCTGTAACCATCATCGTGAGTCCCGCATGGTGTGTTGCCTCCCTGGTGCCAGGGTAAAGGATATCACAAAGAGATTTCAGAATATTCTGTAGGAGCAAGGAATGCACCAGAAGTTATGGTACACATCGGTGCCAACGACATAGCAAGGGCAGGTATTGAGGTCAAGGGCAGGTATTGAGGTCCTATGGTCAAAATATCAGGAGCTAGGGAGGAAGTTAAAAAGTAGGACCTTGAAAGTAGTAATGTCTGGATTATATCCAGTGTCATGAGCTAGCGAGAGTGGAACTAAGAAGAGAGGTAGGATCAATGCATGACTTGAGGCATGGTGCAGGAGGGAGGGCTTCAGATTCTTGGGGCATTGGGACCAGTTCTAGGGTAGGAGACAACTATTCAAAAGGGACAGGTTGCACCGCAACAGGACTGGGACCAATGTCCTTGTGGGAGATTCACTAGTGTGGTTGGGGAAGGTTTAAACTAAATTAGCAGTGGGGGTGGGGGGGTGGTGTTGGGGGGAGTGGGGGGTTGGGGGGAGGGGTGGTGCACCAATATATAGAAATCGAAAAAGAAATAGAAATAGACTATGATGAATAGAAAGACAGGTTTACAATTCATGTATGTAAATGCACAATGTGTGGGGAATAAGGTTGGTGAGCTACAAGTACAAATAGCTGTGTGGGAATATGATACAGTGGCAATAACGGAAACGTGGCTTAAAAATGGTGAGGACTGGGTGCTTAATATTCAAGGATACAAAGTGTTCAGAAAAGATAGGGATGGAAAAAAGTGAGGTGGGATGGCAGTATTGATAGGGAAGACATTGCACTGTTGGAAAGAGAGGATGTCCTTGAGGGGCAAAGACAGAATCCATTTGGTTAGAGTTGAGAAGCAAAAAGGAGATGATCACACTACTGGGAGTATTCTGTAGGCTTCCAAATAGTGTGAGAGACAGAGGAGCAAATCTGCAGGGAAATCAGAAAGATGTGCAAGAGTTATAGAGGTGATATTGGAGAACTTTAATCAGCCAAATATCGATTGACATAGTGTGACAGTAAAAGGGAAGGAGGGGAAGGAATTTATGAAATGTGTTCAGGAGAACTTCCTTGACCAGTATGTTCTTGGTCCAACTAGGAAGGAGGCATTGCTGGCGAATGAGGTGGACCTAGTGGACCAAGTGTCTGTGTGGGAGTGCTTGTGTAAGAATGATCATTGTATCATAGGTTTAGATCAGTAATGGAGAAGACCAAGCAACAATCTAAAGTAGAGCATATAAATTGGAAGAAGGTTAACTTCAAAGGGATGAGAGGGATCTAGCCAGGGTAAAATGGAACTAAAGATTGATAAGAAAAACTAATGGAACAATGGATGATCTTTAAGGAGGAGATGTTTCAGGTACAGGCTAGGTACATTTCAACAAGGGTGAAAGATAGGGGAATCAAAGCCAGGGTTCCTTGGATAACAAAGGAGATAGAGAATATCATGAAACAAAAAAAGAGGGTATACGATGCATGTCAGGTGAGAGCCAAATCAAATCAAATAAGTTGAGAGGGGAGGTGAAGAGGAAAATAAGACTGGTAAAGAGAGAATATGAGAACAGAACAGCAGTCAACATAAAAGATAAACCAAAAATCTTCTCCCGGCATGAAAGTAGTAAGTGGTCGGGTGGGGCCTGTTAGGAGTAAAGAGGGTGACATATGTTTAGAGGTGCAGGACAAGGCTAGAATACTTAGTACTTTTTATCAGTGTTTACTAAGGAAGAGGACGCTGACAGGTTTATGTAGGGTAGACAAGGAAAAACTGTTTCCATCAACTGATGGTACAAGGACTAGAAGACACAGATTTAAGCTTTCGGGCAAGAGATGCAGGGAGGATGTGAGGAAGAACTCTTTTATGTAGAGAGTGGTAATGACCTGGAACTTGCTGCTCACGAGGGTGGTAGAAGTGGAGACGATCAAAGATTTCAAAATGAAATTGAATGAACACTGGAAGGAAATAAACTTGCAGGGCTAAGGGGGAATGGGACTGACTGGATTGCTCTACAGAGAGCTGGCATAGACCCGATGGGCTGAATGGCCTCCTTCTGTGCCATAAATGACTCCATGACTCTAAGGGCTGGATATTACTTCAGCGTCAGGGTTCCTGGCAACAGGCTGGAAGGTGGGGAGCAACTCCTCCTCAGCCCTTTGATCGGACCCCCGGCCGAATTCAATCGCGGGCAGCCAATTAACTGCCTGCCATCGGGGGTGCCGTCCCCTTTAAGGGACAAGGCCCCACCCCAAGAGCTGCAGGCCAATCAGGGGGCTGGCAGCTCAGCAGTCCCAACCATGCCACTGGGAGCGGTAGCTATTGCTGGTACTGCTGGTGACCCAGATCAGGAGCCATGGAGGAGACCCCAGAAGACATGTGAGAGGGGTCAGGCTTGCCGGGTCCAGTCAGGCAGGCTCCGGATGGTGGAGTGGAGATGTTGTTACTGAGGGCAGAGGGGGATCTTTCACTGGGGGGGGCCCTCCATGGGCCCAGCAGGAGGGCCCATCCCCGATCTCGCTAGGAGGCTGCCGGGTTTTACCTGGCAGTGTCTCCATATGGCGGCGAGCCCCTCTGACATTGGCTAAATGCCAGTGGAGGCAGGAGGTGGCCACTTAAGTGGCTCAGTTGGCCTCCCAGTGGACTTCCTGTCTGCTCTGGTGCCCACCGCAGACAAAATGGCATGGGACGGGACAACGTCAGGCACGCTGCACAATGCCACCCCACACCATTTTGTCTGCCCCCCAACTCCCCCCGCCCCACCTTCCAGCCTGTCTCTAAGGGCTAGATAAAATCAAGCCCAAAGTTTCTGAACTAATAGAAACTCACAAAGTAACCATGTTTCTCAATGTGCAAAGAAAATTTTAACTCTGTAATTATTGCAGTATTTTTTATCTTTTCTGTCATTTCACCTATGTTGGCACATTACTCCATTGGATTGGCCAGGCAGAGTGGGCTGTGGGCTTCTACTCTTATGATAGTTGGCAGTGCTTCTCCCAGTTCATCTTTCAGGGATCATGATTCCTATGGATCTGACTGAAAATGCTACCCACTCTATCTCTTGAGGAAGTTAACAAGAGCTGTCTATACACAACACTTGTGGAACTTGTTGGACCAACCTATCAGGAAATATGATGTGAAACAAGTTTCTGAGGCACCAATAACCTACTGATGTGATAACTTAGTTTGGGTAATAGATTACTTAAATTCATAAAACAACTTTGATCAACAAAACCATTTACTATTGTTGCATGGGTTTTGTTTTTATATTAAAAGTTAGAATTCTGTTAAAAAACTGAAAAAGGATTTTTCAGTGGACATTGAGGCACCTGCGAATAGCTGAAATTTTTGGATGTTTTGAAAGGAAGCTGAACTTGTATATAAGATCAGGAAAGCAGGCAATTTCAAGGAAACTAGCAAGGGGTTTGACCTACTCAGAGCAATACTTTGAATGACAAGGGAGACTCTATGTCTGGACATGCAACCCCTGTTCAGGAAAGTTTTTGCTTGACTTTGGACCTTTGAAAAAGACAGTGAGTTGGACAAAGAGTAAGTATTTGAAATTAGATTTTTGACCTGCCTGGAGATCAGAGAGGAAGACCCAGAAATAGTGTTACTTCTCTCTGTAAAGGAATCCTGCATCTCTTGAGAAGAAACTCTGTATTTCAAAGGTGGCAGATTCCTATTGCCTCCTGTCTCTGAAGAACCCTGCATCGAGCATGGTTCCTGTTGCCTCCTGTGTTTTAAGAAATCCTGAAATCTACTGCTAGACTGCTGCTGTAAAACCTAAGAAGACCTGTTGCTACACCCCTGATGAACGACCTATGTGAAGACTGCTGCAGTTGAATTGCCTTGAACTCCTACCCATCACAGATTGTTCATCAACCTCACCTGGAGAGACTTCAAGTAGCAGATGACTATTAGACTCTGGGATACCTCACCAAACTGAAGAACTTCCTACCAGAAGGTGACAACCTAAATTATTTTATTCCTTTCATTCCTATGAAACAGCTGTAAACCAAAAAATCCTTTTTCCCCGGTTAACTGTTTTTTTTTGAATGTATGCGTGTGTGCATGAGGACGAGGGAAATAAGGAGCTTTTTGTATATAGAGTAATCTCATTATTGTTTTTATAATAATTAGTTAATGATGTTGATTAAAGATACCTGGTTGGTGTGTTTTATTCTGGGGAACAAATAGAGTATGTAATTGGCTGTTTTTCGGTAGATGGGAAAATTTATTGATATGCTGTGAGCCGTGGAGAAGTGGGACTGAATTAACAGTGATGAAACATTACTGAGCATTGGATATACACATATTAATTATACCATCACTGTGAGTAGTGTATCTCAATCTGAGTTAACACATTTTTGTACTGTTATCAGCAGACAGACAAGAAGTTCCAGCTCATGATGTCTTGGGTGGAATTTTATGCTCTTCCCCACAGCGGGTTTGGAGGCAGGGAAAGCATAAAATCAGGACCCCGCCACCATCCTACCTCTGCTGCAATTCAGTCAGGGGTGGGAAGGCCTGTGAACGGCAGCTGCAATTATCCATGCGGCGAGCAGTCGTCACCGCAGGGCATGAGAAACCGTGTGGACGGCATCCCGACTCCGGGGGGTGGGGGGTTGATGGGTCGCTCATTCAAAAGCACAGTGCCTGAAATGAGGGACCCGGCATCGGGGGGTGGTGGGGGTGGGGGGTGCTTGCTGAGGGCAACCTGCCTGCCCCTGCTGCCGACCCTCTCCCCCGTGACCCCCACCCCAGGAGACCTCCATGGCGGTGCTGCAGCTGCCAGCCTTTGATTGGCCGGCAGCTCTGCAAGGCCGGGACTTGTGATGACGGTGTCCTAAATCCTATGGAAGGCCTGCCGCTGTCCAGTTAAGTGCTTGATTGGCACTAAATTCGGCAGGCCTTCCGGATAAGAGGCGATGCGGCGATCTCGCCGTCAGTTTCTCCGACGTTGAGACGCCAGCCACCAACATAAAATTTCTCTCCCCTTATAAGGATACCTGCTCATTTCTAATTACTGGTTTCCTGGGGAGTGGCACATTAGGAGAGCTGGTGCAGACATGATGGGCCGAATGGTCTCCTTCTGCGCTGTAACAATTCTGTTATTCATTAGTTAGTATTGTTGAATTTTGTGGAAAGATATATCCCATCCAATCTTCCTGTCTCTTCAGATAACCAAGAGGATTGTCAAATTTATTTTCCAATTAGTCATGGGATGTGAGCATCACTGACAAGGCCAGCATTTATTGCCAACCCGTAATTGCCCTTGAGAAAGTGGTGGTGAGCTGCCTTCTTGAACTGCTGCTGTCCATGTGATATAGGTACCCCCCGGTGTTGTTAGGGATGGAGTTCCAGGATTTTGACCCAGCAACAATGAAGGAACAGAGATTTAGTTCTAAGTCAGGATGGTGTGTGACTTGGAAGGGAACTTACAGATGGTGGTTTTCCCATTGTGTCTCCTGCCCTTGATCTTCTGGTGGTAGAGGTTGTGGGTTTGAAAGGTGTTATCGAAGAAGGCTTGGCGAGTTGCTGCAGTGCATCTTGTAGATGGTTCATACTGCTGCTACTGTGCGTTGGTGGAGGAGGGAGTGAATGTTTAAGGTAATGGATGGGGTACTGATCAAGCAGGTTGCTTTTTCTTGGATGGTGTCGAGCTTTCTGAGTGTTGTTGGAACAGCAATCCAAGTGGAGAGTATTTCATCACACTCGTGACGTGCCTTGTAGATGGTGGACAGGCTTCGGGGAGTCAGGAAGTGAATTCTCGCTGCAGAATTCCCAGCCTCTGACCTGCTCTTGTAGCCGCAGCATTTATATTGCTGGTCCCATTAAGTTTCTGGTCAATGGTAACCCTCAGGATGTTGATGGTGGGGGATTCAGCGAAGGTAATGCCATCGAACATCAAGAGGAGACGGTTAGACTCTCTCTTGTTGGAGATGGTCTTGTTGGGCACTAGTGCAACACAAATGTTTCTTGCCACTTAGCAACCCAAGCCTGAAATGTTGTCTAGGTCTTGCTGCATGAGGGTAAGAACTGCTTCAGTATCCAAGGAGTTGCGAATAGTACTGAACACAGTGCAATCATCAGCGAACATCCCCACTTCTGATCTTATGATGGAGGGAAGGTCAACGATGAAGCAGCTGAAGATGGTTGGGCCTAGGAAACTACCCTGAGGAACTCTTGCAGTGATGTCCTGGGGCTGAGATGATTGGCCTCCAACAACCAAAGCCATCTTCCTTTGTGCTAGGTTTGACTCCAACCAGCGAGGAGTTTTCCCCTGATTCCCATTAACTTCAATTTTGATGCCTTGATGTTAAGGGCAGTCACTCTCACCTCACCTCTGTATTTCAGCTCTTTTGTCTATGTTTGGACCAAGGCTGTAATGCGATTGGAAGCTGAGTGGTGCTGGTGGAATCCAAACTAAGCATCAGTGAGCGGTTTATTGTTGAGTAAGTGCTGCCTTATTGCACAGTAAATGACAACCTCCATCACTTTGCTGATGATTGATTGACAGTAGACTGATGGGGCGGTAATTGGCCGGGTTGGATTTGTCTTGCCTTTGTGAACACAAATTACCTGGGAAATTTTCCACTTTGCCAGGTAGGTGCCAGTGTTGTAGCTGTACTGGAACAGCTTGGCTAGAGATGCGGAGAGTTCTGGAGCAAAGGTCTTCAGCACAACAGCTGGGATGTGCTCAGGGCCCATAGTCTTTGCTGTATCCAGTACACACAGCCATTTCTTGATATCATTTGGAGTGAATTGAATTGCTGAAGACTGCCTTCTGAAGTGGTGAGGATCTCTGGAGAAGGGCAAACTAGATCATCCACTCAGTACTTTTAATAAAGACTTTTGCAAATGCTCCAGCATTGTCTTTTGCTCTTGCATGCATTGAGTAAGATCATAAGAACAGATGAAATATGAGCAGCAGTAGTCTATACGGCCCCAGAAGCCTATTTCGCCATTCAGTATGATCATGGCTGATCTTGGGCTTCAACTCCACTTTCCCACCCGCTCCCCATATTCCTTGATTCCCTAAGAGACCTGTAAACCATGGTGCGGAGTCAACTCCCCCTTGGCCCCTTTATTCCCTTCACCCACTTGATCCTGGCCGTCATGTGGGACTAAGTCCTCTTAATTCAGGCTCAGGCTGGGAGATTGGAATATCGGGTTTACGGTTAATGGCTTAGTACAAAGAGGAGGAAACTCAGTCCTTTCTTTAACTATCAATTTACTTTATTCACTTTGTTGTACAATGTAAGAATAAGGCTTATACACTTGGTTAGACAAAAGCATTCAACTCAAACTGGGATATACAGTTAATGACAAAGCTAGCTAGAATCGATACGCACACCCACTAGGTTCCTCTGACCTTCCCTGACCTAGTCACAGAAAACAAAGGATAATACCCGAAAAAGGGGAGAGCTGACGCTGGCCAGGCGTTCCGTTCTCTCTCCCTTTTACGTCGTCGTTGCTTTGCTGACGCAGGGTCTTCCACTTACTCGATGGTTGGTCTCCGGAGTTTCTCGCTGGCTCTATGCCTGAGATTCTCCATACATATTCTCTTTCTTATCTCTTTGAGCTGTGCTGTCTCTTTCCTGTTGCTTTAGGCTTGCTCACCTCGTTCGTATCTTTTCCTTATTGGCCCAGGCCCAAAGACCCCGGTATCACTCCGTATCCAAATAAGGCTCTATTCCTGTGATCTCTCCCTTGTCTTTCACATAAATTAATTAGTTCAAACTGGTTTTTACCAGCACAGGCCAGTGTCTGAGCTCAGGTTACTTCAGTTCACAAGCAATTCAACAGTTTGTAACAGACTCTGTACTTCTTGCAGCCCCTGGCCAACAGACCAAAAATCTGTCTATCTCAGCTTTAAATATATTCAATGATGGCGCATCCACAATCCTCTGAGATAGATAATTCCAAAGAGTCATGACGCTTTGAGTGAAGAGATTTCTCTTCATCTCAGTCCTAAATGATCGGCCCCTTATCTTGAAACTGTGCCCCCTTGTTCTAGATTCCCCAACCAGAGGAAACAACATCTCAGTATCTACCCTGTCAAGCCTCTTCATAATCTTGTATTTTTCATTTAGGTCACTTCTCATTCTTCTAAACTCCAGAGAATATAGACTCAATTTACTCAGTCTCTCATCATCGGACAACCCTCTCATCCCAAAGGTCAATCTAGTGAACCTTCGCTGTACCACCTCCAATGCAAGTATATCCTTCCTTAAATATGGAGACCAAATTTGTACACAGTACTCCAGATGTGGTCTCACCAAAGCTCTGTACAATTATAGCAAGACTTCTTTGTTCTTATACTCCAATCCCCTTGTAATAAAGGCCAACATGCCATTTGCTTTCCGAATTGCTTTCTATACCTGCATGCTAACCTTTTGTCTTCCTTGTACAAGTATACCCAAGTCCCTCCGAACATCAACATTTACAAGCTTCAGGTCTTTTAAAAAATATTCTGCTTTTCTATTCTTATTATCAAAATGATTAACTTCACACTTCTCCACATTATACTCCATCTGTCACCTTGTTGCCCACTCACTTAACCTGTCTATGTCTCTTTGCAGCCTCTCTGTGTCCTCCTCACAGCTTACATTTCCAAACAGCTTTGTATCATCAGCAAACTTAGATATATTACTCTCTGTCTCTTCGTCTAAGTCGTTAATGTAGATTGTAAATAGCTGAAGCCCTAGCACTGATCCTTGCGGCACCCCACTAGTCACAGCTTGCTAACTTGAAAATGCCCCTACTGTTTATCCCTACTGTCTGCTTCCTGTCCATTAACCAATCATCTATCCATGCAAATATATCACCCCCAACTCCATGAGCCCTTATCTTGTGTATTAACCTTTTGTGTGGCACCTTAATAAATGCCTTTTGGAAATCCAAGTATATTACATCTTCTGGTTCCTCTTTATCTACACTACTATAAAATTTGTCAAATAGGATTTCCCTTTCGTAAAACCATGTTGAATTTTTCTAATCATACTATGCTTTTCTAAGTGCATTGTTAAGACTTCCTGAATAATAGATTCCAGCACTTTCCCGATGACTGATGTCAGGCTCACTGGTCTGTAGATCCCTGTTTTCTCTCTCCCTCCTTTCTTGAATAGCAGTATTACATTTGCTAACTTCCAATCTGCTGGGAATCTAGGGAATTTTGGAAAATCATAGCCAGCGCTATGTCTGCATCTATCTCTTTTAGAACCCTAGGATGTAGGCCATCAGGTCCTGGAAATCTGTCATATTTTAGTCCCTTGTGTTTCTCCAGTACTTTTTCTCTATTGATATTAATTAACTTAATTTCCTCACTCTTATTAGCCCCTGGGTTACCCTCTATTTCTTGTATCTAACTTGTGTCTTCGACTGTGAAGACAGACACAAAATAGTTGTTCTATGTCTCTGCCATTTCCTCATTCCCAATGATAATTTCTCCTGTCTCTGCTTCTAAGGGACCAACATTTACTTTAGCTACTCTCTTCCTTTTTAAATACTTGTAAAAGCTCTTACAATCTGTTTTTATATTCCTGGTTTGTTGATTCTCATATTCTATTTCATCCCTTTTTATCAACTGTTTGGTGGCCCATTGCTGGATTCGAAAACACTCTCAATCCTCAGACTTACTACTATTCTTTGCAACATTATAAGCCTTTCCTTTTAATCTAATAATATCCTTAACCTCCTTATAAAGCCACGGATGGACCTTTCTTGCTTGTTTTTCAATGGAATGTATTTTTGTTGAACATTCTGAATTTTTTCTTTAAATGTTTCCAACTGTTTATTTAGTTTTAGTTTAGTTTAGAGATACAGCACTGAAACAGGCCCTTCGGCCCACCGAGTCTGTGCCGACCATCAACCACCCATTTATACTAATCCTACACTAATCCCATATTCCTACCACATCCCATCTGTCCCTACATTTCCCTATCACCTACCTATACTAGTGGCAATTTATAATGGCCAATTTACCTACCAACCTGCAAGTCTTTTGGCTTGTGGGAGGAAACCGGAGCACCCGGAGAAAACCCACGCAGACACAGGGAGAACTTGCAAACTCCACACAGGCAGTACCCAGAATTGAACCCGGGTTGCTGGAGCTGTGAGGCTGCGGTGCTAACCACTACGCCACTGTGCCACCATACATTTCAGTCTATTTACCTAATCAACCTTAGCCAGTTCTCTCCCATACCTATGTAATTGGCTTTGTTTAAGTTTGAGATTCTTGTTTGTGATTGGAGTATGCCAGTTTCAATCTTAACGTGGAATTCAATTGTAATATGATCACTATTTGCCTGTGGATCTTTTACTATGACCTTCCATGATACGAGATCTAAAATAGCTTTATCCCTAGTTGGTTTCACAACATATCGCTCCAGGAAACTGTCACGAAAGCATTCTACAAACTCAACTTCCAAACCACCTTTGCCAATTTGTTTGGTCCTGTCTATGTGAAGATTAAAGACCCCTGCAATTATTACATTGCCTTTGTTACAGGCTCCAATAATTTCTTGTTTAATGCTCTGTCCAATGGTATAACTATTGTTAGAGGGCCTTTAAACTACTCCTACCAGTGTTTTCTGACCTTTGCTATTCTTAGTCTCCACCCATACTGATTCTACTTCCTGATTTTCTGAGCCAAGATCTTTTCTCACTAATGTCATCCTTTACTATCAGGGCTACCCCTCCTCCATTTCCATTCTGCCTGTCTTATCGAATATTGTGTATGCTGGAATATTTGTTTCCCAACCTTGGTCACCTTGTAACGATATCTCTGTAATGGCGATTAGATCTAAACTATTTATCTCTATTTGTGCCATTAGTTCATCTATCTTATTGTGGATGCTCTGCGCATTCAGATAAAGTGACTTCAATTTTTTTTTTACTACTATTCCCTGCATGGAGCTTACTCTGTGATGCACTATTACCATTACTCTGTCCCTTCCTGTCCCACTCAGCTTGTCTTTCCCTACATTTACAGACTTTTCTATTGCCTCAACTTTTATCTTTAGATTTTTAAATCTCCCTTCACCCGAACTCTCCTGCCCATCTGTTAGTTTAAAGCCTTTTTTTCCTACTCTGACCATATTTGTTGGTGCACTCTTACGTTTGTACAATCTATCCCTTCCTGTCACACTCGGGTTACCATTACCCGTATCGCTACCCTGCACTATTGCCTGTCCTTTCTCTTTAACTTTCCAAATCTCCCCTCAAGTGAACCCTCGCCTGCACTATTTAGTTTAAAGCCCTCTCTAAAGCCCTTGTTATATAATTTGCCAGGACACGATTCCCAATGCGGTTCTGGTGAAGACCGTCCCAAAAATACAGTTCCCTCTTTCCCCATTACTGGTGCCAGTGCCACAAGAATCTAAACCCATTTCTCCCACACTAAACTTTGAGCCACGCTTTCAACTCTCTGATCTTATTTACCCTATACCAATTTGCTTGCAGTTCAGTTAGTAATTTGCATTTTAATTTAGCCCTTAGCTGCTTATACTCCCTTAGCAGAACATCTTTCTGGGTCCTACCTATGTCATTGGTACCCATGTGCACCACAACTATTGGATTCTTCCCCTCCCACTCCAAGTTCCTCTCCAGCCCTGAGGAGATGTCCTTAACCCTGGCACTGGGCAGGCAACACAGCCTTCGGGACTCACGCTCTTGGCTTCAGAGAATAGTATCTATCCCCCTAAGTATACTGTCCCCTACTACAACTACATTCCTTTTTACTCCCCCACTTGAATGGCCCCGGCACCATGGTGCTGTGATAGGTTTGCTCATCCTCCCTGAAGTCCCTGCTCTCATCCACACAAACTACAAGAACCTCGAACCTGTTGGACAAGTGCAGGGCTCTGCACTTCTGGGTCCCCACACACAGTCACACACCGCTGTCCCTGACCACTGACCAAATCAGAAGTACCTAGCCTAAGCAGTGTGACTGCCTCATGGAACAGAATCTCAAGGTAACTTTGCCCCTCCCTGATGCATTGCAGTGTCTGAATCTCAGACTCCAGCTCACTGATTCTGAGCCAAAGTTCCTCGAGCTCCAGACACTTACTGCAGATGTGGTTGCTGTGGATCACACTGGTGTCCACCAGCTCCCACATGATACAGCTGCAACTCAACACCTGCCCTGCCATCTTTATTGTGTTTTATTTAACTAATTAGTTTTAAAGTTTTGAAACTTGAAACTCAACTGTTATCTATGGTTATATTAAGTAGTTTAACTAGTTAAGCTATAAATTTAATACAGTCCTTATATCTCCCCAGCACCAGTTTAAACCACTGCCCCTGTTTAGAGGGATAAAATCTTAAACTTACCAACCAATCACCTACCTGCTCACCTAATTAATGCCTTTGAGCACTCGCCAGCTACTACAGGCAGAAAAAAAAGGTATAAAAATAGCACCTTCTCTCCCTCTGCACTGAATTTCCAGCTGCATCAAATTTCCAATTTAGCACTCGTTCCTCGACATCTCCACTCAGTGCTCGCACACAGTGGATGGTTATAGAGCCTCCTCCTCCTGTCAGTTGTTTAATTGTCTGCCATTCACAACTGGATGTATCAGGACTGCAGAGCTTTAATCTGATGCTGCGGGATTGCTTAGCTCTGTCTATAGCATGCTGCTTCCGCTACTTAGCATGCATGACATCCTAGGTTGTAGCATCACCAGGTTGGTACCTCATTTTCAGGTACAACTGGTGCTGCTCCAGGTATACTCTTCTAGACACCTCTTTGCACCAGTGCTGGTCTCCTGGCTTGATGGTAATGGTAGAGTGGGGGATGTGCTGGACCATGAGGTTACAGATTGTGTTTGAATACAATTCTGCTGCTGATGATGGCGCATAGCACCTCATGGATGCCAAGTTTTGAGTTGTTAGATTTGTTTTGCATCTACTCCATTTAGCATGGTGGCAGTGGCACACAACACGATGGAGGCTATCCTCACTGTGAAGACAGGTCTTCGTTTCAACAAGGACGGTGGTCGGTCCTACCAATACTGTCATGGAGAGATGCATCTGTGACTGGTAGATTAGTGAGGATGAGGTCAAGTCGGTTTTTCCCTCTTGTTGTTTCTCTCACCACCTCCTGCAAGCATGTCATTCAGGACTCAGTCAGCTGCATTAGAAGTCACTCTTGGTGATGGACATTGAAGTCTCCCATCCAGAGTATGTTCTGTGCCCTTGCTACTCTCAGTGCCTCTTCCAAGTGGTGTTCAACATGGAAGAGTACTGATTCATTCGTTGAAGGAGGGCAGAAGGTGGTAATCAGCAGGAGATTTCCCTGTTCCTATTTGGCTTGATGCCATGAGGTCTGGGGTCAATGTTTAGGACTCTCAGGGCCATTCCTTCCTGACTATATCCCACTGTGCTACCACCTCTGGTGGGTCTGTCCTGCTAGTAGAACAGGGAATAGTCAGGGATGGTGATGGAAGAGTCTGGGACATTGTTTGAAAGCTATACTTCTGTAAGTATGACGAGATCAGGTTGTTGCTTGACTAGTCTGTGGGACAACTCTCCCAATTTTGGCACAAGGCCCCAGATGTTAGTGAGATGTTTCTTGCAGAGTTGACTGTGTATGGTGTGCCTCTGTCGTGTCCAGTGCTGAGGTAAATGCCAGCTGGTCTCCCTTTCTTGTAGCGGTTTGATACAACTGAGCAGCTTGCTAGGCTATTTCAGAGAGCAGTTAAGAGTTAACTACATTTTTGTGGGTCTGGAGTCACATTTAGGCCAGGCTGGGTAAGGTCAGCAGATTTCCTTTCCTAAAGGACATTAATGAACCAGATGGGTTTTTACGACAATTCAGTACTTTCATGGTCATCATTACTGATACTAACGTTTTAATGCAGATTTTTTAAATTTAATTAATTGAATTTAAATTTCCCAGCAACTGTTGTGGGATTTGAAACTCATGTCTCTGGATCTTTAGTCTAGGCCTCTAGGATGAATAGTCCAGTAATGTAACCACTATGCTAATGAGCCCATATCCCTTTAAATGTTGAGTATCCCTTTAAGTAGGGGTCGAAATTGACATCAACTATGTTTGCTCCCAAACAGCTGGTCACTGTTAGGAGAGGGTGTTAAAGCGCCAACCACCAGAATAACATGTAGCCAATTTAATGAGCTCTAGCAAGCATTTTAAGTGGCAATCAGCTGTTTAACAAGCCTCTGCCTCACTGTTCCTCATGCTGGCTTCAACTCCTTTACCAAGATGGCATCTTGTGCCAAACGCGACCAAAATGTTGTTTCAGCTTAACACCCCACCTTGGCCACGTCTTTACTTGTTTAGTGCCTGAAGTGTTCAGTGCAAATCACCCCCAAAAGTAACAAACATATATTTCGAACAAAGCAAAAGAGATTTTCCTCAAGGCTGAAATATGAACATATGCAGTCAAGATTTATTTTGATACCTCAGAGTCACACTAGAGATGGCTGTCTCACAAGTCCACTTTCAGGGCTGAATATTTTAATGATTTCTAGCTAGTGGAGGTTTACGCAGGGACAGAGGGTGACATTGCATTTGTTGCAGACACAGCACAAAATGTTTTTCTGAGGTGAAGGTTAGTTGCCTGAGACAATTGCTATCATCAGCAGTATAATACAGCATACTGTAATATGGGATAGAAATAAATTATCCATCCCATATGGACGCGACATATATAATGTCTTCAATATACCAATGCTGATACCGGAGGAATCACAAAACATCAGAGATTCTACGCAAATTATCTTTACATTGCTGACATAAATCTGGTATGCTCACAACATATTAATGGTTCATTTACAACACTAAACTACCAGCTTACATATTTCTTGTTCAGTATTTTAAAATTCCGTAAGGAGCAGCTAATTAGATAAAGAGGTTTAACTACATTTGGATCATTTCAAAAGAATTAAATTATTAAAATAGCTTCAATTTTACTTACAGAAGGTGACTCCAGCAGTGCCTAAAGAAGCTGGTAAATGAAGCACCAGCACATTTTCCTTCTGACTTTGGACTCCCTATAGATGAGTGCTCTGCCTGTAGCATTCTTCACATTTCTTTCATTTGAAGTGCAACTCATAAACAATAAAACAAATCTGAAAGGACTTTTATTCTTAGTGGAAATTCTAGCTGAAGAACCTGAAAATGTTCTTAGTAACCTTTGTTGTAAATAATATAACATTTGCATTTATATAGCACTTTACCAAAATGAGGAATTTCCATGCCAAGCACTTTACGCAGCAAATTATTTCTGAAGTACAGTGACGGTTTTCTTGTAAATCCCTAGGTTGGTAAACCTTCAAAGTTAAGAACAAAGGAATATAAAAAAACATAGAATGAATAAAGACCATTTTAGTTTAGTTTAGTTATACAGCACTGAAATAGGCCCTTCGGCCCACCGAGTCTGTGCCGACCATCAACCACCCATTTATACTAATCCTACACTAATTCCATATTCCTACCACATCCCCACCTGTCCCTATATTTCCCTACCACCTACCTATACTAGGGGCAATTTATAATGGCCAATTTACCTATCAACCTGCAAGTCTTTGGCATGTGGGAGGAAACCGGAGCACCCGGAGGAAACCCACGCAGACGCAGGGAGAACTTGCAAACTCCACACAGGCAGTACCCAGAATTGAACCCGGGTCGCTGGAGCTGTGAGGCTGTGGTGCTAACCACTGCACCACTGTGCCGCCCTATATATATTAGGAAATATATATCAGGAAAAGCAAGGGTCCCAACACTGACCCCTGGGGAACTCCACTACAAACCTTTCTCCAGCCTGAAAAACGTCCATGAACCACTACTCTTTGTTTCTGTCATTCAGCCAACTCCGTATCCAGGCTGCTACTCTCCCGTTTATTCCAAGAGCTATAATTTTGCTCACAAGTCTATGTGGCACTGTATCAAATGCCTTTTTGAAGTCCATGTACACCACATCAACTGCATTGCCCTCATCAGCCCTCTCTGTTACCTTTTAAAAAACTCCAGCAAGTTAGTTAAACATGATTTTCCCTTAAGAAATCCATGCTGGCTTTCTTTAATTAACCTGCATTTCTCCATGTGACTATTAATTTTGTCCTGAATTATTTTTTCTAGAATTCTCTTCACCATTGAAGTTAAACTGACTGACTTGTAGTTGCTGGGCTTATCTTTGCATCCTTTTTTGAACAAGGGTGTAACGTCTGCAATTCTCCAGTCCTCTGGCACATCCCCGAGTCTAAGGAAGACAGAAAAGTTATGGCCAGTGCCTCCACAATTTCCACTCTCACTTCCCTCAGTATCCTTGGATGCATGTCATTTTAAGTGGCAATCAGCTGTTTAACAAGCCTGTGCCTCGCTGTTCCTAGTGCTGGCTTCAACTCTTTTAAGCTGATACCTTCTGCAGATTGTGTAGCAAAGAAGAAAGAACTTGCATTTATATAGTGCCTTTCATATCCTCAAAATGTCCCATTTTTGAAGTGTAGTCATTGTTGTTTGTAAGCAAATGTGGCAACCAAATGTACAGTCTGTTTGTTTATATATATATATCAATACATTTTGTGTTACATGGTAAATACCCCCCATTATTAAACAATACTGAAGATCACCTATATTATAGAACAAGGGGCTGAATGGCCTCTTTCTGTGCTGAAATCTTTCTGTGGTTTCTGGTGGTTCTATGGTTCTAACACATTATGCATTACTTGGTTAACCCCCCCCCCCCTCCCCCCCCCCATTATTAAACAGAATCCTGCAAAATATCAGAAGCAACACCATAGTACATCTGCCAGTCTTTCCTAAAATTGTCTTTCATCCATCTGTATATAAATCTTCTTAGCCACATTATCTATCTTTGTTTCTATCTATACATAATTTTTCATGTACATATATAAAAGTATATATGTACAGAAAAGCAGGAAGACATATAGATAGAAAGGCCTATATATTTTTTAAAGAAGCATCTTTGTAAAGATTTTGTTCCCATGTGTTTGGTGCATGTTGATTCGATACTTCTCAATTAACTATCTCAAACTACCATCGACTGTAACAATTTTGATACTGATGGATTAGATAATGGATAAAAATGTTGTAAAGAATTAAACATTGATACGACTGCTGAAGACAGAAATTGATGAAAATAAACAGACAGGTAGATAGAATATCAGAATTGCCACAAAAAGAAAAATTTCACAAAGACCAAATTGTTGTTCCAATACACTCTTGTGGATGCTTTCAATTCATCACCTCAAATTGCTTTCACTCCTACCATTGACAGATCAGTAATCACCATTTCTTCACTTGTTCACTTGTGTTAAAATGGCCTTTCTAAACATGACTCAAGTTTAGATGGAAAAAGATCTGTAGGTGTATTGCAGGACAATTCTAGTCACTGTTCTAATGGACAAAATATGAAGATTTCATGAGGGCAAACATTACACATTACTGAAATACTAGTGAAAAAGTAGCTTTCAGTGCTGCTCTTTGTAAATTTCACATGCTCACGCTTACATTTCCTGAAATTTTACTTTCAGCACTGGAAAATGTAATTAGCACTTTCGGAACAATTGAGACACTACAACGGTATACACAATTTAAACTTGCAATTTTGAGCATGTAATTTTACTACAACAATAACAACTTACATTTATATAGCATATTTAATGAAGTAAAACGTCCCAAGGTGCTCAATAAGAGCAATATTAATAAAAAAACATTTTTGACATTTTTGATATCGAGCCATATCAGGACAGATGGCCATGAGCTTGATCAAAGAGGTAGATTTTAAGGAGCATCTCAAAAGAGGAGAGAGAGGTAGACAGGCTGAGAGATTTAGGGAGGGAATTCCAGAGCTTACAGCCAAGGCAGCTGAAAGCACAGCCGCCAATGATGGAGCAATTAAAATCAGGGATGTACAAAAGACCAGAATTGGAAGAATGCAGCGGGGATGCCATTTACTTCCGAATCTGTCACCTGGTAGTGGTGCTTCACTCAATTGATCATTCAACTCAAAATATTCCTCCTATCTAATGTGACCATGGTGCATTATACCTCTTCATCTTTCTTGGCCTCTTTTCACCCTTTGACATAGTGAACCAAACCATCTTTTCTCTGTTGTCTAAGAGATTGACCTCACTTGGTTCAATTTTCACCTATCTGATCCTAGCTACCTTACCTTCAGCAATGCCTTCTCTTCCTGCACAAGCACCGTTACCTCTGAAGTCCCAAGGATCTGTCCTTAGCCCTCTCCTCTTCCTAATCTAGATGCTGCTTCTTTGCAAAATTATCTGTAGTCACAGGGTCAGCTTCCACATGTACACGGACAATACCCAGCTCCACCTCTCCACCACCTCTCTCAGCCCCTTCACTCTCTCTATGTTGTGAGACTGCTAGTCCAGTATTGAAGAAGCAGTAATTCCTTCTAATTAAACTTTGGGAAGCCATCATTTTCAATCCCTGTTATGAACTCCAATCCATCACTACCAGTTCCATACCCCTCCCCAGCCATGACCTGGTCCTATCCAGTTCTATGACATATGAGGGTGTTGGCACTTAAGTAATCTGGTAAAAAGTTATGGGTAGCCATGATCTCCTGAAACTTGCTGTGCTGCTGGGGTGGGGGTGGGGGGAAAGACAATTCTCTGAGTTTTTCCTGAAAGTGACCATGATTATTTTTCTCTCTTTTTGTCTCCTCAGGCATTAGCATTGCAACCAAATCAGGAGGATTGTATATGGGTTTGTACCATCTAATTGGTAGAATAAGCAACAATGAAGTTGAAGTCTTGCCCTTTGTGTATGTTTGTATTTTCTTGATTTCAAACCATTCCCAAATGATACCGAGCCATATGTGCCTCAAGATCAGATGGTAACTTGCAGTGGTGGCAGAAATGGGCGGTAATGCATGGGCCATTTTACAACATGTTTCTCCCCACTGGTAAAAGTTAAAATCAGCTCTTCTAACTTTTTCTTGCAGGCACACCTTCCACTTTTCCCATCAGAGATTCAGATATTAGTTATTCCCTTGATTCTCAAATTGTATGTCAACAGTGTCTGATCTTTCAGCAGCTCTCTCTTTGCTAGGTCCTTTTTAGTTGAGCATCGAGGCATTCATCGTGGAATTCACACAAGTTATTTAATTCAACAGCAGTTTGCATTTCAAATACTTCCAGTCTTTTTTCACGCCACTGCTTGTAGTTTCCAGGCTTCATACTCATAGAAACTATCGACCAAATGCAGCATTTTTTTTAATGTGTGTTTTGTTGGTTAAGCTATCAGTTGGACAAGCAGTTTTGCATGTTATTAACCAGTTGTCTTGCAGTTGCTACTGATTTTTTTGATCTCTTGATTTCAATTACTAACATGATTGATTTTTCTTGCTGACGTATGTGAATTAATCAATATTTTTATTGGACTGCCTGTAGGTTTTCAGTCTTTGACCTCTGCTTCAGTTTTGCAGAGGATCACGATTTTCCTTTCCTTGGTATTTATTTTTAGTCCACTTTCCAACCTCTTATCACTTATTAATTGGAATTTTAAAAATTCTTTCATAGGATGCCGGCGTCGCTGTCTAGGCCAGCATTTATTGCCCATCCCTAATTGCCCTTGAGAAGGTGGTGGTGTGCCACCTTCTTGAACTGCTGCAGTCCATCTGATGCGGGTCCTCCCACAGTGCTGTTAGGAAGGGAGCTCCAGGATTTTGATCCAGCGACAGTGAAGGAATGGCGATATAGTTCCAAGTCTGGATGGTGTGTGACTTGGAAGGGAACTTGCAGATTGTGGTCATAGAGTCATAGAGTTATACAGCACAGAAATAGGCCCTTCAACCCATTGTGTCTGTGCCAGCCATGCAGCACCCAACTATTCTAATCCCATTTTCCAGCACTTGGCCCGTGGCCTTGTATGCTATGGCATTTCAAGTGCTCATCTAAATACTTCTTAAATGTTGTGAGGGTTCCTGTCTCCACCACTTCTTCAGGCAGTGCGTTCCAAATTCCAACCATCCTCTGGGTGATAAAATGCTTCCTCAAAACCCCCCCTAAATCTTCTGCCCCTTACCCTAAATCTATGCCCCCTGGTTCTTGACCCCTCCACTAAGGGAAAAAGTTTCTTCCTATCTAACCTATCAATGCCCCTCATGATCTTGTATACCTCAGTCATGTTTCCCCTCAGCCTTCTCTGCTCCAAGGAAAACAACCCTAGCCTTTTCAGTCTCTCTTCATAGCTGAAATGCTCCAACCCAGGCAACATCCTGTTGAATCTCCTCTGCACCCTCTCCAGTGCAATCACATCCTTCCTATAGTGTGGTGACCAGAACTGTACACAGTACTCCAGCTGTGGTCTAATTAGCATTTTATATAGCTCCATCATAACCTCCCTGCTCTTATATTCTATGCCTCGGCTAATAAAGGCAAGTATCCCATATGCCTTCCTAACCACCTTATTTACCTGTGCTGCTGCCTTCAGTGATTTATGGACAAGCATACCAAGGTCCTTCTGACTTTCTGTACTTCCTAGGGTCCTACCATCCATTGTATATTCCCTTGCCTTGTTCTTTGGCCTCCTTGTCTCGAGAGACAAAGGGTATGCACCTGGAGGTGGTCAGTGGTTTGTGAAGCAGCGCCTGGAGTGGCTATAAAAGCCAATTCTAGAGTGACAGACACTTCCTCAGGTGCTACAGATAAAATTGGTTGTCGGGGCTGTTGCACAGTTGGCTCTCCCCTTGCGCTTCTGTCTTTTTTCCTGCCAACTGCTAAGTCTCTTCGACTCGCCACACTTTAGCCCCACCTTTACGGCTGCCCGTCAGCTCTGGCAATTGCTGGCAACTGACTCCCATGACTTGTGATCAATGTCACAGGACTTCATGTTGCGTTTGCAGACGTCTTTAAAGCAGAGACATGGATGGCCGGTGGGTCTGATACCAGTGACGAGATCGCTGTACAATGTGTCCTTGGGGATCCTGACATCTTCCATGAGGCTCACATGGCCAAGCCATCTCAAGCGCCTCTGGCTCAGTAGGGTGTATATGCTGGGGATGTTGGCCACCTCGAGGACTTCTGTGTTGGAGATACGGTCCTGCCACCTGATGCCAAGGATTCTCCGGAGGCAGCGAAAAATGGAATGAATTGAGACGTCGCTCTTGGCTGACATACGTTGTCCAGGCCTCACTGCCGTAGAGCAAGGTACCGAGGACACAGGCTTGATACACTCAGACTTTGGTGTTCCCTATCAGTGTGCCATTTTCCCACACTCTCTTGGCCAGTCTGGACATAGCAGTGGAAGCCTTTCCCATGCACTTGTTGATTTCTGCATCGAGAGACAGGTTACTGGTGATAGTTGAGCCCAGGTAGGTGAACTCTTGAACCACTTCCAGAGCGTGGTCGCCGATATTGATGGTTGGAGCATTTCTGACGTCCTGTCCCATGATGTTCGTTTTCTCGGGGCTGATAGTTAGGCCAAATTCGTTGCAGGCATCCTGTCGATGAGACTCTGCAGACACTCTTCAATGTGAGATGTTAATACAGCATCGTCAGCAAAGAGGAGTTCCCTGATGAGGACTTTCCGTACTTTGGTCTTCGCTCTTAGATGGTCACTCTATTGATGGAGAGACCTGGAGCCCGGCATGGCCGTGCCGCCCTTCACGCTCGACACTCTGGACGGGCAACTGAGTTTCCCACCGGCTCGGGAGCAGCGACCTCGCTCCTTCATTTTAAATGCAGCATCTGTATCGTCGAAGGACAGGAACTCCACATGACTGTGTTCGGGGACCCTGTCCACCAGAGCAGCGATGGACGACCCAAAGAGCCAAAATCCGTTTTCCAGCGCCCAGAGACGACCCCAGGGTTTAGGCAGCTCCTCAACTTCTTACTTTTTCAAACTTTTACTTGCCTTGTTAGTCCTCCCAAAATGCATTCCCTCACACTTTTCAGGATTAAATTCCATTTGCCACTGCTCCGCCCATCTTACCAGCCCATCTATATCTCCCTGTAATCTAAGCATTTCCTCCTCACTATTTACAACAGCCCCAATATTTGTGTCATCTGCGAACTTACTGATCATACCTCATATATTCACATCTAAATCATTAATGTACACTACAAACAGTAAGGATCCCAGCACCGATCCCTGTGGTACACCAGTGGTCACAGGCTTCCAATCGCAAAAACAACCCTCGACCATTACCCTCTGCCTCCTGCCACTAAGCCAATTTTAGGTCCAATTTGCCAAATTGCCCTGGATCCCACGGGCTCTTACTTTCATAACCAATCTCCCATGCAGGACCTTATCAAAAGCCTTACTGAAATCCATGTATACTACATCTACTGCTTTACCCTCATCGACACATCTAGTTACCTCCTTAAAAAATTCAATCAAGTTAGTTAGACACGATCTCCCCTTGACAAAGCCATGCTGACTATCCCTGATTAATCTCTGCCTGTCCAAGTGGAGATTGATCCTGTCCCTCAGAATTTTTTCCAATATTTTCCCAACCACTGATGTGGTGTTTCCATGCGTCTGCTGCCCGTGTCCTTCTAGGTGGTAGAGGTCATGGGTTTGGAAGGTGCTGTAAAAGGAGCCTTTGTGAGTTGCTGCAGTGCATCTTGTAGATGGTACACACTGTCACTGTGTTTTGGTGGTGGAGGGAGTGAATGTTTAAGTTGCTGGATGGGGTGCCAATCAAGCGGGCTGCTTTGTCCTGGATGGTGTTGAGCTTCTTGAGTGTTGTTGGAGCTGCACCCATCCAGGCAAGTGGAAAGTATTCCATCACACTCCTGACTTGTGCCTTGTAGATGGTGGACAGGCTTTGGAGAGTCAGGAGGTGAGTTATTTACCTCAGAATTCCCAGCCTCTGACCTGCTTTTATAGCCATAGTATTTGTGTGGCTGGTCCAGTTAAGTTTATGGTCAATGGTAACCCCCCAGGATGTTGATAGTGGGGGATTCAGTGATGGTAATGCTGTTGAATGTCAAGGGGAGATGATTAGATTCTCTCTTGTTGGAGATAGTCATTGCCTGGCACTTGTGTGGTGCAAATGTTACTTACCCCTTATCAGCCCAAGCCTGGATATTGTCCAGGTCTTGCTGCATTTGGACAGCGACTGCTTCAGTGTCTGAGGAGTTGCGATTGGTGCTGAGCATTGTGCAATCATCAGCGAACATCCCCACTTCTGACCTTATGATGGAGGGAAGGTCATTAATTAAGCAGTCGAAGATGGGTGGGCCGAGGACACTACCCTGAGAAACTCCTGCAGTGATGGCCTGGGACTGAGGTGATTGGCCTCCAACAACCACAACCATCCTCCTTTGTGCTGGTGGAGAGTTTTTCCCCCTGTTTCACATTGACTTCAGTTTTGCTCGGGCTCCTTGATGCCATACTCAGTCAAATGTTGCCTTGATGTCAAGGGCAGTCACTCTCACCTCACCTCTTGAGTTCAGTTCTTTTGTCCACGTTTGGACCAAGGCTGTAATGAGGTCAGGAGCCAAGTGACCCTGGCAGAACCCAAACTGAGCATCAGTGAGCAGGTTATTGCTGTTTAAATGCTGCTTGATAGCACAGTCGCGACTCTTTCCTGATGATCAAGAGTAGACTGATAGGGTGGTAATTGACTGGATTGGATATAGAACCATAGAACCATAGAAACGTTATGGCACAGAAAGTGACCATTCAGCCCATCATGTCCGCGCCGGCTGAAAAAACTAGCCACCCAATCTAATCCCATTTTCCACCACCTGGTCCTTAGCCTTGCAGGTTACAGCACTTCAGGTGCATGTCCAGGTACCTTTTAAATGAATTCAGGGTTTCTGCCTCCACCACCGATCTGAGCAGTGAATTTCAGGCACCCACCAACCTCTGGGTGAAAAATATTTTCCTCACGTCCCTCTAATCCTTCTACCAAACACCTTAATATTGTGCCCCCTGGTAATTGACCTCTCCCCTAAGGGAAACAGGTTCTTCCTGTCTACTCTATATAGGCCCCTCGTAATTTTTTACACCTCAATTAGGTCACCCCTCAGCCTCCTCTATTCTAAGGAAAACAACCCTAGCCTATCCAATCTTTCCTCTTAGCTGCAATTTTCAGGCCCTGGCAACATTCTTGTAAATCTCCTCTGTACTCTCTCCTGAGTAATTATGTCCTTCCTATAATGTGGTAATACTCCAGCTGTGGCCTAGCCAGAATTTTATACAGTCCCACCATTACATCCCTGCTTTTGTATTCTCTCCCTCGGCCAATAAAGGAAAGCATTCCATATGCCTTCTTCACCACTCTATCTACCTGTACTGCCATCTTCAGAGACCTGTGGACATGCATCCCAAGGTCTCTCACTTCCTCTACCCTTCTCAGTATCCTCCTGTTTAATGTGTATTCCCTTGCTTTGTTTGCCTTCCCCAAATGCACTACCCCACACTTCTCTGGACTGAATTCCATTTACCTCTTTTCTGCCCACTCAACCAAACCATTGATATCATTCTGGAGTCTACAGCTATCCGCTTCCCTATCAACTACATGGCCATTTTTTGGGTCATCAGCAAATTTCCCAATCATGCCTCCCACATTTAAGTCCCTATCATGAATATATACCACAAACAGCAAGGGTCCCAACACTGAGCCCTGTGGAATGCCATTGGAAACCGCTTCCCATTTGCAAAAACATCATCTACTACTTTCTTTCAGTTTTGGATCCAACTCGCCACATTCCTCTGTATCCCATGGGCTTTCATTTTTCTGACCAATCTGCCATGTGGGACCTTGTCAAATGCCTTACTAAAATCCATGTAGACAACATCCACTGCACTACCCTCATCAATCCTCCTTGTTGCTTCCTCAAGCACAGTGGCGCAGTGGGGGCAGCACAGTGGTTAGCACCACAGCCTCACAGCTCCAGCGACCCAGGTTCAATTCTGGGTACTGCCTGTGCGGAGTTTGCAAGTTCTCCCTGTGACTGCGTGGGTTTTTTCTGGGTGCTCCGGTTTCCTCCCACAGTATAGGTAGATAGTAGGGGAATTGAGGGAAGGTGGTAGGAATATGGGATTAATGTAGGATTAGTATAAATGGGTGGTTGATGGTCAGCACAGACTCGGTGGGCTGAAGGGCCTGTTTCAGTGCTGTATCTCTAAATAAATTAAATAAAATTCAGTTAAGTTAGTAAGGCACGACCTTCCCTGAATAAATCCATGCTGACTATCCCTGATTAATCTGTGCCTTTCTAAGTAACAGTTTATCCTATCTCTCAGAATTGATTCTTATAATTTGCCTACCACTGAGGTCAGACTGACCGGCCTATAATTATTTGGCTTGTCCCTCCCACTCTTTTTAAACAATGGTACCACGTTCACAGACCTCCAATCCTCGCCTGTATCTAGTGAGGATTTGAAGATGCATTTGCTATTTCCTCCCTGGCTTCCTTTAACAGGCAGAGATACAATCCATCCTGTCCTGGCGATTTATCCACTTTCAAGGATGTCATACCCTCTAGAACTTCCTCTCTCACTATGCTTATCCTATCTAATACTTCACACTCTTGTTTTTGTGGACAGGACATATCTAAGCAATTTTCCTCAGTGTTGGGTAGATGCCAGTGTTGTAGCTGTACTGGAATAGCTTGGCTAGGGACGTGGCTAGTTCTGGAGCACAAGTCTTCAGTTGTCAGGATTGTCACTATTGCCAGGATGTTGTCAGGACCCACAGCCGTTGCAGTATCCAGTCGTTTCTTGATATCACGTAGAGTGAATTGAATTGGCTGAAGACTGGCATCTGTGATGCTGGGGATTTCAGGAAGAGGCCGAGATGGATCATCCACTTGGTACTTCTGGCTGAAGATGGTTGCAAATGCTTCAGCCTTGTCTTTTGCACTGATGATCTGGGCTCCCCCTTCATTGAGGATGGGGATATTTGTGGAGCCTCCTCCTCCTGTTAGTTGTTTAATTGTTCACCGCCATTCATGACTGGATGTGGCAGGACTGCAGGGCTTAGATCTGATCCATTGGTTGTGCGATTGCTTAGCTCTGTCTATCACATGCTGCTTCTGCTGTTTGGCATACATGTAATCCTGTATTGCAGCTTCACCAGGTTGACACCTCATTTTTCGTATGCCTGGCTTTGCTCCTGGCATGACCTCCTGCACTCTTCATTGAACCCAGGTTGATCCTTTGGCTTGATGGTAGAGTGGGGGATATGCCGAGCCATGAGGTAACAGATTGTGGTTGAGTACAATTCTGCTGCTGATTGCCCACAGCACCTCATGGATGTCCAGTTTTGACCTCTGGCTTACTCTGCAGTTATCACTTTGTCATCAAGATATTGCACCTCAGCATTCTTTTCCTAAGATTCAAGGTCAGTTTCTTTGATGTTAGACTTGATGTTAACAAGTCCTTCATTCTGACAAAGCTAGTCTTGGCTATCTTAATTCTCCTTTGAATCTCACAATCAGATTTCCCATCATCTGTGATAACCTGTCCAAGGTATGTAAACCTTTTCACTTGTTCCAGGACTTGTCCATTTACTTCATCAAATGCCTTCTCATAGACTATAAAGCAGGGTTGTCCAACATACAGCCCAGGGGCCGGGATCCGGCCCGCCAAATGTTTCCATCCGACACACAGATGTTAACTGTACCCGGGGCCGTTCCTCATCCTCCCCAGGGCTCCATGACTGGCGATGAGAAATGAGAAGGGTCACCGACCTGAAACATTAACTCTGCTTCTCTCTCCACAGATGCTGCCAGACCTACTGAGTATTTCCAGCCATTTCTTGTTTTTATTTCAGATTTCCAGCATCTGCAGGATTTTGCTTTATTTTGGTGTTTAATTCACTGCCATATCTCTTCCAGGAATCCCTACTTGAAGAAGTTCAGCTTTTCTCTCCAATGGGATTTTTGTTTGTCTCTTTTACCTTGTTTACCTTCATTGCTTTCTCTTTATCTCTTGGTCACCCCTGCTTTATTTGCTTAAAACATATTATATTTCTGGCTCTGCCAGTTCTGATGAAGTGTCACTGATTTGAAACGTTAACTGTGCTTCTCTCTCCACAGATGCTGCCAGACTTGCTGATTATTTCCAGCATTTCTTGTTTTTATTTCAGATTTCCAGCATCTGCAGTGTTTTGCTTTTATATATTATATATGAGAAATTCCATATTGTCAGACTGGCTTTTAAAAAAGACCGCAAGTCAGTTTCACAGCTGACAGATCCTGACATCAGGAACAGCAGTTTCTGAACTTTGGACAAATTCGTGGTTTTCTGGCGGCCTTTTAACAAACTCCAAATCTGTCCGAAGTTCAGAAACTGCTGTTCCCGATGTCAGGATCTGTCAGCTGTGAAACTGATTTGAGATTTAAAGAAAACAGATCAACCATCTGCTGAGCGCTCCCACTCTCTGCAACTGTCAGAGAGAGAGAGAGAGAAAAGGAGACAGGGAGAAAGGGGGACAGAGAGAGAGGGGAGCAGAGAAAGAGAGAGAAAGGGGGCAGAGAGAGAGGGGGGCAGAGAGGGGGACAGAGAGAGGCACACAGAGAGAAAGAGGGAAAGGGGGGCAGAGAGAGAGAGAGAGAAAGGGGGACTCAGAGAGACGGGGGCTGAGAGAAAGAAAGAGAGAGGGAAAGGGAAACAAACAGAGAGAGAGGGCAGAGAGAGAGAGGGAAAGGGGGACAGGGAGAGAGGAGGGCAGAGAGCAAGAGGGCAGAGACAGAGGGGGACCAGAGAGGGGGTGCAGAGACAGTGGGAGAGAGAGTGATCAAGATCACTCCTGACAGAATGACATCTATCCAGAATATTCCACATCACTACAGCAAGTGTGCGGGCAAACATTGACTACTTGAACAAGCAAAAACATGCCAGGTATCTCACTAAATCAGTGTCCAACATAGTGACCAGAAAGTAAGTCAATAAATTAGTGTTCTCATTTAAAGCTTCTTCATAAAAAGGTCGTTTTGTTGTTTTGATTACTAGCAATTACTAGATCCACAGGTATGAATCCTGTTCTATAACTTTTGTTGTAGAGTTCTGTCAATATCCCAATTTTAACATCATTAAGGGCTTTCAGGCATTCTGTTGGTATCTCATTGATTCCAGATGCTTTCTTTGCTTTCATCTTTTTGATCACTGCATTGACCTTTGCCTTTATTATCTCTGGCCCTTCTCTTCCCTCTGGTTGTACCAATTCACCTCTGTTTTCATTGTCATACAGCTCACTAAAGTGCTCCACCCATTGTTTCTCTACCCTTTCTTTTTCAAAGAGAAGTTCACCTCCTTTGTTCCTTATACAACCAGTACTTGTGGTTATTTTCTTCTTGTCTGTCAGTGCTTTAACTTTCTCTTAAATCTCTCATATTGTGCCTTTTCTCCAGTTCTTCTATTTCTTTGCAACGGTCTTCATTCCCCGTTTCCTTGGCCACTACATGCTTTTCTTATCTGCCTTTCTATTTTGTCATATTTTTCTTTATTGTTCTCATTCTGTCTCCTTTTCTCCATCATATCTAATATTTCATCAGTCATCCACTCTTGATCTTTCCTCCTCTCTTTCTCAGGAACCCTCTCAGTTATTGCGTATTTCATACTCTGTTTCAACCTTTCCCAATGCCTTCCTGTCGTTTCCTCCTCACTGAGATCTTGTACTGTTCCTTCCTGAAGTAAAGCTTCATACTTGATAGTAACCACCACAACATACATCTTTATTACATCTTCCTCTCTCTCTGTCTAGGTTGGCTTGATATTTCATGGGATTCCTTTTTGGGATTTTCAGCCTGATCTTCATCTTCATTACGAGCAGGCAGTGATCTAAATTGCTGTCTGCACCTGGGTAAGTGAAAGGATTCTTGATGCTCTTGTATCTTTCATTGACCATCAGAAAATCGATTTGATTTCTGAAGACATCTCCTGGACTATTGTAGTTGTACAGTCTTCTTGGTTGTTGTTTGAAGAGTGTATTCAATATGACAAATGTAGTTTTCCCTCTCAGAACTGTATTAGGCATTCATCTTTGCTTATCTTCATTCCTACTCCATAAGCTCCTACCACATTTCCATGCCTCTCTCTGACAACTTTTGCATTCAAATCAACAATGGCTATCAAGATGTCTCCACTTCTTCACCTGTTTCAATGCTTTTTGCGCCTCCTCATAGAATACTTCCACTTCTTCATCACTGATCCTGCGTGGGCCCATACAGTTGTCAACACACAATGTTCATTGGTTTCCCTTTCAAGTTTTCTGTAATCACTCTGATATTGACCAGTATTCCTGCATGGTTCTTGCTACCTTCTTTGTCATCATTATTCCAACTCTATTCTTATGTTCTCTACCACCTGAGAAGATCAACACCTGCATTCCTTTGTCTATTTTCTCCGATTCCATCCATCTAACATCTCCCAATCCTAAAATGTCAATGTTGAGTCTTAACATCGCTTTCACGCAGTTGTCTATTTTATCACTCAGGTAGAGCGTCCTCATATTCAATGTTCCAATTTTCAAGAGTTCTTGGCCGGGATTTCACTTTGGGCAGACGGGAGCCAGCCACCGACTGAAAGGTCGGTGGCAAACCCGCTTCCGCCTCACCTGGGGATCCACCCCGTATTTTACGGGTCCCCAGGGTTTAATTGTTCCGAGGTGGGACTTCCAGCCGCTTGAGGGAGGAAGACCCGCCTAATTGAGCTGCCGGCCAATCAGCGGGCCGGCAGCTCTTAGTCCCAGCAGCGCCACCGGGAGCGGTGGCCACTGCTGGGACTGCAGCCCAGCCAACCACAGAGGAAGACATGGAGCCAGGAGTCCAGGTAAGTTTTGGTTGCCTCGCCGGGGGTAATCGGTCGGGCCCCGGTGAAGCAAGGGTGGTCGTTTGGGGGAGGAAGGGGGGGCATGTTGGGTCTTGGGGATGGTTGGGGTCGCGGGGGCATCCCTCCATTGGGTCCCCTGTGCCCGATAAGCAGGGCACTCCTCCCTCTGAGATGATTGGAAGCCGCCTGCTTTTCCCAGGTGGCTTTTGCCGGCTCCAGGACGCCTGCTTGCCATGCATAAAATCCGCATGGAGGCGGACGAACACCCTTAAGTGGCCGTTAAGTGGCCACTTAAGGGCCTTGATTGACCTGGGGTGAGCGGGCCATTTATTGGCCCCCCCCTACTGCCCTACGTAAAAGGGGCGGAGGCGGGAGTGGGCCGGGAAAGCCTCCTCCCCCCCCCACCCCACCGCCACCATCCGGCTTGTTGGTGTGGTGTAAAATTTCGGCCCTTGTCTGGGTTTGAGAGTAGATTCATCAGATGGTAGCCTTTCTTTCAAGTTTAGGCTGCCCTTGTCATTCACCTGGTTATTCCTACTTCCTAGCAAGTTCTCTTCTTCCCTGTGCCTATTTATGGTAGACTTCTCCACAGGGGGCCCAGGTCTGCCGACATCACTACTGCTGTCTAAACTAGATTCTATGACTAACTATGGGTGAATACTTGCTGAGTACCCTACTCTTCCAAAGTGACTGGCCATTTGTCCTTAAGCATTATGACTTTGCCTGAAATGTGTCACACATTTTGCTATTCCGCTTTCTGAGCCATTGACTCTGAGGAGTGAGTGCTTCTCCCACATCTGCCAGTCCAGGCTTTGTGCACATGACAAGGGCGATGCCCCTTGTACAGCATCTTGTGAAGCTGCAGTTCCCCCTCACTTAGTCTAGCTTGCTAGCTGAGGCAAGGTCCCAGGTTGTGCCCGCTGGTGTTCTCTACCAGCTCCTTGGAGGCATAAGTAAGAGTTACAGAGCAGTGGGAGACCAGTGCTCCTTGTCCACACCCATGCTGTCATCGATGTGCAGTTGACAAGTGTACAAAGGGACTATTCCTCATTTACTGTACCATACACCCCATTTAATAAGCTAGCAGGGAGGAAAATTAAAGCCAACAATATAAAGTGGTTCAACAAGCAATTGAATGTGTTTGTGGAGTGTAAAGATTTTGAAGGATACATATCCACAGGGACATGATGTACAAATCCCTAGATAAAGGGGGAAAAAAACGTATCTAACGTTGCCCTCATTCTGATGGCCACCTTTGTGTGCGGCTGCATCAAGCTGTATGTAGACCCTCGGTATGCAAACACCAAGTGTCACTACGTGCTGAGATTCTATCTGTCCCTGCTGTTGCAAAGGATGGGTCTGGACATGTTGCTGTGGAACGGCTCACTCAGTTGGACTGTACAAAAAACACTTTTGACCACAAGTCCATCAAGTGCTCAAGGTCCTGCGGGAAAAGGAGATAGTGGATCCTGTTGGATGTTTCCCTGAGCAGACTGTCAAACTCATTTGGCAGAGTACCTCATCTCCAGAACTTTCAAACATAGCTTGGCTGGTGGTGAGAAGGGCCCTCCCAGTCAGCTCTTTCTTGCACACCCAGAGTCTCAGCGCCAACACACACTGCCCTCAAGGTGCTTGTGGTGGGGAAGAGACCGTCGTCCATTCCTTCTGGAATGTTTCTTTGCAAAGCAGATCATGGAAATAGATGCAGTGGTTTTTGTTGAGGTTGATCTCAAGTAGCTCCATAATGCAGAACTCAGTGCTCTGCCGACTGTTCTACCCGAAACTTATTAGTCTTCCAGTGCAAAGAGCTGTCGACAACCGTATGTAGCAGACTGGTACATTCCAAGGTCCAGGACTACATGCTTAGGAATGCACTAAAGCTTGGGGCAGCCACTGCAAAGGCTCAATGGGGGAAGGCCACTATCTAAGGTTCACTTGCCATAGCATACAGAGGGGCTGGAAACCGTAAAAGCCCTCGGGCTGTATGCACCAGAGAATGTTTGACAGGAAATGTTAACATACATTTTAAATATAATCTAATGGCTAGTGCAGTGAGGCACCTCACGTGCTGTATTGAAAAAAACTGATCTGTATTGCATTTTTTGTAATGCCAAATTTGAACTGTTATGTAATGTGATTTGACAAATGTTATGAATAGAGTATATTTTTGGAAAAGAAAGTAAAAGATTTTGAAGAATATGGTGAGTAGACAGAGAAATGGAGTTTATGAAAAGGGCATGTACCTGGCCTTTTCCTATTCCTGTTTTTTTCCTCCCAGGAGGAGCTGAGCGAGGCTGGAGTGCGATGTAAGGAGCAGCAGCAGAGGAAGCCCAAGACCAGGAAGAGCAGGAACTGAACGAGACCAGAGCAGGATATAAGGAGCTCAGTTGGGAGGGGATGGACCGCGTTTGAATCAAGAGTTCAAAATAAATCAAAGTGTGACGACACAGGAAAACAGACAAGTGATTGGTCGGTGAGTATTCTCTTTTTTTTCTCTTTATTTTCTCTCCAAACTAGGCCATTGGTTTAAATTAAGAAATGGGAAATTAAAAATTTCAATTGGGGTAGGTAAAACAGTAAGATTATTAATAATAAGTGTATCAACACAGAGCAGCTTCACCTGAGTGAAATTTCACCAGAGTGCAAGGGAATGTGTGAGTGAGAATTTGGTGAGGTGGGATAAGAGGTGCTTCTTGATATATAAAAAATAAATATAAACAACAAGGCTTAAATTCAGACTGTGGGCTAAGTTACAGTAAAGACCTAAAGCATACAACTAAATTTGATAAATTAAGCAAGGTAATTAGCTGGATTAAAACTGATAAATAGACAATGGAGTGATATTTCAAAACTTGAAAACCTAATTAGTTAAATAAAACACAATAAAGATGGCAGGGCACGTGATGTGTTGCAGCTGTAGTATGTGGGAGAAGGTGGACACCAGTGTGATCCACTGCAACCACATCCGCAGTAAGAGTTTGCAGCTCGAGGAACTTCGACACAGAGTTGATGAGCTGGAGTCCGAACTTCAGACATTGTGATGCATCAGGAAGGGAGAGAGTTACCTGCACACTTTGTTCCAGGAAGCAGTCACAACCCTTAGGTTAAATACTTCAGATTTGGTCGGTGGTCAGGGACAGGAGGATGTGACTATGAGTGAGGCAGATATGGGGATCCAGAAAGTAGCAATGGAGCAGCCTCAGCCCTTGCACTTGTCGAGCAGCTAAGAGTTTCTCGCAGCCTGTGTGTACGAGAGCAGGGACTTCAGGGAAGATGAGAAAACTGACCACAGAATCGTGGTACAGAGGGCCATTCAAGTGGGGGAGTAAAAAGGAATATAGTTGTGGTAGGGGACAATATGGTTAGGTGGATAGATACCGTTCTCTGCAGCCAAGACTGTGAGTCCTGAAGGTTGTGTTGCCTGTCTGGTGCTGGAGAGGAACTTGCAGTGGGATGGGAAGGATCCAGTTGTCGTGGTCCAGGTGGGTACCAACGACATAGGTAGGACTAAGAGAGAGGGTCTGCTGAGGGAGTATGAGCAACTAGGGGCTAAATTAAAAAAACAGATCCAAAAAGATAATAATCTCTGGATTACTACTTGAACCATGAGCAAATTGGCAAAGTGTCAATAAGATCAGAGAGTTGAATGCATGGCTTGAAGATTGGTGTGGGAGAAATTGGTTTCAATTCATGAGGCACTGGCATCAGTAGTGGGGAAAGAGGGAGCTGTTCCATTGGGACGGGCTTTACTTGTCCTGGTGAATTGAATAACGAGAGCTGTAGAGAGGGTTTTAATCTAAAAAGTGTTGGGGGTGGGGGCAGGGTTCAAGTGAGGGGAAATTTAGAAGGTTAAAGAGAAAGGACAAGGCAATAGTGCAGCATAGTGATATGGCCGATAACCGGAGTATGACAGGAAGGGACAGAGCATACAAACATAAGAATGCACCAGCAAATAGAGTCAGAGTAGGGGAAAATGGTAAAAAGACAAAATTAAAGATTCTTTATCTGAATTCACACAGCATTCATAATAAGATAGTTGAATTCATCGCAGAAATAGAAATATATGAGCTGATAGCCATTACAGATATGTGGTTGTAAGGTGACCAAGGAGGGAATTGAATATTCAGGGATTCTTGGCATTTCAGAAGGGTAGACAGAAAGGAAAATGAGATGGGGTAACTCTGTTAATAAAGGATGAGATGAGTACAGTAGTGAGAAATGATCTTGGCCTTGAAGAACAAGATGTAGAAATAGTTTGGCTAGAGATAGGAAATAGCAAAGGAAAGAAGTCACTGGTGGGAGTAGTTTATAGGCCCCTAACTGTAGCCACACTGTATGACAGAGTATAAATCAATAAATAATGGGAGCTTGTAAAAAAGGTACTACAGTAATCGTGGACAACTTTAATCTTCATATAGATTGGACAAATCAAATTGGCAAAGGTAGCCTGGAGGAGGAGTTCATAGAGCGTATTCGGGACAGTTTCTTAGAACAATATGTTGCGGAACCAACCAAGGAACATTTTAGATCTGGAAATGAGTAATGAGACAGGATTAATTGATGATCTCATGGTAAAGGATCCTATAGGGAACAGTGATCATAACATGATAGAATTGCACATTCAGTTTGAAGGTGAGAAGTCTGGGTCTGAAACTAGTGTCTAAAACATAAATAAAGGCAATTACAAAGATATGAAGATAGAGTTGGGTAAACTGGTAAAATAGAGAAGCAGTGGCAGTCAGTTAAGGAGATATTCCATAATTCTCAACAAAGATATATTCCATTGAGAAAGAATGATTCTATGATAAGGATGAACCATCTGTGACTAACTAAGGAAGTTAAGGATGGTATTAAATCAAAAGAAAAGGCAAACAATGTTGTGAAGATTAGAAGATTAGCAAAATTTTATAATCCAGCAAAGGATAACAAAAAAGAGAAAATAGATTATGAAAGTAAGCTAGCAAGAAATATAAAAACAGACACTAAGAGCTTCTACAAATATATAAAAAAAGAGAGTATCTAAAGTAAATGTTAGTCTCTTAGAGGATGAGACTGGGAATTAATAATGGGAAACAAGGAAATGGCAGAGGCTTTGAACAAATATTTTGTATTTGTCTTCCTGGTAGAAGACACTAAAAGCATCCCAATAATAGTAGAAAATCAGGGGCAAAAGGGTGGAAGGAACTTCAAACAATCATTATCACTAGAGGAAAAGTACAAGGAAAACTAATGGCACTAAAGGCTCACAGGCCCCCTGGATCTGATGGTCTGCATCTTAAGGTCTTAAAGAAGTGGCTGCAGAGATAGTGGATGCATTTATTGTAATCGTCCAAGATTCCCTAGCTTCTGGAAAGGTCCCAGCAGATTGGAAAACTGCAAATGTAAAACCATTATTCAAGAAAGGGGGGAGACAGAAAGAATGAAATTATAGGCAAGTTAGCCTAACATCTGTCATTGGGAAAATGTTGGCAACCATTATTAGGGAAGTACCAGCAGGACATTTAGAAAATCATAAAACAATCAAGCAGAGTCATCATGGTTTTATGAAAGGAAATCATGTTTGACATAGAAACATAGAAAATAGGAGCAGGAGTAGGCCATTCGACCCTTCGAGCCTGCTGCACCATTCATTATGATCATGGCTGATCATCCAACTTAGTAGCCTGTTTCCGCTTTCTTTGAGAATGTAACGAGAAGGGTGGATAAAGGAGAACCAGTAGATGTATTTGGATTTCCATAAAGCATCCGATAAGGTGCCACATAAAAGGTTACTACACAAGATAAGAGCCCATGGTGTTGGTGGTAATATATTAGTACGGATAGAGGATTGGCTAACAAACAGAAAACAGAGAGTTAGGATAAATGGGGCATTTTCAGGTAGGCAAACAGTAACTAGTGGGGTGCCACAGGCATCAGTGCTGGGGCTTCAACAGTTTAGAATGTATATTCATGACTTGGATGATGGGACTAAATGTATTGTAGCCAAATTTGCTGGCCATACAAAGATAAATGGGAAAGCAAGTTATGAGAGGACATAAAGAGTCTGCATGGGCATATAGATAGGTTAAGTGAATGGGCAAAAATTTGTCACATGGAGTATAATATGGGAAAATGTGAGGTTGTCCACTTTGGTAGGAAGAATAGAAAAGGAAAACATTATTTAAGTGGAGGGAGACTACAAAATGCTGTGGTAGAGCACAATTTGGGTGTCTTTGTACATGAAACACAAAAAATGTTAGCATGCAGGTACAGCAAGTAATTACAATGGCAATTGGAATGTTGGTCTTTGTGCAAGGGAGGTGTAATATAAATGTTGAAAAACCTTTCCATAAATGTACAGGGCATTGGTGAGACTACACCTAGAATACTGTATACAGTTTGATCTCCTTATATAAGAGGGATATATTTACATTTGAGTCTGTTCAAAGAAGGTTCACTAGGTTGATTCCTGGGATGAAGAAATTGTTTTATGAGGAAATATTGAGCAGTTTGGGCCTACACTCATTGGAGTTTAGAAGAATGAGAGATGATCTTATAGAAACATACAGGGCTGGATTTTATGGAGCCCTCGAAGTCGGGATCCACAGCAGGGGAGCCTGAAGATGGCCCCGGATGAGGCCTGCCATGGATCTTGACACTGGCAGGGCCCAACCAGATATTACTGGCGGTGGTGAGGCCTCGTGGCGCCCCCCCCCCCCACCCCCCCCAACACCCCCCCCGGCACTCAGCGGCAGGACCACAATTTAAATATTTAAATAAATTAAAATACCTAAATTAAGTACTCTCCCATCGCCTCCTGATGGCCTGCCGCTATCTTCACCCTGGTGGCCGGCACTGCTGCGCCTTTGCATCCCTGGCTGGGGAAACGAGGCGCAACACTGGCGGGGAGGGGGAGAAGGTAAGTTTCTCAGTATAGTGGGGGGAGAATGGGGTCAAATTAACATCATGAATGTAGGAGACGGTGGGAAGGGTTATAGTTTAAAGTTTGTGCAGTTGAGGGGGGGGCAGAGGAAGGTCAGATGGTAAAGGTAAGTGTTTTGTGGGGGGAAGGGTGCATTGTTAATTTAATTGTTATGAGGGGGTAGGAGACAGGCAAAAGAGATGTTTTTATTTTAATTAAATTCCCCTTTAAATATTTAAATTTCCCAGTAGGGCTGACAGCCCACGTGATGGGGGGGTGGGGTGCAGTTGTGGGGGGGCATTGGGGGGCATCCCACCCCGGATATTTAAATGAGCTGCTGCTTCTTTGGCCTGCAGCCTGCCCATTTTTTTCAAAATTCAGACTATAAGATTTTCAGGGGGCTTGACAGGGTAGATACGAGAGGATATTTCCCCTCATGGGGGATCTAGCACTAGGGGGCATAGTTTCAGAATGAGGGCGTCACCCACTGAAGACAGAGATAAGGAGGAATTTCTTCTCTCAGAGAGTCGTGAATCAGAGAGCTGTAGAGGCTAAGTCGTTGAATATATTCAAGGCTGAGATGGACAAATTTTTGAACTATTGGGCAGTCAAGGATTATGGGGAACAGGCAGGAAAGTGGAGTTGAGACCATGATCAAATCAACCATGATCTTATTGAATTGCGGCAGGCTCGATAAGCCATATGGCTTACTCCTGCTCCTATTTCCTACGCTCTTATTCTTACCAGGAGTACTTCATTATTTATTTGCACGGTAACTAATTTGAGACATTTGTCGTCTTCACTATAAATGATTTATGCCCCTATCTACATTTACAGTGAATAGATTACATTGTACATTTATACAACTTGAATCTTTTCCCCTAATGTTTTCACTTTTTAAACTTATCCCAGCCATTCTAATTTCTTCACGACAGATCACTGAGGCTGTTCCAGCTAAGTTAACAAGTAAAAGGGTCACAGACTCACTCAGCCATAGACTCCCCCACCAGCACCAAAACAGTACTGTGCTCAGGCAGGGAATCAAATGAGGCTCAAAGTTCCTGAAACGTTAACTCTGCTTCTCTCTCCACAGATGCTGCCAGACCTGATGGGTATTTCCAGAATTTCTTGTTTTTATTTCAGATTTCCAGCATCTGCAGTATTTTGCTTTTATCTCAAAGCTCAAGAATTGTTTTCAATTGGTAAGCATAACCAAAAGCTGATAAGACATTGATGGATTTTTGAAAATTGTGCATGCTGCATCAAATAGTTTAAGGATAAAAATTCTTTAGCATAATTATGGGCAGCACAATGAAGAAAAACAAGAGTTTAAGTGATTTTATTTTTTGCAGGTGCCTGAATTCTGCCTATTAATCTGCTGTGTGTACAATAATGCTAATATCTATATACCAGATCAACTTACCAACTGTGGAATCATTTGTGTTAGGTCAACATTTAATCTATATCAAATAGCAGATGGTTTCCTAACCATCCAAATATATCTACTTAACCTTGTAAGTTTATTTTCAAAAATGATTTTTAAACAGGTTGCGATAGTTGCTGGGTTTTTATTGGGACCACACAACAAATTAATAATAGATTGTCCCTGATTTCACAGTCACTGGGAAAGCGACAGTGCTCACCACTGGCCTCGAAGAAAGCTGCTCACAAAGATATAATGATCTTTGTGGTGTGGATTTCCCCTTTCCTGATATTAATTTGAATCTGCCACCAATTCAAAGGGATCGCCAGGCATCCAGCAACTGTGATATCATCAAGCACAGTAAGCAGCCAATCACAGTGAAGTATTCTCACAGACAGCAAACCAGAAAGTAAAATGCACTGATTATCCTTCACTTTTAATTAAATTTTACAGACAGTGAAATAAATGGGATTAAGGTAGAAGCTCAAACTTGCTAAACAAAATTTAAAAAAATATTTTTAAGAAATGTGGATTTTTAAAATCATAATGGAGAAATTTGACATTCCATAGATATAGAATTAGCTTTTCACAACCAGAGAGGATTCTCAGCAGTAATTATGAACTTAGCATGTCGTTCAAAACCCAGGGTAGGATTTTCCCTGCGGTTTTCTGAACCCCACTGTCAGGCTGAAATGTGACTCAGAAGCCTGCACTGTGGGAGAAACAGTGACTTGTTGTGATTTTCCCCAGGGCGGAGAATTAATGGCTGGAGGGCGGGCTCGCTGTCCAATTAAGGATGGTGGGCAGGCTCTCAAAGCTGGAGGGCCAATCAGAGACTTGAAAGGAGCAGTAGCCTGCAATTGAGTGTAAGTGAGGAAGATAGGGTACTTCAAAATGGAGTCAGATTCTCTCCAATTATTTTAAATCCAAACTAAAAAATGGGTTTTGCAGCCAGGCCACCACTGTGCTGGTGGTGGGGGGAGGGTGGGGGGGCATTGCAGTCATGTGGGGGTGCCCTTCTACAGGTTGGCCTGCAGCTGCTGTAGCACCCAGGCGGACAGGAAGGACCTTTAGGCCTACCAGGAGCCCTGGCTCCCCCAGCTTGCAACCGGGAGGCCACCTCCAGGCACCAAAATTGGCCTCCACTGCCTACGGGAACCTGGAAAATTCCAGTTGGCCTCCTTTAATTGACTTTAATAGGCACTTAACAAGTTGGTTTGGCTACCTGCCATGGGTAACCCTGCCAAACCCCATTCTGCATCCACAAAAATGGCCCAGGGGCAGGATGGAGCCTGGGAACCAGCACATCGGCTGGCGCTGATAGTTTCATCCTCCCTCCCATCCCCCTCCAAGGCTATGCTCATGACCCCGACAGGGCCTAAAAATCAAGCCCCCAGTTACACCTCATTCAACAAGGTGTAATTTTTTCAGGGCTTTTACAGCAATACTAATAGCATAAAAGGGCAAGTTCTTGTCAATTCAGTGATTTCTACTTGATTGCAGTCTGCAGGGACTTCAACAGTGAACATCATGGAGAAATGGAGAAGCATCGAATCATTGACAACAACTTCTGGATTTTTCTGTTTCCCTGCGCAGGTGTGGAATTCGGAAGTTGCTGTCCGTTTCAGAGGAGTGATGACAGTGAACATTGATAGTTTCGCTATCATTACCACTGCAAAATCCAGGCCATTGCCTTTGCAGCAGTGAAAAAACTAGTTTATGACAGAACTGCTGGACTTTTATGCAAATCAAGTTTTCACAAAGAATAAGCGTCGATAGTACCTCATGCAAGAAACCAGCTATTATTGATCAATCAGCAGCACTAAAACATAGGGATGGATTTTATGGCCCCCCTGAGGCGGGGCCGGAGGCAGGGGGCCCCATAGAATAGTGACGGGTTTCAGGGAGTGGAGAGCCCATTGCTGCCCCATCACCAAGTGATTTTGTTGGGGGTGGGATAGGCCAACAACGGCCTTCCAGCCCAGAGGCCAATTGAGACCTTTAAGTGGCCTATTACTTACCTGTGGTCTGGGGTTCCAGCACTGGGCCTGAGTCCAAGGCCCCTGCAGTACCGGCAGTAGCCACCGCTCCTGGTGGCACTGCCGATACTGCTGAGCTGCTGGCCTTCTGATTGGATGGCAGCTCTTGGAGACAGGATCTCCGCCGGGAGATCCCAGCGCCAGAAACTTCGCCTCTGGAACAATGGAGGATCACACCATGGGCGTGATAAAAGGCCGAGGCAGGGCTACCCACTGCCGCTACTTGTTCCCAGCCAGCAGTGTTCTATATGTTTTTGTTTATAAATGATCCTGAAAATGCCCTTATTTATTATGAATCTCCCAGTTGGAGCTACATTTTTTTGATTTCATTGGGGCTTATGTACCCAGTTATACCCAGCAAGTAACATTTGCGCCACACAAGTGCCAGGTAATGATCATCCAATAAGAGAGAATCTAACCATCTCCCCTTGACATTCAATGGCATTACCATCACTGAATCCCCCACTATCAACATCCTAGGGGCTACCATTGACCAGAAACTGAACTGGAGTAGCCATATAAATACTGTGGATACAAGAGCAGGTCAGAGGCTAGGATTCCTGCGGTGAGTAACTCACCTCCTGACTCCCCAAAGTCTGTCCGCCATCTACAAGGCCCAAGTCAGGAATGTGATGCAATATTCCCCACTTGCCTGGCTGGGTGCAGCTCCAAAAACACTCAGGAAGCTCAACACCATCCAGGACAAATCAGCCCACTTGATTGGCACCCCATTCACAAACATTCACTCCCTCCACCACCGACGCACAGTTGCAGCAGTGTGTACCATCTACAAGATGCAGTGCAGCAATGCACCAAGGCTCCTTAGACAGCACCTTCCAAATCCACGATCTCTACCAACTAGAAGGACAAGGGCAGCAAATGCATGGGAACATCACCACCTGCAAGTTCCCCTCCAAGTCACATACCATCTTGACTTGGAACTATATCGCTGTTCCTTCACTGTCGCTGGGTCAAAATCCTGGAACTCCCTTCCTAACAGTACTGTGGGTGTACCTACCTCACATGGCCTGCAGCGGTTCAAGATGGCAGCTCACCACCACCTTCTCAAGGGTAATTAGGGATGGGCAATAAATACTGGCCTTGCCAGGGATGCCAACATCCCATGGATGAATAAAAAAAATACAAGTTTTTAAAACACAATTCAGTGGCTGATCAGACATTGAAAATAAATATTATGCAGTGATATCTGAGCAGTCATTTATTGAGAGGTGCTCCTTGCTAAATGCTGAGTTAAAAAAGTCATTTCAGGGAATTGGAATTAGATACTGCCAATCAACCCTCAGCCTTCATACCCCCAAATATTATACAGCTTCATCTTGGCGGATTCTCCTCTCCTTCACATGAAGCTACTGACTCTTGTTGGGGTACACTTCTCTGGACACCAAGTGAAAGAATGAACAAACTTGCATTTCTATAGTACCTTTCACAATCTCAGGCTGTCCCAAAGTACTTCAAAGCCAATTAATTACTTTTAAAGTTGTAATTTAAGAAAACATAGAGCAAGGTTCCACAAACATCGATAATCTGTTTTAGACATATTGGTTTTGGATAAATAACAGCCCAAACACCAGGGAGAATTCCTTTGCTCTTGTCATGAAAACATGCTAAGTGGAAGGATGATTTTTTTAATCCACCGGCTGGAAACCTCCTTCAGCTACACAGTAGAGAACTTTCCAGAAAGAACAAACAGAGATCTCTCTCAAAGGAATTCAGTCACATTGCTGTCTCCCGGAGTTCCACTGAATCAATATCTACCTCTTCAAACCTGAAACCTCAGGACCACTGAATTCAACCTGAAGCCAGCTGCATCACCGACCTCCACAGACTGTTATTTTATTTCTTTGGGCTCTAATTCAACCAATCGATCCTTCCCCACTCTGTAACGTGTGTGTGTGTGTGTGTGTGTGTGTGTGTGTGTGTGTGTGTGTGTGTGTGTGTGTGTGTGTGTGTGTGTGTGTGTGTGTGTGTGTGTGTGTGTGTGAAGTTGGAATGCATTTTATTATTTTATTTAGATCAGTTTAAGTACAATAAAGTTAACCTCTTTCTTAAACTCAAGAAAACGTGTCCGATTGGCTCTTTTTATGATTATGGCACTTAAACAAGTAAACGCTCACTGAATTGGCAAGTATATTCACTTAAAAAGGAAATAAATCTGTGGTGGTTAAACAAGGAGAGGCAAAAGAGGGGAGCCCTTTAACTCTTCCCACCTGATCATAACACTCTTCATTGAAAAGTACCATAGCATCTTTTACATCCACCTGAAAGGGCAGATGGAACTTCAACTTAATGTCTCATCTAAACATGGCATCTCCAACATTACAACACTCCCTCTGTACTGCACTAAATCATCAGCCTAGATTATGTGCTTAAGTTGCTGAAGTGGGGCTTGAACCCACAACTTGCTGACTCAGTCAAGAATGCTACCACTGAATCAAGCCTGGCGCGTTCATACATACTATCTCAAGCAAGTAGCCATTCTTTAATGAGCCTTTACAATATGCTTTTCAGAAGTAGTCACTAGATAGTGATCAACAGTGAGATTGCTGGTTGAATTTTTCCCTCTCTAGCTCCAGAGACGGCATGGCCACGCAATTGCTTCACTGGCTGAGATTGCATAGACCATACCTAGATTCTGGGACTTTTTGCTCTGTATGATTGTTATTATACTTGAAGTGGCCTTTACCATTAGACTACTGGGAAGTATTTCAGAGCATTCCGAACAAAAGATGATTAAACTGAAGTTAATGAAAGCTTTGTTTTAATAAGGGGGCTAATAATTTATGGTTTGTAGTAGGAGGCTCTGTGGATCAAGTTGGTAGCATTCTATGGATTTACCAACGTTCACATTGTTAATTCATGGTGTAGTACTGAAGTGTACATATGGTACATAGTCTTTGAGTTGGTCACAAGTGACCTGTAACCATAAGGGAGATGGAGAATGGGAAAGCTTGCTTCCAACTGTTATATTGCGCTTGTGTTTGGAAGTTTTAGGTGGTAGAGCAGAGTCATTGAGTCATAGGCTGGAATTTGACCCTAGGCGGATGGGAGCCGTACACCGACTGAAAAGTCAATAGCGAACCCGCTTCCGCCTGCCCTGGGGATCCAGACTGCATTTTGCGGTTCCCAGGCCTTTAATTGGTGTGAGGCGGGACCAATCAGTGGGCCAGCAGCTCTCTGTCCCAGCAGCGCCACTGGGAGTGGTGGCCACTGCTAGGACTGCAACCCAGCATCAACAAGAAGAGGAAGGATGTCCTGGGAAAAGGTAGGTTTTTGGGGCCTCTCCGAGGGTGATTGGTTGGACCCCGGCGAGGCAAGGGGGGGTCGATTGGGGGACAGGGGGGGCTTGTTGGGTGTTGGGGGTGTTTGGGGCATCGGGGTTGGCCCTCCATCAGGCATAGGGTGCCTGATCATGAGGACCACTCCGACCCCCCAGGGGTCAGGTCAGGCGGCTTTTCTCTGGCCTGGGCCGCCCGATCAGCCACGGTAAAATCCCTGCTGTGGCAGACCATTAAGTGGCCACTTAAGGGTCTTGATTGGCCTAGGGCAGGGGGGCCGGTTTCCACCCCTGCCACCACACGTAAAATGGCGGCGGAGCCGAGAGCGGGTTGGGAAGGGCCCCCCGAGTCTCCCATTCCATTTTACGCCCCCCCCACCCACCACCATCCCACTCTTTGGGGCGTAAACTTCCGGCCGTAGAGTCATTTATGGCACAGAAGGAGGCCATTCGGCCCATTAAGTCCATGCCGGCTCTCCGTGGAGCTTTTCAGTCAGTCCCACTCCCCAGTTCGATCCCCATAGCCCTGCAAGATTATTTCCTTCCACGGCTTTGCTTGTGAATCATTTTCCTTTATGATTTCAGTAGATAGTCCTTATTGGCGTTAAGGAGTACATATTGTCAAAGCCACTTCATTCCATAGGTCTGATCATGCTTTTCATGGACCACCATTCCCTCAGGTCCGAAAGGCAGGATCCACCTTTGCTGTGTTACAAACAGTAAAATCTTGAGTGACGAGTCCTTAAATTTGTCAATGTGTTTGTTTAACTAGTAAGTGACAAAAACAACATCAAGTACCAGCAAGGAAGGGTCACTGAACTAGAAGCCAGCAGTTGAATTGGCATGTACAGTAAATACACCCTTGGGTTAATGAATGTAGCTCTATTAATGTTAATTAATCTCCTTAGCTTTGTCAGGATCAGTAACTCCTTCAAGCCAGTAAGTTTCAATTATATTATGAGCACTCACTGCGCAAACAAGGACATTTAAAATAAATCTGTAAAATTGGAAAATTAAAACATAAAAGGAACAAATAAAGACCATTAGGCCTATCAAGTGCACTGCATCCAGTTGATGCAAATCATATATTGTTCACCCATCACCTAAGTACACCATCTCCTGGGAGAGACAATAAAAAGACAGCAAAGGCGTAAGAAATGTCTGAGTTGAGAAAAAATAATCAACCCATTGAAGCTCATCTCTTTAGAACTCTCAAGGCTGGATTTCTCTCATCTGATGTACTGCTGGACTGCATTAGAATTGTTCTTAAACTAGTTGGTATTCTACTGTATGTTACACACAGTAAATTCCAGTAAAATGGCTGCAATATGTTACTGAGGAAACTGTAGGACTAATCGGGTACTGGAATTAGTTTTCAGTACTGATGTAGTATCAAACCTCCATGTAGGCAAACCCCTGGGCAACAGTGACCACAGTATTATTAGACTCAACATCAGACACACAAAAGTCACAAAGAATGTATTTCTAGTTCCAGATTTCAGGAATACTAAATTTAAAAAGACAGCAGAGGACTTGAATCAGGTTAATTGGGTGACTCTACTAGGTGGGAACGTTACTGACAGAGAAAAGAAATGGAATGCCTTTGAAATCATCCTAATGCAAAAGGACGTCATGTATGGCCCTAGAATTAAAAGAACAGCATATGGTAAAACAAAACTAAATTGGCTAACAGGTCAGGTGCAAGGACAAATCAAGCAAAAATACACTTACAGACATACTGAAAATAGATCCTGGGAGAATAGGGATAGGTATTGAGCTCAACTAATGGCAACAAAAGGTGCTATCAGTAACAGCCAAAGGTCATTGGAGATAAAGATAGTGGTAACAATATGGTAACAATAATAAATCTTTTTTAGCTGCATTAGGAGTCAGGGGGCCATTAAACACCACACAGTCATTGATGAATTCTTCAGGGCAGATTTATGCAAACTCCCCAGATACAGCAGAGGTTTAAATAGACATTTGGCATCAATCTTTACTCCAGTACACCATGCTCAGTTACTCTGAATTCAATGTACAGTTGACTCTAAAGTTGTAAGTGTCAAAGTGGATGCTGATAAAAGGCTGGAAAAAATAAGGAGTTCCAAAACTGCTGAGGGTCCTGATTGCATTTGTCTGAGCTTGCTCAAAGGAATGGGAAATGTGCTCAATGATCGTCTTGCTCATATATTTTACAGCTCACTGGAGTTAAGGATTGTTCCCATGGACTAAGGGCAGGCTAATGTGCCAATATTTAAAAAGGGCAGCTGGAGTTGGAACGAAGGGTGTGAAATTGCCACTGGGGATCATGCTGCTCAGTGTTACATTATGACTGTATGGATCAGGCTCTATGGACCAGTTGGGCTTCTCCTATTGTCATTTTCATGGATTCAGAAGGTAAAGATCCTGCTTGGTCAACTTGCTCAACTTCCTCAACATGGGTACTACAGGAGTACAACTACACACATCTCACTCTGTCTGGCTGCACCCACAACCTCCTGGTCATGTGTGACGTGACATCGCTTCTTCTGGTGACCTTCACTTACAGCCTTTTAAGGTGGTCCCACAACATTCCCCCTATTTCTAAAGATAAAAACATGTACAATATACAATAATGTTGCAGTTCAGACTAACTATACATGATTAAAACAAAATGTTATTTACAAGTAAGCAAGTTTAACACTCTCTAAAACATAGAGAAGATTTGCTTATTTGTCCTAATCTTGTTATCGTAAACCTCTTCCCAGAGCTGAGCTCGTCTTGACAACTACTCCGACACTCTCGTAACTCTGACCTCTGGTTAGCATGTTCTTCATCTGTGCTCGTAGCATCTGTATGTTCAACCTCAGACTTTATCTTTGAACAGGTTCGTGATGCCACAGGGCTGTTGCGTACAGCTCTGACTTCGATTCCATCTGAGAAATGCATCATTAGATGTCTGGACCTCATATGATCTGGGCTAGTCGCATTTCCTAGCAGCCACTACAGGATACCAAGTTCCCGATGCATGATTGAGCACTCTGACCTTCAGTCCTACTCTGGTCCTGCTTGCCTGTCTTACGATGCCTTCATCTTCCCTTGTTTGGAAAACTTAGAAAAATGATGACTGCCAACATCACTAATTACCGGCAATCTCTTTGGCCTCTGGGTACTTGCTGCAATTGACCGAGGTGGGAGGAGTGCACTGTCTTTTCTAACTCCACTTTTCCACAGGTCACAACATATATTTAAATGTTTACCCAGTTATCAATATGGTCAATCATAGACTTTACTCTTTATCCCAGAATAAAATATACCAACCAGGTTTCTTTAATAAACAACAAAATTATCAGTTTATTATAAAACAAGACATAACCAGAATTGAAGCAGAGCATTAACACACAGAGTGAAATGTGAAACTTCCCTTTTACCTTAGCCCCTCATACACACACACACACACACACACACACACTTCTTAACCGAAAAATAGAGATGTTCTCTTTAGAGCTCTGTTACAAAAAAAAAGACAAAAAAGAATACTTTGGCCAAATTCATGCAAATTCTTGAAGAAAAAGAGAAGATATGGAAAGATGTTAATTGTTCCTTTTTGGTTTGGTGTTCCAAAATATGCGTAGACGGCTGTGACTGGGATCTTTCTAGAACAGTTCTTTCCAGGCGACATTGAAGATCAGTTTAGCAGTCTTTCCAGGAGAAAAACGACAACAGGGGTTTCTGGCAGGCTTTCCAGGAGAAATGCAGCGACAGTTTCTATATTTCTTACACTTGATTCTCAGGAAGTTCTCAATGAGATGGAAGAGGGTGAGCTGATGGTGACTGCTGTCTTGGCTGGTTTTCTCCAACTGTCTTCAAAACAGTTCACACCCCAACACACTGTCCAAAGCGAAACCAAAACCAATATCTCGAGAGTCAAGCCTCCTGACCCCTATAAATCTTGACCTGTCACTTCTCTGTAAATATCTCCCCCCAAGTCAAAAAGCCCCTGTTGGGTATTTATCTGAAGCCAGGTGACTTCCAGTAAATGTTGTTTTCAAACAAGATCTCTCAGTGTCCTTTCAATGACCCCAGTGAAAAAAAAACCATGGAATCCTTTTCAGTTTTCCCAAATGAAACAATATCCATAATTCTAAAATACATTCGAAAATCATAAAATACAAAAAAAACTTACAAAATATAGAAGCACCATCATAACACAATGAACTGAAGCCTGTGGAGAGACTCCCGGTCATATCATCCCTTCATGTCAAGACGCCCAGCCTTTCTGTCGTCCTTTACATGGACAGACCCGATACACTGTACCACAGCCACCACAACCAGCCTTTTACATTGAGCTGGACCTCCAGTGGCGCTGTTGAGCTCTTCCCTCTCTTTTTGGCTTTGGCCCTGCCCATGAAGTAAAAAAAACAGGAAAACCAATGAAATATGGCTGCAGCTTCTGTTTTTCAAATTTTCTGTCCCACTGCTCTAATCTCCTGGTAATTTGCCTGCTGTACACATAGACTTTCAACACCTTCCAGGGTCCTGTCTGCAGTCCTGGCTTGCTGCACTATTGTGCAGTCTTTTGCCAGCTGCACTCCTGGTAAGCAACCTGCTGTTCCTTGTTCTTTCTTATTGTATTCTTCAGAAAAATCAAACATTAAATTTTGGTGCTCTTCTGAAAAATATATCCCAAATGTTGCCACTATATAATATTACTTGTTCCTTTGGTACGTGAACGATTCTAAGTTTCGCAGGACTACAAGTAATATCCAAAGAAAATGTGGGTTTTTATTATAATTTAAACTAGAACAGGTATATAGACAGCTACTACAGGAGTACGTCTACACATGTCTCACTCTGTCCGGCTACACCCACAACGCCCTGGTCATATGTGATGCGAAATCACTTCCTCCAGTGACATTCACTTAAAGCCTCTTCAGCTGGTCCCACAACATCCAGAGCCATTATCATGAGTGCATTTGCGACAGCAACTTTGTTGTACTTTTATTAACACTGTTTCATTGTTAAGCTAGTTGCCCTTGGTAGTCTGAGAAGGAATTAATCAGAGATACCAAACCCTGATCCGCATGGCTTAAAAATTCCATACCATTTTGGGCGCAACATCAGTGTATAATCAAATGAAGTAAAAATAATATTGGCACCAAAATGGGGCAGAAGCTGTTTATGCTGGTTTTCCACCGCAAAATTAATCCCTCCACTATTCCTCTTGCGTCTGCCTTTCCAGTAATCCTGAATGAGCTCACTTACACATATTAAAATGAAGGCTCGATGTTGCTGCTGGTCCAACATTTCTGTGTATAAGCGCAGAAAGCACTCAGGATAGGTTATGCTGAGAATTACAAGGCTCAGCTGTTGCCAGGATCAGCTGAGACAGGTGGAAGTGAGGAGGCAGTGAGCCTGAAGAACGTGGAGAGTTTCAATAACCATTTCTACAGCTGGGAATGTCATTTTGCTGTGATGTTCTTTTCCATTCTGCCCATACATGCTTGGATTTGCTTCTGATTGATTGAGAGAATGGGGAACAGTGGGAGAATCTGACTCCACACCATCTCCCCCCTCTCACCACCCTCCATTTTCAGGGCTTCACAGGAGCAGCTTTGGGCATTCTCATAGGCATGCCCTTGTATATCATTATCATAAATGTGGAAAAGCAGCAGCAAAAAGTAGGACAGAGAGAAGTCAGACAACATTTAAGGAAGATTGATTCAACCAGATTGCACCTCCCCTCTCCATGCAACATAATATGAAGGCCTTAATGAGGAGATGTGTATAAGAAGAGTGTGTTTCACCATGCTTACTGGATGTCCTGTCTACAAAAAGCAGGACAAATCCAACCCGGCCAATTACCGCTCCATCAGTCTATCTTGATCATCAGCAGAGTGATGGAAGGGGTCGTCGACAGTGCTATCAATCGGCACTTGTTCAGCAATAACCTGCTCACTGACGCTCAATTTGGGTTCCGCCAGGGTCACTCTACTCCTGACCTCATTACAGTCTTGGTGCAAACATGGACAAAAGAGCTGAACTCCAGCGGTGAGGTGTCAAGGCAGCATTTGACCGAGTATGGCATCAAGGAGCCCTAGCAAAACTGGAGCCAATGGGAATCCGGGGGGAAATTCTCAGCTGGTTGGAGTCATACATAGCACAAAGGAAGATGGTTGTGGTTGTTGGAGGTAAATCATCTCAGTTCCAGGACATCACTGTAGGATTTCCTCAAGCTAGTGTCCTAGGCCCAACCATCATCAGTGCTTCATCAATGACCTTCTGTCCACCATAAGGTCAGAAGTGGGGATGTTTGCAGATGATTGCACCATTCGTGACTGCTCAGATACTGAAGCAGCCCATGTCTAGATGCAGGAAGACCTGGACAACATCCAAGCTTGGACTAATAAGTGACAAGTACCATTCGCGCCACACAAGTGCCAGCAGTGACCATCTCCAACAAGAGAGAATCTAACCATCTCCCCGTGATGTTCAATGGTATTACCATCACTGAATCCACCACTATCAACATCCTGGGGGTTACCATTGACCAGAAACTGAACTGGACCAGCCACATAAATACTGTAGCTACAAGAGCAGGTCAGAAGGTGGGAATTCTGTGGCAAGTAACTCACCTCCTGACTCCCCAAAGCCTGTCCACCATCCACAAGGCACAAGTCAGGAGTGTGATGGAATACTCTCCACTTGCCTGGATGGGTGCAGCACCAACAACACTCAAGAAACTCAACACCATCCAGGACAAAGCAGCCCACTTGATTGGCTCCCCATCCATCACCTTCAAAGTTCACTCCCTCCACCACCAATGCACAGTGGCAGCAGTGTGTACCATCTACAAGATACACTGCAGCAACTCACCAAGGCTTCTTCGGTAGCACCTTTCAAACCCACAATCTCTATCACCTAGAAGGACAAGGGCAGCAATTGCATGGGAACACCACCAGCTACAAGTTCCCCTGCAAGCCACATACCACTCTGACTTGGAACTATTTCGCTGTTCCTTCACTGTCGCTGGGTCAAAACCCTGGAACTCCCTTCCTAACAACACTATTGGTGTACCTACACCACAAGGACTGTAGCGTTCAAGAAGGCAGCTCATGACCACCTTCTCAAGGGCAATTAGGGATGGGCAGTTAGGGATGGGCAATGAATACTAGCCTAGACAGCAATATCCACATCCCATGAACAAATAAAAAAATCAACTTGCAATCATGTTCATCGATGCCCACTATTCTCTCTGTGGCTCTGTAGATGATCAATGCACTCATGGTGCAGGGTAATTTGAAATAGCACAGGGGCTCTCTGTAATATCAGGCAGTACAGGATGCATTCGCAGACACACTCCCCCTTCCCACCACTTCAGCTCCTTCATGCTGTGTGAACCTGCTCCTGTCATTCTCACTAGTACTATCTAATTCCGTTTTCACCTGTGCCCATGGTGAAAGTATCTGAGCTGGTGCTTGGGAGTGAGGAACCAAGTGATGCAAAGGGTTAGTCCAAAGGGGTTGAATCAGTTGCTTGAATTCTAAAGTATCAGATTTCCTTTCATTGTCTGAGAGAATACACCAGAGAGACTTTCTGCCTAATAGTCTGCCAGATAACTGAGAAAATTACTATAATTTATATGGTGCTGAGCTAAATTCAGCATCATATTGATATAAAGTATGACTCTTAACTGGTATTTTAAGAGATCTCTGCTTTGATTGTGCAATAATTGTGATTGCCCAACTTTCACCTTCAACGTTTACTCTGGGAAGAAACAAACACAGGAAACAGAGCACAAGGCAAGGAACTGGGGATTTTTCTAATTTCTTTGAAAACTTTTGCTGTTTCATTACAGATAAATGGTTGCTCTGCAATGTATTACCATTTCCTGATTTTTCAACTTTTTGCCTCTATTTTCATTGATAATTGTGTTTGGTTGCCCAATCTGGTGAAGCTGCAACACAAGACTATGTGCATGCTAAACAACAGTTTGGATCAAAGCTCTGCAGACCTGCAACATCCAGTCATGAGTGATTGTGGACGAATAAACAATAAATGGAAGGAGGAGGCCCCAAGAGAATCCCCATCCCCAATGATGGTGGAACCCAGCATGTGGATGCAAAGGACAAGGTTGGAGCAATCATTGTAATGAGAAGATTTTTACGTTGTCTGATGTAACATAAATGAGATGCCTGGAGAGCAGGTTATTGAAGATCTCAAACAGGTTTATTAACAGCTAACAAGTATATACAGGACAAAGGTAATTATTTACATAACTTGTCTCTTGGTGTTCCAGTTACAGAGTGAGACTAGCATGTAGTCACATGACTACATCCTGGCACTTAGCTCATTAGCATACTAATATCTTAAAGGGGCATCACGCTTATAGGCAATCACACAACAATCATAACCACCATCAGTCAAAAGTGCCGAGTGGATGATCTATGTCAACCTCCTCTGAGGTCCCCACCATTGCGTATGCCACTCTTCAGCAATTCGATTCATTCCAGCAATATCAAGAAATGGCTGAGCATACTGGATACAACAATGGTTACGGGCCACGACAACATCCCGGCTGTAGTGCTGAAGACCCATGCTCCAAAACTAACTGCACCTCTAACCAAGCTTTTCCAGTTCAGTTACAACACTGGCATCTACCCAACAAAGTGGAATGTTGCTCAGGTATGTCCTGTCCACAAAAAGCTGAATGAGTGCTGCTTGATAGCATTGTCAATGATGTCTTCTATCACCTTACTGATGATTGAGAGTAGACTGATGGTGCTGTAATGGCTCACCTTGTAAGGGGAGGGCACAAGGCTGGTAACTAGTGTATCCAGCTCTCAGCTTTAAATTTAAACCCTTCTTTTTGAGTCCCACTAATGTTCTAGTAGGTGTAGACCTTGAAGGGCCAAGGATTTTCTGAGCCAGCAATTTCTAAGCTGAATTATCCAACATCAACTTATCTAAGAGCTCTAGATATAAAATGTATTTGTGTATTAGAGCTATCTCATGCAGTGAATGTGTATTAAGGAGCAGTAATTTAGTGTGTTCCCTTTAATGGGTTGGTTACGGCATTTTGCCCACACTCATAAATTGCTCTTAAGACTATACAAAGTTAACTCACATTAATACACAGACTCATAAATTAAAATGCTTTGCTTGCTAACCGCTTAGTAAGCAACAACTAACTTATGCTTCCCTCCAAACATATGCACAGTTTAATGACACCACTTTAAAGATAATATTAAGGTAGCAGAGAGTGCGAGGACACATCACCATCTCTCACCTTTCACTTTGCTGGATATTTTGGAGAAGGCGCAGAGGAGGGTCAAATAACAGAACCATCAGGACCTATCACTGCACCTGGCAGCATCTCATCCAAAACCTGAAAGGTGGGAAGCCATGTAAGTGATGCAGAAGTGACATTGTAAAGCCTCTTGCCTCATCTTCCAGGCCCAATGCTGGACAAGCAGCTGGGTTGTTCAAGAACACTCATAAAAATGACATTGAGCATTGCCAGTAATTCCTGGGTGCTAAAGTAAGTATTTTCTTTTAAATTATTTGGGTGCAACAGAGTTCTTCAGTTCCATTCACAACTCCTGAGATAATGAAGCATTCCGTGCCCCATGTAACAAAGCCTGGACAACAGTCAGGCTTGGGCTGATAATTGGCAAGTAACATTCACACCACACAAGGGCCAGGCAATGACCATCTCCAACCAGAAATAATCTTACCACCTCCCCTTGACATTAAATAACATTACCATCATCAAATCCCCCACCATCAACATCCTGAGGGCCATTATTGTCCAGAAACCTAACTGGACCAACCACATAAATACCATGTCTATAAGAGCAGGTCAGTGGCTGGGAATTCTGCAACAAGTAACTCACCTCCTGACTCTCAAAGCTTTACCACCACCTACAAGGTAGAAGTCAGGAGTGTGATGGAAGACTCTCCACTTGCCCGAATGAGTACAACTCTAACAACACTCAAGAAGCTCAACACCATCCAAGACAAAGCAGCCCATTTGATCTGCTCCCCACCCACCACCATAAGCATTCACTCCCTACACCACCATGGCTGAAGTGTGCTCCATAAGAACATTAGAAATAGGAACAGGAGTAGGCTGCTAGAGTATTTTCTGCCATTCAATAAGATCATGACTGATCTTCGACTCAAGTCCATTTTCACCCTATCCCTTGATTCCCTCAGAGTCCAAAAATCTATTGATTTCTACCTTGAATATACTCAACGACTGAGCATAAGTACTTGTATAAGATAAAGTATTGGAGGGCAGCGCATGCCTGTACCTTTACACCGGGTGCACCTGGAGAGCGACCTAGTTTTGAGACCGGTGACCGTAGGGATTGTCCCTAGTTTGCCTGTGGACGGGTTGACCTGCTCCTAGGTAATGATCTGGCGGGGATGAAGGTGGTAGCTCCCCCAGTAGTGAAAGAGAGATCTCAGGAGGTCAGAGAGACAGGGCAGTGGCAGGAGATGGTCCCCTGCAGCTTCCCCGAATGTGTAATGAATGAGGCCCTGATCAAACCAGCTCCCCCAGGGGAGACAGAATTGGCACTGCAGGCAGATGACCATGAGGTTTGCCTGTCCGAGACTTTCTTTTGAAAGTTCGAAGACCCAGGGAATGAGTTAAATAAATCTTCTCCAGCTAAGGCTCAGCAATCTGACCCAGTATTGAGAGAGTTCGCACAGGCTGCCCAGTCTGAAATTGAAGCAGAGGGAGTCCCTGATTGCAATTATTTAAAGAATGAGGTACTGATGATGAAATGGAGTTCTCCTCACAAACCTGAGAGCAAGGAGTGGACATTGGTCCACCAGTTAGTGGTTCTGCAGAGGTACTGGAGAGAAATAGTAAGAATGGCTCATGAAATTGCAGTGGCTGTACATGTCAGTATACGAAAAACCAAAACCCGCATAAGACAGCAGTTTGACTGGCCAAAACTCCACAAAGATGTGGTGGAGTACTATAGGAGTCATAGAGTCATAGCATGATACAGCACAGAAACAGACCCTTTGGCCATCTTGCCCGTGCTGGCCAACAAGCACCTATCTATTCTAATCCGATTTTCTAGCACTTAGCCCGTAACCTTGTATGCTATGGCGTTTCAAGTGCTCATCTAGATACTTCTGAGATGTTGTAAGGGTTCCTGCCTCTATCACCCCCTCAGGCAGTGTGTTCCAGATTCCAACCACCCTCTGGGTAAAAAAATGTTTCCTCAAATCCCCTCTAAACCTTCTGCCCCTTACCTTAAATCTATGCCCCCTGGTTATTGACATCTCCGCTAAGGGAAAAAGTTGCCACATATGCCAAGTTGAGGGGAAACCCCAACCTATGGCGAAATCTGCACCCCCAAGTCCAGTATCGGTTTTTGGAGGACCATCCAGAAGAGGGCTGGTGAACTGTAAGAGACCCCTGCAAAGAACAAAAGAGGACAGGCAGGCACAAGGCTGGCAACAGGTTAGAAAGGAATGGGGAAAAAGGGACCAAGAGGGCAGGTTAAAGGAAGTCCAGGAGAAATCCCAAATGGAAGCACCTACTGTCCGTTCGTCCAACGCTGAAATATTTGAAAAGTTAGACCCCACATCCTCCTGTGTAAATGCAGACACTAGAAGCCTCCCACCAGAGTTGCTAGCAGCATTTACAGGCACCTGCAGAGACAAAGAAAGTCTTCAAGAGGGCAGAGAAACCGTGAGGGTGATGCCTCACCTAGTCAAAGTGCCGCAGGGGAGTGCAGCAAAATCTGGACAAATAGTTGCAAGCAGGAGTGTCCCAGAGGACAAAGGGAAGATTAGCACAGAATCCTGCCCCACAGTCAGGTAAAAAGGGAACCAGCCATTCCCTGACGTGAAAAGCCCTTGCATGACTCATCAAAGCACTGAAAGAGAGTTCAGAGTGGAACCGCCCACTGCCGCCTCCTCTGAGCAGAACTCTAAGCTAGGGCTAATTCAACCTCCCCCTCCCCCTGCAGGCCTCAAAAAGATCAAAGACACCTTAGGCAGTCATGGAAATGTGCAAACTGGGAAAAATATTCCCCAAAAACCACATGTTAATTGGGATGCCAGAAAGGGCCATTTAAAGCAGCACACCACCAAGAAAAGACAGGCTCTAACAATTATGAGGGTTCTGAATGAATGAAAGAGATGCATTTGCGTTTACCTGCCTTTATCTTCTCTTTAGTCCCGTTTAATGAAATGCTCTTTTAAAAAAATGCCTTTCATTCCGTTGGGAGTGGAGGTGTCATGCACACCCCCATCTGCAAAGAATGAGGCATATTAATTTTGTCATATGAACATTGATTTTAAATTGTTGCTGGAGTGAAGAAATGACCTGTTTGAAAATCACCAGACACTGGGCTGGAAAGACATTTGCATACTAAGAGATGCTGTTTGTGGAGACAAAGGGCTATTCTCTGCTCCAATTAATCCAAATGGATTTTGATCAGCAGACATTGAAGGTGTAAGGAAGCACATTCCAGACCCTGCTAAGATGATACAATCCACATAGCCAGGACTGGTTAAACTAGCTGGTCACATGACTAACTGGCTGCTCCAGGTTTTTTGAACTAGCCGCAGGATAGATTGAATTCAGAAGGCAGTGTGCAACTGAAGCTGAAACAAGCAAGTCTCTTGCCTGGCTGTCTCTCTCTCTCGCTTTCTCCCAAGCCACCGGACCCACGGAAGACACGTAAACCTCAAGAGAGAAAAGATTCCTACATCGGAACAAGTTGAAGCGTGAACTGGGCCCCAATGAATTGCAAGACTTACCGGCAACCAGAGACTCCACATTGAACTTAAAGGACTGTAACTACCAGATAATGCCTCAGACTTTTCCCCTTTATTCCTTCTACCTTTTCTGTCTCTATCTAAGTGTATGTTTATTGTGTATGCATGAAAGCGTGGTCGCATCACATATTTGTAGTCGTTAACTGGATTAGAGTTTAAGATTAATAAACTTCTACCTTTCTTGTTTATATCTAAGGAATCCTGTCTGATTTCTTTGCCTTTCAATTGGAGCAGTGAACAAGGATTCACTGAGGGGGAGCTAAAAACAGTGTTTTCAAATTAAACCCTGTAACGGTTAAACCAGGCAAAGGCTGAGAGGGAACCCCCCAGACCCCTTCTCACCTGGTCATAACATACCCTTTATTTGATATTGTCTCTCCACATTCTTCCTACCAAAATGAATCACTTCACATTTCTCTGCATTGAACTTCATCTGCCACCTGTCTGCCAATTCCAACAATTTGTGTATGGACTTTTGGAGTTCTACGCTATCCTCCTCACGGTTCACAAAGCTTCCAAGTTTCGTATCATCTGCAAAATTTAAAATACTTGTATCACTCGAATATCATGGGGCCCACAATGCCAGTATCCCAATGGCAATCTTGAAACAATAATCTTTGCTTCAAGAATTGTGCAATCAGCAGCCAAAATGGATCTGCCGACATGACAGAAATTAGATTCTCTCTTGTTGGAGATGGTCATTGCCTGGCACTTGTGTGGCGTGAATGTTACTTGCCACTTATCAGCCCAAGCCTGGATATTGTCCAGGTCTTCCTGCATTTCTACATGGACTGCTTCACTATCTGAGGAGTCACGAATGGTGCTGAACATTGTGCAATCATCAGCGAACATCCCCACTTCTGACCTTATGATTGAAGGAAGGTCATTGATGAAGCAGCTGAAGATGGTTTGTCCTAGGACACTACCCTGAGGAACTCCTGCAGTGATGTCCTGGAGCTCAGATGATTGACCTCCAACAACCACAACCACCTTCCTTTGTGTTAGATATTACTCCAACCAGTAGAGAGTTTCCCCCCTGATTCACATTGACTTCAGTTTTGTTAACGCTCCTTGATGCCATACTCGGTCAAATGCTGCCTTGATGTCAAGGGCAGTCACTCTCACCTCACCTCTTGAGTTCAGCTCTTTTGTCCAAGTTTGAACCAAGGCTATAATGAGGTCAGGAGCTGAGTGCTCCTGGCGGAACCCAAACTGAGTGTCACTGAGCAGGTTATTGCTGAGCAAATGCCACTTGATAGCACTGTCGACGACACCTTCCATCACTTTACTGATGATCAAGATAGACTGAGAGTAGACTGATGGGGCGGTAATTGGCCGGTTGGACTTGTCCTGCTTTTTGTGCACAGGACATACCTGGGCAATTTTCCACATTGCCGGGTAGATGCCACTGCTGTGGCTGTACTGGAACAGCTTGGCTAGGGGTATGGCAAGTTCTGGAGCACAGGTCTTCAGTGCTATTGCCGGAATGTTGTCAGGGCCCATAGCCTTTGCAGTATCCAGTGCCTTCAGTCGTTTCTTGATATCACAAAGAGTGAATGGAATTGGCTGAAATCTGGCATTTGTGATGCTGGGAACTTCAGGAGGAGGCTGGGAGGGATCATCAACTCGGCACTTCTGGCTGAAGGTGGATGCAAATGCTTCAGCCTTAAATTTTGCACTGATGTGTTGGGCTCCCCCACCATTGAGGCTGGGGTTATTTGTGAAGCCACTTTCTCCAGTTAGTTGTTTAATTGTCCACCACCATTCACGGCTGGATGTGGCAGAACTGCAGAGCTTAGATCTGATCTGTTGGTTATGGGATCAACCTTTTCTGTTACCTCAGCAAAGAATTCAATCAGGTTAGTCAGACGTGATTTGCCTTTGAAAAATCCATGCTGGCTGTCCTTAATTAACCCAAATGAAGGTGCATTTTGTTCCTGATAATGATATCCAATAGCTTACCCACCATCGACATTGGGCTGACTGGCCTGTAGTTTCCTGAATTATCCTTCTCCCCTTTCTTGAAGAGTGGTATAACATTAACTTGTGTTTTTTCCATTTCCTGTGTCCTCCTTTTGAGTCTGTTTTCATTTCATGCCTTTCATCTTTACCTGAATTGACAATTAGTGTCTTTAAATTGCCTTGCATGCTGACAAGAACATAAGAACATAAGAAATAGGAACAGGAGTAGGCCATTCGGCCCCTCGAGCCTGCTCCGCCATTTAATAAGATCATGGCTGATCTGATTGTGGCCTTAACTCCACTTTCCTGCCTGCCTCCTCCATAACCCTTGACTCACATGTAGATCAAAAATCTGTCATAACCTCCTTACTTTTGTATTCAATTTCCCTCGTAATAAATGATAACATTCTATTAGCTTTCCTAATTACTTGCTGTACCTGCATACTAACCTTTTGCAATTCATGCACTAGGACTCCCAGATCCCTCTGCATCTCAGGGTTCTGCAATCTCTCACCATTTAGATAATATGCTTCTTTTTTATTCTTCCTGCCAAAGTGGACAATTGCACATTTTCCCACATTATACTCCATTTGTCAGATCTTTGACCGCTCACTTAACCTATCTATATCCCTTTCTAGCCCCCTTATGTCCTCTTCACAAGTTACTTTCTACCTATCTTTGTGTCATCAGCAAATTTAGCAACTATACCTTCGGACCCTTCATCCAAGTCATTTATATAAATTGTAAAAGGTTGAGGCCCCAGCACTGATCCCTGCGGCACACCACTTGTTACATCTCGCCAACCAGAAAATAACTCATTTATGCTTATCTCTGTTTCCTGTTAGATAGCCAATCTTCTATCTATCACAAAATGTTACCCCCTACACCATGAGCTTTTATTTTCCGCAATAGCCTTTGATGTATCACCTTATCAAATACCTTCTGGAAATCTAAGTACAATACATCCACCGGTTCCCCTTTATCCACAGCACATGTTACTTCTTCAAGAACTCCAATAAATTGGTTCAACATGATTTCCCTTTCACAAAAGCATGTTGACTCTGTATGATTACCTTGATTTTTTCTAACTATCCTGCTATAATATGTTTAATAATAGCTTCTAACATTTTCCCTATGACAGATGTTAAGCTAACTGGCTATCTTTGTATCGTTAGCAAATTTGGCTACAATACAGTCAGTCCCTTCATCCAAATCATTAATATAGATTGCAAATAGTTGAGGCCCCAGCATTGATCCCAGTGGCACTCCACTAGTTACAGTTTGCCAACCTGAAAATGCCCCATTTATCCCCACTCTGTTTCCTGTTAATTAGCCAATTCTCTATCCATGCTAATATATTATCCACAACACAATGAACTCTTATCTTGTGTAGTAACCTTTTATATGGCACCTTATCGAATGCCTTTTGGAAATCCAAACACACTAGAATCACAGATTTGTTACAGCATAGAAGGAAGCCTTTTGGCCCATCGTGTCTGTGTTGGCTCGCCGAAGGAGCAATTCACCTGGTGTCACTCCCCTATCCTCTCGCTGTAGCCCTGAATGTTCTTCCTTTTCAGATAATTATCCAATTCCCTCTTGACTGCCTTGATTGAACCTGCCTCCACCACACTCTCAGGCACTGCATTCCACATCCTAACCACTCGCCACTGGTTCCCTTTTATCCATCCTGCTTGTTACATCCTCAAAGAAATCTAATAAATTAGTCAAATAGGATTTTCCTTTCATAAAACCATGTTTTCTCTGCCTGATTGCATGCTGATTTTCTAAATGTCCTGCTACTACGTCCTTAATAATGGATTCTAGCATTTTCCCAATGACAGATGTTAGGCTAACTGGCCTATAGATTCCTACCAGCACCACCCGTCCGCCCCCCCCCCCCCACCCTCCACCACCCAACTTTCTTGAATAGACGTGTTACATTTGTGGTTTTCCAATTTGCTGGGACTTTTCCAGAACCTAGGGAATTTTGGAAGATGCAACCAATGCATCCACTATCTCTGCAGCCACTTCTTTTAAGACCCTAGAATGCAAGTCATCAGGTCCAGGGGACTTGTCAGTTTTTAGTCCCATTAGTTTCCCTAGTATTTTTTTGCTAGTGATAGTGATTGTTTTAAGTTCCTCCCTCCATTTTGCTTCTTGATTTTCTGCAATTCTTGGGATGCTTTTAGGTCTTCTACTGTGAAGACATATATAAAATACTTGTTCAAAGTCTCTGCCATTTCCTTGTTTCCCATTATTAATTCCCCAGTCTCATATTCTAAGGAACCAACATTTACTTTAGCTACTCTCTTCTTTTTTATATATTTGTAGAAGCTTGTTTTTATTTCAAAAACTGTTGTAATATTTCTTGCTAGTTTACTCTAATACTCTAATTTCTCCCTTTTTTTTTAGTCATCCTCTGCTGGTTTCTACAATTTTCCCAATCTTCTGGCCTACCACTAATTTTTGCAGCATTGTACACCTTTTCTTTCAATTTGATACCATCCTTAACTTCCTCAGTTAGTCACGGATGGTGTATCCTCATAGAGCGTTTCTTTCTCAATTGAATATATCTTTGTTGAGAGTTATGAAATATCTTCTTAAATGTCTGCCACTGCTTCTCTACTGTCTTATATTTTAACTTATCTTCCCAGTCCACTTTAGCCAACTCTATTTTCATGCCCTTGTAATTGATTTTATTTAAGTTTAAGACATTAGTTTCAGACCCAAACTTTTCACTTTCAAACTGAATGTGAAATTCTACATGTTATGGTCACTCTTCCCTAGAGGATCCTTTATATGAGATCATTTATTAATCCTGTCTCATTACACATCAAATAGCCTGCTCCCGGGATGGTTCCAAAACATATTGTTCTAAAAAAACTGTCCCTAATACATTCTATGAACGCATCCTTCATGCTACCTTTGCCAATTTGATTAGTCCAATTTATATGAAGATAAAATCACCCACGATTATTGCAGTACCTTTCCTACAAGCCCACCATTATTTCTTGATTTATATTCTGTCTTACAGTGTAGCCACTGTTAGGGGGACTATAAACGACCCCCACCAGTGACTTCTTTCCTTTGCTATTTCTTACCCCCACCCAAACTGATTCCACATCTTGATCTTCTGAGCCAAAATCATTTCTCATTACTGTATTGATCTGATCCTTTATTAGCAGAGCTACCCCACCTCCTCTTCCTATCCTTCCAAAACATCAAATACCCTTGAATATTTAGTTCCCAGCCTTGGTCACCTTGCAACCACATCTATGTAATATCTATCATATCATTACCATTTATTTCTATTTGTGCTATCAATTCAACCATCTTGTTACGAATGCTGCATGCATTCAGATAAAGAGCCTTCAATTTTGTCTTTTTACCATCTTTCCCTACCTTATTTGCAGGTGCTCTTTTATGTTTGTATGCTCTGTCCCTTCCTGTCACACTCTGATTATCATTAACCGTATAGCTATCCTGCACAATTGCCTTGCCCTTCCTCGGTAACTTTCTGAATTATTCCTTACCTGAACCCTCCCCTCCTCACCCCACTATTTAGTTTAAAGCCCTCTCTACAGCCCTAGTTATATGATTCACCAGGACACTGGTCCCAGCCTGGTTCAGGTGAAGGCTGTCCCAACAGAAAAGCTTCTTCTTTCACCAGTACTGGTGTAAGTTCCCCATGAATTAAAACCCATTTCTCCCACACCAATCTTTGAGCCATGCATTCAACTCTCTAATCTTATTTACCCTATGCCAATTTGCTTGCAGGTCAGGTAGTAATCCGTAGATTATTAACTTTGTGGTTCTGCTTTTAGATTTAGCTCCTAGCTGCTCACACTCCCTTAGCAGAACCTCTTTCATAGTCCTACATATGTCGTTGGTACCCATATGGACTATGATGATTGGATCATTTCCGTCTCACTCCAAGTTTCTCTCCAGCCCCGAGGAGATGTCCCTAACCCTGACACCGGGCAGGCAACACAGCCTTTGGGACTCACACTCTTGGCTGCAGAGAACAGTATCTATCCCTCTAATTATACTGTACCCTGCTACTACTACATTCCTTTTAACTCCCCCACTTGAATGGTGCCTGCACCACAGTGCTGTGGTCAGTTTGCTCATCCCCACTGCAGTCCCTGCTCGCATCCACACAAGCTGCAAGAACTTTGAACCTGTTGGACAACTGCAAGGGCTGAGGCTCCTCCATTGCTACCTTCTGGATCCCTATACCTGCCTCACTTATAGTCACATCCTCCTGTCCCTGAGAATGGACCAAATCTGAAGTACCTAGCCTAAGGGGTGCGACTGCCTCCTGGAACAAAGTGTCCAGGTAACTTTGGCCCTCCCTGATGCATTGCAGTATCCGAATCTCAGATTCCAGCTCATCGACTCTGAGCTGAAGTTCCTTGAGCTGCAGATGTGATTGCAGTGGATCACACTGGTGTCCACCAGCTCCCACATGCTGCAGTGGCAACACATCACCTGCCCTGCCATCTCCATTGTTCTTTATTTAACTAATTAGCTTTCAAGTTTGGAAATATCACTTATAATTTGTAGTTATATTAAGTAGTATAACTAGTAAAGATGCAAAATTAATACAATACTTATATCTCCGCAGTATCAGTTTTAAACTACCGCCACAATTTAGAAAGGGAAAAATAAACCTCAAAACTCACCAAGACACTGCAGTACATGAAGGGAATGTATTTTACTGTAGTTCAGAGCAGTCCTTGAATAACAGAAATAGGACAGGATTGTTTCATAAACAGACCCATAGTGCACCTCCAGCAAGATTCTAATCAGGAATCACTCTTGTGTGGGTCTTACCCTGGTGACATTAATAAGATCACTTAAGTAATGACACAATAAAGATGATAACATTGTGATAATCTCAATTTATTTCATGTGAAGGGGAAAAATCTGCCCTTGAAACCATTCTTTTTCCCAAAGAATCAAACATGTAATTTTCCCTATTTTCCCTTCTTTTATTGAAGATGAAATTCCTTGTATTTTGATGAAAGTGGAGGAGGGAGATAAAGTGGAGCAGAAAGTGTATTTCTTTCCCATCCATGTTGAATCTTGTATTGTGCATTAAAATACGATCCTTCCTGGAGCTGCTTGTGGTCTCATGGTGCAGGCAGATCTGACAGAGTCTCAACATACAACAGAAAACAGTTGTGACACAAGTGGTTTTAGATTTCTGCTGTTCACAATATACACATTGCACAACAAAAGCCAACCAACTTGCTGAAATATTGTATGTTTCAATTTGTAGTTTGTCTGAATATAAAGGATTTTCTTTGAACTAAAAGGGAAGAGATTATCAATGGACACTTGAGATGATGCAAATTTCCTTTGTCTGTAACATATTGTACTTGTAGATCAGTTAATAATCTTTTCAGACAAGCCATCCTGCAGTAACTAGGCAACAGACAGAACACTTCAGCCAGACATGGTACAGCTGAGGCTGATGCTAAGTTTTCCAACATGTCAACAAATCCTTCATCTAGGTCAGTGAATTCAGAGTAATGAAGTAATTGCCCATCTCATTGCCCATCAGAGTTAAAAGATGGGATTGAAGAAATGAAAATAAAATCCTTTCTCTTCTTCCTAGCAATATAAGGAAGTTTATGCCATGGTCTGTTTTACGGTGTCTAATATTCCATATGAAAACATGAGTTCTCAATTAAAAGGTGTGTTACGTGCTGCGGAGATTCCTTTTTGCTCTTATTCTTATTAAAAAGATTCTTGACTGTGTATTGTTAAGGAATTGTTCTATTTCAGGAATGGCTTTACACCCAACATACAAGGATAAAGAAAACATGTGTCTTTCCAGTTTTCTGATCATTTCACTGTAACTGATTTATCACTTTCTTTAAGTCCATTGTAAAAAGCTACCTTAATCTTATGTCAACAGGGAAGATCAAACTGATTAACCCTTACACTTGAATATAGTCATATCATGTCTTGATCATATACATTTCCAATAGCCTGTGAATGGAAAATGTAAGGGTAACACATTCGGAGCCTGAGGGAAAGATTTAAATATGGAGATTAATCTTGAGACACAGACAAATCTTTGAACCCTAGAATTTGGTCTCTGTAAACATTCATATATAACTCAAATAAGAAGAACAAAGTGCATGTTGCATCATGTACATTGACCAGAATGAGTTTGAAAATAACTTCTCGCTACTGGAGACAAGGTGAAAATGTTACTTTAATGTGTGTATTGAATAACTAGAAACAAACACATCCCTGCTAATGGCAAACTTAGGAATCTGGTCACAGATATTAGGTCCCACTTGTCATATTGTGCACAAGTATTTCTAGAAAAAGAAACGAGAAGAAGCAGCAAATAAGTTCAGAATTTGGTAGAAATAGAATCAAAGAATTGTTACAGCACAGAAGGAGGCTATTTAAATATATTGAATACAAACACATGATTGCACAGAGGTACATGAAAAGATTTGAAGCCCTCTAGTGGCCTATCCCCTGAATTCTACTTCTGTCTTGCCAGCTCCAAAGTAAGTTATTGGATTCCTGACCTTATCCTACAATCTCTTCCATGCCATGTTTTAGGTGTAAGTCCGTTTTTAAAAAAAAATCTAAATGTTGTTATGTAAAAGGAAAATAGTTGAACTCATAAATGGTGCAGACAAACAGACTCAGCTGAGGAAATGTTGAAAATTCCAAACTGTGGAGCTCTGTTGTGCTTTGGATTATATTTCAACTACATATACCGTGAGTACACTGAGTGATTTCTAGTTGTACAAGTCACCTTCAAAGACTTTCCTGGCAATAACAGAACCACACCAATATTGAAAGCTGCAATTTTTAAAAGGTTAAACCACAAGACATGGAAGAAGGAAGAATGCCTTTCCCACAGAGAATGCCTGTGGCTTAACATTGGAAGTGGAACAGCCAGCTATTTCCAAGGTCAGTGCGATTGAGCCAGGGGTCTAGTTTAATTCTCTGAGCCAGAACTCTAGCTGAGCCAATAGAAAAGAACAAATTCCTCTGTCGAGGAGACTAACTGCAGACTGGGATTGAGACTGTATATTTGTGGACTAGATGTGACTGGTTGTGCATCTCTTTTGACCCACAGTACAGCCTTACTTCCTCCTTTAACTGTGGGTTCAGCTTAAAATTTGATCCAGGATTTTAAGTGAAAGCATCCAGATGACTCCAAGAGTTCCATTTTATAGAATTCAGATGAAATTTAAGGATGCCAAATGGTTTTCTCCTCATATTCTTTGTGCTATTCTTTATATCCATTCATATTCTATCCATTCTCCTATGATTTTGTTGCTATTTATTTTTCTTTTGTGTTTTGAGTTCTCTTTGTTCCATTTGTACATTGTCACAATTTGTTTTTGGTTCTTCAACATTTCATACTCTATCTCATTCCCCTCCCCTCCCCCCCCCCCCCCCCCCTCCCCACCCCCTGCCCTCAGCACCACCTTCTACTTGCCTATTTTTCTCAGCTACCTTTCCTAAGTTTTTCATGCATCTACTACTGGCTTCTCAGAACTCTTTGGCACTACTGATCATATGCTGGCATTTCCAGGTTTCAGAATGAATGCCCATATGAATTGAGCTAACATCCATTCCCCTCATCCCAAGGGCATTCATGTCAGGGACAGTTTTCCTCATTACCATTTATTATTGGTCAAGCAGGATCTATAGATTAATATAGATCATCAGCAACAACTGCTCACTGTGATTCATTGCCTGAGGTCCAATCACCAGACTTGGTAACTAGATTCAATATTTTCAGGACTCAAGCTTTACATTTAATTTGTTAGCCAGTCTTGTACATAATTCTACACTGGAGGACAAGATAAACTCACTTGCATCGTTCCATTAAAAAAAATTAAATTTTCCCCAGTTTTTTTTCACACTATCACACATGAAGATTTTTGTATTCCAATTTTTAAAAAGTGAAAAAAGAGAAAGAAAACAATTACTTTCAAGTAACGGGTGGCACAGTGGCGCAGTGGTTACCACCGCAGCCTCACAGATCCAGCGACCTGGGTTCAATTCTGGGTACTGCCTGTGTGGAGTTTGCAAGTTCTCCCTGTGTCTGCGTGGGTTTCCTCCGGGTGCTCCGGTTTCCTCCCACAGCCAAAAGACTTGCAGGTTGATTGGTAAATTGGCCATTATAAATTGCCCCTAGTATAGGTAGGTGGTAGGGAATATAGGGACGGATGTGGTAGGAATATGGGATTAGTGTAGGATTAGTATAAATGGGTGGTTAATGGTGGGCACAGACTCGGTGGGCCGAAGGACCTGTTTCAGTGCTGTATCTCTAAATAAAAAAATAAAATAAAATAAGATACAGAGAACCTGCCCCATCAGAGGAAAGGAACTTCTATTTGACTGCAGGGGGACAATTTTCAAGCAGTGCCCAAACAGGCACAAAGCCAGTGAAGCAGCTGTTCCACCCGTCAGTTGGTGCCGGCCTGAGGCCTGAGCCATTTGAAGCCCAGAGCCTCATTAATGTGCCACTGGAGAGCTGAAGGTGCTAAGTGTGAGCCACACTGTAGTAATAGGAGGGCAGAAAATTGGCTGGTTCCCCCACTGAGTTGGCTGTCCAGTTGGGCTTGGGTTTGAGGGGAGGGGAGATGATCAAGGGAGTGGGCGTTGGGTATTTTTTGTTGTGGGTAGTTTCGAATGGGCCTGTGGTTAATTGGAGTAAGTTGTGGCCCTGGTCCTCCTATTTTAGAAATGGATTGCCAGCAGGTGAAAGTCATCTCCCTAGGGATCACCCTTAGAGAACAGAAAGTCAGCCTGAACTCTAATTGATCTGATGAGCTTCTTCAGAACAGTTATTATATAACTGAGCAAAGAAGGTGCAGTGATTATAATTTAAAAGTCTGCACTAAGTTACACACAGCTGCATTTTTGCAAGTATGGAATGGTATATATAGTGCATGGTAGAATGTGCTACCTTTATAAAATGGTGTATTCATGAACCTACAGTGAACAACACCACAGGAGATCTGCTAATGTTGTTCACAGTAGGTATGTATGTGATATTATGTTCCTCTTCCCCTATATGCAATATCTATTTATAAAACTTATCATAATTGTATTGTCATGCTAGGCCCCCACCTGTCAAGAATGAAGCACATTTATTTTGTCATGAACATTGATTTTAAACGTTACTGGAGTGAAGAAAGGACTCGTTAAACAGATGGCTGCAAAAGACATTTGCATATTAACAGACAGTGATTGGAAGGACAAAGGACCATTCCCTGATGCATTCAACCCACAATGGACCTTGATCACCAGGTATTGTGTTTAAGAGGAGCATTCCAGAGACTGCTAAGGTGATACAATCCAAGGCGTGGTCAGACCAGTTAGTCACATGACTAACCTGCTTGGTAACCTGGGGTTTTCTGAATTGTACCAACAGTTTGAACTCAGAAAGTCTGTTTGCTCCTGGACTGAGAAGATCTCTCCTGTCTGCTCTCATCTCTTTCTCACAAGCCTCTGAATCCATTGAAGACACATGAACCCCAAGAGAGAAAAGTCTCCTACAGCGAACAAGAGCCCCAACGAAAAGCAAGATCTACCTACAATCAAGGACTCTACAGTGAGCTCGAAGACGCATAACAAAAACACTTCAGATATTGCCTCAAACTTTTCCACTTTATTTCTTCTGCTCTTTCCTGTCTATTTGCATGTGTGTATCGCATATGCATGCTAGCATGGGGCGCATTGTGTATCCATTGACGTCAACCGAATTAGAGTTTAAGTTTAATAAATTTCAACTTTTCTTCTTTAAATCTAAGAAAGGCTGTCTGTGCTGGTTTCTTTGCCTTACAATTGGAAAGCGGTGAACAAGGATTCACCAAGGGGGAGCTAAAAACACAATGTGTTTAAAATTAAACCCTGTTATGGTAAAACCAGGTGAAGGCTGAGAGGGACCCCTAGGCACCTTTCTCACCTGGTTGTAACACACCCACACTTGCTGCTGCATCACTCGCAGCAGAATCAATAAAATTTGTGCACATCAAAACTCAGCTATCTGTCATTGCAGAAAAGTTGTCAAATCAGGCAGACTCAGTAATAGCATAAATTCTGTCCACGTAGTACGCGCTTCTCATTACAAGTAGCCCTAGGCTTTAAATGAGGAGTACCTTTTAAACTTCATGTTGGTTTTACATGTCCTTTATCTTTTATCATATCGCAGACTGTTCTCCTCTGACATATGTGGTATGGGGTAGTCGAATGCTGTTTTCATTTGTATGAGCCTCTCTCTGCTTCAGCTGGCAAAAGGTTGAATTCACCAAAGTTCCTGAACAGATGCAAGTGAATGCTTGGGAGAAAAAAAATGCTGAACTGCATTGCAGCTGTCTTGAAGTTGCCAGTTGTGGTTGGAGGTAAAATAATAGATTATACAGTGGCATGGTTTATGTACCATGATCAATGGGGCAGAGAGCTCCTCTCTCTCTCTCTCTCTGTTCTTTGTAATGATCCTATAAGAAATGACATCCCTGATCACTTTTAGCACAGAACCACAGTAGAAAACTATCTACAGGTCGGAAATCATTGGCAATCTCACCCAATGTGGCTGTGGAAACATTTGCAGAAAAATTTTACTTAGTCTCCTTAGCTAAATTTAAGTTAGAAAACCTTAATTCCAAAGTAATTATCAACTTCTAAGTATTTTCTAATATTGTAACATGATTTTAACTTACTGAATTGGATTCAATGTATGACAGTTTGAAGTTAAAAATAAATCCTTAACTTAAAAATGTAATATTCAGATGATATTATCCTGAAAAAATCTGACTTTTGTTGAATTAAGTCTTTCATTCATTTTAATGTTTCATTCTTTTTTGGTTTTATTGATCAACTTTTTAAAAAAATCTGGCCTTATCTTGGTTTTTGGGTCTGAACATCAAACGCTTCCCCTTCACCACCCCAAACATCCAATTCACTGTCTCCAGCCAGCTCAAGCACTTGTAAATTAGAACAGATTGAGTTAGCTGGCATATACAGCTGGATACAAAATGAATATCCTAAATTGAAATAGCTAGTCATTTAGTTTTTGTGAAACTTTACAGGGCCGATTTTAACTTTGCCTGCCAGGTGTCAGCTATAATGGAACTTACCCACACTTATCCCACTGATTTCCTGTGGGTTTCAATCTTAAACTGCTCTTCTGGGCAGGCAAGAGGTACACCTGCCAGAAGACAGCAGATTCCTTCTTTAAATATGCAGATTGGATTTTGATGGCGTCACGGAGGATTGACTGCTGTTTTAACTGGAGGGCTGTGTAGGGAGGCTCTGCCCACACGACTCCCACTCTGAAGGAAAATCGAACCATACAGATTTTTGACATTTTGATAATAGATTACTACATACTGCCACCTACAGAATAAAATGTGCTATGTCTACCAGTTAGGTGACTTTAGTCAATTTTATTTCAAACATATACTATTTATTCTGAAAAGTTATTTTGAAAACCTAACTTTTAGCACCTTGGAAGCCAATACAAATAATTTTTAATGTCTTTTATCCTTTTTTCACATCTACCCCATTCTTCACCCGAGAAGCTGTGATGGCAATTTATTCCCAGGCATCTCATTCCAGCAGAGGTTTACTTAAGCACACAGAAGTAATTTGTTCAGCTATTTTCCTCACCACTGTAAGAGGAAGGATCACGTCTTCTTTGGGCTAATTCTGGTCGGAGATCAGAAGAACTCCACATAATAGGCTTGTCAGCAAAGTTGAAGCTCATGGAATAAAAGAGATAGTGGCAGCATGGATACGAAGTTAGCTGAGTGACGGGAAACAAAGATTAGTGGTGAACAGTTACTTTTTGAACTGGAGGAAGGTATACAGTATGGTTCCCCAGGGGTTGGTACTAAGACCACTGCTTTTCTTGATCTATATTAATGACTTAGACTTGGGTGTACAGGACAAAATTTCAAAATTTCTAGATGACACAAATCTTGGAAGTATGGTTAACTATGAGGAGTATAGTGATAGACTTCAAGAGGACATAGACATGCTGGTGGAATGGGCAGACACAAGACAGATGCAATTTAATGCTAAGAAGTGTGAAGTGATAGATTTTGCTAGGAAGAATGAGGAGAGGCAATGTAAACTAAAGGGTACAATTCTGAAGGGGGTGCAGGAACAAGTATATGTGCACAAATCATTGAAGGTGGCAGGGTAGGTTGAGAAAATGATTGAAAAGGCATACTGTATTCTGAGCTTTATAAATCGAGGCATAGAGTACAAAAGCAAGGAAATTGTGATGAATCTTTATAAAACATTGGTTTGGCCTCAACTGGAGCATTATGTTCAATTCTGAGCACTGCACTTTAGGAAGGATGTGAAGGCATTAGAGAAGATGCAGAAAAGATTTACGAGAATGGTTCCAGGGATGAGGGACCTCAGTTACATGGATAGATTGGAGAAGCTGCGGTTGTTCTCCTTAGAGAAAGTTAAGAGGAGAGTTGATAGAGGTGTCCAAAATCGTGATGGGTCTGGACAGAGTTGATAGAGAGAAACTGTTCCCACTGGCAGAAAGGTTGAGAACCAGAGGAGATAGATTCAAAGTGATTAGCAAACAAACCAAAGGTGACATGAGGAAAAACTTTTTTTCTGCACTGAATGGTTAGGATCTGGAATGCACTGCCCGACAGTATGGTGGAGGCAGATTTAATCATGGCTTTCAAAAGGGAATTGGATAATTATCTGACCAGAAAAGATTTGCAGGGTTATGGGGAAAAGGCAGGGGAGTGGGACTAGCTGGGTTGCTCTCACAGACAGCGGGCATGGACATGATGGGTCAAATGGCCTCCTTTATTGTTGTAATCATTCTATGATTCTACAATTCTAAGTGTGTGCTGGCCTCTGCTCACTGCTTCTCTGATGACAAGGCAGAGTTCAGGAGCTATGCAGTTTGAGCAGAATGTATTGTTTGATCTTTTTCTTGAAACATTTTAAGGTTTCTTATTGCACCTCCCTCCCAGCCCCCATACCAGTAAACTTCCACACACTTACCACAAAACAAAATCTATGAAGAGCTAAGTGACTTTCAATGAAGCAGAACATGATTTTCCAACACATACAGGAATAGAACTAAATATTTATTTATTTTAAGTTTGTCACAAAAGCTCATACCTTTACAACATAATTTTTCAATCAGTGCCAATAAATATAGAAACCATCTATTAACATAATCCATTCTTGCTCGTAAACTTTGATTTGATTTGCCACTGACAATAGGACTTTTTTGTAAATGAACAAATAAGTGAGATAGAAAGATAGTTTAATGTCTTGGGTAATGCTAACGTCCCAATGAAGGGTCTCAATTCAAGTAATAATAACATGAACGACTTGCATTTCTATAGCGTCTTTAACATAGTAAAATGTCCCAAGGTGCTTCGCAGGAGCAACTATCAAGTGAAATTTAGCACTGAGCCACTTAAAGACATATTAGGACAGGTGACAAAAAGTTCAATCAAAGAGGTAGGTTTTAAGGAGTAAGGAGAAAAGATAGGAAGAAGAGGCGGAGAGGTTTAGTAAGGGAATTTCAGAGCTTAGGGCCTTGACAGCTAAAGACGCAGCTACCAATAGTGCAGAGATTACATCGGGGATGCTCAGGAGCCCAGAATTGGAGGAGCACAGAGATTTTGGAGGGTTGTAAGGTTGCAGGAGGTTACAGAAATAGAGAAGGATAAGGTCATGGAGGGATTTGAAAATGAGAGATGAGAATTTTAAAATCTAGGCAATTTCAGACCAGGAGCCAATGTAAGATTATGAGCACAGAGGTGATGAGTGAACAGAAATTGCTGTGAGGTAGGATATGGGCAGCATAGGTCTGAGCGATGTTATGGTGGTGAGACTTAGTAATGGAGAGGTCATCTCTGAGTCAAATAGGACACCAAGTTTGAGGACCCCCTGGTTCAGCCTCAGACAGTGGCAAGGGAGAGGAATGAAGTCCGTGGCTAGGGAATGGAGTTTGTGACTGTGACATATGACAATGACTTTGGTCTTCCCAATATTTAATTGGAGGAAATTTCTACTCATCCAATACTGGATATCTGACAAATAGCATGAGAAATCAGTGACAGTGGAGGAGTTCAGAGAGGTGGTGGTGAGTTAGAGTTGGGTGTTGTCAGAATAGACATGGAACCTGACATGGTGTTTTTAGATGATGTCGCCGAGGAACAGCATGTAGATGAGAAATAAAAGACAGCCAAGGATAGATCTTTGGGGAATTCCAGAGGTCACGATGCCACATAAGCAAGAGAAGCTATTGAAACATAGAAACATAGAAAATAGGAGCAGGAGTAGGCCATTCGACCCTTCGGGCCTGCTCCGCCATTCATTATGATCATGGCTGATCATCCAACTCAGTAACCTGTTCCCGCTTTCTCCCCATATCCTTTGATCCCTTTCGCCCCAAGAGCTATGTCTAACTCCTTCTTGAAAACATACAATGTTTTGGCCTCAACTGCTTTCTGTGGTAGCGAATTCCACAGGCTCACCACTCTCTGGGTGAAGTAATTTCTCCTCATCTCAGTCCTGAAAGGTTTACCCCATATCCTTAGACTATGACCCCTGGTTCTGGACTCCCCCACCATTGGGAACATCTTTCCTGCATCTACCCTGTCAAGTCCTGTTAGGATTTTATAGGTTTCTATGAGATCCCCCCTCACTTTTCTGAACTCCAACGAATATAATCCTAACCGACTCAATCTCTCCTCATACGTCAGTCCCGCCATCCCAGGAATCAGTCTGGTAAACCTTCGCTACACCTTCCTCAGATAAGGATTTTCCCAGCCCCATGGAAGCGGCTTTGGAGGCAGGGAAATTCGGAAAGAAATGCATTTGACTAGTTCCTTGATGTGCCCCGCCTCTGAGCACTTTTCCCGGAGGCAGGCTCCCATCAGCAACCCCTACCCACCCAGCAGCAGCAGTGGATAGCTAATTAAGGTAGTTAAAAGTTCAATTATCCCCTATTTTGGCATATCAATGATGTTTTGCGAATGTTGCAAGGGCCCCCCTTGTGTCTGCAGCTCATCTCCTCATAGAAGGCAAGAGTGGTGTGGGAGGCCGGAGTGATGTGACATATGCTGAGGATACTTTAGAGAAGCCAAGTTGTTCTTTGAATCACATCTGCTGGGAAATGCTTTCATTTGGATGCGTTTCCCTCGCAGACAGATCAACCGGCTTGTGTTGGGCATCAGGTTGTGGTTGTCGGTTCCAGCATTGGTATCATCTCTACATTTCGTGCTGCCCTCTCCTTCTCTGTATATCTGAGCAGCACACACCATTCTCAGCGGGGCTGCCGTTCCCTTCAATTGTTCTGATTGGCCCTCTGGCTTCCGGGGCACACCTGCTGCCCCTAATTGGACGGCGAACGCAGGGGCGACCTGTTAATTGCCCGTCTCCTGTAAGATTGTGCCAGAGGACACACTGCTAGCATGAGTGGGGTCGGGACTTGGAAATAGCCCTGATGCATGGAAATCTTTAAGGTGGAGAAAATTCCAGCCCTCGTGTTTATTCAATGTTAGCCATAGTATGATCAGTATACATTCTCCTCAATCATTTTATGGCTATTCCTAATCCCTAACAAATCCATTTTAAAATACCCAAGAAATAGTCTCCACTGTCCATTATGTTAACACCTTCAGCCAAAATTGAGTTGAATTAGGAACTGGGAGACCTGGAAGTGCATTGTCTAGAATTAAAATCAGTCACAGGGCAAGTAAAGAGGTTTTTTTTAATAGACCAGTGGAATGTCAGAGCTATTCAAATTTCTGCTGAATCTTAATTTAGCTTATCATATTCACTACTGCACTGTCTATTGCTATTCCCTCAATTGAGTTAATCACTCAATGACCATTACTAAATAGTTTTGACCAGTAATTCAGTGTTTAAGGTAAAGGTGTGAATGGTGACAATAGGTTATGATGTCAGTGGATGGAACCTTATGATTTCACAAGAGAAGACTGGTTACTCTGCAACAAAGGGCTCACCTCTTGGCCCCTCAAAGCCTTTTCACCATTTACATGGCTTAAGTCAGAAATGCAATGGTATACTCATCACTCGTCTGGATGGTGAAGCTGCAACAACAGTCAAGAAACTCAACACTATCCAGGACAGAGCAATTAACTTGATTGGCACCCCTACCACTCGATAGCCACCCTTCCATCAACGACTATGGCTGCAGTATGTACCACCTACAGAATGCACTGCAGCAACTCACCAAGGCTACTTCAACTTTGATCTCATCCACCAAGAAGGACAAGAGAAGCACTGTTGAGGGAACAGCATCACCCCCAAATTCCCCTCCAGGTAACACATCATCCTGACTTGGCCATTTATCACATTCCTTCCCTGTTGTTGGGTCAATATCCTGGATTTCCCTACCTAACATCATCAAAGGTAATGCAGTCATTCAAGGAGAAAATCCACTGCCACTGTATCAGGACAACGTGGGATGGGCAACAAATGTGGCCTTGCCAACATTGCCCATATTCCGAGAACAAAAAAACTTTGTCCAGTCTGTCCCTACCCAACAGTTTACAATGCAGCACTGAGCAACAAAATGATACTGGAGAAATGCCAGTACCTCAGATGCTATATCTTCCTTCTATTATATCTGGATTAAGAGACAATTCATTGATTGGTACTTTTCCTTTAAACTTACTTTAACCATTTTATCAAATATCCTCAAATCAGACAGCTCCAAATTTATGAAGCTGTGGATAGAATGTAATTTATTTTATTTTAACAAATCTTTTGCTAGAAATTCTACCCCACACCTGGGCTGTTGGGAGGGAAAGGGAAGGGAGAGGTGAGTTATGGGAGAGGTGGGGAGCAGAGAGGGCTTCAAAAGTCAGGTGGTGATTTTGAGGAAGGAAGAGTAGATTGGCCGGTAGGTCACCTGAGCTTCCTGTACATATCGCTGAGCTAGCAGATCAAAAGTTAGAATACAAAACACTCAAGTCATCAAGAATCAGCAATTTAAAATTCTGGCTCACTTGTTTTCCACGAATTCAGGAACCAACAGATCTGATATTTAGTAAGGGTTTTTAGGTCATGTCAAGTTAACAAGATTATTCAAACACTTGAATAAATTGGGTCATACCATGGGTAAAAGTTGGAAATCATTCCATAGTCTACATAGATAACCCAGATAGGGTAAAGGTCATGATGTTGCTCTTGCATGGTTCAGTGTTACATCAGCAAGATAATTCACCTGCTACATAACAGACTGCAGAAAGAACTTTGTCACAGCACACAAAGGGCGTCAGGTAATTGTGCACCACATGTGGGCCGGGATTTTGTGTGGACCCCTGAGGCGGGGGTACAGGGAGTATCGTGTTGGGTGGCAGGGGGGGGGGGGGTGGCGGTGGGGGTGCAGAGGGTATGTCGCCTCCCCGTTGCCAAGTCATCTTCCTGGAGGCAGGATAGGCCGAAAACTGCCTTCCCACCCAGAGGCCAATTGAGGCTCTTACGTGGCCTGTTAATGGACAATTAAGGGCCTCTTCCCGTCGCCACTGGGATTTTACCAGTGGCAGGGGGTGCTTCTGCTGTGTGGGGAGGATGTCTTGTACATGAGGCACACTCCCTGCTGGCTTGGGGGAAGTTCCTCCTTCGTGGGCAATTTGTGGCCCACTGAGGACCCCCACCAGGAACCAGTTTACCTCTCCAGGAACCCCCTCATCCTCGACTGCCTGACCATCCCCCGCCCCCCTATTATGTCTCCTAGTTGTTTTCTAGTTCCCATTTGTTGGAAATAATCACACTATAGACTTGGAAAGGATGGAGTCTTTCTTGAAACCATTGAGTTTCTATGCTTGAGGCTGGTTTTCTGTTACACATCACGTGACACCACCGATCCAGTCAGTGAATTCCAGACACCCTAGGTGATAAAGTTTTTCCTCATGTCCCCTCTGATCCTTCTATCAATCACCTTACATCTATGCCCCCGGTAACTGACCTCGCCGCTAGGGGAAACAGGTCCTTTCTGTCTGCTCTACCTAGGCTCCTCATAATTTTGTACACCTCAGTTAAGTCACTCCCAGTCTCCTCTGTTCTAAGGAAAACAACCCTAGCCTATTTAATCTTTCCTTTTGGCTGCAACTTTCAAGCCCTGGCAACATTCTTGTAAATCTCCACTGTACTCTCTCCAGAGCAATTATGTCCTTCCTGTAATGTGGTGACCAGAACAAAGAACAAAGAACAGTACAGCACAGGAACAGGCCATTCGGCCCTCCAAGCCTGTGCCAATCTTGATGCCTGTCTAAACTAAAACCTTCTGCACTTCCGGGGACCATATCCCTCTATTCCCATCCTATTCATGTATTTGTCAAGATGCCTCTTAAACGTCTCTATGGTACCTGCTTCCACCACCTCCCCCGGCAGCAAGTTCCAGGCACTCACCACCCTCTGTGTAAAGAACTTGCCTCGCACATCCCCTCTAAACTTTGCTCCTCTCACCTTAAACCTATGTCCCCTAATAACTGACTCTTCCACCCTGGGAAAAAGCTTCTGACTATCCACTCTGTCCATGCCACTCATAACTTTGTAAACCTCTATCATGTCGCCCCTCCACCTCCGTCGTTCCAGTGAAAACAATCCGAGTTTATTCAACCTCTCCTCATAGCTAATGCCCTCCAGACTAGGCAACATCCTGGTAAACCTCCTCTGTACCCTCTCCAAAGCCTCCACGTCCTTCTGGTAGTGTGTCGACCAGAATTGCACGCAATATTCTAAGTGTGGCCTAATAAAAGTTCTATACAGCTGCAGCATGACTTGCCAATTTTTATACTCTATGCCCCGACCGATGAAGGCAAGCATGCCGTATGCCTTCTTGACTACCTTATCCACCTGCGTTGCCACTTTCAGTGACCTGTGGACCTGTACGCCCAGATCTCTCTGCCTGTCAATACTCCTAAGGGTTCTGCCATTTACTGTATACTTCCCACCTGTATTAGATCTTCCAAAATGCATTACCTCACATTTGTCCAGATTAAACTCCATCTGCCATTTCTCCGCCCAAGTCTCCAACCGATCTATATCCTGCTGTATCCTCTGACAATCCTCATCACTATCCGCAACTCCACCAACCTTTGTGTCGTCCGCAAACTTACTAATCAGACCAGCTACATTTTCCTCCAAATCATTTATATATACTACAAACAGCAAAGGTCCAGCACTGATCCCTGTGGAACACCACTAGTTACAGCCCTCCATTCAGAAAAGCACCCTTCCACTGCTACCCTCTGTCTTCTGTGACCGACCCAGTTCTGTATCCATCTTGCCAGCTCATCTCTGATCCCATGTGACTTCACCTTTTGTACCAGTCTGCCATGAGGGACCTTGTCAAAGGCTTTACTGAAGTCCATATAGACAACATCCACTGCCCTTCCTTCATCAATCATCTTCGTCACTTCCTCAAAAAACTCAATCAAATTAGTAAGACACGACCTCCCCTTCACAAAACCATGCTGCCTCTCGCTAATAAGTCCATTTGTTTCCAAATGGGAGTAAATCCTGTCCCGAAGAATCCTCTCGAATAATTTCCCTGCCACTGATGTAAGGCTCACCGGCCTATAATTTCCTGGATTATCCTTGCTACCTTTCTTAAACAAAGGAACAACATTGGTTATTCTCCAGTTCTCTGGGACCTCACCTGTCGCCAGTAAGGATACAAAGATTTCTGTCAAGACCCCAGCAATTTCTTCCCTTGCCTCCCTCATTATTCTGGGGTAGACCCCATCAGGCCCTGGGGACTTATCTACCTTAATGCTTTGCAAGACACCCAACACCTCCTCCTTTTTGATAGCGACATGACCCAGACTATCTACACTCCCTTCCCTAGATTCATCATCCACCAAGTCCTTCTCTTTGGTGAATACTGATGCAAAGTACTCATTTAGCACCTTGCCCATTTCCTCTGGCTCCACACATAGTTTCCCTCCTCTGTCCTTGAGTGGGCCAACCCTTTCCCTGGTTACCCTCTTGCTCTTTATATACGTATAAAAAGACGGGATTCTCCTTAATCCTGTTTGCCAATTACTTTTCATGACGCCTTTTAGCCCTCCTGACTCCTTGCTTAAGTTCCTTCCTACTGTCTTTATATTCCTCAAGGGCTTTGTCTATTCCCAGCCTTCCAGCCCTTACGAATGCTTCCTTTTTCTTTTTGACGAGGCTCACAATATCCCTCGTTTTCCAAGGTTCCTGAAACTTGCCAAACTTATCCTTCTTCCTCACAGGAATATGCCGGACCTGGATGCTAATCAACTGACGTTTGAAAGACTCCCACATGTCAGATGTTCATTTACCCTCAAACAGCCGCCCCCAATCTAAATTCTTCAGTTCCTGCCTTCTTCTTCTTTCTTTTGGGCCTCCTTATCTCGAGAGACAATGGATACGCGCCTGGAGGTGGTCAGTGGTTTGTGAAGCAGCGCCTGGAGTGGCTATAAAGGCCAATTCTGGAGTGACAGGCTCTTCCACAGGTGCTGCAGAGAAATTTGTTTGTTGGGGCTGTTGCACAGTTGGCTCTCCCCTTGCGCCTCTGTCTTTTTTCCTGCCAACTACTAAGTCTCTTCGACTCGCCACAATTTAGCCCTGTCTTTATGGCTGCCCGCCAGCTCTGGCGAATGCTGGCAACTGACTCCCACGACTTGTGATCAATGTCACACGATTTCATGTCGCGTTTGCAGACGTCTTTATAACGGAGACATGGACGGCCGGTGGGTCTGATACCAGTGGCGAGCTCGCTGTACAATGTGTCTTTGGGGATCCTGCCATCTTCCATGCGGCTCACATGGCCAAGCCATCTCAAGCGCCGCTGTCTCAGTAGTGTGTATAAGCTGGGGGTGTTGGCCGCTTCAAGGACTTCTGTGTTGGAGATATAGTCCTGCCACCTGATGCCAAGTATTCTCCGAAGGCAGCGAAGATGGAATGAATTGAGACGTCGCTCTTGGCTGGCATACGTTGTCCAGGCCTCGCTGCCGTAGAGCAAGGTACTGAGGACACAGGCCTGATACACTCGGACTTTTGTGTTCCGTGTCAGTGCGCCATTTTCCCACACTCTCTTGGCCAGTCTGGACATAGCAGTGGAAGCCTTACCCATGCGCTTGTTGATTTCTGCATCTAGAGACAGGTTACTGGTGATAGTTGAGCCTAGGTAGGTGAACTCTTGAACCACTTCCAGAGCGTGGTCGCCAATATTGATGGATGGAGCATTTCTGATGTCCTGCCCCATGATGTTCGTTTTCTTGAGGCTGATGGTTAGGCCAAATTCATTGCAGGCAGACGCAAACCTGTCGATGAGACTCTGCAGGCACTCTTCAGTGTGAGATGTTAAAGCAGCATCGTCAGCAAAGAGGAGTTCTCTGATGAGGACTTTCCGTACTTTGGACTTCGCTCTTAGACGGGCAAGGTTGAACAACCTGCCCCCTGATCTTGTGTGGAGGAAAATTCCTTCTTCAGAGGATTTCAATCCCCCTAGTTACTTCCTCAAAAAATTCAATTAAACTGGTAAGTCACGATCTTCCCTTAACAACATGCTGACTATCCCTGATTAATCCGTGCCTTTCTAAGTGGCAGTTTATCCTGTCCCTCAGAATTGATTCTAATAATTTACCCACCACAGAGGTCAGACTGACTGGCCTATAATTATTTGACCTACCCCTTGCACCCTTTTTAAACAATGGTACAACATTCGCAGACATCCAATCCTCTGGTACCTTGTCTGTATCTAGTGATGATTTGAACATGATCCTCAGATGATCCATTATTTCCTCCCTGGCTTCCTTTAATAGCCTGGGATACAATCCATCTGGCCCTGGGGTATTTATCCACTTTCAAGGATGTCAGACCCTCTAGTACTTCCTCTTTTACTACAATGTCTGCATCATCCCTCCCCTTTGTGAAGACAGAGACAAAGTACTCATTAAGAACCCTGCCCACATCTTCTGCATCCACACATAAGTCCCTTTGTACATCTCTGATCGGCCTTACCCTTTCCTTAGTTATCCTCTTGCTCTTAATGTACTGGGTTTTCCTTGATGTTACCTGCCAATATATTTTCATATCCTCTCTTTGCTTTTCTAATTTCATTTTTTACTTCACCCCTGTACTTTTAGGCTTTCTAAAGTATTAAGTTTTTTTGTGACTGTCATATGCTCTTTTTTCTGCTTTATCTTATCTGTATGCTTCTAGATAACCAGGGGCCTCTAGATTTGGCCGTACCACCCTTTTTCTTTGTGGGGACATGCCTACACTGTGCCCATAGAATCTCGCTTTTGAATGCCTCCCACTAGTTTGCCACTGATTTTCCTTCAAGTAAGTGTATCCAGTCCATTTTCGCCAGATCACCTCTCAGCTTCGTAAAAATTGCCTTCCCACAATTTAGAACTTTTACTCCTGTTCTGTCTTTGTCCTTTTCCATAATAATGCTATATCTAACTGTATCATGGTCACTATCTCCAAAATGGTCACCCACTGCTACTTCATCCATTGTCCAGCTTCATTTCCTAAATCTAGAATTGCATCCCCTCTCGTTGGGCTTGTTATGTACTGGCTAAAAAAGTTCTCTTGAATGCAGTTCAAAAATTTTGTGCCTGCTGTGCCCTTCAGACTGTTTGTATCCCAGTTGAAATTAGTGTAGTTGACATTGCCAACTATTATTCCCCCATAGTTTTTGCACTTAGAAATTTGGGGGTCTATAGTAACAATCCTAGTAGTGTGGCCCCTTTTTTATTTCTGAGCTCAACCCATATGGCCTGATTTGATGATTCATTTAGCATATCATCCCTCCTCACATCTGTAATTGATTCTTTAACCAATAATGCTACACCCCCACCTTTTTGATCCCCCTCTCTATCCTGCCTGAAAACTTTATATCCAGGGACGTTGAGCTAACATTTTTGCCCCTCTTTAAGCCAAGTTTCCATTATAGCAATAATATCATGCTGCCATGTGTCTGTCTGTGCCCTCAGCTCATTGGCTTTATTTGCTATACTCCTTGCATTTAAATAAATACCTTTTAATGCTGTCAAATTCCTGTGCTGCACACCTTTTAACCTTTGCTTCCTCTGTCTTTCAGAGTCACTTGCTAATTTTCTGCCTCCCATTCCCTGCTCTGAATTTGTCCTATCTGAAACGGCCCTCAGGTTCCCATCCCCCTGCCAATTGAGTTAAACCATCCCCAACAGCACGAGCAAACCTTCCTGCAAGGATATTCGTCCCAGTCCTGTTCAGGTGTACAGGTCCCACCTTGCTCAGAACCGGTCTCAATGCCCAAGAAATCTGAAGCACTCCATCCTACACCATCTCTACAGCCATGCATTCATCTGGTGTATTCTCCTATTTCTACACACACTAGCATGTGGCCTTGGGAGTAATCCAGAGATTGCTACCTTTGAGGTCCTGCTTGCTAATCTCATTCCTAACTCCCTAAACTCAGCCTGCAGGACCTCATCCCTTTTTCTTCCTATATCGTTGATACCAATGTGGCCTCTGGTTGTGCACCCTTGCCCTCCAGATTGCTCTGTAGCTGCTCAGTGGTATCCATGACCCTTGCACCAGGGAGGCAATATACCATCCTGGAATCACGTCTGTCACCACAGAAACACCTGTCTGTTCCCCTAATTACAGAATCCCCTACCACCTATTGCTCTCCTGTCTTTTCTCCTCCCTCCCTGCACAGCTGAGCCATCCATGGTGCTCTGGTCATGACTCTCGCTGCACTCTCCAGAGGAACCCTCTCTCCCACCAGTACTCAGAACTGAATACTGGTTAGAAAGTGGGATGCCTTCTAGGGACTCCTGCACTACCTGTCTTGTCCTTTTTGTCTGTCTTGCAGCCACCCAGTCCCTCTCTGCCTGTGCTCTGTTAAGCTGTGGGGTGACCACTTCCTGAAACGTGCTATCCACATATCTCTCATCCTTGCGAATGCACCTCAATAACACCAGCTGCTCCTCGAGTTCCAAGATTCGACGCTCGTGTTTTGGCATTTGGTGGCACTTTCTGTACACGTAGTTGTCTAGGACATGGGTAGGGTCCTGGAGTCCCCACGTGACACAGGATGTACATTCGACAGGTGTGAGCAGCTCTGCCATGCCTCGAATTATTTATTTACTGCACTAAAATTGGAAGTTAAATAAACACAATAAAATGGCTAGAAATTGAACGAACAAACGAGTAACCACCGACCGACTACTGGCATTTTAGCTTCTCCTTAGCAGACAGGTTTAAATGTTAGAGAGAAATAAAATCAGCAGATAAAAAAGTAAGAAAGTAAGAAAATACCAACTAGATACTCACCGACTAGCTCCCTGTGCCTCGCCACTCTCTTCCCCTTCTCACAGTGTTTGTAGCTCCGAAGACTCATTCAGCCATTCACTACCTGCTTCCCTGTGATGTCACACTTACCAAAACTAATCTACCCTATCAATACTGAAATGTTACCAACAGTAGTAATAACCTCAGTAATAAACCTTACTGCTTTAAAATAAAACTGTTAAAGGCTGTTATGTGAGGCAAGGGAGGAGATAGCAGGGGCTCTGAGACAAATTTTCAAATCCTCTCTGGCCACAAGAGAGGTACTAGAGGACTGGAGGACAGCGAATGTGGTGCCATTATTCAAGAAGGTAGCAGGGATAAACCAGGTAATTACAGACTAGTGAGTCTAACATCAGTGGTAGGGAAAATATTGGAAAAAATTCTAAGGGACAGAATTAATCTCCACTTGGAGAGGCAGGGATTAATCAGGGTTAGTCAGCATGGCTTTGTCAGGGGGAGATTGTGTCTAACTAACTTGATTGAATTTTTCAAGGTGGTGACTAGATGTGTAGATGAGAGTAAAGCAGTTGATGTAGCCTACATGGACTTCAGTAAGGCTTTTGATAAGGTACCGCATGGGAGATTGGTTAAGAAGGTAAGAGCCCATGGAATTCAGGGGAATTTGGCAAAGTGGATCCAATATTGGCTGAGTGACAGGAGGCAGAGTGTGATGGTCGAGGGTTGTTTTTGCGAATGGAAGCCTGTGACCAGTGGTGTACCGCAGGCATCGTGGCTGGGACCCTTGCTGTTTGTAGTGTACATTAATGATTTAGACGTGAATATAGGAGGTATGATCAGTAAGTTCGCAGATGACACGAAAATTGGTGGTGTCGTAAATAGTGAGGAGGAAAGCCTTAGATTACAGGATGATATAGATGGGCTGGTAAGATGGATGGAGCAGTGGCAAATTGAATTTAATCCTGAGAAGTGTGAGGTGATGCATTTTTGGGAGGACTAACAAGGCAAGGGAATATACAATGGATGGTAGGACCCTAGGAAGTACAGAGGGTCAGAGGGACCTTGGTGTGCTTGTCTATAGATCACTGAAGGCAGCAGCACAGGTAGATAAGGTGGTTCGGAAGGCATGTGGGATACTTGCCTTTATCAGCCGAGGCATAGGATATAAGAGCAGGGAGGTTATGATGGATCTTTTTAAAATGCTAGTTAGCCCACAGCTGGAGTACTGTGTACAGTTCTGGGCACCGCACTATAGGAAGGATGTGATTGCACTGGCGAGGGTGCAGAGGAGATTCACCAGGATGTTGCCTGGGTTGGAGCATTTCAGCTATGAAGAGAAACTGAAAAGGCGAGGGTTGTTTTCCTTAGAACAGAGAAAGCTGAGGGGAGACATGATTGAGGTATACAAAATTATGAGGGGCATTGATAGGTTAGATAGGAAGAAAATTTTTCCCTTAGCGGAGGTGTCAATAACCAAGGGGCACAGATTTAAGGTAAGGGACAGGAGGTTTAGAGGGGATTTGAGGAAAAGAATTTTCATCCAGAGAGTGGTTGGAATCTGGAACACACTGCCTGAAGAGGTGGTTGAGGCAGGAACCCTCACAACATTTAAGAAGTATTTAGATGAGCACTTGAAACGCCATAGCATACAAGGCTTTGGGCCAAGTGCTGGAAAATGGGATTAGAATAGTTAGGTGCTTGATGGCTGGCATGGACACAATGGACCGAAGGGCCTGTTTCTGTGCTGTATAACTCTGTGACTCGATGACTAAAACAGAACAGTAGACTGACCAGCTTTTCCCTTCTGCTTGTGTGCCTTAATTAATTATAAGGTAGTTCATAAATTTTAATTTTAAGTTCTTTTTCTAATTTGTAGCTATTTATACACGGACCCTAACAGTAGTGTACTAACCTAACTATTTACAGATACTCCCTAACAGCAGTTACTCACCAACAAATCACCTTACAGCTTTCCTGTGATGTCAGTGTTTGAATTTTTTTTCAAACTCGGCCAGCATATGCCGATTCCTGAAGAGCTGCTTCTTCGCATGGTCCAGTTCTATCCTTCTCAGCTCCCGAAGGTCTCTCACCATGATAGAATTTACCCAATCTGTGACTCTGTGACTCTGGCGATCACCTTCTCTTCTTTCATTTCTTGGAGCTCTCTTTCCAGCTCTCCTTTTAGTTCCATTGGTTCTTTATTTGGACGATGAATCACTGGTTTTATTGCTGGGTCAATAGTGATGTGATACTCAAAATCTTCAAAGTCCCTAACCGTCTCATCAAAACACTCTGGGTACATTTGTACCAGATCTTCTTTGCTTCTGATCGGAGGGCACTTTTCAATGACTGTATGTCTTCAACCCTCAATGGTACCTCCTTCACCTCATGGTTTACTGAGATAATTTGCAGCTCTTCACAACTGCTCAACCTCAGGATAGCAGGACCGTCTGTTTCAATGATGTATAACATACAGTTAACATCTTTTTCTTTGTGTGTTCATCTGATTTGGGTTGTTCCTAGCTGTCAAAGCTCAGTTCCCCCGTTTACTGTTAGCATGACGTCGTTCGGTTTCAGAGCACCTTTCCTTGGGTAACCATTTTCTTCCAAATTTTCAGGAAAGATCCTCTGGTATAGTCTGAGCGGGCTCCTGTTACTCTATGCTCCAGTATCAATCTTTACCTTCAGTGAATTTATTTTCTCTGGGAATTGTTGCATCCAGACATTTCATGCAATTGTATGGTTTCTATATCAATCATGTTCTCAAACTCATCATCATCTTCCAGAGTACAGATGTTTTGGTTTCTTTCAGTACTCATTCACCCTGTTACTCTGGCTCTGGTGACTCGTCTACCACTTTCTTGCTTTGTTCTGCTCATCTTTTCCCAGTGATTGGTCTTTCCGCAAGTTGTGCAGATTGATCCCTATGCAGGACATTTCCCTCTGAATGTGAATTCATGTGGTCATCCACAGCTCCTGCACATCTTTCTCTCTGTCTGGTGTACATTCTTTCATTGTTCTTTCATTGCATCGACCCTGCTGCCTTTCTCTTGGCTTAACTGAAGGCTAGCTGTTTGGGTAGTGAGTGTCTTCATCTGTCTGCTCGTGGCTTCATGTGCTCTGGGAGTGTCTACAGCCTGTGATATTGTGAGCTTGTCCTGTCCAGTTAGAGCTTTCTGTACTTCAGGATGTGCAGATCTCCAAATGAGCTGATCTATCAGCCGTTCATCTGTGTTTTTAAATTTACATTTTCTGTCTGCATTTTTCAGTCTTGTGACAAAATTGTCAATAACTCACCTTGCTCCTGTCTGAGGCCTTGAAGTTCATATCGGTGTATCCGATGATTTGATTTTGGCTGGAGATGGGTGCTGAATCTTTCAAAATTTTGTCTGGGTTTCTGCTGTCCTCTTCACTTAGCTCCCAGCTGTTAAATAAATTTTATCCTTCATCTTCTGCCCACAGAAGGATATAGCTGACCCTCTCCTCTTTGCTAGTGCCTTTTTAGGAAGCCATTGAATGTCAATCTGCACTTTTGTTTAAACTTCTCAAATGTCTCTGTGACATCAACAGCTTCCCAATTCATAATGGGCTCTAGCTGTGCATTCATTCTGGTCTCAGCTGACATTTCGTTTTTTCGTTTTGCACGATTCACTCAATTTTTCCAATCTGATTCAGCATTAAATTCATTCAAAATATTTTGGGTTTACATACAGACACTCACTGCCACCATATTATGTCTCCAGGTTCTTTTCTGGTTCCCATGTGCTGGAAATAATCACACTTTAGACTTGGAAAGGCTGGACTCTTTCTTTTAATCATTCAGTTTCCATGCTCTGTGTTGCAGGAGTGCTTTAGGCTGGTTTCCTGTTACATGTCATGTGACTCTCTAGTGCAACTGTGAATATGGCCCCCTCAGAACACTTACGCATAACAATTAGTTCTGAGCTAATTAGTTCCGAGTAGTTTACAGATAACAATATAGAACGCAACCTTGCCAGGGCCTTCCAGACTGGCCCAGCAACACCGCCTCAGATACCTCTGGCCAGGGCTCCAGCGCTACGCCTGGGTCCGAGGCCTCTGCAGTACTAATAGTGGCCACTGCTCACAGTGGCGCTGCCGATACTGCTGAGCTGCCAACCTTCTGATTGACTCGCAGCTCTTGGAGGAGGGACCCTGTCTTTAAAGGGATGAGATTCCGGCTCGTGAAACTTTGATTGAAAAAGACCGGAGAATTGCATCTGGGGGTTGGGGGTCTCGAATAGGCTGAGGTGGGGCTCCCCCCACCTTTTTGGGCTGGTGCCAGGAGCCCCGCCTCCAGCACAAGATCCAGCTTGTGATGTGTTTACTGCTGTCAGCTGACCAAAGGCAAAATTACCCACGTGCATTGTGCACAAGAAGGAGTGATAAAAATTATTGTCATTGTAAAGAAAGACTTGCATTTATATAGCACCTTACACAAGCTCAGGAGGTCCCATAGTGCATTACAACCAATTAAATGCTATTGAAGTGGAAAGGTCTAATGTTAATGCTATGGAGTAGCGATTTTGGACGGAATTGCTCAATGGTGAACTGCGAATTGAGGGTTGGCGGTTGAGGCGACCTGCCAGCGGCAGCCCGGAGAGCCTTGCTCAATGGCCCAAAGAGGGGGCCATGGGCAGGGAAGGCAGCCTCTCCCCCACGACCCCCAGCCCCAACAATCTCCCTCAAGGGGTTTCCCCTCTGACTCTCAGCCTCCTGAATTTTTTATTTATCTTTACTTACCTGGCCCAGCTCCCGAGGTCTCCTGCATGCTTCATATATGGAAGAGAGGGGCACCAAGTGCCAAATCTGTCATTCATGAATTGGTTAATTAGAGCCAAGAATAATTAGCTATACACTCCAACTCTGACATCCAGTATGACTTCAAGTAAGCACTGAACACCTCTTCTATCTGGTTGTTACTGCATGTGAAATAACATCATGGCATTAATCATTGCAATGCATTAGAAGCACAGTGGCTACTGAAGGAATTCCTTGAATGACAAGAATGCAGTTGGTGAATGAATTTACTCAGATCTGCTTTGTGCACAACAAGGCACTTTCCAAAAATGTTGTCTTACTCACCGTAGTCCTGGCTATTCCAGTGCCACAGAAATTATGTAGCTCCCTGACATGGCTACTGTTTCTCTCCTTTGTCTTCTATTGTATCTGTTCTACTTGCTGAATAAAATGGTATTTAATAACACTATGGGAGGACCATAGGAATATAGGACCCTGAGTCTATTCAAGGAGGCCATCCTTCCAATAGTTGGTAGAGTCCTCTGTGTCGTGCCATCAGAATTGCAGCAGGCCTGCAACCAGTCTGCATACCTGCTCCTTCCATTATGGAAGTGTGAAGGAGCAATAGGAGGTTCAGGGTCATATGTGGCATGCAAACTAGCAGAAGGGGAAAACACTGTCATAAATCACACTGACAACGTTCACAATACACAAAGACACATATTTGCTAAAATAAAAAGAGGGCTTTGTAATTGCTTATCATACTAGGCTGTGTGTGTCATTTGGAAGGATGCAGGAAGGCCAGAGTTTAAGCTGCAAAAGATACAAGGAACAGGGCAGGGAAATGAGAGAGACAGTGGTATTGTCAGAGTCATCTGAGGATGGATGGGTTTGTTATTGTGGCAATTTTGGAAATAATAAAAAGTGTTCTGTAGGAGGGTTCTTTGTTTCTTTGGGAGAATCCACAGCTGCCTCATCCACATTTCTGTTGTGCTCCTGCTGTGCAATGACTTGTCTATTTGTCTGCCCTCCTTCATAGCCATGCCTCTGTGGAGCAAAATTATATAAAGGGAAGTAAATCACAATTATTCTAAAGGACATAGGAACAAGAGTAGACCATTTAGTCCCTCAAGCCTGTTAATCACGGCTGATCTGCAACCTAACTCCATATACCCTTTACCCCATATCCCTTAATATCTTGGTTAACAAAAAACTATTAAACTCTGATTTCAAATTTACAAGGGATCTAGCATCAATTGCCATTTGCAGAAGAGAATTCCAAACTTCTACTACTCTTTAGTATAGAAGTGTTTCCTAATTTCACTCCTGAAAGACCTGGTGGTGGGTCGTACTGCAGGGCATTCTCAGCATCTAACACATTGGGCTGAATTTTCCCAACTCTTTGGAGGAAGGCTGGGAGGCAGGAGGGCTGGCAGTATGGTGGGGGAAGGCATCAGGAGCAGAGTCCACGTCTTCCCACTGCCAAGGCATATTGCCAGCAAGGGGAACCATAGCAACGCTGCCCAACAGGTGGCCAGTTGAGTCACTTAAGGGCCAAATGAAGGGCCACTTCCTGCCCCAGCGAGCATTTTGCCTGTATCAGAATAGGCTGCCACCGTGATGGGAGACCCCGAGATAAACCCTGGCATCCTCCCAGCAGGTTCTGGGGGGCCCTCCTTGATGGGCACTCCAACAGAGGGTCCCCTCAGCAACAATGGTGCCTCTGTGCCTCAGTTGCTACCACTGCAATATTCCCCCTCCTTCCCCCCTACCCAGTCACCTGTCTGGAATAAAAACAAGAAATTCTGGAAATACTCAGCAAGTCTGGCAGCATCTGTGGAGAGAAGCAGAGTTAACGTTTCCGGTCAGTGACCCTTCTCCGGAACAGAAGGATCTGGCCCTGTCTGGCCCTGGCTTCCTCAGGATTCATACCTGTCTTCAAGGGCACCTCTCCCTTGTGCTGAAGCCTCAGCAGTGGCCACCGCTAGCAGTGACGGTGCCAAGGCTGCTGTGCTGCTGGCCCTCTAATTGGGCTGGCAGCTCTCGGAGAGGCAGACTGCTATCCTCAATGGGACAGCAGCCCTGGCTGGCCACTGCCAGCAAAATATCATCCCCGCGTCCAGCCGTCCGCTGACACAGAGTCAGCTCCCACATCCGTTGCCAGCAGCGAGACCTCTTCCGGGCCAGTAAAATTCAGCTCTTTGTTAGAGCGTCCAAATGGTATGATCAATCCTTGTCACAGCCTGGGCCTCATTATACTTGTGCTGAAGCTCTTTATGCGCTTGGCACAGAGTTGTTACAAATAAGGGCTAACAAGGGAAGCCACAGTGACCTTATTCACTGATGCATTAATACCATTAAATTTTTTGTCCCTTCCTGTCACACTCTGCTTACTTTTATCAAAATGCTACACTGCTCTTTGGCCTTGACTTTCTCTTTAGATTTATAAATTTCCCCTCACCTGAACCCTCCCACCCACTTTTTATTTTAATGCTGCATCTACAGCCCGAGTTATTCAATTCACCAGGACAGTAATCCCAGCCCAGTTTAAGTGGAGTCCGTCTCAACAGAACAGCTCCCTCTTTTCCCCGTACTGGTTCCAGTGCCCAATGAATTAAACCACTGTCTCCCACACCAATCTTTCAGCCGCACATTCAATTCTCTGATCTATTTGAGCCTGTGCCAATTTGCACATGTAGTAATCCAAAGATTTTTCAGGTTCTGCTGATTAATTTATACCCTAACTCCTCAAACTGCCTCAGCAGAACCTCATTGGTTCCTACATGGACGACAACAACTGGATTCTCTGACTCCAAGAAAAACTCCAAGATCTTCTGTAGCCGCTAGGAGACTTTCTTATGCCTAGTACTGGGCAGGCAACACAACCTTCGTAATTCCTGGTCTGCAATATTTATCCCTCTGACGATACTGTGCCCGATCACTACCACAGTCCTTTTCACTCCTCCCACTTGAATGCTGTTTTGCACCATGGTGCCATCATCCACCCTGCAGACATTTCCCTCCTCCACCCTGCAGCAAGAACCTCATACCAGTTGGATAAAGGAAAAGGTTGAGGTTCGTCCAGCACAGCACCTGGACTCCACTTAACTGCCTGACTTGCAGTCACACATCCCATCCCTGACCACTAACCAGACCTGTACCACTTCCTAACCTAAGGGGTGTGACTGCCTCCCAGATCAAAGTGTCCAGGCAACTCTCCCCTTTCCTGATGCCTGTCAATGTCTACACCTCAGACTCCAGCTCAACAACTCTGAGCTGAATTCCCCATGTGCCGACACTTACTGCAGATGTGGTTGTCGAGAAATGCTTTCCACAAACTCCCACATGCTGCAGTTGTGACACATCATCTGCACTGGCATCTTTATATAAAGGTATTTTATTTATTTAATTAATTAAAGAGGTGCGGGGATTGGGGCCTGAGGGTGGTGGGCTTCAGTTAAAGTATTTAATCAATTTAGTTTATAAGTGTTAGTTTTTTTAACTAATTACTTGATCTAGTTTAGTTACAGGTAGATTAGATTAAATATTTATCTGTAACACAAGCCACGACAAGTATCGGAGGTACAAAAAACCTCCTTCTCCTTCTGTACTGAATTCCCACTCTCAAAAATTCCCAACTTATAAACTCTGTTTATGAGGTACTCTGCTCCACCCTGCAGGGAGAAGTTTTATGAACCAGGCCCAGGGGGTGGGTCAATCAGAAAGCCGAAGTACATGAATCACAAAAGGTTAGTATGCAGGTACAGCTTTTAGTGACACAATCTTGCTTCTAAATGATGATTTTTTTTTTGACTTTTAAAATAATTCCCACAAACTTCTGAGGGTTTATTTTAGGTCTTTGAAAGTTGGCTGAACAGTGCTGAGGGAATGAAAGTTTGAAAATTCTGAGAAGTGTAGTTGAGAAAAGTGGCTGTCTTACATGGCACCAATATTTATTTTCCATGCTGTCTTTGTGTTTGTATGACTGAAAAGCTATTGCACTAGGACTCTATATAACTGTTATTTATGAATCTGTATTGAAATAATGAAAAACTATAAACCCAACAATTTGCATATGATTTTTCTCTAAATATCTACAAAAATCAAACTATTAATACAAACATTTGTATTTTCTATTTCATTCCTAACCATCATCTTTGGGTTTCCTTATCTATTTTCTAGAAAAAAAACAGGTTTATATTAAATAAAACCAAGTGCTGGAAATACTCAGCGAAACAGAGTTAACGTTTCAGATCTGTGACCTTTCATCAGAACTGGCAAAGGTTAGAAATGTAATCTTCTTCTTCTTTGGCCTCCTTGTCTCGGGAGACAATGGGTAAGCGCCTGGAGGTGGTCAGTGGTTTGTAGAGCAGCGCCTGGAGTGGCTATAAAGGCCAATACTAGAGTGACAGACTCTTCCACAGGTGCTGCAGAAAGAATTGGTTGTCGGGGCTGTTGCACAATTGGCTCTCCCCTTGCGCTTCTGTCCTTTTTCCTGCCAACTGCTAAGTCTCTTCGACTCGCCACACTTTAGCTCCGCCTTTATTGCTGCCCGCCAGCTCTGGCAATCGCTGGCAACTGACTCCCACGACTTGTGATCAATGTCACAGGACTTCATGTCGCGTTTGCAGACGTCTTTAAAGCGGAGAAATGGACGGCCGGTAGGTCTGATACCAGTGGCGAGCTCGCTGTACAATGTGTCCTTGGGGATCTTGCCATCTTCCATGCGGCTCACATGGCCAAGCCATCTCAAGCGCCGCTGACTCAGTAGTGTGTATAAGCTGGGGATGTTGGCCGCCTCGAGGACTTCTGTGTTGGAGATGCGGTCCTGCCACCTGATGCCAAGGATTCTCTGGAGGCAGTGAAGATGGAATGAATTGAGACGTCGCTCTCGGCTGACATACATTGTCCTGGCCTCACTGCCGTAGAGCAAGGTACTGAGGACCTGCAATTAGGAAGGCAAATAGAATGTTGGCGTTTGTTGCAAGGGGAATCAAGTATAAAAGTAGGGAAGTTTTACTGTACAGGTGAGACCACATTTGGAGCACTGTGTATAGTTTTGGTCTCCTTATTTGAAAAAGGATATAATTGCGTTAGAAGCAGTTCAGACAAGGTTCACTTGACTCATTCTGGGGATGAAGGGCTTATCTTATGAAGAAAAGTTGAACAGGTTGGGCCTATACCCGTTGCAACACAAGAACACAAGAAATAGGAGCAGGAGTAGACCATATTGCCCATCGAGCTTGCTCCGTCTTTCAGTATGATCATGGCTGATGTTAGGCTTCAACTTCACTTTCCTGCCCGCATGCCACGGAGTTTAGAAGATTGAGAGGTGATCTTATTGAAACATATAAGATCCTGAGGGGACTTGATAGAGTGGATACCAGGAGGATGTTACTTCTTGTGGGGGAGACTAGAACTAGGGGACGCAGTTTCCCTTTTAAGATTAGATTAGATTAGAGATACAGCACTGAAACAGGCCCTTCGGCCCACCGAGTCTGTGCCGAACATCAACCACCCATTTATACTAATCCTACACTAATCCCATATTCCGACCAAACATCCCCACCTGTCCCTATATTTCCCTACCACCTACCTATACGAGTGACAATTTATAATGGCCAATTTACCTATCAACCTGCAAGTCTTTTGGCTTGTGGGAGGAAACCGGAGCACCCGGAGAAAACCCACGCAGACACAGGGAGAACTTGCAAACTCCACACAGGCAGTACCCGGAATCGAACCCGGGTCCCTGGAGCTGTGAGGCTGCGGTGCTAACCACTGCGCCACTGTGCCGCCCAAAGGGGTCTCCCTTTTAAGATGAGATGAGGAGAATCTTTTTCTCTGAGAGGGTCGTTAGTCTGTGGAATTCTCTTCCCCAGAAAGAGGTGGAGGCTGGGTCATTGAATTTATTCAAGGCTGAGTTAGATTTTTGATAGGGGATTTTTGTGTTTTTGACAAGAGAGTCAAGGGTTATGGGGAGCAGACAAAAACATGGAGTTGAGACCACAAACAGATCAGCCAAGATCTTATCGAATGGTAGAACAGGCCAAATGGCCTACTCCTACTCCTAAGTCCTATGTTCCTATGTAACCCACAATTCTGGATTCTCCCACATGCTGTGGAATGTTAACTGCAAAATAATGAGCTGGATTTAATGGGCCCCCCAGAGACGCATCAGAAGGCAGAGGGGGCCTATAGAATTGCAACGGGAGGTGGGGGGGCAGAGGGCCTTTCGCCTTCCCGTTGCACCACGATTAAGTCAGGGATAAGCCGATGATGGCCTTTCTGCCCAGAGGCCAGTTGAGGCTCTTAAGAGGCCTATTATCAGCCACATAAGGGCCTATTCCCCCTATGGTCTTTGCCATGCCGGGAGGTCACCTAGTAAGGGCGGCACAGTGGCGCAGTGGTTAGCACCGCAGCCTCACAGCTCCAGGGACCTGGGTTCGATTCTGGGTACTGCCTGTGCGGAGTTTGCAAGTTCTCCCTGTGTCTGCGTGGGTTTCCTCCGGGTGCTCTGGTTTCCTCCCACATGCCAAAGACTTGCAGGTTGATAGGTTAATTGGCCGTTATAAATTGCCCCTAGTATAGGTAGGTGGTAGGGAAATATATAGGGACAAGTGGGAATGTGGTAGGAATATGGGAATAGTGTAGGATTAGTATAAATGGGTGGTTGATGGTCGGCACAGACTCGGTGGGCCGAAGGGCCTGTTTCAGTGCTGTATCACTAAAACTAAAAACGAGGCAACCTCCCTGCGGGATTGGCGGGGGGGGTGGGGGGGTCTCTTCTCTGTGGGCAATCTATGGCTCACCCAGGGCCCCGGCAAAAAACAACTCACCTCCTGAAACCCCCTCCCCCTGCACTCAACACCCACCCTCCCATCCCCCATCATCAGGACCTGCCGGACTGGCCCCGGCGACCCTGCCTCCCCTACCTTGGGTCTGAGTCTCCAGCACTGGACATAGTTCTCAGGCCTCCAGCAGTAGCCACCACAACCTCTGATTGGCTGGCAGCTCTTGGAGGCTCCACTAAATCCAGCCCAGTGTCACTGACATCATGGATCGGTTCTCAGGTTAGCCTAATTGACAAGCGGGATCCAGTTGGGAAGGGAGCTGTCAGTGATGGTTGCAGGAGCAGGTAGGCCTGCGCTGTGGGCAAGGGGTGGGTTGACTGTTGTGGGGTGGGGGGAGCATGCGGCATGGGGCTGGGGGTCGATCAGAGGCAGGGTCAATCACCATTAGGGCGATCGGGGGAATTGATCGGACTGGGGGGCTGTGGCTCGTGAAGGGAGTGATGGGGGTCAATTGGGTGGGCTGTCAATCCTGTGAGTGAGGTTGGGTGTCTGGGGGCGGGGTGGGGGTGGTTTACGTCAGAGACCTCATGGTGGGGGGAATTGGAAGCCTGGAATAATTCAGAGGCATCAGGTTGGAGGGTAGATCACGACCTAGAGGTGGTGAGAGATCAGGGCTTGAAGATGGTGGGGAGGGACTTGGAGATGGGGAGGGTAAGGTCATTGAGGGGCCCTGATCTCAGAGGCTTCTCAGGCAAGCACCTGGATCCAGGAGGTTGGTGTTAAGACATTTACCTCCTGAATCCACCAAGTCCTCACCAAAAGGAAGCTGTTGGTTAAACCTGCATGGCAATGAGGCTCACAGCCTCATTATCATATTTAAAGTACCAACACGCCTCCTTAGATAAGTTTGGCTGCCCGCCCACCCAATGGGCTCAGTTAAAGTCGGAAATAATGGGTTGGAGGTGGGTTTGGGTCGAGAAACAGATTTCTGAGACTTTAACCACCCCCTCACTCCCAACTTGACCCAAACGCAACCATTTTATCTTCAGTTAACATCCAACCCTGTGTGTCAGCAGGTACTGTTTACATTTAAACACCTTTTTGAGTCACACCCAAGTTGCATGTTCTCATGCAGCTTCCTGCTTTACAGTAAGTAATCATGCAATCACTTATAGCTTATTAACTGTTAACTGCCACTGACAGACAATTCTTGTTAAGTGTTGACGACCTTGCAGTTTTGTTTACAGTTTTTAAAGCTCGAAGTTAAATTCACAAAGTTAAAGTAAATTTCAGTTTGAGATCTACTCATCCACTACATACAAGAGACTTCATACTCTCGCCAAATTCCCAACTTTCATACTTTGTTTATGACCACCTGTGTGACCATCTAAGGCCTTCACCTGCTTCCTAATACTCCAGCTGAGGCCTAACCAGTGATTTATAAAAGTTTAGCATAACTTTCTTGCTTTTGAACACTAACATCAACAACATGAAACGATCTTGTAGCAAATCAGCAGCCAATTTTCATTGCGCCCGATCTCCTTCCCGCTGAAATTCACGGAATGATTGTTTGAACTCTTTTTGGAAACTCGTTTCCTAATCTCAATATCGCTTTTAGATGGTTTGAAATTAAAAATCTTGGCAATACTTTCCAAGTTAATGCAAAATAAAAACTGGCGCAGTGAATAAGTGATGATAAAGCCAGGGATCCTATATACTTTTTTTTAATGGACTTCTCAACTGTCCTACCATCTTCAAAGATTTGTGAACATACACCTCTAGGTCTCGCCGTTCCTGCACCCCATTAAAATTGTAGTTTTGCCTTTAACAAATCCATGCTGACTTTCATTTATTAGCCCATAATTTCCCAAATGCCAATTTTTTCCTGGATTATTGCCTTTAAATGTTTCCCCACCAATGTTAGGCTGATTGATCTGTAAATTGCCAGGTTCATCCCTCTCCTCTGTTTTGACAGGGGTGTAACATTTGCAATCCCCCAGTCCTCTGGCACCATCCCCACATCCAGGCAGGATTGGAAGATTGTGACCAGAGCCACCACAATTCCCACCCTTATTTTCCTCGGTCGCCTAGGATGCATCACAAAAGGACCTAGTGACTTTTCAGCTATGAACACAGTCAACCTTTCAAGCAGGGATAGGCACCAACATGTTTCACCATGGGCATTTGACAAAATTATGGACTGTGTGGTAGATGGACCTTATTGGATGACCTTTGTGGATTCACACTGTGTCAGGAGTGCAAATTCATCCAATAAACCATGAAAGTCAAGGAGAGAAGTGTTATTGTGGTTATTGAGGTGAGGCAGTAGAAAAATCAGCAATAGAAAGATGGACCATTTCTCACACTGCTGTTGTCACAAGACAATTTAACCCATGATGGTCAATGTTTGTGCAACTTCTCCATATGCTTATAATAGGTGTCTGAAGACAGGGCAGCCAACAAAAGGGCAGTGATCTCCAAATCAGGAGAGCAGATAGTACTTCAGAAGAGTCATGTAAAGCAGAAAAGCAGAATGGGACAGGAAGGGACAGAGAGATTAACAGCAGGTAGCCAAGACTAATTTATTCATCTTGACAAGCTGTTAAACCAGGTCCTGGATTCTAAAATAAAGAAACAGCAGCATCTCTCGTGGACAAGATGTCACTTACTCACCAAAGCAGGTGACAAAATTAGGTAAACACAATTACAAATAAAGAGTGCTCTTCAGATCTTCCAATAAAGTGATTCTCTTAAATTCACTTATGTCTGTATCTCCGTCTATCACTGTCAATTCCGATTCAGTTCTGACAATATAATAACTAACAAAAAGCTTTCTTCATAACGTTGAGCAGTTGTTATTCCATGTATTATTCAGTTATAAAATGCTGAGTCACTACTTGTAAGATTGTATGCCAGACTAACCAATTTATGTCCAAGCCAAATCTCTAACCTGTTAGCAAATTCCAATTCACAGAAAAAATACAGTTAATGACAGTTCCTAACATGGTCATTGAGACATAATATATTTTTACTATATCTTCGTCAACAATTTTTAAAAATGCAAATTCAGCAAAGATTTTGTTAATGAATTGTAGGCAGTTCATCATAGATTAAGGTTTATTAAAGGTACCCATTACATTGTATTTACTAACTATTGTATATGGGTCAGCAGCATCCTGTTTATGCCAATATTACTCAGCCTCATTACGTCATACTCTTTACATTCATGAGGAACTTACAGTGATGACGTCTGGAGATTCCTCGGACTTTCTTGCCTTTTTTCCCCTCAAAACAAATTCTGGAACAATATGATTCCAAATGGATAGCAGAGTAATTATGACATTTATATGTAAGTAAAAGTCCAGCAACTTTCAAAGTGTCACTGAGCTTATGTCACAAGTGAAAGTAATACATCCCAGAGTGTAGAAATTGAGACATTCCCTAAGTGACTTTTGCCCTTTAAAATTAGTTTACATAACAGAAGTCTTTAAACTTGTGGGTTTTTTAAATTGTTTGGGAGATGTGGACATCATTGTCTAGGTCAGCATTTATTGCCCATCACTAATTGCCCATGAGAAGGTGGTGGTGAGCTGCCTTCTTGAACCGCCGCAGTCCATTTGGGGTAGGTACACCCACAGTGTTGTTAGGAAGGGAGTTCCAGGATTTTGACCCAGCGACAGTGAAGGAACGGTGATATAGTTCCAAGTCAGGATGGTGTGTGGCTTGGAGGGGAACTTGCAGGTGGTGGTGTTCCCATGCATCTGCTGCCTTTGGCCTTCTAGGTGGTACAGGTCGCAGGTTTGGAAGGACCTGTCTAAGGAACCTTGATGAGTTGCTGCAGTGCATCTTATAGATGGTACACACACTGCTGTCACTGTGCGTCCGTGGTGGAAGGAGTGAATTTTGAAGGTGGTGGATCACGTGCCAATCAATTGGCTGCTTTGTCCTGGATGGTGTAGAGTTTCTTGAGTGTTGTTGAAGCTGCACCCATCCAAGCAAGTGGAGAGTATTCCATCACACTCCTGACTTGTGCCTTGTAGATGATGGACACACATTGGGGAGTCAGGAGGTGAGTTACTTGCCACAGAATTCCCAACCTCTGGCCTGCTCTTGTAGCCACGGCATTTATGTGGCTGATCCAGTTCAGGTTTTGGTCAATGGTGACCACCAGGATGTTGATAGTGGGGGATTCAGCAACGGTAATGCCATTGAACATCAAGGGGAGATGGTTAGATTCTCTCTTGTTTGAGATGGTCATTACCTGGCATTTGTGTGGCGCGAATGTTATTTACCACTTATCAGCCTTGGATGTTGTCCAGGTTTGCTGCATATGGACACGGGCTGCTTCAGTAGCTGAGAAGTCACGAACGGTGCTGAACGTTGTGGAATGGTTGGGCCTAGGAAACGACCCTGAAGAACACCTGCAGTAACATCCTGGGACTGAGATGATTGACCTCTAACAACCACAACCATCATCCTTGTTTTAAAATAACCTAGCTGCTAGTAAGTGGGGGAGAGAGACAGAGAGACAGCGAGAGAGTGAGAGTGAGAGGGGGACAGGAAAGAGTGGAGAGAGACGAGGGGAGTGTGAGAGAGAGGGTGTCCAACCTTTACGCATGGGGGGGCCACATTATAATTTTTGTCTTACATAGAGGGCTGCTGAGACAATTTCAGAAAGGTGAAGGCATTAAAACTTTAGGTTACTATTAATCAAAGCAATAAAAATTGTGCATTTTTGCGAAGAAGCTTTAAATGAGAAGATTTATTAATTGACTTATTTTCTCGTCACTATGCTGGACACTGATTTAGTGGTATACCTAGCATATCTTTTGCTTGCACATGTAGTCAATGTTTGCCTGCACACTTCTTGAAGTGATGCAGAGTATTCCGGATAGATGTTCATCTGTAGGATTGATCTTATTCACTCTCTCTCCCTCCTCTCTCTCTCTGTCTGTCTTTCTCTCTGCCTCTCTCTCTCTCTCCCTCTTTGTGCCCACCCCTCTTTGTGTCCCCCTCTTTATGTTCCCCTGCTTTGCGTCCCCTCCTTTCTGTATTCCTCCCTCTCTGTGTTTCTTTCTGTGCGTGTTGTCCCCCACTTTGTATTGTTCCCTCATCTCTCTGTGTTATTCCTGCCCTCTCTGTGTTGTTGCTCCTCTGTGTGATTCCTGCGCTCTCTGACCCCCTCTCTCTCTGTCCCCCTCTCTCTCTGTCCTCCCTCTCTTGACAAAATTGAAAATGCTGGTCCCTTTAATTAAACGGTACTAACATCAGAGTTAATAGAGAGCAGGTGATGCTCATTGCCGCTTGTATTTAAGGGCTGGGTTTTCCCCCAGTTGGGGGAGTTACTTCTGGACAGGAAGTGAGTCCACAGGGCAAGAGTGGAAACTGGTATTTGTACTGAACTGTGGTTTGAGAATAAAATGGATCACAGACTGTCTCCTGCTTCCTGATTTGGCAAATGGACATCTGCCAATTGAACATGGTAGCAGAGAATTAGTTTCAACCTCTTCATGTGAGAATATACAGAAAGAAAAGTAATTTCTTTTTCTGACAAATGCAGAGTTCCTGGTGACTTTCAACGTGAAATGGCTGAGTCATGCTGCAGGTTCTCAAACTATGATTACTGCCAATCTTTTTGGAATTGAAACCATACAAACAATGGAAGAATGGGGTGGAAATGTGGATTTGGATCACTTCCCTAACCAAGAGAAAGCAAGGTATTTCCTTGGCTTTGTCTTTACCAGAAAAAAATAAGAGTAGAAATGAAGTATTTTCAGAACTGGATGTTACTGACTTAGATTCTGAAGAGGGCTTGCCAATTTTAATACAATTTATGAACAAGATTTACAAAAAAGATAACCCTGGGAATTATAGACCAGTCAGTCTTCTGTCGGTAGTGGGCAAATTATTGGAGAGGATTCTGAGAGACAGGATTTATGATTATTTGGAAACGCATGGTTTGATTAGAGACAGTCAGCATAGCTTTGTGAGGGGCAGGTCATGCCTCACAAGCCTTATTGAATTCTTTGAAGATGTGACAAAACACATTGATGAAGGAAGAGCAGTGGATGTGGTGTATATGGATTTTAGCAAGGCGTTTGATAAGGTTCCCCATGGTAGGCTCATTCAGAAAGTGAGGATGCAGGGGAAGTTGGCTGTCTGGATACAAAATTGGCTGGTCCATAGAAGACAGAGGGTGGTAGTAGATGGAAAGTATTCAGCATGGAGCTCAGTGACCAGTGGTGTTCCACAAGGATCTGTTCTGGGACCTCTGCTCTTTGTGATTTTTATAAATGACTTGGATGAGGAAGTGGAAGGCTGGGTTAGCAAGTTTGCTGATGACACGAAGGTTGCTGGAGTTGTGGATAGTGTGGAAGGCTGTTGTAGGTTGCAACGGGACATTGACCGGATGCAGAGCTGGGCTGAGAAGTGGCAGATGGAGTTCAACCTGGAAAAGTGTGGTGATTCATTTTGGAAGGTCGAATTTGAATGTAGAATACAGGTTTAAAGACAGGATTCTTGGTAGTGTGGAGGAACAGAGGGATCTTGGTGTCCATGTCCATAGATCCCTCAAAGTTGCCACCCAAGTTGATAGGGTTGTTAAGAAGGCGTATGGTGTGTTGTCTTTCATTAACAGAGGGATTGAGTTTAAGAGCCGCGAGGTTATGCTGCAGCTCTATAAGGCCCTGGTTCGACCACACTTGGAATATTGTGTTCAATTCTGGTCGCCTCATTATAGGAAGGATGTGGAAGCTTTAGAGAGGGTGCAGAGGAGATTTACCAGGATGCTGCCTGGACTGGAGGGCATGTCCTAAGAAGAAAGATTGAGGGAGCTAGGGCTTTTCTCATTGGAGCAAAGAAGGATGAGAGGTGACTTGATAGAGGGGTACAAGATGATGAGAGGCATAGATAGCCAGAGACTTTTTCCCAGGGTGGAAAGGGCCATCACCAGGGGGCATAATTTTAAGGTGATTGGAGGGTTTCGGGGAGATGTCAGAGGTAGGTTCTTTACACAGTGGTGGGTGCGTGGAATGCGCTGCCAGCGGTGGTAGTAGAAGCAGATACATTAGGGACATTTAAGCGACTCTTGGATAGGTACATGGACGATAGTAGAATGAAGGGTAGGTAGTCAGTTTGATCTTAGACAAAAACAAGAAATGCTGGAATCACTCAGCAGGTCTGGCAGCATCTGTGGAAAGAGAAGCAGAGTTAACGTTTCGGGTCAGTGACCCTTCTTTGGAACTGACAAATATTAGAAAAGTCACAGATTATAAGCAAGTGAGGTGGGGGTGGGGCAAGAGATAACAAAGGAGAAGGTGCAGATTGGACCAGGCCACATAGCTGACCAAAAGGTCACGGAGCAAAGGCAAACAATATGTTAATGGTGTGTTGAAAGACAAAGCATTAGTACAGATTCGGTGTGAATACACTGAATATTGAACAGCAGCAAGTGCAAACCTGAAAAAAAACAGTGGGTAAGCAAACTGAACAAACTAAGATGAAATGAAATAAAGGCAAAAAAAATTGTAAAAAATGGAAAAAAGAATGTTTAAGAAAAAATAACTAAAAATGAAAGTAAAATGGGGGGCTGTCATGCTCTGAAATTATTGAACTCAATGTTCAGTCCGGCAGGCTGTAGTGTGCCTAATCAGTAGATGAGATGCTGTTCCTCGAGCTTGCGTTGATGTTCACTGGAACACTGCAGCAATCCCAGGACAGAGATGTGAGCATGAGAGCAGGGGGGAGTGTTGAAATGGCAAGCAACTGGAAGCTCAGGGTCCTGCTTGCGGACTGAGCGGTGATGTTCCGCAAAGCGGTCACCCAGTCTGCGCTTGGTCTCCCCAATGTAGAGGAGACCACACTGTGAGCAGCGAATACAGTATACTACATTGAAAGAAGTACAAGTAAATCGCTGCTTCACCTGAAAGGAGTGTTTGGGGCCTGGGATAGTGAGGAGAGAGGAGGTAAATGGGCAGGTATTACACCTCCTGCGATTACAGGGGAAGGTGCCCTGGGACGGGGACGAGGTGGTGGGGGTAATGGAGGAGTGGACCAGGGTGTCGCGGAGGGAACGATCCCTTCGGAATGCTGACAGGGGAAGGGAGGGGAAGATGCGACTGGTAGTGGCATCACGCTGGAGGTGGCAAAAATGGCGGAAGATGATCCTTTGGATATGGAGGCTGGTGGGACGAAAAGTGAGGACAAGGGGAACCCTGTCACGGTTCTGGGAGGGAGGGGAAGGGGTGAGGGTAGAGGTGCGGGGAATGGGTCGGACACGGTTGAGGGCCCTGTCAACCACAGTGGGGGGAAATCCTCGGTTGAGGAAAAAGGAGGTCATATCAGAAGCACCGTCATGGAAGGTAGCATCATCAGAGCAGATGCGTCGGAGACGGAGAAACTGGGAGAATGGAATGGAGTCCTTACAGGAGGTAGGGTGTGAAGAAGTGTAGTCGAGGTAGCTGTGGGAGTCGGTGGGCTTATAATGGATATTGGTAGACAACCTATCCCCCAGAGATGGAGACAGAGAAGTCGAGGAAGGGAAGGGAAGTGTCAGAGATGGACCATGTAAAGGTGAGAGAAGGGTGGAAATTGGAAGCAAAGTTGATAAAGTTTTCTAGTGCGGGGCGGGAGCAGGAAACGACACCGATACAGTCATCAATGTACCGGGAAAAAGAGTTGGGGGAGGGGGCCTGAGTTTCTTTTGGGCCTCCTTATCTCGAGAGACAATGGATATGCGCCTGGAGGTGGTCAGTGGTTTGTGAAGCAGCGCCTGGAGTGGCTATAAAGGCCAATTCTGGAGTGACAGGCTCTTCCACAGGTGCTGCAGAGAAATTTGTTTGTTGGGGCTGTTGCACAGTTGGCTCTCCCCTTGCACCTCTGTCTTTTTTCCTGCCAACTACTAAGTCTCTTCGACTCGCCACAATTTAGCCCTGTCTTTATGGCTGCCCGCCAGCTCTGGCGAATGCTGGCAACTGACTCCCACGACTTGTGATCAATGTCACACGATTTCATGTCGCGTTTGCAGACGTCTTTATAACGGACACATGGACGGCCGGTGGGTCTGATACCAGTGGCGAGCTCGCTGTACAATGTGTCTTTGGGGATCCTGCCATCTTCCATGCGGCTCACATGGCCAAGCCATCTCAAGCGCCGCTGACTCAGTAGTGTGTATAAGCTGGGGGTGTTGGCCGCTTCAAGGACTTCTGTGTTGGAGATATAGTCCTGCCACCTGATGCCAAGTATTCTCCGAAGGCAGCGAAGATGGAATGAATTGAGACGTCGCTCTTGGCTGGCATACGTTGTCCAGGCCTCGCTGCCGTAGAGCAAGGTACTGAGGACACAGGCCTGATACACTCGGACTTTTGTGTTCCGTGTCAGTGCGCCATTTTCCCACACTCTCTTGTAGGACTGGAACAAAGAATGCTCGACCTATCCCACAAAAAGACAGGCATAACTAGGACCCATGCGGGTACCCATAGTGACACCTTTTACTTGAAGGAAGTGCGTGGAGTTGAAGGAGAAGTTGTTCAATGTGAGAACAAGTTCAGCCAGGTGGAGGAGGGTGGTGGTGGATGGGGACTGGTTGGGCCTCTGTTCCAGGAAGAAGCGGAGAGCCCTCAAACCATCCTGGTGGGGGATGGAGGTGTAGAGCGATTGGACGTCCATAGTGAAGAGGAGGCGGTTGGGACCAGGAAACTGGAAATTGTCAAAATGACGTAGGGCGTCAGAAGAGTCACGGATCTAGGTGGGAAGAGACTGGACCAGCGGAGAAAAGATAGTCTAGATAGGAAGAAATAAGTTCAGTGGGGCAGGAGCAGGCTGACACAATGGGTCTGCCGGGACAGTCCCGTTTGTGGATTTTGGGAAGGAGGTAGAAGCGGGCTGTCTGGGGTTGAGGAGCTATGAGGTTGGAAGCCGTAGAGGGAAGATCTCCAGAGGAGATGAGGTCAGTGACAGTCCTTTGGACGGTGGCTTGATGTTCGGTGGTGGGGTCATGGTCCAGAGGGAGGTAGGAAGAGGTGTCTGTGAGTTGGCGTTGAGCTTCTGCAAGGTAGAGGTCGGTATGCCATACAACAACAGCACCACCCTTGTCTGCAGGTTTGATGACCATGTCGGGGTTAGACCTGAGAGAACGGAGTGCCTCAAGTTCAGAGGGGGACAGGTTAGAGTGAGTGAGGGGGGCAGAGAAATTGAGACGACCAATGTCTTGATCTTAGAGTAGGTTAAAGGTTCGGCACAACATCGTGGGCCGAAGGGCCTGTACTGTTCTATGTTCTATAATTTGTTGGAAGCCTATTAGGCATGGTCGACTTTTGACAAATTTAAGAAGATGGACAATAATGGATAAAGTAATGGAAAAGTGGGTTGGCACGGGCCTTGGAATGCCAACAAAATTTCTAACCTAACGGAGGAAAATTTGCAAATGATTAGAGACATGTGTGAGAACTTAAATAATGTTATGAGCACTGCTGCAGAAAGTCCATTTAGCAATAGCTTGTGTGAAAGAAATCGTGCGATAGTTGATGAAATGTTACACAAGATACTGGCGGAGCAACCAGCTCAACGCCACTGCAAGCTGCAAATGGCTCTTGCATTGGCAGTACACGCAAAACATTCTTTACAAATGGTGGGGGGATATAGCCTGTACTAATTGGTATACGGCTGTGATCCAAAATTGCCTTCCATACCATGTGATGATCCTCCAGCCCTAGAGGAAACGACTATTGGCTCTACTTTCTCCACCCACCTAAATGCGCTACATGTGGCAGGAAAGCGTTTATCAAAGCTGAAGTATCAAACAATTCGGAGAGCGTTAAGACATCGCATAAAACAGTCTGGAGAAGACTTTAGTTCTGGCGACCTTGTTTATTATAAGGCAGGGCATAGGGAATGGAGAGGTCCTGGAAAAATTTTAGGATGTGATGGGCAAAACTCTAATAATACAACATGGGAATCAGACCATAAAAGCACATTCTTCATGAGTAACAGGAATGCATTATGAATTTTCAAACAGTGAGAAGGTGATGATCATGAGGCACCTTGTACATCACATACCCATGAATCCTACGATTTTCTGAGCCAAAGGGGCAGGATCTGAGAACTCAGGAAATAGATATATGTACGAACAAAGAACAGTACAGCACAGGAACAGGCCATTCGGCCCTCCAAGCCTGCGCCGATCTTGATGCCTGCCTAAACTAAAACCTTCTGCACTTCCCTGGACCATATCCCTCTATTCCCATCCTATTCATGTATTTGTCAAGATGCCTCTTAAACGTCGCTATCGTACCTGCTTCCACCACCTCCCCCGCCAGCAAGTTCCAGGTACTCACCACCCTCTGTGTAAAGAACTTGCCTCGCACATCCCCTCTAAACTTTGCCACTCTCACCTTAAACCTATGTCCCCTAGTAACTGACTCTTCCACCCTAGGAAAAAGCTTCTGATTATCCACTCTGTCCATGCCGCTCATAACTTTGTAAACCTCTATCATGTCACCCCTCCACCTCTGTCATTCCAGTGAAAACAATCCGAGTTTATCCAACCTCTCCTCATAGCTAATGCCCTCCAGACCAGGCAACATCCTGGTAAACCTCTTCTGTACCTTCTCCAAAGCCTCCACGTCCTTCTGGTAGTGTGGCGACCAGAATTGCACGTAATATTCTAAGTGTGGCCTAACTAAAGTTCTATACAGCTGCAGCATAACTTACCAATTTTTATACTCTATGCCCCGACCGATGAAGGCAAGCATTCCGTATGCCTTCTTGACTACGTTATCCACCTGCGTTGCCACTTTCAGTGACCTGTGGACCTGTACGCCCAGATCTCTCTGCCTGTCGATACTCCTAAGGGTTCTGCCATTTACTGTATACTTCCCACCTGCATTAGACCTTCCAAAATGCATTACCTCACATTTGTTCGGATTAAACACCATCTGCCATTTCTCCACCCAAGTCTCCAACCGATCTATATCCTGCTGTATTCTCTGACAATCTTCAACACTATCCGCAACTCCACCAACCTTTGTGTCGTCTGCAAACTTGCTAATCAGACCAGCTACATTTTCCTCAATCGTTTATATATACTACAAAGAGCAAAGGTCCCAGCACTGATCCCTGCGGAACACCACTAGTCACAGCCCTCCATTCAGAAAAGTACCCTTCCACTGCTACCCTCTGTCTTCTATGACAGAGCCAGTTCTGTATCCATCTTGCCAGCTCACCTCTGATCCCGTGTGACTTCACCTTTTGTGTATCAGTCTGCCATGAGGGACCTTGTCAAAGGTTTTACTGAAGTCCATATAGATAACATCCACAGCCCTTCCTTCATCAATCATCTTCGTCACTTCCTCAAAAAACTCAATCAAATTAGTGAGACACGTCCTCCCCTTCACAAAACCATGCTGCCTCTCGCTTATAAGTTCATTTGTTTCCAAATGGGAGTAAATCCTGTCCTGAAGAATCCTCTCTAATAATTTCCCTACCACTGACGTAAGGCTCACCGGCCTATAATTTCCTGGATTATCCTTGCCACCCTTCATAAACAAAGGAACAACATTGGCTATTCTCCAGTCCTCTGGGACCTCACCTGTAGCCAATGAGGATGCAAAGATTTCTGTCAAGGCCCCAGCAATTTCTTCCCTTGCCTCCCTCAGTATTCTGGGGTAGATCCCATCAGGCCCTGGGGATTTATCTACCTTAATGCTTTGCAAGACACCCAACACCTCCTCCTCTTTGATAATGAGATGACTGAGACTATCTACACTCCCTTCCCTATGCTCATCATCCACCAAGTCCTTCTCTTTGGTAAATACTGATGCAAAGTACTCATTTAGTACCTCACCCATTTCCTCTGGCTCCACACGTAGATTCCCTTCTCTGTCCTTGAGTGGGCCAACCCTTTCCCTAGTTACCCTTTTGCTCTTTATATACGTATAAAAAGCCTTGGGATTTTCCTTAATCCTGTTTGCCAATGACTTTTCATGACCCCTTTTAGCCCTCCTGACTCCTTGCTTAAGTTCCTTCCTACTGTCTTTATATTCCTCAAGGGATTCGTCTGTTCCTAGCCTTCCAGCCCTTACGAATGCTTCCTTTTTCTTTTTGACGAGGCTCAATATCCTGCTAATCATGAAGAACATGAAAAAGCAATCTCATCCAGGGATTGTTTGCCTAAAGTAGGTTCCTGGGTGGTGTACCGGCCAGAAGCGTCAGGTAACTGGAGGGCAGTTACAATAGTTGGATGCGTAGGGAAGTCTACGAACAAATAAAAAAAAAAAATTGGTTAAAAGTCCAAGAAGTGAAGGCCATGGATTGGCAAAAGCGAGTTCAAGAATGGAAAACAAGAAAACATAGCTGAAGTTTGAGTAATGATTCAGGAGATATGTTTAGGAGGAAGAAAAGATCATGTACAGTGGAAAGCACCTCTAGTAGACATTCTGATAGGAGTAGTTCAGAGAGTCCTCAACAAGAGAGAAAAGGCCGCAGCCTGACAAGGCGACAGTGTAGCATGGATAGTGCAGAGCCTTCTTGGAAAAAGGACAGAAGCAGAAGTCCCTGTGATCGAGAGGTGTTTGTTGCCGCTAATAGATTCGAAGATAGGGTGATAAGAGCGACTAAACTAAGAGTTGGAAAGAATTTGGGGTATATTCAGAGGTTGCGAATAGAGGCCAACCTGCTCTATCACACAGCTGGCTCTGTACAGAAAATGTCCTACCAGATAGGACCTATAAGGTCAAGGCTAGGTTGGTAGCCAGAGGTTTTGAGGAGTGCTTGGGGGATAAAGATATCAGAGTAGACTCTCCCAAAGTGGGAAAGATGATTTTGAAAATCTCTTTGGCCATTTGAGCAACCTATTCTTGGAGGTGTAAGTCCATAGATATCAAAGCAGCTTTCCTTCAGGGTAACCTGCTTCAGGGAGCAGTGTTTCTCCAACCTCCGAGGAAGCATCAGACATAGAAGGGAAGCTCTGGAAGTTGAATAAATGCGTTTATGGGTGAAATGATGCTTCCCGGGTGTGGTATTTTTCGGTGAGGGCAGTCCTGTTAGGGTGTTCACAACTGAAGGCGGACCCCGCAATGTTTTATAATGTAAAACCTTCGGGCATCTTTATGATGCATGTGGATGATTTCTTGTGTGGGATGGCACTAATGAGTTTGAAAAGAATGTTATTAATTGAATTAGGGAAGAATTTAAAATTGGCAGCCGAGCTTCTGGGGTTTTTAGTATGTGGGTTTGGATATAAAGCAGGGTCAGTCAGATGTAATTTTACATCAACATTCTTTCTTGGAAAATATCAATCCCATCATAATTGGTCGCACCGGATCCAGACAGAAGGATGCGGCTGCTCCCAAGAATGAAATGGAACAGATGCAGAGTCTTGTCAGGCAGCTCAGTTGGTTAACCTCATAGACAAGGCCAGATGCAAGTTTTGATGCGCTAGAACTTAGTCTTGTGATGAAAAATCCAAAGGTTGAGGACATCTTGAGAGCGAACAAAACTTTAAAAAAATTAAAAATAGAGAAATGTATGCTGAAGTTCCCAGCTTTGGGCGATCCCAAAAATATGAAATTAATCATTTTTAGTGATGCCTCGCATGAAAACCTTGGTGATGGATTTTCCAGTACAGGAGGATTCATGATATTTCTCGTGGGAGAGAATGGGAAAAGTTGCCCTTTGGCATGGGAAGCCAAGTAGTTAAGAAGAGTGGTGAAGAGCACACTAGCCGTTGAAACTCTTGCACCCATTGATGCTGTTGACATGGCATTCTATTTGTCCAAGATCTTGGAAGAAATGTTACATAAAAAAGAGACTGAAAGGACAATTCCAATAGAATGTTACATAAATCATCGATCTCTGTGGGATAATGTACATTCTACAAAAAACGTAAATGAAAAAAGGCTGAGAATGGGCATAGCCAGTTTAAAGCAAATGTAGGAGAGGAAAGAAATCTCTAAGCTAAGGTGGGTAAATACTCGTCATCAACTATCAGAATGTTTCACTAAGAGGAAGGCCTCTACCAAAATGTTGTGAGGGTTCTAGAAGGAGGGCACCTCACTATGTAACATTTGGGAATCTGAAATTATTTTATTTATATATACATTTACCTCGTCTGTAAATATGTTTTTTTTATTTTTTTTGTTAAAAGAAAGGGAATCTGAAAATGTTGGTCCCTTTTAACCAGGACTTACTTTGGAGTTAATAAAGAGCGGGAACAGCAGTTTCTGAACTTCAGACAGATTCAGGGTTTTCCAGGGGGCTTTAAAAAAAAAAATCGGAACTCGCTGGAAAACCCCGAATCTGTCCGAAGTTCAGAAACCACTGTTCCCACTCTCCGCACCTGTTAGCTGTGAAACTGACACTTTTAAAAGTCACTCTGGTCGTAAAGAAGAGGCCAATGGGAAATTTCTCGTCCCTGAAATTTCCAGTTGTGGACCTCAAAATCTTTTACCACAGACATTAGTGTCCATGTATGGACACATTGCCGATCCCTGCTTTAAGCACCTCCTTTTTATCTATTTATCATAAATTATTTCTTTACTACGTCCTCCTTTATTGTGACATTAGCAGTATCCTCTTTAGTGAAGACAGATGCAAAATATTTATTTAGTAGCCATATCCTCTGCATGCACAAGAAGATTTCTTTTTTTGTCCCTAATCAGTTCGACCCTTCCTTTGATTACCCTTTTACTATTTATATGTTTATAATAGACATTTGTGTTCTTTTTTTATTTTAGTTGCTAATCTAGTCTCATACCTGCTCTTTGCCCCTCTCAGTTATAGGGTCATTATGGTGCAGAAGGAGGTCATTTGGCCCATTAAGTCCATGCCAGCTCTCTATTCAGCAACCAAGTCAGTCCCATTCCCCACTCTTATTCCTGTAGCCCTGTAAGTTTATTTCCCTCAGGTGTCCATGCAATTTCCTTTTGAAATCATTGATCATCTCGGCTTCCATTACCCTCGTAGGTAGTGAGTTCCAGGTCATTACCATTCACTGCGTTAAAAAAAAATGTTTATTCCTTTTTTAGCCTTCCTCTGTACTTGCTGTATTCAGCTTCGCTCTCTACTGTATTATTAAACTTACATTTGTCATAAGCCTCCATTTTCTTATTCATTTTAATCTCAATATCCAGAGTCATCCAGGGACTCCTAGCTTTGGATGAACTTTCGTTTCCCCTTGTGGGGATGTATTTAGCCTATACCTGAACTGTCTCCTCCTTGAAGGCTTCCCATTAAACTATTTGGGTTTTGCCTGCTAATTTTTGATTCCAATCCACCTAGGTCAGATTCCCTTTTAACTCTCTGAAGTTAGCCCTCCTTCAGTTAAAATTTTTACACTTGATTGTTCCTTGGCCTTTTTCATGACTGTGTTGAAAAGGGCAAAGAGAACAATCAAAAATGCAGAAAAGTATGAACATTTGGGAAACAAATTGATGCAAGTAGATGAATGAAACAAAAGCAAGCCAAAAATGCAGGCCTTGAATTTCCATTGGGGTTTTCCTGATCTCGTGACTGGTAACCTCATTGGGATATTGGCAGAACCCCCATAGAAATGGTGTAAGGGCTGAAAGTAGCCATTTACACTCTTTCCTTTGGGAATTGCAGTTGATTCCCTGGATTTTCTGATCCACTGGCACATTTGTACCACAAGAATTATCCAACAGACATTTTTGCAAATGTACATTCCTGACGGGCGAGGCTCCATGCCAAGGGTACACATTTGTAAGATCTAACCTTGTATACACACACACAAGGAAGTGGCTCCATTTGGCCATTTCTTACCAGAAATCACAAAGTGCATTCACCAGCTGGCGTTACTCTGTCAGAAATACGCTGCTCAGAAATACCCTGCTCAGATGATCAACCAAAGTGTTAATGCTAGCAGATAGAATGATATATGAACTTTAATTATCTCTGCAAAATGATAGGAATTCGCAGTAACACGCTGACTATAAATGAGATTATGGTAAATCTATTTGATTTTTCATATCCCAATTTATTTCTGTTCAACAGTTACTAAATATCGTAACCATAATCTTAAAACTCTCACTTTCTTACAATGCATATTGACTACATGCAAACACTATTCAAATTTCATTGGTTGCAGATTACTGGTACACCAGCCAGCACTGTGAAAGTAGTGCTACAATGCCATGGTCTATCACCAGCCACACACTTAAGTATCTTTCATTACCATTCCTTACAGCGGAGTCTCATATTGAAATCAAGAACCAGAGTAATAACACAACACCCCTTAAAAGTGTGAGGATATGTGAGCCCTAGGATAAATAGTGAGTTTAAAGAAAAAACACAAACATGATAAAGGTGATTTAAAGAGTGATTGTCTTCAATACCATTGTACAGAATAGGGAAAGCATGCTGGCAGCTGTTTTTTTAGATTCGATATTCAAGGTTACAAACATAAAGACTGACTCTGAGATAAAGTGTAGAAATGCACAAGCTTTCAGTAATGACCTATGCAAATCTTTTTGTCCCTGTTCCACAGCGATTAGCCAACAGTGCATATTTTGGCAGACGGTATTAATATGAGTAGTAAATTCTCTGTTAATACTTAGTCAAGTAGAGTACATGTCATCTAAGATTAAAGTTAATAAGCCTGAAGGTATTTGAAACTGTCTTCTGAAGCCCAAATTTTTGTCATTCCTTGTGTTCGTGCTTTAATTCACCCATGTTCATGATCTGTGCTCCTACCATTTGGAGGCCAAGAGATGTTACTCCCTAGGCCAAAGTCATACCCACACAAACGTATTAAAACTGACCGCTGATCAATGTGCTTAACATTTGTGGTTAGCAAGCTTTGCATAAGGACATTAGAAAAACTTAAAATTTCCATCGATCCAATTACGCATGGCACTTTGGAGGGTTTCCCAGTTGCTCGTGATCTCAGTCTCTTCCACATGACACATGATGGAATGTTAGTATCAAGATTCTGAAGAAAAAATACAAGAGGCTTTCAATTTGGTAAAGCACCACCTCCTGCCCAATAATTTGAGCATCAACAGTAATTTTTTAAGCATTCATCAAGCAAAGACTTAACTCCTTCAGAAATCAAAATTCCATGACAAGTAGATTTAATTCCATCAAACTAGAGTACTGGTTACGCAGGCCCAGAAGATATGGAGTGCATCAATTCCAGGATACGTACCAGCATGCACCAGTTAATGACCACTGTCAGTGAATCCATAAAAAAGGTCAGCTTATTTAAATAAACAGGTTGGTTTGCTAGTGGTGCATCTTGGACCAGAGGGTACCTGCTCCAAGGTGTTCTACTCCAGAAAGCTAGTTGGTGAAGAATGGAACTGGAACCAATCATTTTACTCTTGTATTTATTTACAGAGTTACACATTACAAGCATACACCTCTGAACCCAACAACCACAGTTTTAGTGTGTGTCTATCCATAGGAGTTCAAGTGAATTCCCAGTTGATGCCCACCACCAGCATACAATTAAGTACAATTATTATACAATTAACAGATTCCCCTCTCTCTTTAAATAAAAAGTAGAGTTAATAGGCACAACCAAAATTTCAAAACAAAATAATCAAAAACCTTCATATTCTGTACAAAGCATTTAAAGGCCTGCTCAGGTCTGCAAATGAGACCCGACCTCGAGCCTGACAGAACCCCATGCAACCCTGAGCCTGACCCGGCCCGAGTCCTTCCATTTTCTCCCGCGCCCGACCCGACCATCAGTTAACTTACCTTGCGTTTTTCACTTTGTTCCTTACTTGCACAAGCTTTAAATAACTAGCAAAACCACCTTTAAAGTCCAAAAAGTAAATTAACATTAAAGTCACTTACCTGGGGTGATGATCGTGTGTCTGCCCCAGGCCAACCTGACCTGAGTCCAAATGACAGACCCGGAGGTGCGACCCGACCCAACCCAAACCAGACACATGTCGTCGGGTCCCATCGGGTTCGGGTCGGGTAGCAGGCCTTGACAAAGCATTACATTGCGAGACACCCCTTCTCTAGGATCACGAACAATTTCTGCATACATGCATTTCTTTTTGTGAAACAATCAGACAGTTGATGATTTGCATCCATCCATTTAATCTTAGAGATTTCCTTTATCACCAGCATTTGTTTCAAGCCAGCAAGGTCAATCCGTAACCTTTTTCCACTCACACTTTTCATAGGCTGTACATAACAACAACAACAACAACTTATTTATATAGCACCTTTAATGTAATAAAATGTCCCAAGGCACTTCACAGGAGCATTATAACAAGGTATGACACAGAGTCTCAAAAGACATTAGGTCAGATGACCAAAAACATTATCCCAAAATGAACAATTATCTGCATAACATTCAATGGGTATACTATCTTCAGTTACAGCCCCTGTACCAAATCTCACTTAATATATTTCACAAATAGAATCCCGCACCCACTGCCTCCATAGATCCAATGTTTCAGCAGCTAAAGTACTTTTAACAATCCTTATGATTTTCTGAGTTTTCTAAGTAAAGAACAATGGGTGGGATGAAGTTATGCAGGCGTCAGGATCATTTCTGGGTCTTGACCCCGCGCAGGTCTGCAGTATACCTTCCAGAAGGCAGCCTCCTGGTCGGCTACTGCCGTGTCCACCGTCCAATTAAGGATGGTGGACAATCATGGGCCCTGCAGCTGTGGACAGCTGGCAGCCACACTGGGAAAGGTGGGCACTGCTGAGGCAGGTTATGCCCCACGAAGGCACCTCAAAATGGAGTCACTCAGAACCATAAATAAAATGCCAGGAATAAAAAGGCCTGAAGCCAGTAGGGCCATCAAAGTGGAGAAGAAACCCCTCTAGAGGATTCATTTCAGTCATGGGTGCACCGTTTCATCTCTGCAGCCCCATCATTGGGGCATGCAGCCTCCAGCTCCAATGGCCCCTGGGTCTGCCGCTGGGTGACCACTTCCATGGAGCTACCGGGCACTGCACTCAGTGGGGGTCTGCTCTGATGCCAGGAAGATCCTGGTGGTGTCCTCACTGTGTCACCCCCCCATTAGGCACTTAATTGTCCTAAAGGGCGACCTGCTGTTTCTGGGTGGGTAGCCACTGCCACTTCACCCACCTCCAGCAAGATCGCCCAGAGGCAGGAATCCAGCGAGGCACTACCCTGACACTCTCATCTCTGATTTTGCTCCTTCAAACCTGCCTCTGCGGGTCCGGGAAGATTCCGCCCAACATTTCCCATTTTCGTCTATCATAAATATTATGAAACTAGCACTAGAATACCCATCAGGAAAATTATCATGTGAAGCATTGATAAAAATGACTCGTTTCATGTGCTTTGGCTCATCTAAGGATACAATTCTCCAGATTTAACATTTTTAATATTTTATTTGCCCTTAAAACATTCTCTATTTTAGTGCTTAACTCCAATACATGAAAACTAGCATCTGGTCTAGTCTGAATGTCTGACCAGTTCGACTGACAAATCAAGCTTTGCAATTGCTCTGCCTCATTTTTAGATATAACGTCATCTTTTTGTGATGACCTAGCAGAATTAATCAGGATGGGAGTTGATTTAAAGTTGGTTCAGACCTACATTGCTTAATATCTAAACCGATATATTTTTTTAAAGTCCCACAAGTCTGACCTCACTTCATTCTTCCACTAGTCATATGGCTCAGACTCTGAGACCATCAGAGGGTAATCATACCCTAACAATTCACACTTGCTTTCTGTCATTTTTCACAATGACCACTAGGATTGTAATTTTCTGTCTGATTTTTTTTTCCTTAGCTTCCAACCTTCACCTTTAGGCAACCATCCACTGCAACCATGTTTTATTCCAGAAAGCCAGTTGGCAAAGGATAGAACTGGAGCTAATCTTGTGACACTGTGGCCGGAATTTTGCGGTCGGCAGATGGAAGCCGGCCACCGACTAAAAAGTCGGTGGTGAACTTGCTTCCACCTCGTCTAGGGATCTAACCAGTATTTTCCGAGTCCCCAGGCTTCAATTGGTGTGAGGCAGGACTTCCACCTGCTTGAGGTAGGAAGTCCCGCCTATTAGAGCTGCCAGCCAATCAGCGGGCTGGCAGCTCTTAGTTCCAGCAGCACCACCGGGAGCAGTGGCCACTGCTGGGACTGCAGTCCAGCATTAAGAGAAGATGCCTGGGAGCCGGGAAGGCAGCTAAGTTTTGTTGCCTCACCGGGGGTAATCAGTCGATTGGGAGGAAGGGGGGGTGCATGTTGGGTGTTGAGGGTGGTTGGGATAATGGGGCATAGGGTGCCTGAAAATGAGGTCACCCCCCGGGAAGTTCGAGAGCCGTCTGGTTTCGTTCGGCAGTTGTTCCTGGCTCCAGGACGCCCGCTTGCCACACGTAAAATCCACATGGAGGCGGGCTAAGGCCCTTTAGTAGCCGCTCGTCGGGGTGGCGTAAAATTCTGGCCTGTATTTATTTATAGAGTTACACATTACAAGCATACACCTCCTAACCCAATTATCACAGTTTTACTCTGTGTCCATTTATAGTGGACTCAAGTGAATTTGCAGTTAAGGCCCACCACCTGCATACAATTAAACACAATTAATGTACAATTAACAGAGGGGAGAGTGGGAGAGAGATGGGGGGAGGTGGCAACAAGGGTGCCTGTCCCGAGAAGATTTGTGCCCATTTCTCCCTTTGTTAGGGGACTGAAACATTGATCTTAAATTCTTTGCTAGGGGTTGGGGATAGGCTGAGGGTAGGGGTGGGGGTGGGGTCAAGACCACAACCCAGCCCTAAACTCCCAGATGGACGCCTCTACTGTTAGCTGGCAGACTGGTATGCTGGATCTCACTTAGCCTACTGCCCCATTGTTCTTCCATAAGGACATGGATGAGGAAACGTCTGGCTTGGGAGAGCCCTGCCCCCAGCCACATTTCATCTAATGTGGGGACTAAGATTGGGCAGGTGTAAGCTCCACCACAGACAAGACCTCACAGAAATTGCTGAGAGGAATGCTGGGACTTTGAATGTGTGAGAAGAGCTCTGTAAGTTTGGCTAGTATAGATTTATCTACTGCTCATATCTGTGCCTAGAACAAGACCTACTGTATAAAACCTGAAAGGCTAGAATTTGTTCCACACCATTTTTAGGCACAGGTAGGATGTGAGGGGGGCACAATTTGTGATCTGCCTGTGCCCAGTGTGGCATTTGGTGCTCCCACCTCATTTGTCTGATTGTAGTGATGGGCTGAGTGGGTTCCATGCTGCTGGCTGCCTCAGCACTCAGCAGGAGGCCAAACAGCATGTGCTAACAGCATGTGGTGCAGCCTGCCTACTGGTCTTAATGGAAGTCTTTCCCTCCTAAAAGGACAGGAGGTGAGATGTCATGATTCCATGGTGGGGGAGTGGGGGGGGGGCTCGAAGGTCCTCAAGGACCTACCTCAAAAGGGATTGGGAGCAGATGACCAGGGAGGTCAGTTCCTGGTATCTGGCTTCAGGACCTGGAGCAGTGCTACAAGAAGTCTAATGGCCTAATGCATGTGGTCAAGGTCAGTGAATGTATCATGTGACATTTATCCACTGCTCCACCAGCCTCTCAAACTACTCAATGCACCGCACCCCTATTACTAACATTAGCACTCCCTGACACTCAGGACTCAGGCATAACATTCAGATATTCCACCTCACCCTCACACACCTACCAATGATGTCAGCCTCACACACAGCTCCTGCTGCTTCCACATACCTCCAGCTATTCAGCTGTGGTAGGCATGTCATCCAAACACAATGCACCACAATCACTGACATTCTTCCTTCTCCCTTGCAGAAGAAGGTGGCTCACAATAGAAGGGAGCAGAGTAGAACCCCATGGGACAGGGACACCTGCATCTCCTCAGCCAGATGGAGGAGATGGTTCTCTGCATCATGTGGCCTGCCGCAACAGTGCCTGTGGCATCTGCTGTCACTGAGAACTTGAGGATGATGGCCTTATGCCCCATCTCAACTCCCATCAAACACTCAACCTCTGCAATGGCATAATGAGCAAGCTGCTTATGGTGTGACCATGGACCTCTTGCTTCCCACCCCAAACCCCTTCCCTCACACTAGCTTTCCTCTTCTGATTGCCCACTTTCAGACACCCAAGAACTGCTGCCTGCCCACCCACAGCAGTCCCAGGAGGAAGAGAGAGAGCAACAGCACAATATTGATCAAGAGACCCTGTGACTTGATCTGACACTCGCAGCCACCAGTTCAGATACTGGCACTGCACATACCTTAAAGGCTAGTATAGAGTCAGGATCTGCATGTGGTGAGACTGGGCACAAGTGGGCTGCATCCACGTCAGGGGGAAAGGATGGTTCATGTGTCAGGTCATCAGAGGGCGAGATTGCACAGGTGTTGCAAGAGGACTCAGATGAGAATCTCAGTGGGTGGCATACAGGACAGTGCTGATGGGCATGCACACCGTGATGCTGGGAGCATTAGCTGGTCTGCCAGGCAACTTATCACTGTCGAGAAGCATGGAGAAGTCCAGCTCTAACTTGGCACAGGGCATCGAGCAGAGCTTGCCCTCTCCGTACCCTCTGCTCCATTTTCCTGTCGTGATGCAGACCTGGAGGTACTGCAAGTGCAGATCCCCTACCTATTGCAGCCTTTGCGTGGACAGTTGGCCTAATCCTCTGCCATCCCTTTGAGGATGCAGCAACACTCCCTGCCAAATCCAGGAGCTCACCACAACACCCTCAAAACACACTCCAGAGTACAGCCAGAGACTTTGAAAATTTTGAATTTATTCTGAATTACCTTACCTGCAAGTTGGGTGCCTGGATCTTTAAGTAACGCTAGTGCTGGGCCCCACTTGCAGCTGTATACTTGTTCTTTGGTGAGTGACAAGCAAATTTGTCCAATGGATCTGCTTGATCCAAATTTGGAAGTGATGTTGTGGGACGACCTTAAGAGCGGACCACTTTAAGAGGATGTAAGCGAAGATCATCAGAAGAAATTATGACGCCTCACAAATGACCAGGGTGTTGTGGATTTAGCCTGACAGCGTGAGATGTGTTTAGATGTACCTCATGCAGTAACTGTTTGTATATCATGATAGCACCACTTCACAATCTTACAGCACAAGCAGGGAATGCCTACTTGAAAGCCCTTCTCAGCATGGGGCATCACACCGGAAGTGGCAGGAGGTGCAGCACACCCCACTAGACAGGCTTTTGCCTTTGGCAGCTCTATGGATCTGAATTTCATGCCATTAATATACACAGTAAGTCAGTACAGCACAACCCTCCACACATACCTTTGATGAAAAATTATCTCTACATCCCTTAAAATGTTATGGCAAAAACAGTGCTGGTATATGCATTTAGAAATATAGTAATAATACAGTAATTAAAGCATTAGAATAACTAAACACTTTTAGTGCAGTAATAGCAGTTGAGATTGTTCCACAACCAAAACTGGGATCAATAATTTAATTTTAATCTCACGTTAATACCACATCCAAATGGTTTGGTTGAAACGTCAACAAAACCTCTCCCAAATAATACTTAAAAAGATGATGCCCATCATTTCTTAAAAGCTTGTTCACCTGTATTGTCATATTTGCTCAAAAAATAAAATTTAGCACTTAAAAATGTTAGCAATCTGTACAGTAATTGTCATGACTCGAATGGAAATATCGAAATACTCACCACCTCTGAATTCAATAATCTAGGGACTGCATAGATTACACCAGGAGTTAAACAGGATTGGGGAAAGAAGGAAGTAACAAAAGAAGCACAAATGGAAATTATTTGTTTTCAGCCATGACAACATAATGACACAGTCGCCCAAATTGTCAGGCATAAAATGAGCATAACTAATTGGAAAATAATGCTGGAGATTTATAACGTCAGATTTCTGTCCATTTAGCGCTTGATGCTAATTTCTGGCTCTGGGTTTCACAGGTATTGGGGGCTTCATTTTATTACTTTAATGAAGTAATTTTAGATGCCTGTGCTATTTCTTGCACTGCCGCCACACAACACTGACTTGTGTTCTCACTGACCCATGTTCTCATCCTGTGGGCATCCAGGATTCCTAGGGAAAAATGTGGCTGCAGTGCAAGAAATAGCACAGGCATCTAAAATTACTTTATTAACATAATAAAATGAAGCCCCCAAATGGATTTCATGAATGCAGCGCGAAGATCGCCAGCAGCTTTTTCGACCATCCCTCAACTTTTTTTCTTCGTGTTTCGTTCTCACAAAGATGATCAGGAACGATTCTGGCAATTGTGCAGCGCAGCTATTTTCTTTGCCATTGACAACAATAATGGACCGATTGATTTCTTGCATGGGAATCTCCTGACACTGGTGCTTTTTGTAGGAGGAAGGGAAAGGTCAAGGAAGAAATAAATGCCAGATAGGTCAGGTTGCCCCTGGGGGATTCTGCATATACACACTGATACTCTCACAACCATACCTACAGACAGTGGTGATATACCATTGCCTTTTCAGAAAAAGTGTTTACAGCACATAATCAGGCCATTCGGCCCAACAGGTCCATGCTGATATTTATGCTCCACACAAGCCTCCTCCCACCCTTCTTCATCTAATCCCATCAACATATCCTTCTATTCCTTTCCTCCTCATGTGCTTATCTAGCTTCTCCTTGAATGTATCTCAAACTTCTTTCATTGTAAAGAATAATAGGTTTACAAATATGTATTTTTTTGAAAGTTCCAATCTCGATGCAAATGTAACTTGTTTTTATTACAATTCAAACCACTCCTGTTGACCTATCTGATCTCATTTCCTCCACATAGTTTACAGTACTTGCAGTAGTGTTGCAGGAGTTAGCAGACAAGTCTGGGGACTTGTGATAAACCCAATCAAATCGAGAGCAAAGAGTGTTCTACAAACAATATTGTCAACATGAGCTACAATTGTGTTTGCACATAAATCAGAAGAACTGGCATAGGCTGAGTGCATGCAGGGCCTTGAGATTCTCAGCTATGAGCTGAGTCATTAAGCACAACATTATATAATCTGTAAAATTGTATTTGTGATGTTTTGGAGAGTCCAGCTTGTTAAGTGTCTCATTAGCTAATAAGCAAATGGCTTAGCATAATTATTGTTGGTGCATTCTGATTGGATGAACTATTGTTCATGACTTCTAGCAAGAACAATTTTCACAGTATTCACACTGTTCAAAATAGTGCATTCCTGCAACTTTATCACCAGGCCATAGAAGAAGAAACATTATCACATTTTTCACATGAAAAGAGGAAGCACAACTGTAGAAATTGTGTTGTTATTTCATCAAGCTACTCCTGCATCATGATTCACGGAATAAAGAGTCAAAGTAACAATTATTTTCTTCCCAGCACATCTCTTCACTAACATTCTCATCCATTTCCTCACTGAGCAAATGACCACAAAGTACAGGCCTTGAACCAATGCAATGGAAATATTTAACACATGGATATGTTATTTTAACTGCTTATTTAAATATCAAACAAAGAAACCTCAGAGGTTTTCAAAATGAACACAGTGGAATGTGTTGACGGACAATGCTTTTATTTTGCATATTTACACACATATGGTGAGAAACATGTCTCTTGCATCCCATATAAAAATTACAGTCTGGCTCTTTGTCAAATTAAGATATTTTGTTGAAGTAATGTTGTCATTTAAGAGTAACGGTTTCTCAAAATCTACAAAAATTACAACAAAATAATTGTTGCACAGAATGCATGTGTGGAAAAAGCCACAGTTAAGAACTTAGTTCAGATTCATTGATATTTAATTAGATGTATGTGGACTATAAAATAAAAAGTATTTAACACAATTTTATAACTTATAGCAAGCTTGAGTTTAGCATCTGTCACAAATTGAATAAAATACCTGTCAATCCAATTAGATCTCTATGGCACGTTTTTTTCCCAAAGATATACTTTATTCATAAAATTTCGAAAAGTTCATTACGTAACAGTTCAAATTTGATGTTACATCACGTGTATTACAAATCAAATTCTTTCAATACAGTACATGAGGTGCCTCACTACATTTGTCATTACAGGTTATATTTACAATGTACATTTACATTTCATGTCAAACATTCTCTGCATACAGCCCAAGGGGTTTTACACGAGTTCTAGCCCCTCGGTATACTATGGCGAGATGGCCTTAGATAGTGGCCTTTCTCCATTGAGCCTTTACAGCAGCTGCCCCAAGCTTTAATGCATCCCTCAGCACATAGTCCTGGACCTTGGAATGTGCCAGTCTGCAACACTCAGTCATCGGCAGGTCTTTGCAGTGGAAGACCAGCAAGTTTCGGGCAGACTAAAGATCTATGTGACACTTTGAAATCTAGCAAGTATTGACAACCAGACTCATGTGGAATCGATCAACTGTGCTTCCACACAAGTGTACTTTGCTATAGTCATCTTTTTGTCGTTCAGCTTAGATATTAGGTAAATAATAAATGTTGGTGACCGTATCAAGCATTTCAACTAAACGGTCAGTCATTTGACAAATATAAAAGCAAAACGCTACAGATGCTGGAGATCTGAAATAAAAACAAGAAATGCTGAAAATACTCAGCAGGTCTGGCAGCATCCGTGGAGAGAGAAGCAGAGTTAATGTTTCAGGTCAGTGACCTTTCATCAGAACTGATGAAAGGTCACTGACCTGAAACATTATCTCTGCTTCCCTCTGTATAGATGCAGCCAGACCTGCTGAATTATTTTACAAATATTACCTTCACTGCACTGTATTATGCCTACCATTGTCTGCATTTACATTCACTATTTTTTACTTGTTTTAATTAATGCAACTGCACTTTCATGCACTCATCTATTATACACTTAATTCAGTCAGACCTTTCACTGTTGCTCCATCACATGCAGAAACTTAACATTCTCATATACTCACCAAGACTCATCATGAATTTTTAAACTCTGCTAATGGATTATTTTACATAAAATTTCTATATAACTGAGATTCAATTAGTCACCATTTTGATCACAAGTACACCTTGTTATGACCGAGGATTGGAGGAATGCAATGTCTTTCTCTAGTTCCACTACTCCATTGGTCACAACATATATCTAAATGTTTTACCCAGTTACCGATACGGCCAATTATATACATTATCTATTGTCATGCAGGCCCCCACCTGCCAAGAATGAGGCACATTAATTTTACCACATGAACATTGATTTATAAATGGTTACTGGAGTAAAGAAAGAACTTACTTTAAAAAAAAAACAGACCTTTGACTGGAATGACATTTGCATAGTAACAGACAGTACTTGGAAAGGACAAAGGGGCCACTCCTTTCTCCAATTTAATCCACAATGGACTTTTGACTTCAACAGACGTTGAAGGTGGAGAAGCTAGCATTCCAGGTTGACTGCTAAGATGCTCCCAATACACAGAAGAGACCTGGTCAAACCACAGTCACATGGCCACCTGCTGGCCAATTAGGGGAGTTTTAAATTGGAGAAACAGTGTTTGAAGACAGAAAGCTGTTTGCTCCTGGACTGAAAAGATCTCTCGTGGCTGGCTTGCTTCCGCCTTTCCTGTCTGCTTCCATCTCTTTCTCACAGAACTCCAAGACCCATTGAAGACATATGAACCCCAAGAGAGAAAATTCTCCCACAGTGAACAAGATTTAAGAAGAATACTGGGCCCCAACGAAAAGCAAGATCTATGTACAAGCAAGGACTACAGCAAGCTTGAAGCACAGTAGCAAAAACACCTCTTCAGAGATTGCCTCAAACCTCTCTATTTTTCTTCTGCTCTTTTCTGTCTCTATTTGCATGTGCGTATCGCGTATGCATGCTAGCGTGGGGTGCAGTGTGTATTTGTAGGTGTTAAACAAAGTAGAGTTTAAGTTTTAATAAATTTCACTTTTCTTCTTTATACCTAAGAACGCCTGTTTGTGGTCATTTCTTTGCCTTATAATTGGAAAGCAGTGAACAATGATTCACCAAGGGGAGCTCAAAACACTGTGAGTTTAAAACAAGCCCCTGTTACAGTAAGACCAGTTGAAGGCTGAGAAAGACACCTGTCTCACCTGGTGGTAACATTATATTAGTTTCAGAATAAAATTCCACCAACCAGGTTTCTTTAATAAACAACAAAATTATTGATTTATTTTAAAACAAGACTTATTCAATAAAGATGCAAAGCTTATTAACACACAGTTTGAAATATGAAAGTATAAATATCTACTCTTCTAAAATAACTTAACACACACACACCAGTTAAAGAAAAAAATAAAGAAAAATGAAAAAACTGGCTCTGCAGAGATCAACTTTAAAAAAATAATACTTTGGCCAAGTTATTATCAATTCTTGAAGAAAAAGGATAAGATATGGAATGTTCCAGATGACTTTCAGTCTGGCATCCTGGCAAACGTAGACAGGTGTCACGAGACACATGTGGTTGTCATTGGGATTTTTTCAGAAGCAGATCACTCAGGAGATGTCAAGAGGAAGTCTTCCAGAAGCTTCTCAGGAGAAATGCTGCATCGGTTTCTCCAGCTCTCACACTGGGTTCTCAGAAGAGTTTTCAAAACAGGTGGAAAAAGATGAGTTGGGTGGCTTCTCTCTTAGCAGGATACACACCAACTGAGCACTCAAACAGTCCACGCTCAAATCAGAAAGCCAAAAACTGACAACCATAAACCTAGACATGTGACTTCTCTGTAAACAACTCCAATGGCCAGCTAGGCTCCTTATGTTTATTTAGCCCTTGAATGTCTCTTCCAGTAAATGTTTTTTGTAAAATAAATTCAGTGTCCTTCCAGTAACATATAAAAAAAACAAATCCAGGCATCTCCTCAGTCTTTCAAATGAACCAATTTTCACAATCTTTTAAACATGAGTCCTCAAAAAATATTAATAATGGAAGCACCTTCATGACAACCTACAATTTTGAATTTCCACTAAAAAATTATCATCCAGTCCCCACTGGCTCCTTAATGACAATAATAATTGACACTCCGTAAGATTTTCATTGTCAAAATTATCATGTTATTTAAACCTTTGTTCTGAGCATTTTTATACAGGCTAGTAATCTAGAGCATGATTATTCAGTTTGACAGAAAACACCATTAAATGTGTTTTCCATGTCAATGTTAACTTTCAGTCAGCATGGACTAAGAGTTTAAAAACTCTTAATGTTTGCCCCTCTATTTGTGTGATGGTGAGCACTTTAATTTTCTGATGTCTCCAGTCAATCCAAATGAACATTGGTCTTTGCCTTGTTTACTGCAGTCATTTTGTTTGCTAACAATTATTGCAATGAAAAATGATTGCTATCTCTTTTCCTGCTTATAACAAAGAGCGGTTTTAAAGCTTATCAGAAGGCTGTGTTGAATGGACTGAGAATCTTGAAATCATTTATTTTGGAGTCAGAAATTAATTACATATATAATTGAACATTAAATATGCAATGCTAAATTAATTGCCTGACTTAACTTGCTTGGTTTGTCAACATGGAATATGGAGTACAATTCTTGTACGATTCCTGTTGTAACCCAGCTGTAAAAGAGTAAATTGTTTGCTGTTGGGCCCACTACATCCCATTCAGTACACACATAAGGTTAAGTTTCAGTTCATAAGAGGAACAGACCTGCCAATGGAAACATGAGTAAGGAGTACTGGGAGGTGATCCAAATCATTGCAGTGCTCACATCTGATATCTCATTTGATGTGTTCAAAATCCAGCTTAGAGAAAAGAAATGCATGTCTCTCTTTCTCTCTTCTCAATGACAATGCGAGGATAACATCAGTTTTAGCAACCTCAACAGCTGTACAACTTAAAATCAATATTTTTAGCTCTGCAGGCCTACAGTAAATAGTTTGATCCTCAGGGGAACACCAAACCAAAAAACTTATACATGTGGTTAGTGCATGGAAAACAGAATTAATGCATAATATTACAGTGAACACCCCAGAGTAAAACACTTGTAGTTTGAAAAACAAGAACATATGTGGCATTTAAACTGTAAAATTCCATGACCATAAAATAAATGTGGGGAAGGATCCTACCATCTGCACCTCCAAGACACATACAGCAGAGTTAAATTCAACTTTGGTGGGGTGCAAAACAGCTGTTAACAGATTGGTCGCCTGACTTCACTTTCCATTCCATTCTATTTGCATTAAGGAAATTATAAGAAGTCACCGTTAGTCTTCTACATAATGAGGAAACAAAAAGAAGCAAACAAGAAAGCTGAAAATGACAAAAAGAAAGAATTGTAAGAAGAAACCATACCTATTTGATTGCAAGATGTTCCATAATTCAGATCAGGCATATGGTTTTACTCTGTCATCACTGTAACACTTGTGGTTCCAGCTGTAAAAATTGGTTAGCACACTTGTAATATTAAACAAACATAAACCAGACAAAATATTTTAAATTTGTATTTATTCTTCTTTAATAAAATAGAGAGCAAAACCTAGGCTAAATATGTTGTGATTTGGCTTAAAAATGCTCATAAAAAAGCAATAAAGTTAATGACAGCATGTGCTTCCTCTTTATTACTGTATTAGTGTAACCACAGACATGCAGATCAAAGGACCTTTAAAGCTTGCACATTAAATTTAAATATAATTGCTTTATTTTATATGTATGTACATATTCTATATACACACAAGCAGATCTTTTCTGGCTTTCCTCATGGTGAGCTGGAGGATGCACTGGGGTATTGTTACGACTGAGGCAGGAGTAATGCACTGTCAATTCAGTCCCAATACTCCACAGGTCACAGCATATTATTAAAGTTTTCCCACCTACTGGAAATTAGCCAAATTAAAACACTTTAGTAACCCCCAGAATAAAGCAGACCAAACCAAGTATCTTTAAACAACAACAAATTAACTATTTATTAATAAACTAAATCTTAAACACTACTGAGATAAACCTATGTCTAAACACTTTATACTTCTTATTTATCCTAACCCTAATGCACACACACATACATTCAAAAATCAACGGTTAATTGGTTTTAAACATAGTATTTCTTAGGAATAAAATAAGTAGCTGAGTTGTAAGTCCTGGTGAGTTACATTCCTGCTTGGTGAGGTGTCCCAGATTGGAACAATCAGATGCCACTCGAAGTCTCCAGGCGAATTCGACGAAATAGACTTTTAATAGATAGGCATTCGAAACACTTCAGTTGCAGCAGTTCTTTTAACAACGAGTATAGCCACAGGTCGATTTGGATTCTAATATTGGTCGTTTTCAATAGAAACTTTACTGAAAATTCCAGCAAACACAAACAAACAACAGTGAGTCCCTCTTGAAGACAAATGTTCTTTTTTTTTCCAGGGTTTTTCTTTTCTCTCCTTAGGCAATGCGGAGCCTGAAGATAAATGTAGATTTTCCTGCTAAGACAGAGGGATCCTTCCTTTCAGTGAAGCAGGCTTTGCCGGTCTCTAGTTCAAACCAGTTGAAGCCAGTCTTTACCCACAGTTAAAAATTACAGTACACCATGTGACCTTCTCTCTCTCCTGCTGTGGCCTAGGAAACAGGTGCAGCTGCTGGCACACTGTGCTCATTCTTAAAGGTACACTGTTTTTAAACAGAGTCTTAAAGGCACACTGTTTTAAACAGAGGTGAAAAAAACAGTTCTGTGACAGTGTAAATTTGCCTTGGTAAATAGCTCAAATGGGCATCGGCAAAACATTATCTGACAGAAGTCTATTTCATGGAAAAGAAGATTGAGTGAATGTAAAACAGACTTCTGATCCACTATCACCCACTTTACACTACAGCCCAAGCCGAATTTATACCCCAGTATTTTATAACAATAAGGATATCATGCCACATCAGGGACAACATAAGGTATACTGATTTACAGGGACTGAAATTGTTAAATTATGTTTTCGTTCCATGATATTCTTGGTATTGTGGAGAATTGTCACGGTATTGCTCATGGGAAGTTGAAGGATGGGTTTGATAAGGATAGCAAATGTATTATTGTGCTGGTATATTTGAGGTCTTTAGAAGAAATCATTGGGAAATTATTTATTTTATTTATTTGTTAGAATCCATTATTAAGGAAGTAATAACAGGACATTTAGAAAGTCAAAATGCAATCCATCAGAGTCAGCATGGTTTTATGAAGGGTAAATCATGTTTGACTAATTTGCTAGAGTTCTTCGTGCTGTGACAAGTAAAGTGGATAATGGGGATCCTGTAGATGTAGTATCTGGACTTCCAGAAGGCATTTGATAAGGTGCCGCACAAAAGGTTAATACACAAGGTAAGATCACATGGAGTTAGAGGCAATTTATTAGCTTGGATAGAGGATTGGCTAACCAACAGAAAACAGAGAGTTGGGATAAATAGGTCTTTTTCTGGTTGGCAAGAGGTAACTAGTGGGGTGCCACAGGGTTTGGTCCTTGGGTCCCAACTATTTACAATATATATTAATGACTTGGATGCAGGGATAGAAGGTACTATAGCCAAATTTGCAGATGACACTTGTGGGATGGTAAGTTGCAATAAAGAAATAAGAAATTTACAAATGGATATGGATAGGTTAGGTGAATGGGCCAAAATTTGGCAGATGGAGTTTAAGGTGGATAAGTGTGAGGTTATCCACTTTGGTCGAAAGAATAGAAAGGCAAATTATTATCTAAATGGAGAGAAACTTCAGAATGCTTCGGTGCAGAGGAATCTGGATGTCCTCGTGCATGAATCCAGAAAGCTAGTATGCAGGTACAGCAGGTAATAATGAAGGCAAATGGAATTTTGGCATTTATTGCTAAAGGAATAGAATATAAAAGTAGGGAAGTGCTGCTGCATTAGTGAGACTGCACCTGGAGTATTGTGTACAGTTTTGGAACCCTTACTTGAGGACAGATGTAGTTGCATTGGAGGCAGTTCAGAGAAGGTTCACTAGATTGATTCCAGGGATGGGGGGTTTGTCTTATGAAGAGAGATTGAGCAGTTTAGGCCTTTACTCTCTAGTGTTTAGAAGAATGATAGGAGATCTAATTGAGGTATATAAGATGATTAAGGGGGTTGACAAAGTAGACGTAGAGAGGATGTTTCCTCTTGTGGGGCAATCTAGAACGAGAGGTCACAGTTTTAGGATAAGGGGTAGCAGATTTAAAACAGAGATGAGATAAAATTACTTCTCTCAAAGGGTCGTGAGTCTGTGGAATTCACTACTCCAGAGTGCGGTGGATGTTGGGACATTGAATAAATTTAAGGAGGAGATAGACAAATTTTTAAATAGTAAAGGGTTGAAGGGTTATGGGGAACAGGCAGGAAAGTGGAGTTGAGGCTGAAATGAGATCAGCTATGATCGTATTGAATGGCAGAGCAGGCTCAAGGGGCTGAATTGCCTACTCCTGCTCCTAGTTCTTATGACCTTATAAGAACGGGAATAATGACTCAAAACAAATAGAAAAAGGTAGACTAGATCAAGTTGTAGTGAGAAATTGAAATTAATATAATTGAAAGATTGCATGAAATGGTATATTGGAAGTTTTCATCTAATCGCAGAGGTTTCATAAATAAAAGAAATGGAAATTAAAATAAATAGAGTCATAGAGTCATAAAGTTATACAGCACTGAAACAGGCCCATTGTGTCCGTGCCAGCCATCAAGTACCTATCTATTCTCATCCCATTTTCAAGCACTTGGCTCATAGCCTTGTATGCTATGACATTTCAAGTGCTCATGTGAAATAGTATATTCAAATGCCTTTATGTAATACCACATGGACTGCACCAGTTCAAGAAGGCAGCTCACCACCACCTTCTCAAGGGCAATCAGGGAGGGTAACAAATGCTGACCTCACAAGTGATGCTAACATCGCAATTAAAGAATGAAAAAAATATATATAGCAGTTCGCGCTACTTATATATATATATATATATATATATATATATAGTGTCAATATCCTGCACATGGATTCTCAAAGCCAATTCTGCCTTCAGGTTAAGCAGGATTAGAGGGTGGGGTATAATTGGATCAGGGCAGAGATAAGGAGGTAAGGATAACAGAAAGGGAAGGGAGGAAGCGGGGGAAACTGGGAAAGAGGGGAGGGGAAGTGGAGAGGAACAGGAAATAGAGGCTAATAGGAGTGAGGAGGAGAGAGAGAGCAGGTGGTATAAAGAGGGAAAAGGAAGAGGGGAGGGAGATAGGAATGGAGGCCAGAGGAGGGAAAGTGGAATGAATTTGTGGAAACTACTCCAGTGGTGCAGTAGGAGAGGAATTGCAAAAGCCTGTCAGCAGGGTTGGGGTTTGAAAAGTACTGAAGTAGGAAGTGTGAGGAATTTGGAAAAGTAATTTGTTAGGGTGACAGTTAGAAAATTGCCTCACTGGAGCCTTAACCCTGGGGCTGGTAAAGTACCCCAGCAAGTGGGGAGGCCCTGATCTTTCCAACATTGAAGAGATTCCAATATTTTAGAAACTACACAGGCCTGATTTTAAAAAAGAATAGGCCCAAATTTTTCATTGAAGAGGTTCTGTTATTTCCAGTTGAAGAGACCCAGATATTAACGAACAGGGATGCTTTCCTGTATTGGCAATCTTTCTTCAATTTCTGAACAGGCAAAGATTTCTCTTATTTGTTCCTGAGGTTATGGTGAAAACAGTCTGATGTTATTAATGTTAGCAAAGCTTAACATTGAAACATCAATCACACAACCGACTAAAAATATTGCAGGTGAATGCAGGTGCTTTTATAATGGAATTTTCCATAGGACTATTTTTAATGAAATATTGTGTTCATTGATCTCATGCTGCATCTGGTTTGCTATTTACAGGCCAAGCAGGGTTAGAGGGCAGGAGGATTTTATTTTTATTTAACTCTCAGGATGTAGTCCTCACTGGCAAGGCATTTAATGCCAATCCCTAGTTGCCCTGAGGAAGTGGTGAAGGGCTGCCTTCTTGAGCCAATGCATTTTGTAGAGGTTTGATACAACTAAATGGCTAGTTATACTTCAGAGGGCAATTAAGAGTCAATCCCGAGTGTGTGGGACTGGAGTCACATTTCAGCCAGATCAGGTAAGGACACTATTAGGCTTCCTTCCCTAAAGGACATTCATGAACCAGTTCGTTTTTTTACAACAATCTGATAGTTTCATTGTCCTTTTTTCTTAACTGATACCAACATCCCTTTTCTTATGTTCTTAAGTTCCAGCCTCCTTTCACCCTTCTTTATCTAACCCCAGCAAGACAGAAAACCAGAAAACGCTGGAAATATTCAGCAGGTCAGGCAGCATCTGTGTAGAGAGGGACAAAGTTAACATTTTAGGTTGATAACTTGCATCAGAACGGGAAAAAGATAGAGATATAACAGCTTTTAAGCTAATACAATGGCAGGAAAGTGTGGAGGAGAGGAAAGAACAGAGGAAGGTCTGTGATAGGGTGAAAGGCAAGAGAGATTAAATGATATGAAGGATGATGGTGCAAGGCAAAAGGGAATGGTAACGGGACAAGTAAAGAAACAAAAGACAGGCCCAAGGAGGCATAAATGGGAATAACAGAATTATTACCATTAGCTGCTGTCTGAAACAATGGGGGCAGTGGGAATGATCTGAAATTATTGAACTCAATGAATATCTGAAATTTCATTCCTGAACCTCTCCACCCTTCCACCTCCCTCTTTCTCTTTTAAGACCTTCCTTAATACCAACCTCGTTCATCAAGCTTTCAGTCACAGCTTCTAATATCTCCCTCTTTGTCTCCGGATCCACTTTTGTCTGATTACGTTTGTGCGAAACATCTTGGGTAATTTTCTATCTTAAAAGTGCTTTATAAATGCTGCTGTCATTGTTGTGTTAAAAAGCAAAACTGTGGGTTATGGTAAAAAGCTATTGAACCATGACAGTGCGAGTACGTAGAGGTCCAGTTTTGACAGCATTAAACTTGGTTGTGATGCCCTCCACAGTTAAAAATCCAGCTGATACTGACTGTCTAGATTTAAACATGAAGAACACTCACTTTGGCAAGGTGCAGGGACTACTGTGAAACAGTATTCTACCGGTGCCAGTGCAGGAGAGGAAGTGAACAAAAAAATTAATGAAAAAGTTGTTTGTGGTTTTTGAGAAAACTAGAACGTGCTTGCAACAGTTACATATATAATCAGGTTCTTCAACAGTGAGGCTGATTTAAAATGTACCATTTTACATAAAAGTAACAAAATGCCTTAAATAGGAAACTAACTGTAAAATTCAAGATTTCAAAACAAGTTCTGCCTATCAAATACTGAATCACATTTTCCAAAGAAAATTCAATCCATCCTATTGCTTTCACGCAACGTACAGACTTTCTTGCTTTGACTGGTCATGAAAATGCAGGGAATTAGTAAGCAATTCTTTTAGCTCAACAATCTCCCTAGAAAACAATCAAACTAATTGCTCATAGTACAAGAGACAATTCCAATGGAATAGATGCAATTCTGTCTTACAGCAGTTAAGTTTTTTTATTAATTCATGGAATATGGGCAACACTGGCAAGACCAGCATTTATTGCCCATCCCTCATTGCCCTTGCGAAGGTGGTGGTGAGCCCACCTTCTTGAAGCACAATAGTCCAAGTGGTGTACATGGACCCCACATGGACTGCAGCGATTCAAGAAGGCAGCTCACCACCACCTTCTCAAGGGCAATTAGGGATGGGCAATAAATGCTGGCCTAGTCAGTGACTCTCACAGCCCATGAATGAATAAAAAAAAGGTACACCCACAGCGCTGTAAGGCAGGGAGTTCCAGGGTTTTGACCCAGTGTCGATGAAGGAAAGGCGACATATTTCCAAGTCGTAATGCTGTGTGACTTGGAGGGGAACTCACAGATGAAGGTGTTCCCAAGTGGCTGCTGCCCTGTTCTTCTAGGTAGTAAAGGTCGTGATAGCGTATCAATAAAGTTCCTACTTGGCACTGTTCAAGATAGCAGGGGGTTGTAAACCTGCAGTCGCCTACTTAGTAATACCACGACTGCAGTGATTAACAATAAATTTGCAAGTTTTTGGAGGGTACTATTGAAGAAAGTAAGAACTTGCATTCATATAGTAGCTTTCACAATCTCAAAATGTTGCAAGATCCTTTATAGCTAATGAATTATTTTTGAAGTGCAGTCAGTATTGCTATGTAGGAAAATGTGGCAGTCAATGTGCACACAGAAAGATTACATTCGTTTACAATTTTGTTAATCTTCCTCCATGTTGAATACTTCCAAATGGAAGTGTAGTTATTGACAGCTTGAAGGAAAACCTTGCACTTACATATACTGTTTCATTTTACCAAAGCACTTTAAAACAATGACCACTTTGAAAACAGTGACTGCTGTCATCTAGGTTGTTACACAACATTAACGCAACTGTTAGAGTGGGCCTTTGGCTTAGCAATAGCATTCCTGTCTCTGAGTCAGAAGGTATAAGATTCAAACTACAGTCTTGGTCAGTGGAGACTAGGGGCTAAATCTTGACTTTGTGCAATAGTGTAAGATCTCTTGATCTTTATTTCTATTGAACTTTATTGTAATGTCAGATCTGGAATTGCTATTAATATACTCCAGCTAATTTGAAATTGTTTTTTGCTCAAAAAAATTCACCTATCAGGTAGTTTGAATTAAACAGTTTGAATGAAACAGCACAAAAGGTGAGTTTCCACAATTTAATTCCTATGAATAGATAATTAAATTAAACAATTAAGGGCAGACTGTACTTTATCGAGAATTTTATACAAAAACGCAGCAGAAAAGTTATGAATAAGGTTGCAAACCCAAGATTTTTATGAATGAGTCATAGTTTACAGCTGTTGGAAGAAACAGTCCAATTAAATTTACAATATTTTCTGAGATTCAGCAAGTCTGTAAGTGGGGACAAATGTATTTGAGATTGAGACAGAACAGGCCAGAGAGATAAATAAGATTGCATTTAATTAAACTGCAAGCAAGAAAAAAACAGCATTTCTAAAATCTATTTGATCAAGCTGCCAGAACACTACACTCCCTATGGTGACTGAAACCGCATTGTGGGAGCAGACATCCGTGCAGGGGGAGGAACTCAGTCCACATTTCCTTGTTTATATAAACAAATTCTCAGATCTTCAGAAACAATCTGAGCACCAAAGGATGTTTTTTTAAAAATCAGAAATAAGATAAAATACATTTGTTTTATGGATAATTGGGATTTAGTTGAAAAATGTGGGTCAGTGTTTACTCACAGAAAAAAAAGTTGACAACAAGGACCTAGTTAGGGAATATCAGAAGTTAGGAACCAAATTAAAACTAGACCTCGGGGTGGTAATCTTCTTGAATGCGTGGCTGAAAGACTGGTATGGGAAGGAGGGGTTCCATTTCATGGGAAACTGGTGCCAGAACTGGGACAGAATCAAGCTATACCACTGGGATGGGCTCCACCTGAGCCAGAGAGGAACCAGTGTCCTAGGTAAAAGGATAAATAGGATTGTCAATAGAACTTTAATTTGATAGGTTTGTGTGTGTATGGGGGAGGGGGGAGAGGAGGGGAAGCATCTGATGAAAATAATGTAAGCCTGATAAAATAAATAGATGGGAGTAATGGTCAGACCAAGATAAGAAGTAAGGGTAATGTAAACAGTCAGGGAATGAATGCAGCTATAAAACAGAAGTATAAAATGACTGTTAAAAATAAAGCTAAAGGAACAACAATTAAAACTGAATTAAACTGCCTGTATAGTGCAACGTAGACAGCATCCAAAGTAAAATGAGGGAATAATCCATTGCAAGGAACCAGGTGTAGTAGGAACAACTATAATATGGCTACATAACGAACAGGAGTAGCAACTAAATATTGTAGGTTGTAACTTAATCAGAAAGAACAGGGAGGAAAAAGGGAGCATGGTAGCTGTACTAATTAGAGATAACATAACTAACAAATGGTTAGAAACAGAATCCTTATGGATTAAATTAAAGGATGGTCGATGGGTGACACTCACAGAATCACAGAAATGTAGTGCAGAAGGAGGCCATTCGGCCCATCGTGTTCGCACTGGCTCTCTGAAAGAGCAGCTCACTCAGTTCCATTCCCCTGCCTTCTCCCCGTAACCCTGCACATTCTTCCTTTTCATATAACTGTCTAATTCCCTTTTGAATGCTTCAATTGAACCTGCCTCCACCATGTTCTCAGGCAGCGCATTCCAGACCTTAACTACTCACTGCATGAAAAAGTTTTTCCTCATGTCACTTTTGCTTCTCTTACTAAATACTTTAAATCTGTGCCCTCTCATTCTCAATCTTTTCATGAGTGGGAACAGTTTCTCTCTATCTACTCTGTCCAGACACCTCATGATTTTGAATACCTCTATCAAATCACCTTTCAGCCTTCTCTTCTCCATGGAAAACAGTCCTAATTTCTCGAATTTATCTTCATAATCAAAATTCCTCATCCCTGGAACCATTCTCGTGAATCTTTTCTGTACTCTCTCCAATGCCCTCACGTCTTTCCTCAAGTGTGACACCCAGAATTGGACGCAATACTCCAGATGAGGCCAAACCAGTGTCGTATACAAGTTCAACATAACTTCCTTGCTCTTGTACTCTATGCCCCTATTAATAAAGCCCAGGATACTGTATGCTTTATTAATCGCTCTCTCAACCTGTCCTGCCATCTTCAATGACTTATGCACAATATACACTTAGGTCCCTCTGCTCCTGCCGAGTTGTACCCTTTAGAATTGTACCCTTTATTCTATATTGACTCTCCATGTTCTTCCTACCTAAATGAATCACTTCACATTTCTCTGTTTTGAACTTCATCTGCCGCCTGTCTGCCCATCCCACCAACTTGTCTATGTCCTTTTGAAGTTCTACACTATCCTCCTCACAGTTCACAATGCTTCCATGTTTCAGGTCATTAATATATATCAGGAAAAGCAAGAGTCCCAACACTTCTTCTTCTTCTTCTTTGGCCTCCTTGTCTCGAGAGACAATGGGTAAGCGCCTGGAGGTGGTCAGTGGTTTGTGAAGCAGTGGCTATAAAGGCCCATTCTAGAGTGACTGACTCTTCCACAGGCGCTGCAGATGAAATTGGTTGTTGGGGCTGTTACACAGTTGGCTCCTTGCACTTCTGTCTTTTTTCCTGCCAACATCTAAGTTTCTTTGACTCGCCACTCTTTAGCCCCGCCTTTATGGCTGTCTGCCAGCTCTGGCGATCGCTGGCAACTGACTCCCACAACTTGTGGTCAATGTCGCAGGACTTCATGTCACGTTTGCAGACATCTTTGAAGCGGACACATGGACGGCAGGTGGGTCTGATACCAGTGATGAACCCGCTGTACAATGTGTCCTTGGGGATCCTGCCATCTTCCATGCGGCTCACATGGCCAAGCCATCTCAAGCGCTGCTGGCTCAGTAGGGTGTATATGCTGGGGACGTTGGCCGCCTCGAGGACTTCTGCGTTGGAGATACAGTCCTGTCACCTGATGCCAAAGATTCTCCGGAGGCAGTGACGATGGAATGAATTGAGACGTCGCTCTTGGCATACATTGTCCAGACCTCGCTGCTGTAGAGCAAGGTACTGATGACACAGGCTTGATACACTCGGACTTTTGTGTTCCGTGTCAGTGCAGCATTTTCACACATGCTCTTAGCCAGTCTGGACATAGCAGTGGACGCCTTTCCCATGCACTTGTTGATTTCTGCATCGAGAGACAGGTTACTGGAGATAGTTGAGCCTAGGTAGATGAACTCTTGAACCACTTCCAGAGCATGGTCGCAGATATTGATGGATGGAGCATTTCTGACGTCCTGTCCCATGATGTTCGTTTTCTTGAGGCTGATGGTTAGGCCAAATTCGTTGCAGGCAGCCGTAATCCTGTCGATGAGTCTCTGCAGACACTCTTCTGCGTGGGATGTTAATGCAGCATCGTCAGCAAAGATGAATTCCCTGATGAGGACTTTCCGTCTTCGCTCTGAGACAGACAAGGTTAAACAACCTGCCATCTGATCTTCTGTGGAGGAAAATTCCTTCTTCTGAAGACTTGAGCGCATGTGAGAGCAGCAGGGAGAAGAAGATCCCAAACAGTGTAGGTGCGAGAACACAGCCCTATTTCACGCCACTCAGGATAGGAAAGGGGTCTGATGAGGCATCATTTGTCCCAGGGAACTCCATTACAAACCTTCCTCCAGCCCAAAAAACATCTGTTACCACTACTGTTTGTTTCCTGTCACTCAGCCAATTTCGTATCCATGTTGCTACCATCCCTTTTATTCCATAAGCTACAAGTTTACTCACAAGTCTGTTGTGTGGCACTGTATCAAATGCCTTTTGAAAGTCCATGTACACCACATCAACAGCATTGCCCTCATCAACCCTCTCTGTTACCTCCTCAAAAAACTCCAGCAAGTTAGTTCAACATGATTGTCCCTTAAGAAATTCATGCTGGCTTTCCTTAATTAACCTGCATTTGTCCATGTGACTATTGATTTTGTCCCAAATTATTTTTTCTAGATGTTTTCCCACCACGGAAGTTAAACTGACTGGCCTGTAGTTGCTGGGTTTATCTTTACACCCTTTTTGAACAACGGTGTAAAGTTTGCAATTCTACAGTCCTCAAGCATCACCCCCAAGTCTAAGGAAGACTTTAAAATTATGGCCAGTGCCTCTGCGATTTCCACCCTCCTTCCCTCAGTATCCTTGGATGCATTTCATCTGGCCCACGTGCTTTATCCACTTTAAGTACAGACAGCCTATCTAATACTTCCTCTTTATCAATTTTGAACCCCTCTAGTGTCTGACTTACCTCCTCTTTCAACATTGTCTGTGTTGCATCTTCTTCCTTGGTTAAGACAGATGCAAAGTATTAATTTAATACCTCAGCTATGGCCTCTGCCTCCATATGTAAATCCCCTTTCTGGTCCCTAATCGGCCCCACTCCTCCTTTTACCATCCTTTTACTATTTATATGCCTATAGAAAACTAATGCTAGCTGCCAGTCTCTTTTCATGCTCTCTCTTTGTTTCTCTTTGTGCCTTCGGGTTTACAGAGCTGGCAGCACCAAGGCAACAGGCTTCAGTGCGACAATGGGGAGACAGCCATGAACAATGCTGCATGGAGGAAGGAGGGGTTGGTGCGGATGCCATTGTCGGACTGTGTTACTGCGTGCTTTACGAGTGGGGTCAGGGTCTCGGGGTCTCTGACAGTGGGTTCCAGGTCTCGGGGTCTCTGACAGGGGGTTCCAGGTCTCAGGTTCTCTAACAGTGGGTTCCATATCTTAGGGTGTCTGACAGTGGGTTCTGGATCTCGGGGTCTCTGACAGTGGGTTCTGGGTCTCGGAGTCTCTGACGGGGGTTCTGGGTTCTGGGTCTCGGGGTTTCTGTCAGGGGTCAGGGTCACTGATGGGGGTTCTGGGTTCTGGGTCTTGGGGTCTCAAGGTCTCTGAAAGGTAGGGGGAGGGAATGGATTTGGCTGGCTATACTTGGTGACCAAACTGTTGTGTGAGATGTTTGGTCGGCCATCAGCAAGGGTGGGCTCTGAGGGCCATCAGGAATTCTGCTAGAAGAAGTGTCAAAAGCTCAGTTGCCAAGACAGGGTCCTCTCAGCATCAACAGTGATCTGTGGGCCGACTGGTCATCTGGCATGGATCTCACACACCCTGTCTTTTTGGATCCCCATGGCATAATACAACGTCTTCGACATTTGGGGGGGAGGCGGGGCAGGTGGCAGCTGTGCCTGCCTGTGAAGCTCCAAGATGACAGCAGTAGCTGGCCATGCCAAGAAGGGCCCAGCTGCGCCAGAGAGTGTACCGGACTCAAATCAGCTCCCTCCAAATGTCTGAGCTGCTTTGTCAGTGAAGACTACAGCTCTCCAGGGAAGCTGTCACCGACTTATGCGGTCTGCTGCAGGATGAGTTGCGGCCTATGGAATTTGGGGATCACCCTAAGCCATTGGCCCTGAGAATCACCTTGGCTCTGAGCTTTGACACATCTGGATCTTTTCAAGGATCCACTGGGAACATGTGTGTGGTTTCCCAGGCAGCAGCCCACCGCTGCATCAAGGAGTTGACCAATGCCCTGTTCAAGAGGGCTGGTGACTCTGTGCATTACCGGACCAACCCTGACAGTCAGGCCGAGAAGGCCATCAGGTTTGGGGCCAACACTGGATTCCCCCAGATGTAAGGTGTCATCAACTGAACACATGTGGCCATCAAGGCTCCGATGGACAAACCAGCCACCTTCATCAACAGGAAGGGATTCCATTCAATCAATCTTCAACTGGTCTGTGACCACAGAAAGCATTTCCTGCAGGTGTGTGCCTGCTTCCCGGGAAGCAGCCACAATGCCTACATACTTTGACAGTCCCAGGTGCCGCAGCTTTTCAGGCCCTCCGCTTGCCTTCAGGGATGGATCCTCGGGGACAAGGGCTACCCATTGAAGACATGGCTACTGATACCTGTGAGGAATCCTTGCAATGCAGCAGAGGAGAGGTACAAGACTTGTCACGACTCCACCCGAGTGACCATTAAACAGGCCTTTGGGCTGCTGAAGATGAGGTTCCGTTGCCTCGATCAATCCAGTAGAGCCCTGCAGTATACCCCAGCGAGGGTCTCGTGTATTGTGGTGGCCTGCTGTGCTCTGCAAAATCTAGCACTGCAGAGGGGGGAGACCTTACATGATGATGAGATGCCTGAACAACACTCCTCCACCAACAAGGAGGACACGGAGGAGGGTGATGAGCAGGCAGCACTGGATGGTGAAAACCTTGCACCGGAGGCCAGACAGATAGAGCGACGTGCCAAGAAGGCAAGGGATAATCTCATTATCACCCACTTCCAGCCTCCCTGATGTCCACTCACAGAGAAACCAATAAAGACTCACCTGAATGCATGTAGAATCATAGAATCATAGACTCATAGAAAGTTTATGGCACCTTGGCCCATCATGTCTGCACCAGCTGAAAAACATTCCACCTATTCTAATCCCGCCTTCCAGCATTTGGTCCGTAGCCCTGCAGATTATGGCACTTGAGGTGCATATCCAGACTTCTTTTGAATGAGTTGAGGGTTTCTGTCTCCCTTTCAGGCAGTGAGTTCCAGACCCCCACCACCCTCTGGGTGAAAAGACTTTTCCTCATCTCCCCTCTAATCCTGAGACCAATCACTTTAAGTCTATGCCCCCTAGTCACTGACCTCTCTGCTAAGGTAAATAGGCTCTTCACATCAACTCTATCCAGACCCCTCAAAATTTTGTACATTTCAATCAAATCTGCCCTCAGCCTTCTCTGTTCCAAGGAGAACAAGACCAGCTGATCTAAACTTTCCTCATAGCTACATTTTTCCAGTCCCAGCAACATCCTCGTAAATCTCCTCTATACCCTCTCTGGTGCAATTACGTCCTTTCTGTAATGAGGTGACCAGAACTACACACAGTACTCAAGTTGTGGCCTAACCAATGAGTTATACAGTTCCAGCATAACCTCCCTGCCCTTATATCATATACCTAGGCTAATAAAGGAAAGGATTCCATATGCCTTCTTAACAACTTTATTGACTATCCTGCTACCTTCAGGGATCTGTGGACATTCACTCCAAGGTCCCTCACTTCCTCTACACTTCTCAGTATTTTCCCATTAATCGTGTATTCCTTTTCCTCGTTTGACCTCCTCAAATGCATCACCTCACACTTCTCCAGGTTGAATTCCATTTGCCACCTTTCTGCCCATCTGACCAGACCATCAATATCTCCCTGCAGCCTACAGATATACTCCTCGCTATCTATCACACGGCCAATCTTTGTGTCGTCTGCAAACCTATTGACCATGCCCCTCACATTACGTCCAAATTGTTAATATATACCACAAAAAGCACAGGACTCAGTAGTGAGACCTGGAAAAAGCCTCTGGAAACAGCCCTCCATTCGCAAAAACACCCATCAACAATTACTCTTTGTTTCCTGCCACTGAGCCAATTTTGTATCCACTTTGCTGCATTTCCCTGGATCCCATGGGATTTTATTTTTTTAACCAGTCTGCCATGTGGGACCTTGTCAAAAGCCTTGCTAAAATCCATGTAGACCACATTAACTGCACTAGCCTCAATCTTCCTTGTTACTTCTTCAAATAATTTGATCAAGTTCATCAGACAAGATCTTCCCTTAACAAATCCATGCTTGCATGTGGTCTGTCACCTCCTTTCCATTTGTGTTTCCTGACTTCTGCTGCAAACTGTGCTTCTGCCCATGGCAGATCAAATGTTAATGAGAGCTGTAGTTACATTGGCATTCCACTAAGAGGGGGAGGGGAACGTCAGCAACTCACAACTAAGGCATAATGGAATAATGACTGTTACAATGATCGTTCATTACTTGAACAAAAGAACTTTATTTTAATCATTACATTTCAGATGGCAGACACCTGTGAATCCCTAAGTGTGACTTGGTGGATTTCTTAATACATTTGCGAGTGCTCCTATGTGATGTGACCCCAGCACTAGCAGCTGGGCTGAAGGCAGGCTGCTGATCAGGCTGCCCCTTGGCCTGTGATGACTTTGGTGGCCGGTCTCTGGTTGCCTGAGGCCTGGAAGGCCCCAGGTGCCTGAGGGTTTCCTGCACTGGTGCAGGACTCTCCTCAGGCATCGCGGCTACTGGAGCGGAGCTCACTGGTGGAGGGGCTGAGGAACTGATGTCCACACTCAGAGTGCCCTGAGGGGAGTCCCCAGTTGTGGAGATCAGCCTCTCCTCCTCCCTTTCAAGGCTCACTTGAACCTCCCTGCTGACCAGAGAAGGACGAGGAGCGGAAGACGACTTCAGGCGCCTTGTCCTTCTCTTGCCTTGCTGTGTTGAGCTCATGGCCAAGGCGATGGTATGCAGGTCTGTGCACATCTGTGGAATCTGGCTCTCCATGATGGTCACCAATCTTTGAGATACAGCAGCAATTATGGCATGGATGGACTCCATTGTCCGCTCATGGCTGCGCATGGCCTCTGGCATCTCTGTGAGATGTTGCCTTACCTCTCACTGCAACTCCAGCATGCCCTGTGCTATCGACACCAGAGGCTCATCATCAGCCTGGGGCTCAGCATGGGCCTAACCACCCACAGTCCTCTGACTGTCAGTGGCTTCAGCTGTCACAGTCTCAGCCAGCTGCTTGGGCTCGTATGTGGTGCTCAGCAGCTTGTGACCCTGATTCTACAGCCGAGCAGAAACCCACTGAGGTGAAAGTATCTGCACTGGAGGAAGGTGCAGGAGAGTCATCTGACAGTGCATCCTCTGACTGCTCCTCCTCAGAGGTGGATGGCTGTTCCCCTTCTGATGGAGTCTCCTATGGACACTGACCAGCATGGGAGAACACAAACATGTGTGGGTTAGAATTAGCAGATCGCGACATGCCAACCATGCATTATGGGGGTCTCCAGAAGTGATTTGTATGTAGATGGAAGCCAATCTTCACTCTCTTACACGGAGACTCTAGTTTCACCATCTGCTATTGAGCTGCCGCCCTGTGTCCCCACCAGTTCAAGTGCCTCTTCCTCAGCCGTGGAGAGAGGCCTGATGTCTGGGATGTCTCCCTGCTGTTATGGGCCCGCTTCTCCTGCAAATGAGAAGAGGGAGATAGTCATACCTTGCAGAGAGATTAACATGAAGTTCTGCTTGTGACAGCCCCTCATCCCCTAATGGGGTTTCCTATGTAGCTCCATCCTCCTGCCAGCTCTCAGGGGAGTTAATTGGGATGTGCTGTGAAAGAGGGAGGCCTGTGGCCGAGATGCAACCATGCATCTGTCAGGAGCAGGTGATGCTTAACCTCCTTTACCCGCACTTTTGTGCTGCCTCCATCCCCATGTTCTGCTTCCTTCTGTGTAGCCTTATGCACTCCCTAAAAAGGGGACAGGTAAGGAACCATCACCTTGGCGGAACAAAGGAGGTCATTGACCCTCTTGCAGCACTGTACCCATGTCCGGGGTGTGGTGGTGGGGGCGCGGGGACGGGAGTGGGGGGGTGACTCCATGGTTGCTAACCTCCTCAGTGATCTCTATTCAGGCTTGCTTGGTCAGGCAATTGAACCTCTTTTTGCCATCGTTGGCGAAGAGGACCTCCTGCCTTTCCCCTGCAGCCTAGAGGAGAATCTCGAGGGAGGCTTTGCTAAACCATGGGGCCGCCCAGTGTGTTCCTTCAGCCATGGTCACTGCAGGCTCAGGTACAGGTTGACTATCAGGCAGCAGAAGGAGTCTTGGGGCAGCAAAGGGCACACTTGCAGGCAATCTTTTAAAGCAGGTAAGTATGAATGCAGGGCTGATAGACCTTATATGTGGCACCAGGTCCTGCTCCATGGTCATCTGATGCCGTACACAGCGTTTCACATCCTGCCCTCACCACGTGATTGGGGGGACTCATGCCTCCAGTCTGTAAAACGGCTGCCGGCCACATGATCGCAGTGGGGTGGGCATCCACGTGACAATTGGGAACGGCACCCATTTACAACAGGATGACTAAATTGAGCCCAATCTTTGCAGGACTTGCAGAAAATGAACACGAATTGTTAAGAGAAGTAAGCGTAAGAGGACATCAAGGCAATAGTGATCACAACATGAAAAGTCTATGATAAAGATTAAGAAGGACAGCGCAGTGGTTAGCACCGCAGCCTCACAGCTCCAGCGACCCGGGTTCAATTCTGGGTACTGCCTGTGTGGAGTTTGCAAGTTCTCCCTGTGTCTGCGTGGGTTTCCTTCGGGTGCTCCGGTTTCCTCCCACAGCCAAAAGACTTGCAGGTTGATAGGTAAATTGGCCATTATAAATGGCCCCTAGTATAGGTAGGTGGTAGGGAAATATAGGGACAGGTGAGAATGTGGTAGGAATATGGGGTTAGTGTAGGATTAGTATAAATGGGTGGTTAATGGTCGGCACAGACTCAGTGGGCCGAAGGGCCTGTTTCAGTGCTGTATCTCTAAATCTAAATCTAAAGGATACAAATAAGCCAAAAATCAAAGTAATAAATTGAAAAGAAGTAAAGTTTAAGGGGCGATGGATGGAACTAGAGAAAGTAAACTGGAAAAATGTACTGACAAACAGAAATAGAACAGCAATGGGAAACACTTAAAATGGTGGCCAATAGAGTCCAGGAGAAATGTATCTAACTGAAAAGCAAGAACAAACTAACCAATAATGACAAACCATGAATAAAGAAATAAGGGCAAAATTGAAACTAAAAAACAGCATACACTAAGTGTATAGACAAGAAGGGAGAGAATGACAAAATGGAATATGAAAAGATCAGGAAAGAAGACAAAGAGAAATTATGAAAATAAATTATCAAAGAATGTAAATTAAATAGTAAATTAAATATTAAAAAGTACAGATACATAAAAAACAAAAGAAAAATCAAAGCAAAATACTCTGGAGCAAAATATTGTAATCACCTGCAATGACTTCTCTTCCCACTCCCACATCATTACCTCAAGGATCTATCCTTGGTCCCCTCCTATTTCCCATCTACATGCTACACCTCACTGGCATCATCCAAAATCACAGCATCAGTTTCCATATATACGCTGATGACATCCAGCTCTACCTCACCACCAACTCTCCCAACTCTTCCTCTGTCTCTAAATTGCCTGACTGCTTGTCTGACATCTAGTATTGGATGAGCAGAAATTTCCTCCAATTAAATATTGAAAAGACAGAAGCCATTGTCCTCAGTTCCTGACACAAACTCCATCCCCTCACCATCGACACCATCCCTCCCCCTGACAACTGTCCGAGGCTGAACCAGACTATTCACAAACTTGGGCCTGAATTTTCAATCGCCCATGGGGTGAGTTCGGGTGTGGGCCGATCTGAAAAATCATGCAATCAGAAGGCATTATTGGTTCCCAGTGCCTCAGTGATGCAATTAGATTTTCAAAGGGAGGGCGGGAGGGAGGAGTCAGCAACCCGCACAACTCCAATTAAATGCTTATTGAGCTCATTATGGAACTCGTTAGGAGCTTGGAGAACAGCAGTTAGCAATTTCCAAACAGCAAGCACAGGGAACATGGAGGGTCTGGGAGACATTTGACCACAGCTGTCAGGAACACAACAACTGACTATTAGTGCTTATGACTGGAGTTCGAAAAAATTGTATGAAAGGGCAGATTTAAATTCAGTTGTTTATGCAGTGGCAATGGCTCAGAGTTGCCATCACTAGAGCTGAGAGACTTAATTTTGTGAGGAGAAGTGGACCCTTGAGAGGAACGTGAGGCTGCTGGAATCCATGGCCACCTCTAGCTATGCCTGCTTGGTCTAGCTTGCTGGAGCTATTCTTTCAGATGGAGGGAAGAGTACAGCTCTCCTGTCTGCCACAGCCTCAATCAGGGCCTCAAGGTGGGAGGCATCAGAAAAATGCATGGCCGCCTGGGAACAGCTGCCCAAACCACAGCTGGCCCTCTGCTCTCCCTGCTTATCCATTTCTAAATACAATGGTAAGCCCTGTCATTTGCCTTTTAAATTATTCCTCCATGCATACCTGCCACCTCCTGTCCATGCCTGACACTCCTAACTGGGTGCTGAACTTGGCTCTGGGCCAATTAGTGCATTGCATCACTGATGCTGACACCGTGTGGGTCCGGGACCCGGAAATGTTCCAGACATCGGGTTCCTGACGCTGGAATGAAAATTCAGCACAGAATTTCACTGATGAGTTGGCATACATTGCACTAGGTGGCAGTCTATTCCTTAAATGTGAATTGTTCTTCAGTTCACATTTATCTAGTCATTTCCTCAGCTTATAATTATGTCTTCTCAAGATCATAATGCCTGTCTACATCCACCTTAGTGAGTTACCCAATGTAGGATAGACCTACCTTTTAGAATCTGCTGTGCTATATCAGAATGTCAATATGATATAAACACTGAAAAAATTGTTGTTGCACTTCATGAATCATTTCCATTACCTCCATTATGTTTTCATAAGTGATCAAAATGCTCCATACATAGCTTACCAATGTTTGCATAGTATCACTGCCTTGGGCCCCAGTATTTGCATCGCATCACTGACTATGGGCCCCAAGTTTTACGAGGAGGTGGGGAGGATGTGGGTGAGGCCAACAACAGCCAAAGAACCCGACAAGGCCAGAGTGGCGGAAGCTCTGCCATTCTTAATGAAGGACCTTTTTTGCACATTGTAGATCTGCCTCCCACCTGTGGGCCAGCCAAATGGACATCCTGGTCAGCAGATGGGAGAGCTAGGGGTAGAAGGCCCATGATCTGGAAGGGTGGCGACCAGGGCTAGCGAAGGCTGAAGGCTTCCATGAGGGGTCCCGGGGGAGCATTCCAGGCCCATAAAGAGTGCTGAGAAAGGTACTTACCTTAGGGAGCTGGCAGCTCCCACTTCCATTTCACTGCCGAGTTTACCGACCCTCAGGAAACATGTGCAGCACCTGTTAATTTCAAGTCAGGCTCCCAATTGCACTGTAGGAGAAGGATTTAGATATGTTCATCAGTGTTCTGTCTCTCCACAGCAGGACACTCAAATGACCGAATATCTGCCTCCGGAGAAATTAGCAGCAGGCGTGTGCGCAGTGTAAAGTGGTCAGGTAACGCCGATTTAACATTTTACCGCCCCCTCACCCGCTCCCCCCCATCACTATCCCCACTCCCTTGGCCCTCTCCCACTCATCATGATGGGGCTAACATCAGGCTATGATCTATGGTTTTATTTAAAATTATATGAATAAACAAATTGACAATCAGAATCTGTTGTTTTTCAGACTGGAGGAAGTGGGATTCCCCAGGTGTCAGTGTTGGGACCACTGCAAATCTTGATATATATTAATGACCTACACTTGGGTGTAGAGGGCACAATTTCAAAATTTGCAGATGACACAAAACTTGGAAGGATTGTGAACTGGGATAAACTTCAAGAGGACATAGGCTGGTGGAATGGGCAGACATGAGGCAGATGAAATTTAATGCAGAAAAGTGTGAAGTGATGCCTTTTGGTTGGAAGAACAAGGAGAGGTAATGTACATTAAAAGGGTACAGTTCTAAAGGGGGTGCAGGAGCAAAGGGACCTGTGGGTATATGTGCACAAATCATTGAAGGTTGCAGGGCAGGTTGAGAAAGAAGTTAATAAAGCATACGGGATGCTGGGATTTATAAATAGGCAGAGGACAAGAACAAGGAAGTTATGTTAAGCCTGTATACAGCATTGGTTCAGCCTCAACTGGAGTATTGTCCAGTTCTGGACACTACACTTTAGGAAGGATGTTAAGGCATGAGAAGGGTACAGAAAAGATTCACAAGAATGGTTCCACGGATGAGGAACTTTAGTTTAGTGGATCGGTTGGAGAAGCTGGACCTGTTCTCATTGAAGAGAAGATTAAGAGGAGATTTGATAGAGGTTTTCAAAATCACGAGGGTTCTAGACCGAGTAGATGGGGAGAAACTGTTTTCATTGGTCAAAAGTTCCAGAACCAGAAGACAACAATTTAAGGTGATTGGCAAAACAAATAGAGGAGCCATGAGAAAAAACATTTTCACTCAGCGAGTGGTTAGGATCTGGAATGCACTGCCCTGAGAGTGAGCTGGAGGCAGATTCAATTGTAGCCTTCAAAAGAGAACTGGATAATTATCTGAAGAGAAAACAATTGCAGGGCTACAGGGAAAAGGCTGGGGAATGAGACCAGGTAGGTTACTCTCACAGAGAGCTGGCACAGACATGATGAGCCGAATTGCCTCCTTTTGTACTGTAGATATTCTATGATAAGTCCTTCTCGCCCATCTCCTCTTAACTCACTGACTTACATAGGCTCCTGGTCAAGCAACGCCTAGAGTTTTTAAAAGTTTCATTCTTGTTTTCAAATCACTCCATGGCCTTGGCCCTCCCTATCGCAGTAATCACCTTTAGCCCTACAATCCCCCTAGATCTCTGCGCTCCAACAATTCTGACCATTCTTCAGCATCTCTGGTTTGAATTCCTTGACCATTGGTGGCCGTACCTACAACTGCCTAGGCCCTCAGCACTGGAATTCCCTCCCTAAAGCTCTCTGTCTGTCTCCCTCTCTTTCCTCCTTTGAGATGCTGTGTAAAACCTACCTCTTTAATCAAACTTTTGGTCATCTGGCCAAATATCTCCTTTATAAGGCTCCGTCTCAAAATTTGTTCCATAATGCTCCTATAAAGTGCCTTGGGATGATTTATTACATCAACGCCACTATATGATTGCAAGTTGTTATATTATGGATTTATTTCCATCTCTGTTTCTGGTAGGGCATTCCATATACTAATAATCATTTAAGTTAAACAAAAGATATTCCAACTTTAAACCTTTGTGCCACCAAACAAGAGTCTAACTACCTTTGCTTAACATTCAACTGCATTATCATTACTGAATGCCCCCACCATCAACATCCTGGGGGTTAACCATTGACCAGAAAATGAACTGGAGCAGTATAAATACTGTGGCTACAAGAGTAGGTCAGAGGTTGAGTATCCTGCGTCGAGTAACCCGTCTCCTGACTCCCCAAAGTTTGTCCGCCATTTACAAGGGACAAGTCAGGAGTGTGATGGAATACTCTCTGCTTGCTTGGATGAGTGCAACTCCAGCAACACTCAACAAATTCAACACCATCCAGGACAAAGCAGCCCGCTTGATTGGCATCCCATCCACTACCTTCAATATTCACTCCCTCCACCGCTGACGCACAGTGGCAGCAGTGTGTACCATCTACAACAGGGTTGTCCAACATACGGCCCATGGGCCAGGCTGCGGTCAGGCTCCGACCTGACCTGTAAACTGTACCCGAGGCTGTTCCTCAACCTCGCAGGGCTCTGTGACTGGAGATGAGAAATTTCCCAATGTCTTCTTCCAGATAGTTGGTCAGTTTTTATTGAAAGAATCGGAAGTCACTTTCACAGCTGATATCTGGAACAGCCGTTTCCCAACTTCAGACAGATTTGGGGTTTTTTAAAAGCCCACCAGAAAATCCCAATTCTGTCCGAAGTTCAGAAACCGTTGTTCCCACTCCAAGCACCTGTCAGCTGTGAAGATGATTTCCGATTTTTTAAAAAACTGACCAACTATCTGCTGAGCTTTCCCACTCTCTCCAACTGTCAGAGAGAGAGAAAGGGGGACAGAGAGGGGGGACAGAGAGAGAGAAAAAGGGTGGGAGAGAGAGAGGGGGCCAGAGGGAGAGGGGTGGGAGAGAGAGAGATCAAGATCACTCCTGACAGAATCACATCTACAGGTATGCAGGCAAACATTGACTACTTGTGCAAGCAAAAAAATGCCAGGTATCTCACTAAATCAGTTTCTAACATAGGGAAGAGAAAGTAAATCAATAAATTAGTCTTCTTATTTAAAGCTTCTTCACAAAAATGCACATTTGTTGCTGTTTTGATTAATAGTAAGATAAATTTTAATGCCTTTATCTTTCTCTGTCCCCCATGTAAGACAAAAATTGTAATGTGGCCCCATGTGAAAAGGTTGGACAACCCTGATCTACAAGATGCACTGCAGCAACTCACCAGACCTCCTTTGACAGCACCTTCCAAACCCATAGCCTCTACCTCCTAGAAGAACAAGGGGCAGATGCATGGGAATACCAACACCTGCAAGTTTCCCTACAAGTCACACACCATCTTGACCTGGAACTATATCGCCGTTCATTCATTATTGTGGGATCGAAATCTGGAACTCCCTCCCTAACAGCACTGTGGGTGCACCTACACCACATGGACTACAGCGGTTCAAGAAAGCGGCTCAGGACACCTACATCCCATGAACGAATTTTTAAAAAGGCGCAGTACATCATTTTCATTCTGGATACCCAGGTTGGGGTGCATACTGAAGTGTGCCCCCAGATCTGTCCAGGAACCTAAAGCATGTCTTCAGAATCCCGATTGTTTATTTGATGAAAGCTCTTGTGTTCGGGTGGTTTTGACTGTATCTGTCCTGGGCATCATAGTGTGAGTTTCTAACCAACGTTCCCGATAAACTGCATGGGCAAGTTCCTGCTCAGGCTGAGCACACGTCAGCTCCTTAAAGTTACATGCATGTACAGCAGTGCAAAATAATTTAAAGGGCTGCACACAACAAAAAATAATTAGACAGAACATGTCATCAGCCACATCTTCAATTGATAGACCTTGTCTCCAAGCAGCCGGCTGCTAACTCTGCTTTGAGATGTGAAGAGCTCAGGGAGGCTTGACTGGTACAGGATGAAAACATCATTGCAGTCTCCTGGGAATCTTGCCCAGACCTGCTTGATGATCTTTTTGTGGTTGCAGGCAAGCTGAACATTGATGGAGTGCGATTCCTTTCAGTTGATGAAGACTCCAGGGTGATTTCAAAAGCCGACCAGAGCCGCAAAGTCAAGTGCCCGCTCATTCTGACTGGCGTCATCGGTTGCAAAGTGCACATAATTCCTAGCCCTCCTAAACATGGCATCCATCACCTGGGAGATGCACTTGTGGGCAGCAGATCGTGAGATTCTACAAATATCTCCTGCAGATCCCTGGAAGGAGCCAGAAGCAAAGAAATTAACGGGGGTTGTGACTTCGACTGTTGTACCTTGTCTAGCTGCCAGCTTCCCGATGCCAACCTGGTCCACATGGCAGGAGTTCTTCTTCCAGGAGGCTGCAAATATCAGCAACCACCTGAGGTGAAACCCTAAGCTTCCTGATGCAGTGTGCTCGGTCACGTCCTGGAAGCTTATCCTCCACCTGTATACGCTGTGTTGGGGTTATCGGCTCCTATGAGCGGGAGCTCCATGTTCATCCCCTCTGTGCTGTGGAGTGACAGGTGGTTGAGGAGAAGGCTGCTGCTGCTTCTGCTGCTCCTGTTGTTCCTCATCTGTGGTCCAAGGTAAAGCTGCATAAGCAGCTCCCATGCTGATCTGAGGTTTAACAGATAGGAAGTGTAGATCAGACACACATAACTCCAAAGTATTGAAAATCACCTCCAAAGCATAGAAAGTACTATCTCAGAACAAGCCATGTGAGCAAAAACCTTCCACTTAGGCAATGAAGTAGGTGTGAGGCCTCAGCACCTAAAGGATAGTTTTCCTGTCACTTGTTAGCCCCCTCAAATCCCACTGTCCTCTCTCCTTGATTTCACTAGAGAGTTCCACTAATCCTGGAAAACCTGTGCACCCACAGTTAAAATTTAAATCCACAGTTAAAACTGCTGTGTACGTTACATATTATAATTGGCAACCCACCTCTTCCATGGGAGTTTCTCGCATGCAGCCAATCACATTGACATTCAAGGCAGATGTTGGCAGGTAGCTGCCTGCTCCCAACATGCTGTCAATTTCAGCCCTTTTAACTAACTGCTCACTCCAAAATCCATTCACTTTTTCCAAGTTACAATTTCTTATATTGCAATTTTAATCCACATCACTAGATGGAGCTGACACCAGAACACAGTCTTGCAAATACAGCTGACTGCTACAGAGATAAAAATTAATACAATATTTTTTAACAAAAATGTATTAAAATGAATAAGCAAGGCAATGGAATAAAACAATTCCAGAACAATTCTTGAGGAGCAGCACCTGATCTTTCGATTAGGCACTCTACAGCCTTGCGGACTGAACATTGAGTTTAACAATGTCAGAGCATGACTGGCCTTTTTTAATATTTTTCTTTTTTTTAATTATTTTATTTTATTTTTTAACCATGTGCTGTTTTTAATGTGGACAGAACTGCTCATTACCATTAACACTCTTTGGACTAAAGCTTTGTCTTTCACCACAGGCATTAACATGCACTTTGCCTTTGTCCCATGACAGCTTTGTTATTTAATCTCTCCTACCCTCTGCCCTATCACACACCTTCCCTTTTGTTCTCTTCCCCCACCAAACTCCCCCCCCCCCCACTTTCACTTGCTTAAAACCTAATTCTTTTCTCACCTTTGCCAGTTCCGATGAAAGGTCACAGACCTGAAACGTTAACTCTGTGTCTCTCTCCACAGATGCTGCCTGACTTGCTGAGTATTTCCAGCACTTTCTGTTTTTATTTCTGATTTCCAGCATCTGCAGTATTTTGATTTTATTATATTGGAATAAAACAATTATTCCATATTAGCCTGCCTTTAAGCTAGTCCTAATTGACAGTCTCACTAACAAGGTTCACAGGGTGCCAGATGTGAAAATGGAAATGTCAGCTTGTTGTCTTCTTTGAGGTTAGGATTAAGGCTCCTTTTTATTTTAGAGCTCCATACTTAACAATAATTTGTACTGTTACTGGATGCGAATTGTGGAGGAAAATGTTCTACTTTTCACCATTTAATATTCACAAAACTCATCAAACATTTCATGAAAATGTCAAAGATAATTATAGTTCAAGGAAACAATTGGTGTTGCTGATCCTTCAATAGAAACCTAATTTAGGCTTTCCTCTACCCTGAGCCTTGGAGTTAGGCTTTCCCTTGGAGCAGGGGAGAGACCTGATAAAACTGATGTCTGCCTCACTGCATTCTGCCGGGATTTCATGGGACTTCCGTCCTATAACTGGACTGTTGTAGATGCAGGCCCATCATCATTGTAGAATGAGACAGGAGGGAATGTCCTCAGCCTCCCATCTCACAATCCACTGTCAAACCTTGTTAGGTTCCCCAGTATAGGAATGCCCAGCAAAACCTGGCCAGTTATGGCCTACTCCCAGACTGGAGAGTCAGTGGCCCCCATGGGCAGTTAAGGACATTTCAGTAATATCTTTTGAAACTCTTCTTCCTTCCCCAGAATGTTTGCAATGCAACTGGGACTGTCTGACAGCTGATCTCCATTAGCAGCCAGAAGGGCTCAATCTTGGAGGCAACTCAAGTTTGTGTCTGTGCTGCAAGTCCAAGGCCTAGCTAGGAGTGGGCCCGCACAGCAGTTTCCCCATTAAGTTTCTCCTTGCAGGTGTTCCAAGAGAGAAAAGATATGTGCAGCTGCCTCTGCTCAGGCCCAGAGAAAGTCAGTGTTAATAATCTGGAAAATGATTGCAGGTATTCACACTAAGAAGTGTTTCCTGACATTAGTCCTGCTTTTTACTAATTTAGAGGAAAAGAAAGACCATTCATATTCTTATACAACTCACATAAGACTATTAAGTAAAGCTGACCTCTTGACAGTCAACCTCAAGTGTTCTGAATAGAGTATGGCTTATTTAATGATGAAAGTTCTGGGTTCTGATGAAAGGTCACTGGCCTGAAACGTTAACTCTGTGTCTCTCTCCACAGATGCTGCCAGACCTGCTGAGTATTTCCAGCACTTTCTGTTTTTATTACTTATTTAATGATGCTATGACTGGACCAAATAGCTACTCTAAATAAGAACTGGATAGGGGTGTTCATGGAACCTTACAGCACAGAAGGAGACCACTTTGCTCATTATGCCTGTGCCGACTCTTTGAAAGAGCTATCAAATTAGTCCCACTCTTTCCCACAGCCCTGCAATTTTTAAAATATATATCCAATTCGCTTTTGAAAGTTGCTAGTTACTCTCCTGCCAAAAATCTTTCAGGCAATGCATTCCAGATCATAACAACTTGCTGCGTAAAAACAAATCTTCTCATCTACTTTCTGGTTCCTTTGCCAGTTCCAAATACCTGGCTATGTTCAAACATAAGTCAATTGCAATGGAATGCATTAAAGCAATAGCCATGCAGTTTGAAAGTATACACCAAAGAAAACATAGGAGTGAGCATAGTAATAGATGATGATGGCCATGGAGTAGAACAACAAAGACCAACAACTCTCCAGTTCCTCAAAAGCACTTCTTCAACTACTTCAGGTGAAACATTCTCACATTTGTTTCCACTATCACTGCACATGGTGACTACAGAGATTTTTCGCCACAGGTCTGTTAATGTATTATTACTATCTATTTAAGATGATTAGACCTCAGTTAGCCTTACATAACACTTGATCAATATAATCAGAAGTCTTACATCCAGTGTACATGCAATATCTCATTGCTTAGATGTGAACAAAATCATAAGTGGTTCATTTCAATCAATAGGTACCAATGAGGAATGAGTAGACAGCAGGGAACTGAGCAAACAGATTGGTCAATTTTACTCAAAGCTATCAATCCTGAAATTGCATGTGATGAAAATCTACCAATCAAGATGCCTAAACAATTTTTATCTCAATGTTTAAATCACACAATCATCGAATGGTTACAGTACAAAAGGAGGCCATTTGGACTATCAAGTCCATGCCAGTCTCTGCAAGAGCCATCCAGCTATTCCACTTCCCCACTGTTTCCCGTAAGCCCTGCAAATATTTTCCTTTCAAATACTTATCTAATTCCATTTTGAAAGTCATAATTGAATCTGCCTCCACCACACTCTCCAGTGCATTCCAGATCCAAACCACTCACTGTGTAAAAAAGATTTTCCTCATGTCGCTTTGGTTCTTTTGCCAATCACCTTAAATCTATACCTTCTGGTTCATGACCATTCCACCAATGGGAACAATTTCTCTCTATCTACTCTCTTTGGATCCCTCAAGATTTTGAACACCTCTGTCAAACCTCCTCTCAACCTTCTCTTCTCTAAGGAGAACAACCCCAGCTTCTCCAAACTATCTACATAACTGAAGTCCCTCATCCCTGGAACCATTCCAGTAAATGGTTTCTGCACCCTCTCCAATGCCTTCATAATCTTACCTAAAGCGTGGTGCCCAGATTGGACACAATACTCCAGTCATGGCTGAACCAATGTTTTATAAAGGCTCATCATAACTTCCTTGCTTTTATACTCTGTTTCTATTTGTAAAGCCCAGGATCCCATATGCTTTTTTAACCCTGAGATCCAATTTTCCTTCTTGACTCAAGTCAGTGTATCCATGTAGGAATAATATTTATCACCTAACAAATAAATAATGTACAATTCTGGAAAAAATTATTAAACCCAGCAGTAAAATTGTTAATTCAATGCTGGAAATGTTTGAAAGAAATTTCTCTTACATAAGCTTGCCTTTCTGGAGCCGAGAGCATGAGTTGGAAATTTCACATGGGCCTGGTGATTTCCAGCTGCTGTTGATAAGTTCTGAAATAAGAACTGAAAATGCAGGAAATACTCAGCACATCTGGCAGCATCTGTAGAGAGAGAAACAGAGTTAACGTTTCAGGTCTGCGCCCTTTTATCAGATGATCTTTCATCTGTTGATAGTATATTCTGCAGACATGGTGTACTAGCTGTGGAGGGAACAGATATTGAGTCCAGTTGTAGGTGTGCCAATTAAGCAGATATATTGGCCCAGATTTTGCAGTAGCAGGGCATCTAACATTGTCTGCTGTTAGTTGCACTGACACTTGTACATTTAGGTTTTTATGTTTTTTGTGAGGCAAATTGCTGAATATGCGAGCTGATAATGTTGCAACAAAAGAAACAGCATCTGGGACCTAAGTGAAAAGGGTGAGTAACTGTCTATCGCCTTAACCAGTCAGATTAAAGGATTGTGAAATTAACAGCGCAAGGACTGAGAAGGGAGTGTAAATTAGAAGCAAGTCGAGGGTTGATGTAGGCTGCACGTGCACAGCACCATACTAACAGCAAGGGTCCATTCTGCGCATGTGTGAAGCCGGGAGTGTTCTGATGATGTTGGTGCTGGGCTGCGTTGTCAGGAGTCACTGTGAAATTAGAATGGGTGAATTCAATGTCAAATCAGATACAGAAAGTGGAATAAAGTGATAGAGAAAGAAGGAAAGGATTAAGAAAGAGATAAAAAAAAAGACAGAAAGAAAACATAAAAACCTAAAAATGTTACATTTTTTGAAAAATTGAAACAATTAAAACCAGTAAGAATGCAATTCCACATTTTTAACAGTTAATTCTCAATGCCAGAGAGGTAAATTCGTAGTAATTAACACTTATCACATCACTAAAAGGATACCTAGACTTCAAATGACTTGACTTTCTGTGGCGAGTTTACTTCATATCTACCGCTAAATACAGCAACTTCATGCCATCCAATGTATTTCAATGATAAGGCAGACAGCAAGATGCCATTTTCACAAAGTTAATGAAAGTTAATACCATTCACGCATAAATAACAGCAAGCACAATTAGTCTATCCAATATTTTGACAGGAAAATCTGGGCTATTACTTCAGTAATTTTGCTGTATTACGGTGATCGTGAACCATTATTATATTTCTACTACACTGGTACTGCAGTAAACATCAGAAACTGCACTCCATGTTCCTGGCAAACTGAGATATACCAGGAGAGATCTACTGGCAAATATTTCAATGCTTGATTTATTTTCTGTTTAATAGTAATCTATTGAACTATTTATTGTTTAATTGGGGTATTAACCAAATAATCTTTAAAAAACTCAAATAATCTTACATAACCATCCTTAGATCAATAAATTGCCATAGTAAATGATAAGCAAATATTGTAAATATTTACATTTTCAAAGTTTAGTATTTTTAATTAGATAATATTTGATTAAAGGAACATGTCATAGTGCATCAAAATAATTACAACATCGACCTTAGTTACTCATGACTAGGTAAGTAAAGCCTTAATTATACTCAGTTTCCACATCTGTTGTCACCTTTTGATAACTAATGATTTCCATCATGAAGACATAGATTCATAGAAAGTTTAAGACACAGAAAGAGGCCACTTGGCCCATCGTGTCTGTGCCGGACGAAAAATGAACCACCTATTCTAATCCCACCTTCCAGCATTTGGTCCGGAGCCCTTTCAGGCAGTGAGTTCCAGACTCCCACCACCCTCTGGGTGAAAAAGATTTCTTCATCTCCCCTCTAATTTTTCTGCTAATCACTTTAAATCTATGCCCTCTAGTCACTGCCCTCTCTGCTAAGGTGAATAGGCCCTTCACCTCCATTCTGTCCAGACCCCTCAAAATGTTTTCAATCAGATCTTCCCTCAGCCTTCTCTGTTCCAAAGAGAACAACCCCAGCCTATCCAATCTTTACTCATAGCTACATTTTTCCAGTCCTGGCAACATCGTCGTAAATCTCCTCTGTACCCTCTCTAGTACAATTACATCCTCTCTGTAATGAGGTGACCAGAACTGCACACAGTACTCAAGTTGTGGCCTAACCAATGATTTATACAGTTCCAGCATAACCTCCCTGCTCTTATATTCTATACCTCGGCTAATAAAGGAAAGGATTCCATATGCCTTTTTAACCACCTTATCGACCTGTCCTGCTACCTTCAGGGATCTGTGGACATTCACTCCAAGGTCCCTCACTTCCTCTACACGTCTCAGTATTTTCCCATTAATCGTGTATTCCTTTGCCTTATTTGACCTCCCCAAAAGCATCACCTCACACTTCTCTGGGTTGAATTCCATTTGCCATATTTCTGCCCATCTGACCAGACTATCACTATCTTCTTGCAGCCTATAGCTATCCTCCTCACTATTATCACACGGCCAATCTTTGTGCCGTCTGAAAACTTATTGATCATGCCCCCCACATTACGTTCAAATCGTTAATATTTACCACAAAAATTGTTGCTGGCAAGAAGAGAAGGCCTGTTACAAGGAATTGCCAGGCCCCTGGCTGGAAAAAGATTTGCATATTAGTAGACAGTGTTGGAACAAAGGAGCCATCCCCTGCTCCCACACAATACAGAGAACAGACCCGGTCAAACCAGTCAGTCACGTGACCACCCTGCTGGCCAACTTGGGGAGTTTTAAATTGTAGAGACAGTTTTTTGAACTGGCAAAAAGCTCTTGGCTCCTGGATTGAAAAGAGCCTTTCCTGTCTGCTCCCATCAGTTTTGGAATCCAGTGAAGACACATGAACCCCAAGAGAGAAAATTCTCCTACAGTGAACAAGGTTTAAGAAGAATACTGGGCCCCAACGAAATGTAAGAATTACCTACAAGCAAGGACTCTACAGTGAGCTCGTAGAACTGTACCAACTCTTCAGATATTGCCTCAAACCTTTCCACTTTATTTTTTTCTTCTGCTCTTTTCTGTCCCTATCTGCATGTGTGTATCGTGTGTGCATGCTAGCGTGGGCGAGTCGTGTATCTGTAGCCTCCAACCGAATTAAAGTTTAAGTTTTAATAAAATTTCACCTTCTTTAAACCTAAGAAAGCCTGTATGTGCTCATTTCTTTGCCTTATAATTGGAATGCAGTGAATAAGGATTCACCATGGGGGAACTCAAAACACCGTGTGTTTAAAAATAAAACCCTGTTACAGTAGGACCAGTGGAGACTGAAAGCAACCCCTAGACCTCTTTCTCACCAGGTCGTAACACACCTCTAGGATGAAGGTAAGCTAAATGTCTATCATAGACCACATTAATGCACCTCTTAGCTTCAGATTCAATAGCACCCTGCCTGCTTTCTTACTGAAGGACTGGTATATTCCAGGATGGGAGAAATGACCCAAAAATAATATAATCCTTGTTAAAGAAGAATCTCCTTTCCCAGCATGTGAATGATGCTCATTATTATTAATGTGTAAATCAGCTAGCAAGTTCAAGGAAGTAAGAGATATGCCATGATTGGTGAATCTCCAGAACTTGCTGGTCGATTAACACTGCTCTTCATTTGCTTTGCACAAACTGCATCTCGCCCTGAGCCACCCCATTAATTTTAACAACTTGCTGGATTTGCACATTAATTGCCCATTAAACTCGTCGTATAAAGTTAATTTTGGTAATTAATTGATTGAGTACCTTTTTAGCGATGTGGCCCAGAAAATTAACAATTTAAGCTGTGGAGTTTCATTCCTTCAGGTAGTGAATTGTTTTCCTTTCTGTCTGTTTTTCCTCTTTCTCTCTCTCTCTCAATACAATCTTTCTTTCCTTCTCTATTTTTCTTTCTGTATCTGATCTGTATCTAAGTCACACAATTTCCTTCTCAATCCTTCCTCTTTTTTTTCTCAAGCCTAATTCTCATTCTTTAAGGAGGTACACTGTTGAACCTGCTGTTCACTAAGGTCCCAAATTACCTGTTGCCCTCGCAATGCCGTTATCAGCTCACACTTCCAGAAAGTTAGGGCACAAAAGAATTTTGAGCTTAAGGGTGCAGGAAAAGGTGTAATTAACAGCGCAAGCCACAAGATGCCCTGATCCAGCAACTTCCAGCCTATTAAGTTTCTGTTTAGATAGACAGTAATGCTAACAAAGCTAAACATTGATTAGCTGAAGGCTGCAAGTTGTGCAAATCTGAAATAAAAACTGGAAATGCACCGCAGATTAGTCAGCATCTGTAAGGAGAAAAGATCCCAGCAGACCTGCACTACATCTCCAATAATGCACATGTTTATTTTAAAATCCGGTTCACATTTGGTGAAAGGTCACAGACCTGAAATGTTGGGCTGAATTTAATGAGCCCACTGCTGCGACTGGCAGAGGGCCTGGAAATGGGCGGCATTCCCATGCGTCATGTGTGCGGCCGTGCGGTGGGTCGCCATTTAGCATAATGGAGTCGCCGGTCACCCCCAATCATGTGGCAAGGGCGGGAGGAGAGACGCTGGTTATGGTGACAACTGACAGCGGATCGGGGCTGGCACCATCTTTAAAAGCCTGCCAGCCCTGCAATCACTCCTGCCTTGCAGTCAATAGAAGCTCTGTCTACTGTGAAGCATAAAAATTTACAGCACTGTTTCCTACACCACCCAACACCTCCCTAGGAAGATTGGATAGGATGGCCGAGGGTAGACTGAGGGTCGCACCACGCTTCAGTGATGCCTCCCTGCAGATTCTCTTTCAAGCTGCAAGGGAAAGGCAGAGGTTCTCTTCCCCAGCGACGGCAAGAAGAGATTCTCATGCCTGACCAAGCAAGCCTGGATGGTGTTCACAGAGGAGGTCACCAGGTGTGGGGTCACCTGACACAACTGGATCCAGTGCAGGAAGAGGGTCAATGACTTCCTACATTCAGCCAAGGTAAGTGCTCCGTTCCAATGCTCTTTTTGGGTTTTGCATGTGACTACATGGCAGGGTGTGCGACATGGTGAGGGTGCCACTACAGCGAGATGGCATGGCTTCATCTGGGCCACATGCCACCTTCATTCATAGATCACCCCCAGTAAATCCTATGACAGCATGTGTCATCATGAGGTACATCAATTCCCTCAGTTGGGGACAAGAGACCCATAGTAGTCAAACAGTCATGGTGATACTTATGGCAATTTATAATTTCTCCATCCTTCTTCCTGCAGAAGAGGGCCCATAACAGGAGGGAGGCAGCCAGGACTGGTGGAGGGGTCCATGTCATTTATCTTCTAAGCCATGCTGAGGAAGAGGCCTTGTAACTCGTGGGAATCCAGGGCAGATGCGTAATATCTGATGGGAGACTAGAGTCTTGCACAAGAAAGTAGTTATTGCAGTTCATTGAAATATTCATAAATTATGGAGAACCACCTCAGGCATGATTGCCATAACGGAATATGTGCAGCCTAACCCACACATGTTTGTGTTCTCTCATGCAGGTCAGCATTCACAGGTGACTGCAGCCCCAGGGGGGCATCTGTCAACCTCTGAGGAGGAGGAGCACTCAGAGGATGCACCATCCCATGAATACCCTGCAACTTCCACCAACACAGATACTTTCACCTCAGTGGATTTGCGTTCAGCTGTAGAATCAGGGTCACAAGCTGGTGAGTGCACCGCACATGAACCCAAGCAGCTGGCTGAGGCTGAGTCAGCTGAAGCCACTGACAGTCAGAGGACTGTGGATGTCCAGGCCCATACTGAGCCCCAGGCTGATGATGAGTCTCTGGTGTCGACAGCACGGGACATGCTGGAGTTGTAGAGAGAGGTAAGGCAACATCTGGCGGAGATGCCAGAGGCCATGGTAAGGTTTGAGCAGATGATGGAGGAGTCCATTCATGTCATGAATAATGCAATGTCCCAGGCATGTGAGTGCATAGCTTCCTCCATTGAGAGGTTGGCGACCCTCATGGAGAGCCAGATTCCACAGACGCACACAGACCTGCACACCATCGCCTTGGCCGTGAGTTCAATGCAGCAGTGGCAAGACGAGAGAAGGACCAGGAGAATGGAGACTTCTCTAGCTCCTCGTCCTTCTCAGCAGGGAGGTTCAAGCGAGCCTTGAAAGGGAGGAGCCTTGAAAGGCTGCCCTCCACATGGGGGTTCTCCCCTTCGACATTGAGTGTGGACACTGGCTCCTCAGCTCCTCTGCCAGTTAGCCTGGTTCCAGCAGCCGCGATGCCTGAGGAGAGTCCTGCATTCAGGCCTCAGGCAGCCAGAGGTCACCCCAGGCCAAGGGGCGGCCTGATCAGCAGTCTGCCTCCAGCACAGCTGCTAGTGCAGGGGACACCTTATGTAAGAGCACCTGCAAGCGTATTAAGAAAAGCAACTGGCCACACTTGGTGATTCACGGGTGTTGCAAATATGTTCTATTGCATAAAACAGCATTTAATTAAACTCCATTCATTAGCCATTATTGTGTGAAACCCATGTTCCATAATGCCTTAATTGTGGGCTTCTGACCAATGTGACCACGGCCTTCATTTTCATGGCAATGTGACTGCAGATCTCATTAACATATGTTCTCCCATGGGTACTGGCATGCATTGCAGCTGGTCAGCATTTAGGGAACACTGATGGAAAAGAGACTACATGCATGAAGGTGAGTCTTTTTTGGATTCTCATTGAGAGGACATCAGGGGAGTTGAATGTGGGTCATTATGAGATTGTCTCTTGCCTCCTTTGTGCATCGCTCAACATGTCTGGCCTCCATCACCGTATTTTAATCATCCATTGTTGCTTGCCCCCCCGTCTCTCCTCCTATGTCCTCCTTGTCGGAGGATGAATGTCACTCAGGCCATCATGCAAGGCCTCCACCCTCTGCAGGGTTAGATTGTGCAGAGCACAGCAAAACACCACGCTATGCGGGACCCTCATAGAAACATAGAAAATAGGAGCAGGAGCAGGAGTAGGCCATTCGGCCCTTCGAGCCTGCTCCGCCATTCATTATGATCATGGCTGATCATCCAACTCAGTAGCCTGTTCCGGCTTTCGCCCCATACCCTTTGATCCCTTTAGACCGAAGAGCTATACCTAACTCCTTTTTGAAAACATACAATGTTTTGGCCTCAACTGCTTTCTGTGGTAGCCCCACAGTGGCTTCCTGTAGGGCTCCGCCGGATCGATCGAGGCACTGGAATCTCATCTTCAGATGTCCGATGTCTTCTCCAATGGTCGCTCTTTTGGAGCTGTGGTAAGTGTTGTACCTCTCCTCCACTGCATTGCAAGGGTTTCTCAAAGGCGTCAGAAGCCATGTCTTCAATGGATAGTCCTTGTCCCCGAGAATCCATCCCTGAAGGCGAGCAGGGGCATTGGAAAGCTGAGGCACCTGGGAAACGGGCACACACCTGCCGGAAGTGCTTTTGGTTGTTGCAACCCAGTTAAATGTTGATGGAATGGAAGCCTTTCCTGCTGATGAAGGCAACTGGCTGGTCTGTTGGAGCCTTGATGGCCACATGCATGCAATCTATCACACCTTGCGCCTGGGAAAATCCAGTGATGATCCTGAACCCGATGGCCCTCTCGGCCTGACAGGGTCGGTCCGGTAGCACATATAGTCGCCGGCCTTCTTGAACAGGGCATTGGTCACCTCCTTGATGCAGCAGTGGGCTGTGGCCTGGGAGACCACGCACATGTCCCCCGTGGATCCGTGTAAAAATCCAGATGTGTAGAAGTTTACTGCCATGGTAATCTTTAGGGCATTGGATGACCCCCAAATCCCAGAGGTCGCAAATCGTCCTTCAGAAGGCCTCCCTGGAGAGCCGTAGTCTTCACTGACAGTGCTGCTCGGACATTTGGAATTGGGTGATGCGAGTCCTGTAGACTCTCTGGCATATGTGGGTCCTTCTTGGCCTGGCCGGCTGCCCCTGCTCTCGTCATGGAATTTCAGGGTCAGGTGCAGCTACCTCTTGGGCCTGCCTGCATCGGAGGCGCCTCAACATACCAAGGGAATCAAAAAAAACAGGGTGTAAGAGATCCATGCCAGGTGACCAGGGGCCTTCGGATTGCTTCAGATGCAGAGGCAAGCTTGCCTTGGCAACTCTGCTTATCACTATTTACTCAGCGGAATGCCTGATGTACCTCAGAACTCAAACTTACTGATGGGGCAACATCTTTTCCTGCAGTATGAGCCACCACACACAGTAACGGAGCAGTTATGAAACCCTATAATGCCCACCCACACCTAACCTAAACTCTCACAGAGACCCCGATACAAACAACTCACTTTCAAAACCCCCGATACACACAACCCGCTTGCAGAACTCACGTCAACAGAGTGACAATGGCCTCAGAACCACCCTGTCCCCCACCCCCCACCCCATCCCCCCACTTCCCCTATGCTGCAATGGTCAGGATACCTCCCCGTCACGGCCCTCAGGCCACCCACCTCGGTGCCGCCAGCTTTTAATGGTCGCAAAGCTGAAGACATGTGAGTGCCGCACGCCATCCACAAAATCACAGTCCACTCAATAAATTGCATGTAATTAAATTTAAATTCATGTTAAACAACATTTCAGCAATTTAAAATAGGTTCCTGTCACGTCGGGGCGTCAATTCCACCATGGTACTTTCCCACCTATGACGCAATCGGGAAACGAACACCACGATGCCAGATTTCCAGGTGGATGGCTCTGCTGCGATTCTCTGTCCCCCCACACCTCCATATCCCCATTAAATGGCCGCGCAAAATTCAGCCCGTTAACTCTGTTTCACTCTCCACAGATGCTGCAAGAGCTGCTGAGAATTTCCAGCATTTTCTGTTGTTATTTTGCACTTCATGAATTTTGATTGCCATTTTGTTGCAGTAATAGTCAACTTTTTCAGACATTCCAATTTAGTGGCTGAAGCCAAGAATGTTCAATTGGAACACATCGAGCAGGGTGATCTGCGGAATTGTCTTTCTGTTTGAAGTGCATCAAGAAACTGCTGATGCAGTTGTTCCTGCTGGATTATGGACCACAAACATACAACCAGTGTTTCACAATATAACCACAGATGTAATCCTTTACATCACTTGCATTTATTACTGTTTAGTCATGAGAGCTGGCGGGCAGCCATAAAGACAGGGCTAAATTGTGGCGAGTCGAAGAGACTTAGTAGTTGGCAGGAAAAAAGACAGAGGCGCAAGGGGAGAGCCAACTGTGCAACAGCCCCAACAAACACATTTCTCTGCAGCACCTGTGGAAGAGCCTGTCACTCCAGAATTGGCCTTTATAGCCACTCCAGGCGCTGCTTCACAAACCACTGACCACCTCCAGGCGCGTATCCATTGTCTCTCGAGATAAGGAGGCCCAAAAGAAGAAAAGAAGAGTCATGAGAGTTCTGTAAGCATAAAATAGAGTTAAACTATTAACAAGCAATGGAATCACAATTGCTTAACTTCCATGTTACCATTTCCCACATCTGTGAAGAGATTTGCAGTCCTCCCTATAAAATCTAATAAATCTCTAGTGGTGTTTCCCAAGGTTTTTCAGTTGGCATCAGACCTGTCCAAAGTTTAGAAGTACGAGGCCATATTTTATTAGTGTCGTGCAGCTACTAAATTGTGTTGACACTACAATCCACAGCACTAAAACAATTTGACATTCTGGAGTATTTTGATCCTCACATTAGGTGCGGCAAAGGATGTTTGTGACATGTTGGTATGGTAGAGATTTGTCAGTATTAATGTAACATGGGTGGCGTCACCAAACATCATTTCATCATTTAAATTATTTTATGGTAGTGCAATGACCTTTGCACTATGGTACCAATAATGACAGCTTGGAGCTTTTGTTTGACTGTAGCCTTGATTTTGTGAGGTGCCACTCACAGTGCAGAGCCTCATAGGCAGCAGCTGCAGTTTGGGAAATGATTTTGCAAGTCATGCTTCAGGTATGGGGTGGTACAAACAGGCATAAGCCTAATTCAGATTTAGTCTAAACTGGTCTCAAACCAAGGGCAGAATTTTTACCTGCAAGGGGTGGAGTGGGGGATGGAGGAGCAGGTGCAGGGGTTAAAACCCGACACAATCCCACTCACTTCCACACTTAACTGGTGCGCAGAAAACCCCCCCATGGGGATGGCAGGTCTGTGAATTAAATATGTAAAAAGGCAACTGAAAAAGCACATTTCAGCCTGCATTCTGGCTTTAACTGCCAGCGCACTGGTTTTGCTGAAACTCGCCAGGGTCAACAAGGCAAGGATACAGCAGGGATTGACTGCACTGTGAAATTGTCAGGCTGGAAAGCCTTTAAGTACTGAACTATGATAGCTGCTACTTGGCCTAGAGAACTGTCCGGAGATTGTGCATTCTCTACTTCAGAGGCGATTTCCAACACTTCAGAGATAATTTCTGCGATCTTGGACTTTTCTTACCTTGATCTGCACTTCCCTGCTGCCAGCCTTTACTGAAGCATGGGAACAGCTTATGCAGCTCTATCTTGGACCTCTAATAAGCAGCAGGAGCAACATTAACTGCACCAGAAGCATCAGGAGCAACACCAGCCACATCAGCTGTCTTCACTTCGGCCACATTACATCCACAGGGCACAGGGGATGGACACAGAGATCCAGCTGGAAGCAGGCAATAGTCCAAGCACAGGGTATACAGGCAGAGGATCAGCATTCTCGACATGACTGAGCAATAGTGCCTCAGGAGGCTCAGGCTTTTGTGGCAGGTTGCTGCTGACATCTGCAGCCTCCTGGAACAAGATCTCCTTCCCAGTGGATGAAGTACACATGCGTTGCCAGTGACCATCAAGCTCCCAGGGATCTGCTGGTGATAGCTGCAGGATTTCACAATCTGCTGCCACAAGGGTAACTCCCAGGTGACCGATGCCATGCTTGCTAGGGCTGCCTCTTACGTCCATTTTGCTCCTGATGAGGACCGTCAGAACCAGAGGGCTCTTGCTTTTGTTCCAGTGACTGGATTCCCACAGTTACAGGGCGTCACACATGTGGCAATCAGGGCACCCTCAGATCAACCGGCAATCTCTGTCAATTGGAACGATTCCACCACATCAATATTCAGCTGGTATGTGACCACAGGAAGTTATCCTGCATGTCTGTGCAAGATATCCTGGAAGCTGTCATGAAGCCTTCATTCTGCGCCAGTCATATCTCTCACAGGTCTTCATACTCCACGCAGAGTTGCCAGAGAAGCCTGCGATGTACTCATCCAGGCATCTGAGTGTGTGAAGCCTTAAGAACTCACTACCCCCCACCCTTCCCCCAACACAAATTATTCTCACAGTCAATATCCTTCCATCGCATTGAGACCCATTGCTCATTTTCTATTCTGGTCATATCATCCTCCTCAAGGCTGATGGCCATTTGGCAGATTAAAGGCAACAATGGAAATGACTACACAATAGACACTTTAAAGTTTATAATTCATTTACATTTTCAAAACTTTAACGCAGTGACATCGTTATAAACACCCAAGTAATTCACCTAGTGGAACTAAAAAATCTTCCTGCTCCTTTTCCAATTATCTCTACGTGGCTTCAATCGAGCTAGCGGTGGGCTGCTTGTTTGCCTGCTCTTATAGCTGAGGTACATGTGGCCCTGCCAAAGACTGCCCCATATGCACACATGTAGGGGCAGACTCGATCATTGGGATAGGAGGCAGCATGTGAGGCTCTAACTGTGAGGGTGTGGGGGCAAGGGGTGAGAAGTGGGAGCACCTTGAGCAGTATTCCGACTTCCATGTCCCCTTTCTCCATCTTCGATCTCATGACCGCCCACATTTCACAGCTAGCCAAGAGCTGGAGAGTACTTTGCTGCACTTTAGTGAGGTGCTGAACAGCCAAGGAGAGGCTTTCCTCCATTCTATATAAAATGGTAGATCTAGTGTGCGTGCCATTGGTTAGGGCAAGCATGCACCTGGCTGCTTGCCACTTCTGATGCTCCAGGTATGTGACCATTCTTTCCATGGAGGCGGGCATCAGCACAAAGGCTGGTGCTAATTGTATATTAATTGTGTCTAATTGTTTGCAGGTGGTGGGCATTAACTAGGGACTCACTTGAGCCCCCTATAAATAGACACAGACTATAACTGTGGTTATTGGGTTAAGAGGTGTATGCTTGTAATGTGTAACTCTATAAATAAATATAAAAGTGTGTAAAGATTGGCTCCAGTTTTACCCTTCACCAACTGGCTTTCTGGACTAGAACACTTGAAATATCATGGCAGTCATGCAAGAGAGACGACTGCTATCTCTTTCTAAGGGTGCTCATTGCCTCTGGAAATGCTGACGAAATGTCACACAATTTTTTGTTGCTGCTCCAGAATAGTCTTCCTCATTTATGACCCCTGAGGCTCAGCATCTGCAACCTGCTGAGCAGAGCTTGGGGTGTCCTGCACCCTCTGAAAGGATTCCACACTGGATGTGTGGCTCACCACGTGACAATGTAGCTATCTCCCTTGAAGGCCACACCGAGTTGCATTGGTGGAGGGTGCGCATGAGTCATGTGATGGTGCTTCCTTGAGTACACAAACTCCTCTGAGGAATCCTCAGCCTCCTCCCGCAACAGCCCCTGGTCGCACTTGAAGGATCTGTGGGAGATGAAGGATATGAATTAGAGCTGGCATGGGGAAAGAGTAAAGCAACACCATTGTGCAAATGCTCATATTTCAGTTAGTGGTAGTGTGATATTTAATTCTGGGAGACCCCCATCTCTCCATCCCTAATGGCCAGGCAATCTGCCACCCTGCCAATCTCCATAGGCTACTCCTCCGCAGCAGTCAGGGACACTATTACTAGAAGGCCACCCCCAGTTCTTTGCCTCTCACTGGAGTTCTGCACTCTCTTCTACAAGGAGAGAAAACAGAGATTTATGAGTGTGAGAAATGGAATGTGTAGAGGGGATGGATTGACAACATTTGTGGAGAATGACTGTGAGGATGGGTGTAATATAGCAATAAGATGAAGGTTAGTGTGAGTGTTGGCAGTTCAGATAGGGATGTGAGGAGGTGCCTCAAGAGAGAGGAATGAGTGTAGTTGCAAGGTGTGTTGGTCTGAGGAACACTGTACAGGCGAATGCTGGGAAAGTCAGAGTGAGAAGATTGGTACTTGAATGTGGGATGTCACTCACCTTTCCTGCCCTAATGAAGTCATTGAACATCTTTCAGTACTGTATCCAGCTGTAGGGACCAAAATCTTGCTGTTCACCTCCTCAGCTACTTCGAGCCACACTTGGTTTGTTTGAGAGGCTAAGTCTGTTCCTCCCGTTTGCTGCAAACCATATTTCTCTTTGAGCTCTCAGAGCCTGCAGCATGACCTCCAAGGATGCCTCAGAGAACCAGAGAGGGGGGTGGGGCAACTTTCCCATGTTGCACCACCATATCTATGCTTGCTCTATCTTCACTTATCGTTCTGCAATTGAGTCATTCTGCCCTCTGCCAGTGTTCTTTTAAATACAAATCCTTCAATTGACAGGTACAGGTCATCATCACGGCCGCGCTCTCTGATTGGTTGGGAAACCTGGAAGTCAAATGTTAATGTTGTGGCTGAGTTAAACGGCCATGGCAAATCCCACTCAACAAACGTCCGGGTTCCTGACCCACCGCCATCCTCCCACCCCCTGCTGCAAGAAGGTAAAATTCTGCCCCCAATTATTAAGAGTTCAAGCGAAGATCTCCCCACAGCAAAATCCTGTCAGTAGGTCTAAAAACCTTATCACCATCTTAGCAGAATGGAATGCACTTGTTCTGAGAAATACGTTACATTCATATTTATTGGACTTTACAACAACTTACCATTACAAATTACATAGAAACATAGAAAAATAGGAGCAGGAGTAGGCCATTCAGCCCTTCGAGCCTGCTCCACCATTCAATATGATCATGGCTGATCATCCAAACTCAGTACCCTGTTCCCGCTTTCTCCCCGTATCCCTTGATCCCATTAGCCCTAAGAAAAATATCTAACTCTTTCTTGAATACATTTCATGATTTGGCCTCAACTGCTTTCTGTGGTAGAGAATTCCACAGGTTCACCACTCTCTGGATGAAGAAATCCCTCGTCATCTCAGTCCTAAATGGCTTACCCCTTATCCTTAGACTGTGACCCCTGGTCCTGTCTGCCCCACCATCGGGAACATCCTTCCTGCATCTAGTCTGTCCAGTCCTGTTAGAATTTTGTAGATTTCTATGAGATACCCTCTCGTTCTTCTAAACTCTACCGAATACAAGCCTAACCGACCCAATCTCTCTTCATACGTCAGTCCTGCCATCCCAGGAATCAGTCTGGTGAACCTTCGCTGCACTCCCTCCATAGCAAGAGCATCCTTCCTCAGATAAGGAGACCAAAACTGCACACAATACTCCAGATATGGTCTCACCAAGGCCTTGTATAATTGCAGCAAGACATCCTTGCTCCTATACTCAAATCCTCTCTCTATGAAGGCCAACACACCTTTTGCCTTCTTAATTGCCTGCTGCACCTGCATGCTTACTTTCAGTGACTGTTGCACAAGGATACTCAAGTCTCGCTGCACCTCCCCCTTTCCCAACCTGTCGCCGTTCTGATAATAATCTGCCTTTCTGTTTTTGCCACCAAAGTGGATAACCTCACATTTATCCACATTATACTGCATCTGCCATTTATTTGCCCACTCACACAACCTGTCCAATTCACACTGGAGCTTCTCTGCATCCTCCTCACAGCTCACACTCCCACCCAGCTTTGTGTCATCTGCAAACTTGGATATATTACATTTAATTCCCTCATCTATATCATTAATATATATTGTGAATGGCTGGGGTCCTAGCACTGATCCCTACGGTACCCCACTAGTCACTGCCTGCCACTCGGAAAAAGACCCATTTATTCCTTCTCTTTGTTTCCTGTCTGCCAACCAGTTCTCTATCCATGTCAGTACCTTACCCCCAATCCCAAATGATTTAATTTTGCTCGCTCAGTACATGGTGCTCAGAATTAAGATTTTGCAAGATAAAGCACATGTGTAGCATTGCAACACCTCATTAAATGTTTTTAAGAATGTGCTTGTCAAAATCCATGGTTATGACACTTTAGCAGGCTATCTAACTAATGTCCCCCTTATAATGTAGCCTGGATCCAGAAACACAGCCAGTACTTGAAAGAATATACACAAATTAACAGTGATTAAAAGGGAACAAATTTCAATTTAGCGAAGAGGCAATCAAGCAATTGGCTTGGGCTGTGGCTCAGTGGGTAGCAGTGGATATCACTGGATAAGTGATAAGGTTAGTACTACTAAAGTGTGTTTTTTTTAATTAGTGTAATTTATTAAGGACTTTAGATTGTATTTATTTATTCAGAGATACAGCACTGAAACAGGCCCTTCGGCCCACCGAGTCTGTGCCGACCAAGAACCACCCATTTATACTAACCCTACAGTAATCCCATATTCCCTACCACCTACCTACACTAGGGGCAATTTACAATGGCCAATTTACGTATCACCTGCAAGTCTTTGGCAGTGGGAGGAAACCGGAGCACCCGGCGAAAACCCACACAGTCACAGGGAGAACTTGCAAACTCCACACAGGCAGTACCCAGAATTGAACCCGGGTCCCTGGAGCTGTGAGGCTGCGGTGCTAACCACTGTGCCATTGTGCTGCCCATTGTAGTGGGTAGTGTTTGAAGTAGAACAAGGCCTGAGTGTAATTACTATTTTTTAATTAAAGGGAGTAACTAAGTAATCTAAAGGTAAGCCTTGGCAGGAGAGCTCGCACCCGTGATATGCTCCTCCAGCGCTATGTGGGAAATCAGGGACGCTTCCAGTGTCCCTGACGACCATGTGTGCAGGAAGCGTATCCATCTGCAGCTACTGGCTACCTGCATTATGGAGCTGCAGCTGTGGGTGGATTCACTGTGGAGCATCCGCGATGCTGAGATTGTCGTGGATAGCACATTTAGCGAGGTGATCACACCTGCAGGCAAATGCTGCAAAGGCAGAAAGGGAATGGGTGACCACCAGGCAGAGTAGAGGAAGGCAGGTAGTGCAGGAGTCCCCTGTGGCCATCCCCCTCTCTAACAGATATACGGCTTTGGATATTGTTGGGGGAGATGGCTCAGGGGAAAGCAGCAAGAGCCAAGTTCATGGCACCATGGGTGGCTCAGCTGCACAGGCGGGGAGTAAGAAGAGTAGCAGGACTATAGTAATAGGGGATTCTATTGTAAGGGGTACAGATAGGCATTTCTGTGGCCGCAAATGTGGTATGGTATGTTGCCTCCCTGGTGCTTGGGTCAAGGATGTCACGGAGCGGCTGTAAGACATTCTGAAGGGGGAGGGTGAACAGTCAGAGGTCATGGTACACATTGGTACCAACGACATAGGTAGAAAGAGGGATGAGGTCCTGCAACAAGAATTTAGGAAGCTAGTTAGCAGATTAAAAAGCAGGACCTCAAAGGTTGTAATCTCTGGATTACTCCTGGTGCCACGTGCTAGTGAGTTTAGGAATAGGAGGATAGAATAGATGAATGCGTGACTGAAGAGATGGTGCAGGATGGAGGGCTTTAGTTTCCTGGATCACTGGGTCTGTTTCTGGCGAAGGTGGGACCTGTACAAGTTGGACGGGTTGCACCTGAACCGGAACGGGACCAACATCCTTGCTGGAAGGTTTGCTAGTGCTGTTGGGGGGGGGGGGGGTTTAAATTAATTTAGCAGGGGGATGGGATACAGAGTGGAAGTACAGAAAGGGGTGATGCTCAGTCAAATATAGAAGAAAAGCTGAGTCAGTCTGGAAGGCAGAGCAAATATAGACCTGTTAAGGCACAAGCGAACAATGCAAGGCTGGATTGCATCTATTTTAATGCAAGGAGTCTTACAAGTAAGGCAGATGAATTGAGGGCATTGATTAACACATGGGAATATGATAGTATTGCTATCATAGAGACATGGTTGAGGGAAGGGCAGGACTGGCAGCTCAATATTCCAGGGTATAGAATCTTCAGGCATGACAGGGGAGGGGATAAAAGAGGAGGTGGCATTGCACTGTTGATCAAGGAGTCAATTACTGCAGTAAGGAGAGATGATATCTTAGAGGTTCCTCAAATGAGGCCATACGGGTAGAACTTAAAAACAAAAAGTGGGCAATCACTCGGCTGGGAGTGTACTACAGGCCTCCAAACAGTCAGGGAGAGATTGAGGAGCAGATATATAGGCAAATCTCAGAGAGGTGTAAAAATAATAGGGTAATAATAGTAGGAAATTTCAATTTCCCCAATATCAACTGGGATAGTTTTAGTGCAAAAGACTTAAAGGGGGCAGAATTCTTAAAGTGCATACAGGAGAGCTTTTTGAGCAAGCACGTAGAAAGTCCTACAAGAGGAGGGGCAGTACTGGACCTAATCCTAGGGAATGAAGCCAGGCAAGTAGTAGAAGTGTCAGTGGGGGATCATTTTGGGGATAGTGATAATAATTCTGTAAGATTTAAGGTAGTTATGGAAAAGGACAAAGACGGACCAGAAATAAAAGTACTGAATTGGGGGAAGGCCGATTTCAATATGATAAAACAGGATCTGGCCAAAGTGGACTGGGAGCAGTTACTTGTAGGAAAGTATGCATCGGAGCAGTGGGAGTCATTCAAAGAGGAAATAGTGAGAGTTCAGGGACAAAATGTTCCCATAAAGGTGAAGGGTAGAACCAACAAGTCCAGGGAACCCTGGATGTCAAGGGATATAAAGGATTGGATAAGGGAAAAAAATGGAGGGTTATGGCAGATTCAAAGCACAGCAAACAGAGGAGGCCCGAGAGGAGTATAGAAGGTGTAGGGGGGTACTTAAAAAAGTAATTAGGAGAGTGAATGGGGACATGAAAAAACACTGGGGGGCAAGATAAAGGAAAATCCCAAGGCGTTTTATAAGTATATTAAGGGCAAGAGGACAACCAGGGAAAGAGTAGGGCCCATTAGGGACCAAAGTGGCAATCTGTGTGTGGAGCCGGAGGACATAGGTGAGGTTTTAAATGATTACTTTTCATCTGTGTTCACTATGGACGAGGACGATGTAGGTGTACAGATCAGGGAGGGTGATTATGATATACTTGAACATATAAGCATTGAAAGAGAGGAAGTATTAGCTATTTTAGCAGGCTTAAATGTGGATAAATCCCCAGGCCCATATGAGATGTATCCCAGGCTGTTATGTGAGGCAAGGGAGGAGAGAGCAGGGGCTCGACACAAATTTTCAAATCCTGTCTGGCCACAGGAGAGGTACCAGAGGACTGGAGGACAGCGAATGTGGTACCATTATTCAAGAAGGGTAGCAGGGATAAACCAGGTAATTACAGGCCGATGAGTCTAACATCAGTGGTTGGGAAACTATTGGAAAAAATTCTGAGGGACAGGATTAATCTCCACTTGGAGAGGCAGGGATTAATCAGGGATAGTCAGCATGGCTTTGTTAGGTGGAGATTGTGTCTAACAAACGATTGAATTTTTCGAGGAGGTGACTAGATGTGTAGATGAGAGTAAGGCAGTTGATGTAGTCTACATGGACTTCAGTAAGGCTTTTGATAAAGTCCCGCATGGGAGATTGGTCAAGAAGGTAAGAGCCCATGGGATCCAGGGGAATTTGGCAAATTGGACCCAAAATTGGCTTCGTGGCAAGAGGCAGAGGGTGATGGTCGAGGGTTGTTTTTGCGAGTGGAAGCCTGTGACCAGTGGTGTACCGCAGGGATCCTTGCTGTTTGTAGTGTACATTAATGATCTAGACGTGTATATAGGAGGTATGATCAGTAAGTTCGCAGATGACATGAAAATTGGTGGTGTCGTAAATAGTGAGGAGGAACGCCTTAGATTACAGGATGATATAGATGGGCTGGTAAGATGGGTGGAGCAATGGCAAATGGAATTTAATCCTGAGAGGTGTGAGGTGATGCATTTTGGGAGGACTAACGAAGCAAGGGAATATACCAAGGGTGGTAGGACCCTAGGAAGTACAGAAGGTCAGAAGGACCTTGGTGTACTTGTCCACAGATACACTGAAGGCAGCAGCACAGGTAGATAAGGTGGTTAGGAAGGCAAATGGGATACTTGCCTTTATTAGCTGAGGTATAGAATATAAGAGCAGGGAGGTTATGATGGAGCTGTATAAAACGCTAGTTAGGCCACAGCTGGAGTACTTCGTACAGTTCTGGGCACCACACTATAGGAAGGATGTGAAATAAAAACAAGAAATGCTGGAACCACTCAGCAGGTCTGGCAGCATCTGTGAAAAGAGAAGCAGAGTTAACGTTTCGGGTCAGTTCCGAAGAAGGGTCACTGACCCGAAACGTTAACTCTGCTTCTCTTTTCACAGATGCTGCCAGACCTGCTGAGTGATTCCAGCATTTCTTGTTTTTATTTCAGATTTCCAGCATCCGCAGTATTTTGCTTTTATTATAGGAAGAATGTGATTGCACTGGAGAGGGTGCAGAGGAGATTCACCAGGATGTTGCCTGGGCTGGAGCATTTCAGCTATGAAGAGAGACTGGATAGGCTAGGGTTGTTTTCCTTGTGGCAGAGATGGCTGAGGGGGGACCTGATTGAGATTTACAAAATTATGAGCGGCATTGAGAGGAAAGATAGGAAGAAACTTTTTCCTTTCGCGGAGGTATCAATAACCAGGGGGCATAGATTTAAGGTAAGGGGCAGGAGGTTTAGAGGGGATTTGAGGAAATAAATTTCACCCAGAGGGTGGTTGGAATCTGGAACACACTGCTTGAAGGGGTGGTAGAGGCAGGAACCCTCACAACATTTAAGAAATATTTAGATGAGCACTTGAAATACCATAGCATACAAGGCCACGGGCCAAGTGCTGGAAAATGGGATTAGAATAGATAGGTGTTTCATGGCCGGCACAGACACACAGGGCCAAAGGGCCTGTCTCTGTGCTGTATAATTCTATGACTTAATGACACTCTTGCCTCTGAGCCAAGTCCCTCTTCAGGGTTTGAGTACAAAAATCAAGGCTGATACTCCAGTGCAGTACAAAGGAAGTGCTACACTGTTGGCGATGCTGCCTTTTAGCTGTGATGTTAAACCGAGGCCCCATGTGCCTACTCAGGTGGATGTAAAAGATCCCTTGGCACTATTGTGAAGAACAGCAGGGGAGTGGTCCCTGCTAATATTTATTGCCTCAATCAACATCACAGAAACAGATTATCTGGTCATTATCACATGGCTGTTTGTGGGAGTTTTCTATTCACCTACTGGCTGCTGCATTTCCTGCATTACAACAGTGACTACACTTCAAAACAAAGTACTTCATTGGCGATAAAGTGCATTGAGACGTCTGGTTTTTTTATATATCCTAAAATTTGATTGCGAATTGCTCATTCGTCAGGCAACAAGCAGGTGGTGAAGGGAACAGAATGCACACACTCAGCCTGTGCTGGAAGTAGGCCATACATTATAGTAATTCCAGGAGCCTGCCTGAAACAGGCCTTTGCCTATAAATTGGGCATTCCGTTAGTACTTTCCTCAAGTGCACAGCAACCAAACCAGCCATCATTAAAGGCTGCTAACAAACAGGTAAGGAAAAAGAAAATCAACTGCTAGGGTGCTTGGATTTGTTGCTGAGGGGCCTAATACTTGCTCTGGGACACATTCCCGAAATTGGGCAGCCTGAGCGCAGCCAGCACTGGACCTGCTAAATTCCTGATAACCAGATTGACATGTGGCCTAACCAGGGGCCCTTAAAAAAGCCACTGGAGGCCACCACCAACAAGGTAAGTTTCTTTAAAAATTCTTACCTGAATGTGGAACCAGGAGGGGCAGGAATGCCACCCCCAACTTCTGCAGAAGTACATATTGCCCTCCGCCAGCATCCCAACAAGACAAACCTGTTCCCCCGCCACGACCAGTGAGCTGCCCCAAGGTCTGCAAGTAGCACGAGCAGCTTACTGCTAATATACAAATGAGGCTAGTGGACCAATTTCCTATGGTCCTGTCACCAGTCTCTTTAGGTGTGTGCAACAGCCAGTGCACCCAGATCGCACCCGAGTTTCAGTGCACTTCAATTTCTAGAACACATAGTTTTTTGTCATTCTCATTGCATTAATATTGACAATCTATGAGCAAACCTGGAATTGTTGTTCGTACACAATCTTGGTTCAAAGGGGTCAATTTTAACTTGGGACGGGATCCGAAGAGGTCAGAAAGGAAGTGAGGCGTGCTGATTTTAAAGACAGCCTCATTTAATATTTTACATCTGACTGCTGCTATGAAAGCTGGCAGGCAGGAGCTGCACAGCAACGGAACCCGAGGGAAAGGTGCCCGGCATAAGATAAGTTCCGTGGGGGGTTCCCAAGTGCATGCTGGTGTGGAGAGGGAGAGGACACTCTGGCACTGGAGAGGCTCAATGATTACTTCCAGCACCCGGAGTAGCATTCCTGCTCCATCTGGCCACCAAGAAATCCTCTGAAAGATAATAAAGATAAAACTTACTTTGGCCTTTCATGGATTATCTGTTTCCTCCCGCAAAGGTTTTCTGGTGGCTTTGCCCCGATTTCTAATTGAAACAGCATTGTGGTGTTAGTTTAGTTTAGTTTAGTTTAGAGATACAGCACTGAAACAGGCCCTTCGGCCCACCGAGTCTGTGCCGACCATCAATCACCCATTTATACTAATCCTACACTAATTCCATATTCCTACCACATCCCCACCTGTCCCTATATTTCCCTACCACCTACCTATACACGGGTCAATTTATAATGGCCAATTTACCTATCCACCTGCAAGTCTTTTGGCATGTGGGAGGAAACCGGAGCACCCGGAGGAAACCCACGCAGACACAGGGAGAACTTGCAAACTCCACAAAGGCAGTACCCAGAATTGAACCCGGGTCGCTGGAGCTGTGAGGCTGCGGTGCTAACCACTGCGCCACTGTTGATAATGTCAGCCGTCATTTGTTTTTACCTGTCAGTTAGGCCACCGCCTGTCTGTAACAGGACCCTCGTTTGAGTTAAAGGTAGTTGACGAGAAAATAGCGACGAGAGATAACAGGGCAATTTCAGGCCAGTAAGTCAATTCATCCTTTACAGAGCCTGCTCAACTTTCATCCCATATGGAACAGTAGCAGAATAGTTATGTTACTGGACTAGTAACCCAGATGCCTGGACTAATGATCTGGAGACATAAATTCAAACCCTACCATGGCAGTTTATGAACTTAAATTTAGTTAATTATATAAATCTGGAATAAAAATCTATTATCACTAATGTCCTTTAGGGAAAGAAATCTGCCGTCCTTACCAGATCTGACCTGTACAATGCTCCAGATCCACAGCAATGTGCTTGATTCTTAACTGCCCTCTGAAATGGCCTAGCAAGCCACACAGATGTACTGGAAAGTATATTGAGAATAAAATTGGATGGACCACACAGCATCAACCTAGGCACCAGACACAGCAAAGGCACACCCAAGCCCGGTTAGGTTGGAGACACTGGGGTTGTTCTTGTAGCAATGGAGATTGAGGGAATTACGACAGATTTAGATAAAGTCGTTAAAGAAAAGCCGTTCCCATTAGCTTATGGACTAAGTGACACAGATTCAAGGTTTTGAGCAAGAGATGCAGTGGGGAAAGTGAGGAAGGACCTTTTTATGCAGCGAGTGGTAATGACCTGGAACTCACTGCCTACGAGGGTGGTGGAAGCGGAGACGATCAATGATTTCAAAAGGAAATTTGATTGTTACTTGAGAGAAATAAACTAGCAGGGCTACAGGAATAGAGCAAGGGAATGAGACTATCTTGATGGCTTTACAAGAGAACCGGTATGAAGCAGGTTGGAAATACGTTTGGGTGCCAGGGGTTGACTGGCACAGTGCCAACCTTCAAGTGGCACACCAGGGACTGTAGGAAGGTTTGGGAGACATGGAGGGTCTGGGGGAAGGAATCCTTGGAACCTCTGTACAGAGACCTACCATGGGCCTCATCCAGTCAAACTTCAGCACCTCCAGTGAGACGCACCATGAGCATGCTGCCTTCTCCGATGAAGAGAAGCTGGAGGTAGATGACAAGCAGGCATGAGATGAAGAGGCATCTAATGACCATTACCAAGTAGAAAGGCAAGACACACAAGGGAGGCTAGGAAGGCACTTATACAGAAACATTTCAGTTGAAGCTGCTTGTATGACCTAAACAATCCATTTGATTTACTTCATTGTAAAATGTGCCTGCACACAGTAAGACATGTCACAGTGGTATGGGGGTGGCATTGACCTCAAGCGCTGTAGTGCCTTCATTCTCTTTGAGGGAGCCGGGGTGCCTTGAAGGCCAGAGAGCTTGAGAGGCCTAACACTTGCCTTGCCACATTCCATTTTTATTTGGGGCCATTCCAAACTGAACATCCCCTTTACAATACAATATAATCACCAGTGAGCCCTGAGTGCAGCTATGTGCTCTGCTTCAATCTTTTACAGATGCTCCTGTGAGGTGCTCCCCCTGCACTGTTAGCTGAGGTGGAGGCAGGCTGCTGATCCTGCTGCCCTTTTGTCTTTGATAACCTTAGCTGCTGGTCTCTGGATGCCTGAAGCCTGGAGGGCCCCGGCATACTGAGGGCCTCCTGCATTGCTGCAGGGGTCTCCTCTATCAATGGTGCCAGTTGAGGCTCAGGTATCACTGGCAGAAGATGCTGCTCCTCTTCCCTTTGAAGGCACACTTGGACCTCCCTGCTCACCTGAGCGGCTCGAGGACCTGGCAGTGAATCCAGGCACCTCTCCTCCTCTTGCCCATCAGTTGCTCCATGGAACGAATGGAGGTGCCAATGGAATGCAGGTCCAAGTATGTCTCCTGCATCCACTGTGTGACCTGCTGCATTTGACTGTCCCTCAGAGTCACTAAGCTCTGAATGGAGGAAGCCAATCTCATGCACACCAAAGTCGAGGCTTCACTCATGGCCTGGACGGACTCTCCCATTGTCCACGCCTGGGTGTGCATAGCCTCTGGCAGCTCGGCCAGATGATCCCTAATCTCACACTGCAGATCCAGCAGCTGGCACCTTGCAGATGACTCCAGAGGCATGTCATCAACCTGAGGCTCAGCATCACCCTGGCTTCCTGTAGTCCTCCAGGTGTTGGTGTCCTGGGCTATCATAGCCTCTGTCAGCTACTCTAGTGCATGTGTGCTGTGCTCACCAGGTTGTGACCCCACATCTAAATGCACACACACACTCACCGAGGTGAGAGTATCTGCGCTGGTGGAGGTTGCAGCGGAATGGTGTGATGGTGCACCCTCTGAGGTCCCCTCTTCCTCCCCAAAGGTGGATAGCTATCTTCCAGTCATGGCTGGTGACTGCTCTTGACTTGGACCTGCATAGAGAGAAGGGTCATTAGTGGGTTACAGGAATGCAGGCGTGCCCTTGAGGCTGCCCCTGTTGTGGTGCTCGGTGCCACTAGTGGTGGACAGAAGAGCACCATTCCTCTCCTAATTCAGAGACAATCTCATGCCAGCCCTTGGGCCACTTACTCTCCCGACTCCTGTCTCCCTATATCGGCAATATAACAGCCCTCCGTCGCCCTCCAATCGCCAGGGCCACCTCCTCCATCGGCATCAGAATCTGCAGAAAGGGGACACCCCCCCACCGTCTTCATGCTTTCTCTGGAATTATGCACAGTTTTCTCCTGCAAGCACAGAGAAGGAGCATAGTTAAACGCCTGGTGTAGAGAAGCACAACACCTGAGCAGGTGGCACTGTGCCTAGACATAATGGAAGCACCGGTATGCATCCTGCATGCTGCCACTCAGCAGCCACAGCACAGTTGTCAGCTGCGTCTGACTGGGGCCCATCACAGCAAGACTGCCATGCCTCTGACAGCCAATGCTGCTATGTTGGCAATGACAGTGCCTAAGTGGGCAAACCCTTGTTGGCAATCTCACTTGAATCCCTTTAACAGTTGTAAGGCTGAAGGGTTCGCTCTGTGTTCTGCACTCACCTTGTCAGAGCGCAGGAGGCTGTTTATCTTCTTCTGGCACTGGAGCCAGGTGCGGGAAGGGGGTGGATGGGGACCTCATGGCTCCTGACCTCCTCAGCAATCTCCAGCCAGGCTTGCTTGGCTTGGGAGGCCGATCTCCTCCTCCCGTCCTGGGAGAAGAGGACCCACCGCACTAACAGCCTGAAGGAAAACCCGCAAGGAGGCATCACTAAATCATGGGGCCACCTGGGATGCTGCTCGACCATCTTTGGTGCTGTTGCTGCAGCTGGAACCTCTTGCTTGCCGCTCCAGTTGTTAGTTTATATTTTCAGGAAGTGCTGGTAGCCTTTTAAAGATGGCGCCAGCACTTCCCACGGTGTGAGCTGATGCCGCACACGTTGCCGGGAATGCCAGCTCTCACACCTGCTGGTGGTTAATTGGTGGGCGCCAGTGTACAGGTGTAATGCGCCCCCACTCGCATGTGAAAGCCTCCTGCTTCCGGGTCCAACATCGATATCTGTGCCAGGTGGAAAAATTCAGCCCTATGACTCATTACCGCCCAGGTGATGAAGATGAATATTTACCCGTTTGTGTTTATGGTTATGACATGCAGTCCAGCCTTTGAATGAAACAGCGTTCAAATCATGCATGAAGAGTTTAATGGAGTACCATTTTCATGAAAATTTGTTTAAACAATCCTACCCCAACAACAAAAAGCAAAGGGTTTGCAAATTAGGACTGTAGAGATCTAAAAGAGACCCTGAGGTCTGAACTTTGTGGAGCTGGTGGGGGTCCCAATGCCGGGCTCAAAATGCAAGGGGAATCTTGCCTCAGCCCTTTGGGGACACCCCACTGGCTCTATTTAACAGAGCTTGGGCAATTAACTGCCCGATGCCATGGTGTCCATCCCTTTATGGACGGGGATCCTGCCTCCCAGAGCTGCCAGCCAATCTTAGGTTCGGCAGCTCAGTAGTACCAGCAGTGCCGCAAGGAGTGGTGGCCACTGCCAGTATTACAAAAGGCCCGGTCCCAGGACCATCGCTGGAGCCCCAGATCTCAGATAAATGTTGCAGGGTCAGACCAGCAGGCCCTGGCGAGGCAGGGGGGTGGGGATGGTGGTCATTGAGAACAGGGGAGGTGTTCGCCGAGGGGCGGCCTTTGCCTCTAGGGGCCTTCCATAGGCCACAGATTACCCACAGGGGAGGCCTCCTTGTTTTACTGGGTGACTTTCCCGTGTCATGGAGAAACACCTTCGCTGGTATAATATGGTGGGAAGAGGTCCTTAAGTGGCTATTAATTGATGACTTAAAGGCCTCAATTGGCTTCTGGGCGGTAAGGCCGTCTTCAGCCTTTCTTGCCCCAGACAAAATCATATGGTGACAGGAAGGCAACAGGCACTTCACCCGCTGCCTTCCATCGTTATTTTATGGGCCCTCCCCTCCACCCCGCCTTCCATCCCGTCTCCCAGGGGCTCATAAAAGTTTGGCCTTAATGTCTATATGGCCAGTCCCAAAGTATAAATGCCGCCAACAGTTATATGGCCCAATTGCTTTCACTGCCAACTCCCTGTCCAGTTGTTTTTCTTCAGGTTTGCACTTGCTGCTGTTCAATATTCAGTATATTCACACCTAATCTGTACTAATGCTTTGTCTTTCAACACACCATTAACATATTGTTTGCCTTTGCTCCGTGACCTTTTGGTCAGCTATGTGGCCTGGTCCAATCTGCACCTTCTCCTTTGTTATCTCTTGCCCAACCCCCACCTCACTTGTTTATAATCTGTGACTTTTCTAGTATTTGTCAGTTCCGAAGAAGGGTCACTGACCCGAAACGTTAACTCTGCTTCTCTTTCCACAGATGCTGCCAGACCTGCTGAGTGAATCCAGCATTTCTTGTTTTTGTTTCAGTTCCTGTTTGAATTTGCCTGATTCCCTATACAACTCTCCAGTTCTCAGGCCAGTTTGTTCTATATCTTTACTATATCTGTTCACCTCCCTGATTTTGAAATTTAATGAAATAAAATCTTGAATTAAAAAAAGAAAACCTACTGTAAAGATTGCGACCTAGTTTCGTACACTGGTGACCGCAGGGATTGTGCCGAGTTTGCCTGTGGACGGGTTGACCTGCTCCTAGGTATTGATCTGGCAGGGGTGAAGGTGGTAGCCCCCCAAGTAGTGAAAGAAAGACTGCAGGAGGTCAGAGAGACAGGGCAGTGGCAGGAGACGGTTCCCTGCAGAATCCCTGAATGTGTAGTGGATCAGGCCATGATCAAACCAGCTCCCCCAGAGGAGACTGCATTGGCACTGCAGGCAAATGACCATGAGGTCTGCCTATCCGAGACTTTCTTTGGAAAGTTAGGAGACCCAGGGAATGAATGAAATGAATTTTTCCTAGATGAGGCTCAGCGAGCTGACCCAGTATTGCCAGAATTAGCACAGGCTGCCCAATCTGAAAGCGAAGCAGAGGGAGTCCCTGATTGCTACTATTTAAAGACTGAGGTACTGATAAGGAAATGGCGTTCCCCTCACAGACCTGGCAAGGGCAAGGAGTGGACAGTAGTTCACCAGTTAGTGGTGCCACAGAGGTACTGGGGAGAAATAGTAAGAAGGGCCTACGAGACTACAGTGGCTGTACATGCCGGTATACGGAAGACCAAAGCCCACATAAGGCAGCAGTTTGACTGGCCAAAACTCCACAAAGATATGATGGAGTACTGCAGGAGTTGCCACATGTGCCAGGTTGAGGGGAAACCCCAACCTACAGTGAAACCTGCAATCTTAAGTCTTGTACTGGTGTTAGGAGGACCCTCCAACAGAGGGCTGGTGAACTATAAGAAAGTCCACAAAGAATCCCCGATGAAAACCCCTACTGTCCGGTCAACCAACCCCAACAAATGTGAAAAGTTAGACCCCACATCCTCCTATGTAAATGCAGACTCTAGAAGCACCCCACCAGAGTTGCTAACAGCATTTACAGGAACTGGCAGCGACAAAGAGAGACCTCTAGGGGACAGAGAAACCGTGAGGGTGATGCCTCACCTAGTCGAAGTGTCACAGGAGACTGCAGTTAAGTCTGCACAAATACCCACAGGTAGGAGTGTCCCAGAGATCAAAGGGGAGAGTAACAAAGACTCCTCCCCCACAATCAGATGATTGTTCTATGTTCTAAAAGGGGACCGCCCATCCCCTGAAGCCAAAAGTCGTTGCCTGACTCAGAGTTCAGGATAGACCCGCCACCCTACTAACAATCCTGAGGAAAAGAGAAAATTAAAGCAGCCCCGGCACCCAGAACAGACCATTTTTAATAAGCTTTAAGATTGGTGAATGAATGGAAATGAATGAGAGAAATGCATGGTTTTTCTTTCTGCATCTTATATTTCTCTCAAACCCTGGAATGAAATGTGCCATTTTTCCTCAAATCGCATTACATTCCCCTGGGTGTGGAGGTGTCAGACATACCCCACCACCTGCCAAGGTTGAGGCACACATTATTTTGCCACATGAACATTAAAACTTAAAATTGCAAGCCCCTGACTGGAAAAACATTTGCAAAGTAACAGACAGCGTTGGAACAATAGGCACCCAGTCGTTGCTTCTCCAATACACAGAAGAAGTGGTCAGACCAGTTTTAGTCACATGTCTAACTGGCTGTTGCAGAGGTTTGAACTGAGAGTTTTAAATTGGAGAAAACAGTGTTTGAAATGAGAAATCAGTGGGTTCCTTGTTGGAACAGACCCTCTCCTCCAGTCCTGCCTGCCTCCAGCTCTTTCCCACAGAACTGAATCTTGTGAAAACATGAGAACCTCAAATAGAGAAAACTCTCCTATGTGAACAAGGTTTAAGAAGAACACTGGGCCCCGACAAACAGCAAGACTACCGACAATCAAGTGAGCTCGAAGCACAGTAAACAAGAAACTCTTCTTATATTGCCTCAAACCCCGCTCTACAACATTTTCCTCTCCTCATTTCTGTCCCTATTTGTATGTGTGTATCACATGTGCATGCTAGCGTGGGTGCATCGTATATCTGTAGGTGTTAACCATATTAGAGTTTAAGGGCTGAATTTTACCTTAGGGGGGCTGGAATTCACCACCGGCGTGAAAGTCGGTGGCAAACCCGCTTCCGCCTAGCCCGGGGATCAGTCCCATATTTTACGGGTCCCCAGGCTTTAATTGTCCCGAGGCAGGACTTCCACCCACTTGAGGATGGAGGTCCCGCCGCTGTGAGCTGCCGGCCAATCAGTGGACCAGCAGTTGTTAGTCCCAGCAGTGCCACCAGGAGCAGTGGCCACAGCTGAGACTGCAGCCCAGCCAACACCAAGGAGCCTGGAGGGAAGGTAAGTAGGGGTTGCCTCACCAGGGAGATCGGTCCTTCCCTGGTGAGGCTGGAGTGGTCGTTTGGGGGGAGGGGGGCATTTTGGGTCCCGGGGGTGGGTTGGGAGGCGGGGGGCGGCCCTCAATCGGGCACCCTGTGCCTGATTGCCATGGCACCCCCCAGGGCGTGGGAAGACCAGCAGCTGTTGCTGGGCGGCCTTTCATGTCCCCAGCACGCCTGCTTGCCTTGGGTAAAATACCTGTGGAGGCGGGCGAGGACCCTTAAGTGGCCGTTAAGAATTAGAATTAGAATTAGAATTAGAATTAGAACATTACAGCGCAGTACAGGCCCTTCGGCCCTCGATGTTGCGCCGACCTGTGAAACCATCTGACCTACACTATTCCATTTTCATCCATATGTCTATCCAATGACCACTTAAATGCCCTTAAAGTTGGCGAGTCTACTACTGTTGCAGGCAGGGCATTCCACGCCCCTACTACTCTGTGAGTAAAGAAACTACCTCTGACATCTGTCCTATATCTATCACCCCTCAACTTAAAGCTATGTCCCCTCGTGTTTGCCATCACCATCCGAGGAAAAAGACTCTTACTATCCACCCTATCTAACCCTCTGATTATCTTATATGTCTCTATTAAGTCACCTCTCCTCCTCCTTCTCTCCAACGAAAACAACCTCAAGTCCCTCAGCCTTTCCTCGTAAGAGCTTCCCTCCATACCAGGCAACATCCTAGTAAATCTCCTCTGCACCCTTTCCATAGCTTCCACATCCTTCCTATAATGCGGTGACCAGAACTGCACGCAATACTCCAGGTGCGGTCTCACCAGAGTTTTGTACAGCTGCAGCATGACCTCGTGGCTCCGAAACTCGATCCCCCTACTAATAAAAGCTAACACACCATATGCCTTCTTAACAGCCCTATTAACCTGGGTAGCAACCTTCAGGGATTTATACACCTGGACACCAAGATCTCTCTGTTCATCTACACTACCAAGAATCTTCCCATTAGCCCAGTACTCTGCATTCCTGTTACTCCTTCCAAAGTGAATCACCTCGCACTTTTCCGCATTAAACTCCATTTGCCATCTCTCAGCCCAGCTCTGCAGCCAATCTATGTCCCTCTGTACCCTACAACATCCTTCGGCACTATCCACAGCTCCACCGACCTTAGTGTCATCCGCAAATTTACTAACCCACCCTTCTACACCCTCTTCCAGGTCATTTATAAAAATGACAAACAGCAGTGGCCCCAAAACAGATCCTTGCGGTACACCACTAGTAACTAAACTCCAGGATGAACATTTGCCATCAACCACCACCCTCTGTCTTCTTTCAGCTAGCCAATTTCTGATCCAAAGCTCTAAATCACCTTCAACCCCATACTTCCGTATTTTCTGCAATAGCCTACCATGGGGAACCTTATCAAACGCCTTACTGAAATCCATATACACCACATCCACTGCTTTACCCTCATCCACCTGTTTGGTCACCTTCTCGAAAAACTCAATAAGGTTTGTGAGGCACGACCTACCCTTCACAAAACCGTGCTGACTATCGCTAATGAACTTATTCTTTTCAAGATGATTATAAATCCTGTCTCTTATTACCTTTTCCAACATTTTACCCACAACCGAAGTAAGGCTCACAGGTCGATAATTACCAGGGCTGTCTCTACTCCCCTTCTTGAACAAGGGGACAACATTTGCTATCCTCCAGTCTTCCGGCACTATTCCTGTTGACAATGACAACATAAAGATCAAGGACAAAGGCTCTGCAATCTCCTCCCTAGCTTCCCAGAGAATCCTAGGATAAATCCCATCTGGCCCAGGGGACTTACCTATTTTCACACTTTCCAAAATTGATAACACCTCCTCCTTGTGAACCTCAATCCCATCTAGCCTAGTAGCCTGAATCTCAGTATTCTCCTCGACAACATTTTCTTTCTCTACTGTAAATACTGACGCAAAATATTCATTTAACACTTCCCCTACCTCCTCTGATTCCACACACAACTTCCCACTACTATCCTTGATTGGCCCTCATCTAACTCTAGTCATTCTTTTATTCCTGATATACCTATAGAAAGCCTTAGGGTTTTCCCTGATCCTATCCGCCAATGACTTCTCGTGTCCTCTCCTTGCTCTTCTTAGCTCTCCCTTTAGATCCTTCCTGGCTAGCTTGTAACTCTCAAGCGCCCTAACTGAGCCGTCATGTCTCATCCTAACATAAGCCTTCTTCTTCCTCTTGACAAGCGCTTCAACTTCTTTAGTAAACCACGGCTCCCTCGCTCGACAACTTCCTCCCTGCCTGACAGGTACATACTTATCAAGGACACGCAGTAGCTGCTCCTTGAATAAGCTCCACATTTCGATTGTTCCCATCCCCTGCAGTTTCCTTCCCCATCCTACGCATCCTAAATCTTGCCTAATCGCATCATAATTTCCTTTCCCCCAGCTATAATTTTTGCCCTGCGGTATATACCTGTCCCTGCCCATCGCTAAGGTAAACCTAACCGAATTGTGATCACTATCACCAAAGTGCTTAAGTGGCTACTTAAGGGCCTTGATTGGCCTCAGGTGGGCTGGCCGTTTCCGGAGGCGGAAGCGGGGCAGTTAGGCCTCCCGGAGCCTGCCGCTCAATTTTACGCCGCCCCCACGCCGCCATCCAACCTGCTGGGGCAGTGTAAAATTCAGCCTTAAGTTTAAGTTTTAAGAAAATTTCACCTTTCTTCTTTAAACCTCAGAAAACCTGTGTGAATTGATTTCTTTGTCTTATAATTGAAAAGCTGTGAACAAGGATTCACAAAGGGTGGGGGGGGGGGGCTCAAAACACAGTCTATTTAAAATTAAAACCCTGTTACAATAAGACCAGGTGACGACAGTAACAGACTCCTAGACACATTTCTCATCTGGTCGTAACAGGATGGTATTGTCAGCCACCCCTTACCAGCAGCAGCTCAGGAAAATGGCCACCTGAGTATGCATGAATTATTGGTTAGGACCACTGGAAGTAAATTATTTATCACCCATTCTGTGAACAATTCCAGTTCACAATATCGGTATATATACAGGGTTTTTCTAAAGTTTAACCATTTAAAATATATACCTACATATTAATCATCAGCAGCTTTTAAAATGTACGTGACAACCATCAGGTGTGTAATTTGGCGGTTCTTTTGCTCTTCAATGAACATTTGCACTGACAAGTGTCACTAAATCCTGGCTTGTATAGTACTTGCACCTGGTAAGTTTTTCTTGGCTTATAAAGGTTGGATACTTTTAAAGTTGCTACATTATTACACAATATGTATTTTGAAGATTGAGGCCACTCTTCACAAGTAGCAAGGTCATTTGTCTAATTTTATTATGCAATAAGCACTAAAACAGCTGTAGAACTCCACAAGGTTTGGCTGAATTTCCCCTTTCAAGAACATCATCACAGATTTCTCAATTCTTTAACCGTGTGTATCACACACAGTGTAATGAAAAGGTGAAATATCTTTTGCTTCTCATGGTGCCCACTTTTGTTGGTTTTCAGAGCACAGGTAATTTATTTTAAAAGGCTGCCTCTTTTTGTTTCTTAATTTTCTTTCTTTCTTGTTCACAAGCTTGATCATGATACATCTTCTATTCCAGATTTGATGTCTCTTCTTTATGTCATTCTGTGGATTCAGTCAACAGAACATATATTCAATATTCTGAGGGTGTGGCAGAGTGCTGGTTTTCTCCAGAATTAAACTGATCAGCCATGTTGGCTAAAAAGAAATAGGAAGACATCAAAACAGTGGGGCAGAGCCCAGTCCTCAGTCATCACAACCCGCAATGTCATTCTAGTGCCTTGCCACATGTCTCCCAACAGATTCTTGGTACCAGTGTTGAAAATGGCAGCTGTTTTGATGCGCTGAGCAGTCACTAAAGCTATGTGACAGTAGTGGCGTAATGCTACTTGATATCTCCCTCAAAATATGGCTATTTTATATTTGTGCATATAGCAAAATTAATCAATTAATCAGAGATACATCTGTGTCCAGTGATGTGGTCCAGTGTAGTTTAGTGCAGAAGTCTCACCTTGATTCTAGCGAAGTCCATGAATTTGGAAGTCAAATCTGAGAGAAGATCCAGCTGCTCACAAACAAAGAACAGACATGGTCGGGGGATGGACAGTGGCAGTTTAAACTTGTTGCCTAACTGCTGTTAGGGGTAAAATGATTAATTAATTCATTATTCATGGAAGTAATTGATCTTGGTTTAATTGGAGAAAATGAGGTTGAGGTATTCAAAATGGTTAATGCATTTGATGGGAGAGATATAAAGTAATAATTTCTTTTGGTATGGGAATCCAGAATAAGAAGGCATAATCTTAAAATTATACCAAGGTCATTTAGGAGTGAAATCAGGAAGGGTTTTTTCAGACAGAGGGTAGTGGAAATCTGGAACTTGCTTTCCCAAAAGGCTGAAAATCCTGGGTCAATAACAATTTTCAGAACTGGGATCGATAGATTTTTCCCTCAGTACTGTGCTGAAACTAGCATGAAGGGGAGCCAGAAAAGCAAAAGGCTGGCAACTGTCCTACTTTGTAATCACTACCGATTATTCTCTAAGAAATCAATAACAATTTCTTCTTTGCTTTCTGTTTGTACCATTGACAGTAAATTCACAGGTCCTGCATTCCCAGCAGGTAGCCTTGCTAGAACTTTGCAGTGCTGGGGCTACAACACGGAAGTGTGACCTGCACTGCTTTTTTTTCCATTTGTTCATGGGATGTGGGCATCGCTGGCTAGGCCAGCATTTATTGTTCATCACCAATTGCCCTTGAGAAGGTGTTGGTGAGCTGCCTTCTTGAACCACTACAGGCTCTGTTGGGTAGGTACACCCACAGTTGTGTTAGGAAGGGAGTTCCAGGATTTTGACCCAGCGACAGTGAAAAAAGGGCAATCTACTTCCAAGTCAGGATGGCGTGTGGCCTGGAGGGGAATTTGCAGGCAGTGGTGTTCCCATGCATCTGCTGCCCTTGTCCTTCTAGGTGGTAGAGGTCAGGGATTTGGAAGGTGCTGTCTAAGGAGCCTTGGTGCGTTGCTGCAGTGCATTTTGTAGATGGTACACACTGCTGCCACTGTGCGTCGGTGGTGAAAGGAGTGAATGTTGAAGGTGATGAATGGTGTGCCAATCAAGCGGGCTGCTTTGTCCTGGATGGTGTCGAGCTTCTTGAGTGTTGTTGGAACTACACCCATCCAGGCAAGTAGAGAGTATTCCATCACACTCCTGACTTGTGCCTTGTAAATGGTGGACAGGCATTGGGGGGGTCAGGAGGTGAGTTAGAGGTGAGTTACCTACCGCAGAATTCTCAGCCTCTGATTTGTTCTTGTAGCCATAGTATTTATGTGGCTGGTCCAGTTCAGTTTCTAGTCAATAGCAACCCCCCCAGGATGTTGATAGTGGGGGAATTCAGTGATGGTAATGTCATTGAACATTAAGAGAAGATGGTTAGATTCTCTCTTGCTTGAGATGGTCATTGCGCCTGGCACATATGTGGCGTGAATGTTACTTGCCACTTATCAACCCAAGCCTGGATGTTGTCTAGGTTTTGCTGCACATGGGCTGCTTCAGTATCTGTGAATGGTGCTGAACATTGTGCAATCATCAGTGAACATCTCCACTTCTGACCTTATTAAAGACAGGAGGTCATTGATGAAGCAGCTGAAGATGGTTGGGTCTAGGAAACTACCCTGAAGAACAACTGCAGTAACATCCTGGGACTGAGATGATTGACCTCGAAAAACCACAACCATCTTCCTTTGTGCTAGATATGACTCCAACCAGTGGAGAGTTTTCCCCCTGATTCCCATTGACTCTAGTTTTGCTAAAGCTTCTAGATGCTAGGGCTGTAATGAGATCAGGAGCTGAGTGGCCCTGGCAGAACCCAAACAGAGTTTCACTGAGCAGTTTATTGCTAAGCAAGTGCTGCTTGATAGCACTTTCAACGACCCCTTCCATCACTTTAATGAGAGTAGACTGATAGGGCGGTAATTGGCCGGGTTGGATTTGTCCTGCCTTTTGTGTACAGGACATACCTGGGCAATTTTCCACATTGCCGAGTAGATGCCAGTGTTGTAGCTGTACTGGAACAGCTTGGCTAGAGGCACGGCCAGTTCTGGTGCACAGGTCTTCAGTATTATTGCCGGAATGTTGTCAGGGCCAATAGACTTTGCAGTACCCAGTGCCTTCAGCCATTTCTTGATGTCACGTGGAGTGAATCGGATTGGCTGAAGACTGACATCTGTGATGCCAGGGACCTCAGGAGGAGGCCGAGATGGAGCATCCACTCGACACTTCTGACTGAAGATGGGTGCAAATGCTTCAGCCTTGTCTTTTGGACTGATGTGCTGGGCTCCCCCATCGTTGAGGATGGGGATGTTTGTGGAACCTCCTCCTCCTGTCAGTAATTTAATTGTCCACCACCATTCATGACTAGATGTGGCAAGACTTAGATCTGATCCGTTGGTTGTGGGATCGCTTAGCTCTGTCTATCGCATGCTGCTTATGCAGTTTAGCATGCAAGTAGTCCTGTGTTGTAGCTTCGCCAGGCTGACACCTCATTTTTAGGCTTGGTGCTGCCCTGGGCATGCTTTCCTGCACTCTTCATTTGCAGACTGTCCTGGAGGCGTTGGGTTCTGGAGACAACCTCTGGGATCACAATTTTCAAATTGCGTCCGCACCTTGTCCCAAACCCACTGGCATTGAAAATCCAGCCCCATCACTTTGTGGCACCGCTCACTGTTGCTCCAACATACTTGGGTGCCATTGATGTCTTCAAGGCAGCTAGGGATTGGCAATAATTGCTGCCTTGGCATCATTATCCATATTTTTTAGAATAAATTAAGAAAATAATTAGGTACTGTCCCCTTGGACATGGGATGAAAATGGTGTTGTTGCTTATGGATGCAAACCCAAACCATTTGGCTTTGATGTGGCCATTTGTGCCTGAGCGTAAAAATGAAAATCTATTCAAGGATTTAAAACTTGCTCAGTCCTTCAATTTATCAATCAAATGAAGGTGTTTGTTTTTGTACAGTGAGAATGATTCATGACTAAATACATGTGCTTGTGTACAGGAACAACCAGGAAATATATTTTATGCATGAATTTAACAGAATTTCAAAAGCCCACAATTTTTTTCAAAAATATGCTTTATTCATAGAAATATTTAAAAGTACATTATGTAACAAGTTTGACATTACATAAAGTGTAATACAGATCAGTTTCTTTCAATACAGTACATGAGGTGCATCACTACACTTGCCATTACAGGTCATATTTAAAATGCACATTTCCATTCCGTGTCAAATATTCTCTGGTGCATACAGCCCACAAAAATTATAGCAAATTGCATGTAGCAAGTATCAAAGGTTAATGCAAATACAAACCTTCAGGCACACATTAACTTCATTATTGTTCTCTGCCAGTGTGTCATCAGTTACTTTGACCAAACTTTGAGGGTGGAGCAGGAAAGGGTGAGAGATATGTCCCTGTTATTTACTCTTCTGAGAACTAAATAGTTATTTATTCCATTAAACAGATAGGAACAATGAGATGTACAAGATTGAGGGATAGGTTCATTAATCCCACACTTCCAACAAGCAACAGTGCTTAAAGGGAGGCCAAGGGCTACAGTGGTTCAAGAAGGCAGCTCACCACCACCTTCTCAAGGGCAATTAGGGATGGGCAATAAATGCTGGCCTTGCCAGTGATGCCATATCCCAGGGATGAATAAAAAAAATTTCAATGCAAGGGCGATTGGAAGGGAACAGGGAAGCTGCTCGCTTCCAATTAAGGGCCCACGAAGCTCATGGAGGAGCACGTTAAGGGGCCGGTGGGGGTTGGAGGGTGGGGTGGGTTTTGCATTGTAATTTTCAATTAGGATTCCATTGAGCCCAACTAGTCTGGTGCACGCTAGTGCACAGCTGTCGGGCTCACAGCAGGCAGAGGGCAAACTTTATTCTTGGCAAATGAAATGTTTTGAGCCCGTGTGGATCTTGTGCTGGGCCAAGTGCAAGACTTTTTTTTAATTTTGGAAGCGCTGCCTCACTTCTTCATTCTGCTGGCCCTCCAAAGAGCTTCCTGCTCTCTTTCGCAAGGCAGTGGCAGGCCCCATCATGGCTGCTGCCTGCCTTTGCCACTCTGCAGGCAGCTGCCAGCTCCTGCAGACACTCCACACCACTAATTGGGCGCCGAGCACACCTTCTGTCCAATTAGAGCATTAACATTTAAAGATAGCATTGCATTAGCGATGCAGCTGAGGCAGGGGTTTGGGACCTGAAAATCATCCAGGCGTCGGGTTCCCGACCCCGTTTTGAAAATTCAGCCCATGGTGTATGCTTTTCTGGTCATGATCCTGCAAATGCTGAGTTTCTGATTTCAGCTGTGTCACCGTCAGGTAAAGTTGAGTGGAAGGCAAGAGCTTCCTCACAGGGAGAAACGAAAGTCAAGTCCATCTGGACAACTCAGACTGACATTGACAAAGATTTGGGAGTAGGACACCTGCCTGGTCTCCGAACCAGGACCTTTGCTTACATCCCAAGAATGGGAAGGGGAAAGAAAACTTTCAGAGCCTTGCCTTAAAAGAGGCAGGAGTTTTACTCTGAATTAAGTTTTTAAAAAAACACAGGTAAAGTGGTAAAAAAGCTGTACAGGCATTTTAACCTGTTGATTATAACCTGTCAGAATGCTAGATTCCTCAAAAGGAGTGAAATATCCTTTTACAGAGAATTCTCAAGGTTAATCAAATCCATAACTTTTAATTGAAAGTGACACTGAGTGCCTAGCATGAAGTACTGTAACATTTCAATATGCTGACAAATTGTGAACTGAAGATCCTTTTTGTGTAGTTGTTTAATGAAATTTAGAACTTAAATGCAACAATATGAAAACCTCCATAGCTTCCTTTCCCACAGACAGCCTGTCATTTTGTCAAATACAATTATAGTCCTAAAGAGTTAAAAACCCTGTGATTTGATAAAAGTGCATCTGATGCATTATGTGCTGTCAGTGTCTGTGAATTTTTGTCAAGAAGGAATTTGGAAGGGGTATTTTGGTAAAATACAAAGATCTATACAGCGCTCTTCGTAACATCCAGAAAATGCTCAATTTTTTTCCTACGTCTCCTTTAATAATCCCAATTTTCTCGTTGGCCAGTAGGCCAGGCTTTTTAAGTTTAAGAGCAATAAGAGGGGGAGCAGAACTTCTGGCTGGCTAGCTGGCAGAACATGCAAACTAACTGATGAATACCTGCAGAAGGAGGCCCAGTCCATTTGAGGGCCGGGCCAGGCCTCATTAACCTGCATGTGACAAACTGCAATCCCCAGATGGGGGCCATAAGCAGTACGGGTTGGGTGGGGAAGAGTTCAAGGTGGCAGAGGCACATATTATTTTTGTGGAGCACGAAAGACTACTCCTGCTCCTCCTGGCCTCACAAAAATAACTTTAGAACATACCTTTTCAGGCCTTTTTCTCTTGCCCACCAGGTTTTACTGAGTGGAGTATCCAAAGTACAGCATCCGCAGGGTGGCCATTAAAATTGCATCTGCATTCTATGTACATTAAAGGACGCTGATTCTTGAGGTTGCTGTCTTGGCTACCCACAAAAACACCAGAGGTAATATGGCAGGCAGGAAAATCGTAGGAATGGGTAGAAAGTCTATTGCTATGATTACTACTCCACTACCGCAATATTTCGGGCACATATAGGGGTGTTCATAAAGGCAAACAGTGCACAGTTAGAAGACACCTCATTGAGCCACTCAGTGCTCTGCCTGACGTGGTGGCCACCACTCTTGGCCACTTTACCTGGTGCTCCCCTAGTGACCTCAGAGGAGGTAGAGGTAGCCCACTCACTTCTCTCTGCCTGCCGCTGATATGTGCATGGCAGTCATCCTCATCGTGGAGGTGCCCGTGGGGGAACTGCTATTTTATTTTTATTTGTTCATGGGATGTGGGCGTCGCTGGCTATGCCAGCATTTATTGCCCATCCGTAATTGCCCTTGAGATGGTGGTGGTGAGCTGCCTTCTTGAACTGCTGCAGTCCTTGGGGTTTAGGTACACCAACAGTGCTGTTAGGAAGGGAGTTCCAGGATTTTGACCCAGTGACAGTGAAGGAACAGCGATCAACTTCCAAGTCAGGATGGTGTGTGGCTAGGAGGGGAACTTGCAGCTGGTGGTGTTCCCTTTGCATCTGCTGCCCTTGTCCTTCTAGTCGGTAGAGGTTGTGGGTTTGGGAGGTGCTGTCTAAGGAGCCTTGGTGCGTTGCTGCAGTGCATCTTGTAGATGGTACACACTGCTGCCACTGTGCGTCGGTGGTGGAGGAAGCGAATGTTGAAGGTGGTGGATGGGGTGCCAATCAAGCGGGCTGCTTTGTCCTGGATGGTGTCGCGCTTCTTGTGTGTTATTGGAGCTGCACCCATCCAGGCAAGTGGAGAGTATTCCATCACACTCCTGACTTGAGCCATGTAGATGGTGGACAGGCTTTGGGGAGTCAGGAGGTGAGTTACTCGCTGCAGAATTCCCAGCCTCTGACCTGCTCTTGTAACCACAGTATTTAAACAGCTGGTTCAGTTCAGTTTCTGGTCAATGGTAACCCCCAGGATGTTGATAGCGGTGGATTCAACGATGGTAATGCCATTGAACATCAAGGCGAGATGGTTAGATTCTCTCTTGTTTGAGGTGGTCACTGCCTGGCACTTGCGTGGCACGAATATTACTTGCCATTTATCAGCCCAAGCCTGGATATTGTCCAAGTCTTGTTGTGATTGTGTATCTGTTAATAGGTTAAATATAATAATTTAAATATATGTTTATGCTAATCTGTATGTCATAACAGGAAGTGATGCAATATCACATGACCCAGTTAGCATGTGTAAGCTGAAGCAACAGCAAGTCCGTTAAAGCTCTGTGTTCTAAACCTTTATGCCTGCCCTTCAGTTTCGTTTGTGTTAATCTAAAAAGAGAGAATACAATATGGTGGCAATGGTAGTGAGTTGACAGCACCTTAATCAGCAGCTGAAAACAACAATTCAAGTCTGAATCCTTAACTGCAGTGCTGCGACCGGATCACAGCTCTCACATTGGAAGAGCAACAGTCTGAGTAGTGATTGAAGGTGATTTGGAAGCACACCCGGCAAGAAAATTATCAGTAGTTTCAGCTGCAGAGATCAAAGCAGTATCATGTTTTGGCACAGGTTCCCTTCCCGCTGTTGCCACACACGCGTGCCATGAGCCAACCTTGACGTCAGGGCCCCTCCTGCCTGCAAGCTCACAATCCCGCACTGCAGCAGCACAACACAGGGGGTGGCTACTGCTCAGCTCTGCAGATATTGCAGCTTGGTTCAACTTTTAAAGTTTGGTCCTCGGGGAGAAAAGAGTAGAAGGTTTTAGAAATGGCAGCCAGATTTCCAGAGATGGACTGGAAAGCACCTGATGTCCCAGACAAATTCAAATTGTTTAAGCAGAGGATTGAACTATGTTTCCTAGACCACGAGGTTGTGGATGCAGAGAAAGAGGTGATAAAAATCAGGATCGCCCTAGGAAACGAAGGTCTGCACAGGATCAATTCCTCTGGTTTATCTGATGCTGACCAGAAGGATCCAAAAAGCTGTGCACAACATTAGAAAGTCAATTTAGGATTAAAGTTAATTTCAGAGTACATCGTCTGGAACTCATGCAGTATAGACAGAAAGCCAACGCGAGCTTGGAGACTTTGTTAACTGATGCAGAGAGAAAACAAGAGATTGTGGCTTCTCTGATACTGATCTCTTGGAACGAATTATGGAGTTGGTTATCACCTTTACTCCCATATTGAGGCGTTCCAGAAAGACCTCCCAGAAAAGTTGAAAGGACATGGCATGGAGAGTATGTTACAGGATGTACGCAGATACAAGGCAATTATCATGGGCAGACAGTGTCTGGAAGACTTAGGGTCCGAAACGCCTGTTGTTACAATATCCAAGGCACCCAGGCAAAAAATGGTGTGTAGTAACTGCGTACTCTCCCACCAACTGCGTAGATACCTGGCATATACAGACACATAAGGCATGCGGGCTTAGCGGCACTGGGCCAAACTTTGCAGAAGGTCCAGCAGCAGGAACACAGGGAGAAGCCAGAGTGAGCAGCGCTCAAACTGTAGAAGTACTCTACTCAAGGCGATGGGAGGTGAAACACTTACATGCATCGCCAAAAGCATAGACCCATCCATGAAATGGGGCAACACCTGACCAAAATGGATGATGTGGATTGAGGTGAAGACACAACAGACGAACAGCTGTTTCACAAGATCACCTTAGTGGAACAGGTCCATTCCACTAACAAAACAGAAGCTTTTGCAACACTCCAGATCGTCTGCCCCAATACGGCTGGATGGCGTGACTGAGAGTGAAGATTGACATTGGTGCAAGTGCCAACATGCGATCTTTCCACATCCTCCAGGACATGTTACCATGAGGCATGGAAGTCTGTGGTCCAACCCACAAATACAAAGCTAACAATAGCTCGACAATAAAGTGCCAGGTTCCCCAGACCTGGAATGCAGGTACAATGAGTCAACATGGTTTACTCAAATGTTCTATATAGTGGAGGTGTCAGGACCAACAGTATTAGGGTTGTCCACATGCAACGGACTTAATATGGTCTCCATCCATGAGCTGACCCTACTGGACCTAATCCTAGGGAATGAAGCTGGACAAGTGGTAGAAGTGTCAGTGGGGAAGCATTTCGGGGATAGTGACCATAACTCTGTAAGATTTAAGACAGTTATGGAAAAGGACAAAGATGGATCGGAAATAAAGGTACTGAATTGGGGGAAGGCCGATTTCAGTGTGATAAAACAGGATCTGGCCAAAGTGGACTGGGAGCAGCTACTTGTAGGAAAGTCTACATTAGACCAGTTGGAGTCATTCAAAGAGGAAATAGTGAGAGTTCAGAGCCAACATGTACCCGTTAAGGTGAAAGGTAGGACCAGCAAGTCCATGGAACCCTGGATGTCAAGGGATGCAGAGGATCGGATCAGGAAAAAAAAAGGAGGCTTATGACAGATTCGGAGCACTGAAAACAGCAGAGGCACTAGACAAGTATAGAAAGTGTAGGGGGGTACTTAAAAAAGTAATTAGGAGAGCGAAGAAGGGACATGAAAAAACACTGGTGGGCAAGATAAAAGAAAATCTAAGGCATTTTATAAGTATATTAAGGACAAGAGGATAAGCAGGGAAAGAGTAGGGCCCATTAGGGACCAAAGTGGCAATCTGTGTGTGGACTGGAGGATATAGGTGAGGTTTTAAATGATTACTTGTCATCTGTGTTCACTATGAAGAAGGACGATGTAGGTGTAGAGATCAGGGAGGGGGATTGTGATATAGTTGAGCATATTAGTATTGAAAGGGAGGAAGTATTAGCTGTTTTAGCAGGCTTAAAAGTGGATAAATCCCCAGGCCCAGATGGAATGTATCCCAGGCTGTTATGTGAGGCAAGGGAGGAGATAGCAGGGGCTCTGACACAAATTTTCAAATCCTCTCTGGCCACAGGAGAGGTACCAGAGGACTGGAGGACAGCAAATGTGGTACCATTATTCAAGAAGGGTAGCAAGGATAAACCAGGTAATTACAGGCCAGTGAGTCTAACATCAGTGGCAGCAAAACTATTGGAAAAGATTCTGAGGGACAGGATTAATCTCCACTTGGAGTGGCAGGGATTAATCAGGGAGAGATCATGTCTAACAAACTTGATTGAATTTTTCGAGGAGGTGACTAGATGTGTAGATGAAGGTAAATCAGTTGATGGAGTCTACATGTAAGGCTTTTGATAAGGTACCGCATGGGAGATTGGTTAAGAAGGTAAGAGCCCATGGAATCCTGGGCAGTTTGGCAAATTGGACCCAAAATTGGCTTCGTGGCAGGAGGCAGAGGGTGATGGTCGAGGGTTGTTTCTGCGAGTGGAAGCCTGTGACCAGTGGTGTACCGCAGGGATCGGTGCTGGGACCCTTGCTGTTTGTAATGTACATTAATGATTTAGACATAAATATAGGAGCATGATCAGTAAGTTCACAGATGACACGAAAATTGGTGGTGTCATAAATAGTGAGGAGGAAAGCCTTAGATTACAGGATGATATAGATGGGCTGGTAAGATGGATGGAACAGTGGCAAATGGGATTTAATCCTGAGAAGTGTGAGGTGATGCATTTTGGGAGGACTAACAAGGCAAGGGAATATACAATGGATGGTAGGACCCTAGGAAGTACAGAAGGTCAGAGGGACCTTGGTGTACTTGTCCATAGATCACTGAAGGCAGCAGCACAGGTAGATAAGGTGGTTAGGAAGGCATATGGGATACTTGCCTTTATTAGCTGAGGCATAGAATATAAGAGCAGGGAGGTTATGATGGAGCTGTATAAAATGCTAGTTAGGCCACAGCTGGAGTACTGTGTACAGTTCTGGGCACCACACTATAGGAAGGATGTGATTGCACTGGAGAGGGTGCAGAGGAGATTCACCAGAATGTTGCCTGGGTTGGAGCATTTCAGCTATGAAAAGAGGCTGAAAAGGCTAGGGTTGTTTTCCCTAGAACAGAGAAAGCTGAGGGGGGACCTTATTGAGGTATACAAAACAATGAGGGGCATTGATAGATTAGATAGGAAGAAACATTTTCCCTTAGCGGAGGGGTCAATAACCAGGGGGCATAGATTTAAGGTAAAGGGCAGGAGGTTTAGAGGGGATTTGAGGAACAATTTTTTCACCCAGAGGGTGGTTGGAATCTGGATCGCACTGCCTGACGAGATGGTAGAGGCAGGAACCATCACAACATTTAAGAAGTATTTAGATGAGCACTTGAAACGCCATAGCATACAAGGCTACAGGCCAAGTGCTGGAAAATGGGATAAAAACAGGTAGGTGCTTGATGGCCGGCACAGACACGATTGGCCAAAGGGCCTATTTCTGTGCTGTATGACTCTATGTCTCTATGAACCAGTAAGAAGACATATAAAAGCAATCAAAACAGGTGCACACCCATTGGATCGGTACAAGACCGCCAGAGGTTTTACCTGGACCAGTTTGACTCGGTTGGGAATTTCCACGGGGCACAGTCCTACACTGTAAAGAAGTTGCAACACTATCAATTGACCCACTGTGAAAATACAATGTGCACATTCGAGAATAATTGAAGATGGAATTGGATGGAATGGAAAAAAGTAGGCATTGCTCGACACATGCGACATCACATGGACTAGTTCAGTTTCATCACTACTGCAATCAAGAAGGACCATTCAGTTCAACTATGTTTAGACTCAAGGAGGCTAAACGAAGCCTTAAAGAGATGTCCTCATATGATACAAACGCTAGAACGTTTGCTGGAGTGAAACACTTTTCAAAATTAGATGCAAAAAATGGATATTGGTCCGTACACTTGTCAAGAGGGTCACAAAAGCTAACAACATTCAGAACTCCCTTTCGCAGATAATGTTTCCTCCATTTACCAGAGTGAAGCAGACCAGGATCACTGTGAAGCAGACCAGGAGGAGCATAAGAACATAAGAACTAGGAGCAGGAGTAGGAAATTCAGTCCCTCGAGCCTGCTCCGCCATTCAATATGATTATGGTTGATCTCATCTCGGCCTCAAGTCCACTTTCCTGCCCATTCTCCATAACCCTTCAACCCAGTACTAATTAAAAATTTGTCTGTCTCCTCCTTAAATTTACCATGTCCCGGCATCCATCGCACTATGGGGTAGTGAATTCCACAGACTCATGACCCTTTGAGAAAAGTAGTTTCTCCTCATCTCTGTTTTAAATCTGCTACCCCTTATCTTAAAACTGTGACCTCTCGTTCTAGATTGCCCCACAAGAGGAAACATCCTCTCTATGTCTACTTTGTCAATCCCCTTAATCATCTTATATACCTCAATTAGATCTCTCTTATTCTTCTAAACACTGGAAAGTAAAGGCCTAAATTGCTCAATCTCTCTTCATAAGACAAACCCCTCACCTCTGGAATCAATCTAGTGAACCTCCTCTGAACTGCCTCCAGTGCAACTACATCCTTCCTCAAGTAAGGGGTCCAAAAATGTACGCAATACTCCAGGTGCGGTCTCACTACTGCCTCGTACAGTTGCAGCAACACTTTCCTGCTTTTATACTCTATTCCTTTAGCAATAAATGCCAAAATTCCATTTGCCTTCCTTATTACCTGCTGCACCTGCATACGAGTTTTCAGCAAATCATGCACGAGGACACCCAGATCCCTCTGCACCGAAGCACTCTAAAGTTTCTCACCATTTAGATAATAATTTGCCTTTCTATTCTTCCGCCCAAAATGGATAACCTCACACTTATCCACCTTACATTCCATCTGCCAAATTTTGGCCCTATCACCTAACCTATCCATTTGTAAATTTCTTATTTCTTTATTGCAACTTACTAGCCCACCTATTTTAGTGTCATCTGCAAATTTGGCTATAGTACCTTCTATCCCTGCATCCAAGTCATTAATATAGATTGTAAATAGTTGGGGCCTGAGGACTGACCCCTGTGGCACTCCACTAGTTACATCTTGCCAGCTAGAAAAAGATCTATTTATCCCGACTCTCTGTTTTCTGTTGGTTAGCCAATCCTCTATCCAAGCTAATACATTGCCCCCAACCCCATGTGATCTTACCTTGTGTATTAACCTTTTGTGCGGCACCTTATCAAATGCCTTCTGGAAGTCCAGATATACTACATCTACATGAAACCCATTATCCAGTTTGCTTTTTACAGCAAGTTAGTCAAACATGATTTACCCTTCATAAAACCATGCTGACTCTGATGGATTGCATTTTGACTTTCTAAATGTCCTGTTATTACTTCCTTAATAATGGATTCTAACAGTTTCCCAACGACAGATATTAAACTAACTGGTCTATAGTTTCCTACTTTCTGTCTCCCTCCCTTTTTGAATAAGGGTGTTGTATTAGCTTTTTTCCAATCCACTGGAGCTTTTGCAGCATCCAGGGAATTTTGGAATATCCACTATCTCCGCTGCCAGTTCCTTTAAGACCCTAAGATGTAGGCCATCAGGCCCTGGGGACTTGTCTGCCTTCAATCCCAATAGTTTGCTCAGTACTTTTTCCCCAGTGATGATGATTGTTCTGAGTTCCTCCCTTTCTATAACCTCTGCGTTTCCTGTTACTATTGGGATGGTACCAGTGACCTCCACCGTGAAAACTGAGGCAAAATACTAATTTAGTGTTTCTGCCATTTCTGTGTTCCCCTCTATTAACTCCCCTGTCTCATCCTCCAAAGGACCAACATTCACTTTAGCTACTCTCTTCCCTTTTATATACTTATAGAAGCTTTTGCTATCCGTTTTTATATTTTGTGCTAGTTTTCTTTCATAATTTACCTTTGCTCTTTTTATTACTTTTTGAGTAACCCTATGTTGATCTTTAAAAGTTTCCCAATCTTCCAGTCTGCCACTGGCCTTTGCAATATGGTATGCCGTAGTTTTTGTCTTTATATTATCCTTAACTTCCTTGCTTAGCCATGGATGTTTTTTCCCCCTCTTAGAATCTTTCTTCCTCTCTGAACTATATTTTAGTTGGGAGGAATTGAATATCACCTTAAACATCTGCCACTGTTCATCAACTGTCCTACCTTTTACTCTTCCTGCCCAGTCCACTCGGGCCAAATCTGTCCCCATGCCTATGTAATTACCTTTGTTTGACTCCAGAATGCTAGTGTCGGACTCCAGTTTCTCCCCCCTCAAACTAAATTTGAAATTCTAGCATGCTATGATCACTCTTCCCTAGAGGATCCTTAACTATGAGATCATTAATCAATCCCACCTCATTACACAATACCAAATCTAGAATAGCCTGCTCCCTAGTTGGTTCCACTACATATTGCTCCAAAAATAATCTCTAATACATTCAATGATCTCTCCCTCAAGGCTCATATTCCCTCAGCAGAACCTGTATCCTCGTTCTACCTATATCGTTGGTGCCTACGTGGACCATGACAACTGGATCTTTCCGCTCCCACTCCAAGTTTCTCTGCAGCCTAGATGAGATATCCCGAACCCTGGCACCAGGTAAGCAACACAGCCTTCATGACTCTCGGTCCTGGCCACAGAGAACAGTGTCTATGCCCCAACTATACTATCCCCGATTATGACTACATTTCTCTTTTCTCCCCCCACTTGAATGGCTCCCTGTACCAAGGTGCTGTGGTCAGTTTGCTCATCCTCCCTACAGTCCCTGCTCTCATCCACACAGGAAGCAAGAATCTCAAACCTGTTGGACAAGAACAAGGGCTGAGGCTCCTGCAAAACTACCTCGTGGATCCCTCTACCTGGCTCACTCATAGTCACACCCTCCTGTCCCTGACCACTGGCCAAATTCAAGGTAGTTAATCTAAGGGGTTTGACTGTCTCCTGAAAAACAGCGTCCAGGTAACTCTCCCCCTCCTTGATGTGTCACAGTGTCCGAAGCTCAGACTCCAGATCATCGACTCTGAGCCGGAGTTCCTCGAGCAACCAACACTTGCTACAGATGTGGTCATTAGGAACCACAATGGGGTCCACCAGCTCCCACATCATGCAGGTACAACACATCGCCTGGCCCTGCATCTCTATCTTATTTAATTAGATCTTAATTTTGTTTTTTAAATTTCCCCCAGTCTTTAGTTCTTTAATCCGCTTTAGTTTGTAGTTTATATACTAATAAATCGATCAAGTCTTACTCCATATTTGATTTCAATTTAAATTAAAAGCTTACCTGAATACTCATCCCAGCTGCTTTCTGTTTCCTTGCTCTCACTTGCCACTCTGATGTCACTTTTCGATTTTTTTCCCAGCTCCGCTCCCACTCCTCGGGCTGCGCTCCTCTCTCTCTGTCTCTCCGACTGTGGTTTGGCACGCTTTTTGAACCCTCCGCTCCTCGGGCTGCGCTCCTGCCTCTCTGAGTGTGAAGCAGACCAGGATCACTGTGAAGCAAACTAGGATCACTGTGAAGCAGACCAGGAGGCATGTGAAGCAAACTGGGATCACGGTGAAGCAGACTGGGAGGAGTGTGAAGCAGACTGGGGTCACTGTGAAGCAGACTGGGGTCACTGTGAAGCAGACCAGGAGGAGTATGAAGCAAACCAGGATCACTGTGAAGCAGACTGGGAGGAGTGTGAAGCAGACCGGGGTCACTGTGAAGCAGACCGGGAGGAGTGTGAAGCAGACTGGGAGGAGTATGAAGCAAACCGGGATCACTGTGAAGCAGACCAGGAGGAGTGTGAAGCAGACCGGGGTCACTGTGAAGCAGACCAGGAGGAGTGTGAAGCAAACCGGGATCACTGTGAAGCAGACCGGGAGGCGTGTGAAGCAGACCGGGAGGCATGTGAAGCAGACCGGGAGGAGTGTGAAGCAAACCGGGATCACTGTGAAGCAGACCGGGGTCACTGTGAAGCAGACTGGGAGGAGTGTGAAGCAGACTGGGAGGCGTGTGAAGCAGACTGGGAGGCGTGTGAAGCAGACTGGGAGGCGTGTGAAGCAGACTGGGAGGCGTGTGAAGCAGACCGGGATCTCTGTGAAGCAGACTGGGATCTGCATCCTAAATTTTTATGCCTGCCCTTCAGCTTTGTTTGTATTACTCTAAAAAGAGATAATGCAACAGGGACATCCAGAGGCTGCTGCACTTGCATCATTGCAGGGACAGCCTCCATCACCGGGCCCTGCAGCACAGATGCTGCCTTTATCAGAGGGGTCAAGGAGGCTGATGATGATGATGCTGGCGCCCCATGGCGGTCTGGATGACTGGAGGGGAGCACAAGCTGGGGCGGGATTGGCATCCCCTCCAATTATCCCTACATCCCTGCACCATCAGCGCCATTGACAGGTCAAGGCTACTTAGTGTGGAATGCAGCCTGTGTATGTCAAAGTGCAGTTCCTGAATGCACTCTAAGTGCTGCCGTAAATGGCTCTCCTTGAGGTTGGACACTATCTCAATGGAGGAGCTGATGAGCTCAAAGCCCTGAGCCATGGTGGCACACATGAGCTGGATGGACTCCTCCTTTCTCTGCCCATGACCCCGCACAGCCTCAGGGAACTCTGACATGTGGGAGCACATTTGGTGCTGCTGATCTAGGTAGAGCCTCCTTTCTTGTGACTCCTGAGGCCCTGCATCTGTGCCCAGCTAAGCAGCATTGTGTCTGTCCTCCATCCTCTGAGGGGAAATGCCTACAGTTGCCTCTGCTTCTGGTATCTCCTCCTGCACACTCGTGATGTGCTCATGTCCAAGTGCCACCTTATGAAACCATGCGCGAGGACCAACTGAGGTGACTGCATCTGCACTGGTGGAGGGTGCACTTGTAAGATTTATCGGTGCTTCTTCTGAGCTTTGCTGCTGCTGTGCTTGGCCCGGTGATAGCCTCCATGTCTGCATCTGTGGGAGAGACAAGAGATAATGAGAACAAGTCTTGGAGGGCAGAAACCTCTGCATCTGCTAAGGCTTCCAATGCAACTCAGCATTCATTCGGGGTGGAGTGCAATGCAACCCCTTAATGAACAAATTGCACTCTCTTATTACCATCTCCACCATGGATGCCCATTTTGCATGCCCGACTTCCTCATGGTCCGTAATCCTGGCAATGTCCATGGCTCCCTCCTCCATAGCTGAGATAACATGAAGGAAAGGTACCGCTCCTCCAATTTGGGCCCTCTCCTGATAATTATGAATCTGTTTCTCCGACAAGGACAAAAGAGAGCGAGATAAGGCACTGCTGTCCTCTATGCTGTTTCAATTCTTTAGAAATTGCATGTTGCAGTTCTGGCAGGTTCTCAGCAGCACTATAGCTCTAAGCTATTCTGAAGGGCCAGTAAGTGCCCTGGGCACACAGTACTTCCATGTTCAAGAGCAGCATGCACCCTGAGGTTCCTCAGCTGGTGTGTCTGCTGGAAGGTGAATACCCAGAGGCCTGTCCTGAGGATTGGAGGTTTCATTCTTCCAGCATTGGATCCAACTTCTGCAGGCCACACTGCTTCTGCAGATTGTGAAAGCTATCTCTATCCAGGCCTGCCAGCTCCTGCCACCCTCTGGAAAGAGGACCTTCCTCCTCTCCCTCACAATTTCGAGGAGAATGTCCAGTCTGCATCAGTGAATCAAGGAGCTGCACTTCCCTGGGTTTCAAGCCTCTGGCTCTCCTGAGATATTCTACAATTAAAAGCTTCTCTGCGCTTCCAAACTGAAGTTAAAGCACTAAAATGGCAGCCACAGTAATGACTGCCATGGTCTGTTTAAATTGGGCCCACACTTGAACAGCCCCACCTCCATTCCGTCTCCCGCAGTCACTAATTGGCCGCCAAAACCATCTCCATGCCAATTAAGGGGCCGTCTCCATGAAACTCGGGGCCGGTGACTGTTCTCCGCCCCCTCCCCCCACCCCAGCCCCCACCGCCACCCCACCAACCCCCGCCCCCCCCCCCCCACCCCCCACCACCACTGCCACCCCCGGGTCCCGACTTCTGTTTCTTGCCGCAAGAAGGAAAATCCTGCCCAGGGTGTTAAATTGTCACGAAAGTGAAACTATCAGTAATACTTTAAAATTCAAAGAATTATCATTAACCCATGCATCTTGTAATATAAATCTATTCTCATAGAGGAATTGAGTTGTCAGTTAAACAGGGAGAAGGACTTAGCAGTGATCATTGATCACTTCCTCAGGTTTGGGCTCAGTGTCAGGAAGTTACAGCCAAAACAAACAGGATCCTAGCCTCACCAATTCATTACAAACTAGAACCACATAATATGGTTATTTAAGGTTTCAATGCAACACTTTGCCTATTTTTTTCTCCCACCCATTGAAGAATATTGTGGTTCTGGAAAAGGTGAAGGGCATCAAACATGATCCCCAACCTGTGATCGTTGAGCTAACAAATTAGGCTTGATACCTTGGGTTTGATTTGCTGAAGAAATGGAGACTTAGCAGCGATCTGCTCCAGGTACTTAAGCTTATTTAAATCATGGGCATCATGTAAGTAGATAATTTGTTTGCGCTTAATGACTCAATAGCAGGCAGAAGAATGTCATATAAATAAGTTAAGCTTTTGTACACTAATATTACACAAGAAAAACTAAAATTCCAATCCTTAAATTTCTATGTGTAAAGAGATGTTGAATGTATAACATTTGTCAGCATCTTTGTCATACTTTGGCTACATGACAACTATTTACATTTATATTGTGTTTTTAACCTAACAAAAAGCACTTTATAGGATTTATGGTAGACACCAAAGAGAAAGTCGGAGAGAAATTATGGGAGATGCCCAAAAGCACAGACAAATGGAATGTTCAAAATTATATACCTTGCTTTGAATTTCTGGTTGTTCAGTGGTACTGAGGGATTGTTACTTTTCCAGAGAGATAATTAAAAATTGGCAATGTTAAAATTAACTATTAAAACCTTCTGCCTGAATCTTGTAAGGTTTTAGACAACAATAGCGTATTTCTGAAATAATCAGATTAACAACAGCTCGTACCCCCTTAATGATTACATTGCACTGCTGCTTGATTTTGCTTGACACACTTTGTGGGTACATGGCTAAAAACTCAGAGCTAAAAACTGGCTATGGGTAGCTTTCCAAGTGAATGTATCAATGCAGGAAAAAGTATAAAAATTGAAATAATTGGAACAAAATATTTTTCATAATTGGAGACATTTTAATTGATATATTTTTGTGTTGTATTTATGGTTATATTGTTTTGCTGTAAAATCACTGTAACTATAATTGTTTATGTACCAATGTATCATGGCATGAAAAATACTGCACAATAATACAATGTCTACTTAACATTTCTATTCATGCATAAGTTTATCACTTACGTAATGTATAAAGTCACTGTAATGTACTGTACAACAGTTAATTGTCTTTAACATTTGCACCCATGTATAAGTTCATTACTTGTAATGTATTGTATTATTGTAATATAGAGTACAATAGTTCATTGTAGGAGATTGAGTGGCAAAGTGGGTTGGAACATAGTCCTTTCACCTCTGGAAATTAAGTTCAATTCCATCCCAGACTGAGAGGGTGCAAGTATCCTCTCTCTGGTAGTTTTAACAAAGGGTCCTAAGAGAAATGGGTTTGCTGGAGACTCAACCCAGTTCCTAATGGATATGTAGCTATCTACATAGTTTGGAAATGTCAGAGTATAGAGAAAAACTATTTTGTAAAATACTTTGGAAACAAAAACTATTAAGATTTGAAGAAAAAGTGTATTCCAAAATGGCTTAGAGGTAATTGAAACTTAACTTCTGGAAAATACATATCAATTACCTATTAACCCATAAGTGTTCACTAATCCAGTCATGTAGGAATGTTGGGCAGAAGGTGTTAGCTCAGGGCATGAGGCAGACAAGGAAGCTCAAATCCCAGGGTCCACCATGGAGCTAAGAAGCAAATTAAAATGCCACATCCTGTTATTCCAAATGCCTGGAACGTGGGGGAGCAGAACAAAATCAACCAACTTTGGGTGGGGGGTGGAATATCTTCATAAACTTTTGTTAAAGGGTTGAGTAACACCCTAAAGCAAAGTCTGATTGTTAAATACCATTGTAAACTGTAACCCTTTGTATTCTTGATCCAAACTCAAGCCCCCTCTTTCCCTATAAAGACCCCTTTAAGGACCACTGATTAAGTTGCTCGACTGGGAAATGCCAGATGAAGCTTGCACATTTCAAACTCTGACCAGGGCAAACCAATTTGCCAATCCAGTTTTCTATTTCCAAAGTCCAGCAGGGCTGTCTAAAAACATTTTAGACATTTTTTGATATGGCAATGAGTTGGTAGGAGTTGCAGCCATAAAAAAGACCAAAAATTCGAGTCTATATATCTATAAAAGTCTATATATTATAAATAACAGATAACTAGGAGTGATTGCAAGGCTGTAATCTAATCAATGTGTTCAGATGATGGTTATAAGGCACTTCATTTTAACTATACCGCTCAACTGTTCCAACTTAATTAGGAGATATCAATTTTTAGAATCAAGTTTGATGTTTTCCCATGTCCTAACTGCAGAGGGGCATTCCAAAATTATACAATCCCATGACTATGTCCCCCTAGCCTCCAGCATAAAATCACATTGATCTCCTGAAAAATTATGATTTCCTTTTCCATTAGCACTTTTCTTTTGATGAGTCTCTCCACTGTTACAGACAGGTGGTAAGGGATGTGGGTGGTTCCCATTCATGTAGGAACTGACCGCAATCATATTTTGTTTAAAATGGTGAGTTAGACCCTGAGGGTTTTTTTAGGATCAAATAAACAGACAAATGACAGACTTTTTTGTAGGTTTAAAACAGAAGATTAACTATTTATTGAACAATATTCATTCCCCAAAATGTTCACAACACCACTCACGCACACATTCACTCTCGCATGCACTCTCTAGAAAAGATAGATAGAAGGTAAAGAGTAAGAGTTCAAGGTGTGGTAGTTGTTTGTAGTTTACGGTAAACCTGTTGAATCTTCTAAGCAGCACAGTCTCTTTTAAAAGTGCAGCCTGGGTGTTTGTAGCCTTGAACTTGTTGAGGTGTTGTAGATTCCTGGTGGTTAAGATTTCAGACAGGAGGTGGCAGTCACTTTCAGTTCTCTGCTGCACCAAGATGAAGTGTAGAATTAGCAGCGAGACTTCGTCATGCTTAGGCTGGATCTTTCCACAGACCCTGGCTGGACTGCCTTCTGTGATGTTTCTTTGAACTCTCTCTTTCCAGAAGGTTACCTTTTAAGGTCAAATTTCATCATATTAGCATTTCTGTTATTTGACGCGTGGCCTTCTCCCCTGGTGTGACCACACAATGGACTAGGATATGGAATCCATGGTTATCTATTGATGTCTGGATGAATATCATTCTGTAAGATGTGGCTACATCACACCTTCTTTGTCTCAGAAGAATCCACTCAATTCAGGATGTGTGTAGTGAATACCTCTTAACCTGGAATGTATCCTTTTGTCCTTTCGATACAGTGTTACGAGAGGTTTTATTTTTGTACGAAAATCTTAGACTTCTGTCTGTTTTAAAAACTGAAAAGAGGATTGTCAGTAGACTTGGAAACCTGCAAATAGCTGGAAATTTTGCATGTTGACTTTGTATACAAGAATAAGAAAAGCAAACAGTTTCAAGGAAGACAGCCAGGGGTTTGACCTCTTCAAAGCAACATTTGGAATGACAGAGGAGACACTGTGTCTGGTCACGTGACCATCTAAGGAAGGCTTCTTGCTTTCACTTTGGACTTTTAAAAACCAGTGAGTTGGACATAGAGCAAGCATTTGAAACTAAATCGGACCTGCCTAGAGACTAGAGAAAAAGAACTCTCTCTGTAAAGATGACTTGCATCTCTTGAAATGAAATCCTACTTTTGAAAGGTGGCAGATTCCTATTGCCTCCTGTCTCTGAAGAATTCCTGCATCCTGTTGCCTCCTGTGTTTTGAGAAGTCCTGGAACCTGAACAAAGCTTCTACTGCTGTGTTGCTGCTGAGTCCTGAGCAGACCAGTTGCTGCACCCCTGCTGAAAGACCTGTATGGTGCCTGCTGTAGTTGAATTGCCTTGAACACCTACCCATCAAAGACTATTCATCAACCTTGCCTGGAAAGACTTCGAGTGGCATCTGACTATTCGACTCTGGGACACCTCACCATACCGAAAATATCCTGCCAGAATGTGATGAACTGATTTATTTTTATTATTCCTTCTATTCCTAAGAAACATCTGTAAACCAAAACCCTTTTCCCTGGTTAACCAGATTTTTTGAATGTATGTGTGTGTGCATGAGAGCTAAGGAACTAAGCAGCTTTTCATATATACAGATTTATCTCATTAGTAGTTAGGACCTATTATTTCTTTTCTAATAATTAGTTAATGTTGTTGTTGTTTAAAGAATAAAAGCAAAATACTGCAGATGCTGGAACTCTGAAATAAAAACAAGAAATGCTGGAAATACTCAGCAGGTCTGGCAGCATCTGTGGAGAAAGAAGCAGAAGTTAATGTTTCTGGTCAGTGACCCTTCTTCAGAACTAGCAGATATTAGAAATGTGAAAGGTTTTAAGCAAGTAAAGCGGGGGTGGAGCAAGAGATAACAAAGGAGAAGGTGTAGATAGGACAAGGTCACAGAATAGCTGACCAGGAGGTCATGGAGCAAAGGCAAACAATATGTTAATGGTGTGTTGAAAGACAAAGCATTAGTACAGATAGGGTGTTAACGGACTTAAAATTGAACAGCAGCAAGTACTAACATGAAAAAAAAGTGGGTAAGCAAACTGAACAAACTAAGATGAAATAAAATAAAATAAACACATAAAAAAAAAAAGAAAAAAAGAACTAAAAATAAAAGTAAAATGGGGGACCCGTCATGCTCTGAAATTATTGAACTCAATGTTCAGTCCGGCAGGCTGTAGTGTGCCTAATCGGTAAATGAGACGCTGTTCCTCGAGCTTGCGTTGATGTTCACTGGAACACTACAGCAAGCCCAGGACAGAGATGTGAGGATGAGAGCAGGGGCGAGTGTTGGAATGGCAAGCAACCGGAAGCTCGGGATCCTGCTTGACTGAGCTGAGGTGTTCCGCAAAGCTGTCATCCAGTCTGCGTTTAGTCTCCCCAATGTAGAGGAGATCACATTGTGAGCAGCGAATACAATATACTGCATTGAAAGAAGTACAAGTAAATCGCTGCTTCACCTGAAAGGAGTGATTGGGGCCTGGGATAGTGAGGAGAGAGGAGGTAAATGGGCAGGTATTGCACCTCCTGTGATTGCAGGGGAAGGTGCCATGGGAAGGGGACGAGGTGGTGGGGGTAATGGAGGAGTGGACCAGGGTGTCGCGGAGGGAATGATCCCTTCGGAATGCTGACAAGGGAAGGGAGGGGAAGATGCATTTGGTAGTGGCATCACGCTGGAGGTGGCGGAGGATAATCCTTTGGATATGGAGGCTGATGGGGTGGAAAGTGAAGACAAGGGGAACCCTGTCGCGGTTCTGGGAGGGAGAGGAAGGGGTGAGGGTAGAGGAGTGGGAAATGGGCCGGACACAGTTGAGGGCCCTGTCAACCACAGTGGGGGGAAATCCTCGGTTGAGGAAAAAGGAAGACATATCAGAAGCGCTGTCACGGAAGGTAGCATCATCAGAGCAGATGCGTCGGAGACGGAGAAACTGGGAGAATGGAATGGAGTCCTTACAGGAGGCAGGGTGTGAAGAAGTGTAGTCGAGGTAGCTGTGGGAGTCGGTGGGCTTATAATGGATATTAGTAGACAGTAAACAGAGAGTAGGAATGAACAGGTCATTCTCAGGATGGCTGGCTGTGACTAGAGGGGTACCGCAAAGATCAGTGCTTGGGCCACAGCTGTTCACAATCTATTTAAATGATTTGGATGTGGGGACCAAATGTAATATTTCCAAATTTGCTGATGACACAAAACTAGGTGAGAACATAAGTTGTGAGGAGGATGCAAGGAGGCTTCAAGGGGACTTGGAGAGGCTAAGTGAATAGGCAAGAAAATGGCAGATGGAGTATAATATAAATAAGTGTGAAGTGATCCACTTTGGTAGAAAAAACAGAAAGGTAGAGTATTTCTTAAATGGTGAGGGATTGGGAAGTGTTGATGTCCAAAGGGACCTGGGTGTCGTTGTTCATGAGTCACTAAAAGCTAGTATGCAGGTGCAGCAAGCAATTAAGCAGGCAAATAATATGTTGGCCTTCACTGCAAGGGGATTTGAGTACAGGAGTAAAGAAGTTTTGCTGCAATTGTATAGAGCCTTGGTGTGACCACATCTGGAGTATTGGGTACAGTTTTGGTCACCTCATCTAAAGAAGGATATACTTGCCATAGAGGGAGTGCAACAAATGTTCACCAGACTAAGGGATGGCGAGATTGTCTTATGAGGATAGATTGAGGAAACTGGGCCTGTATTCTCTAGAGTTTCAAAGAATGAGAGGTGATTTTATTGAAACTTACTAAATTCTTACAGGGCGTGACAGGGTGAATGTAGATAGGATGTTTCCCCTGGCTGGTGGGTCTAGAACCAGGAGACATAGTCTCAGAATAAGGAGTAGCTCTTTTAAGACAGAGATGAGGAGGAATTTCTTCACTCAGAAGGTGGTGAATCTTTAGAATTCTCTACCCCAGAGGACTGTGGAAGCTCAATCACTGAGCATGTTCAAGACTGAAATCAATAGATTTCGGGAGACTAATGACATCAAGGGATATGGGGATAGCGCGGGAAAAATGGCATTGAGGTAGATGATTAGCCATGATCTAATTGAATGGCAGACCAGGCTCGACAGCCTGAATGGTCTACTCCTGTTCCTATGTCCCTATGACACCATCCTCTTCAATTCCACCTCCAATGAGCCTTACAAAAACTGGACTGGAACTTCATGATACCCACAACCATTTTCAAATCTCGTCTTCCATTACGAAACTTTTAAAATATTTTTTAAAGTGATTTGAATTGTGAAGTGGGGATTAAAATCCTATGAGCAACTAGGCACATGGTTTGAATCCTCTACCTGTTGTTAAGAAAATTTTAGAAACTTAAATAAGCTGTACAAGACCCTTATAAAATGAAGAAAAAGTAAACAAGCATTTCATAGCTCTTTAGTCTAATTCTACTCTTCCTCTCCCTTCATGTTCAATTATCTTTTTATTCAATAGTTATCTAATTCCATCTTAGATACTGTGATTGACTTGGTTTCTAATTGAAGCAATGCATTCCATATTGTACTAATTTTTTTTATATTCTTTCATGGGCTACTGATGTCACTGCCACGGCCAACATTTTTATCCCCATCCCTAATTGCCCTTGAGAAGGTTGTGGTGAGCTGCCTTCTTGAACCACTAACCTCCCTTTTTTATGTTTCTAACATTATTCCTAAATTAATGTCCTCGCGTCACCAATTCACTCACCAGTTGGAAGAAGCTTTCACTATTTATCCTCTCAAACCCTTTCCAAATGTTGAACATTTATATCAGATCCCCTTTTAGTTTTTCTGCTGCAGTTTTTACATTTCCAGTTTTTCAACTCTTTCATCAAAATTATATTTTTTACAAAGTACATCCTCGTAACTAATGTTGTGCATTTTCTGCATCAATCATGGTGTAATTTCGCATCTATAGTTAAGTGCAGGAAGTTCCCTGACTGCTTTCTCTTACATAGCAGTGTTTGTATGATTGCTGGTTACAAACAGTCCATTTTAAATGTGAAATGTGAAATGCTTCAGGGCATTAGGAAGCTATGAAAGGCACTATGTAAATAGAAGTTTTTCTTTTTACGTACAAGTTGAATGAAATTGAAGGCTGAGGAAGAATAGAGGAGATTGCTATAGGAAATAGATGCAGTTCAATGCAGAAAAAATGCATAGTATATTTTGTGAAAAAGAATAGTGAAAGAAAGTATAACCTAAATGATTAATCTTTAACAGAGTGAATACAAAAGTTCTAGGGTACCAATACATGGGGTTGAATTTAACACTCAAAAATGAGTGGGTTGGGGTTGGATCAGGTATTAAAATTTTAAAAATCTGAAACCCAAGCCCAACCTGTCTCTGACCCACCCACTTCTGGGTTTAATGGAGGTGAGTCATAGAGTTATACAGCACAGAAACAGGCCCTTCAGCCCATTGTATCTGTGCCGGCCATCAAGCACCTAACTATTCTAATCCCATTTTCCAGCACTTGGTCCGCAGCCTTGTATGCTACGGCATTTCAAGTGCTCATCTAAGTACTTCTTAAATGTTGTGAGGGTTCCTGCCTCTACCATCCCTTCAAGCAGTGCGTTCCAGATTCCAACCACCCTCTGAGTGAAAAAGATTTTCCTCAAATCCCCTCTAAACCTCCTGCCCCTTACCTTAAATCTATGCCCACAGTTATTGACCCCTCCGCTAAGGGAAAATGTTTCTTCCTATCTAACCTATCAATGCCCCTCATAATTTTGTAAACCTCAATCATGTCCCCCCTCAGCCTTCTCTGCTCCAAGGAAAACAACCCTAGCCTTTTTAGTTTCTCTTCATAGCTGAAATGCTCCAGCCCAGGCACTGCAGCAATGCACCAAGGCTCCTTAGACAGCACCTTCCAAACCCGGGATCTCTATCAACTAGAAGGACAAGGGCAGCAAATGCATGGGAACAGCACCACCTGCAAGTTCCCCTCCAAGTCACATACCATCCTGACTTGGAACTATATCGCCGTTTCTTCACTGTCGCTGGGTCAAAATCCTGGAACTCCCTTCCTAACAGCACTGTGGGTATACCTACCCCACATGGACTGCAGCGGTTCAAGAAGGCAGCTCATCACCACCTTCTCAAGGGCAATTAGGGATGGGCAATAAATGCCGGCCTAGCCAGCGACGCCCACATCCCTGAATGAATAAAAAAAAACATCCTGGTGAATCTCCTCTGCACCCTCTCCAGTGCAATCACATCCTTCCTATAGTGTGGTGCCCAGAACTGTACACAGTACTCCAGCTGTGGCCTAACTAGCATTTTATAAAGCTCCATCATAACCTCCCTGTTCTTATATTCTATACCTCAGCTAATAAAGGCAAGTATCCCATATGCCTTCCTAACCACTTTATCTACCTATGCTGCTGCCTTCAGTGATCTATGGATGTACGCCAAGGTCCCTCTGACCTTCTGTACTTCCTAGGGTCCTACCATCCATTGTATATTCCCTTGCCTTTTTAGTCCTCCCAAAATGCATCACCTCACACTTCTCAGGATTAAATTCCATTTGCCACTGCTCTGCCCATCTTACCAGCCCATCTATATCGTCCTGTAATCTAAGGCTTTCCTCCTCACTATTTATGACACCACCAATTTTCATGTCATCTGCAAACCTACTGATCATACCTCCTATATTCACGTCTAAGCCATTAATGTACACTACAAACAGCAAGGGTCCCAGCATTGACCCCTGCGGTACACCACTGGTCATAGGCTTCCACTCGCAGAAACAACCCTCGACCATCACCCCCTGCCTCCTGTCACCAAGCCAATTTTGGATCCAATTTGCCAAATTGCCCTGGATCCCATGGGCTCTTACCTTCTTAACCAATCTCCCATGTGGGACTTTATCAAAAGCCTTATTGAAGTCTATGCAGACTACATCAACTGCTTTACCCTCATCTAGTCACTGCCTCGAACAAATGGCAGGCAGCCAACCTGTTCTAGGAGGCAGGTAGGCAATTAAAATGCTTTAATGAAACTGGCAGCCTCTGTTTTAACCTCCCTTGCAGGTTTATCCTGGCATTCCCAGGCCTCAGGAAACCCAGCAGCTGAAGGGAAGCGAGAACAGCTTCAGGGGGAAGTGCCTTCACAGCACTGCTTGTGGGTCAGCAGGAGCAGGACTTCATCCACTTGGACGACCAAGCTCTCCCCCATCAGACCACCCCCCTCACTGGGGTGGCTCCAACTGAGCTCAGGGATCGGAACCCTACTCCTCACACGAGGTCAGTGATTGAACTTAGCTGCTCCCACAGGCGTGATCCAGGGTCCTTCCCACCCAATTGGAAGCCAAGCCTGCTAATTAGGCTGCCTTCTGGGTGGGGAGTCTATCAAGAGCAAAAGATGCACACTGTGGATTTATAACTCCACTACATGCAGGGAAATCCAGTCTTCGTGTTTTCTGTCTGAAAGTCCACACCCCCACCTACTAAACTCACTCCTGTTAATATCCATGCCGTAGATTTTTAAAGGTGCAAAAGCAAGCAGAATTGGAAAATCTGCAGCAAAAACATAAAATGCTGAAAATATTCTGCAACTCAGGCAGCATCTGTGGAGAGCACAGATTAATATTTCAGGAGTGCATCCTTCATTACAGCAGGGCAAAGGGTCCACACCTGTCATGTTAACTTTTTTGTTCACTGCACAGATGCTGCCTGACTTGCTGAGTATTTCTGCAATTTTCTACAATTTTTTTATAAAGGAAAACAAGAAAGTGATGTTGAATTTGTGCAAGAAATGGATAAGTATTTGAATTAAATACTGTGAAAGGATAGAAGGGAGTTTAGAGTAGATAGCTCCAGTTAAAAAGCTGGTAAAGCCTGATGGCCAAATTGGCTCCTTCTGTAATTTCTATGATCTTCTGGGGGTAATTTTAGCCTGACCCGCTCAGTGACTCGAGCAGATTCGGGTCGAATGCCCGATTAATGCCATGGTATGTAAAATTGTTCCGGATGTAAATCAGATTTCTGACCTGAACCCACCCATTCCGACAGACAGATTAAGTTAATATTACCTTCAATATGTCAACATTGTGAAAAGATTCTCTCTAATTCTTCCTTTTTTTTGTATTTCATTTCTTTTTGCAAAGTTGCTTATTGTATCAGCTAGCCTGTTTTTATTTTTAGAAGTATATTTTCCTCGGGTCATCAAATGTTGACGAGCTGGATGGATGGTGCTTCTGGATGAAATTGTGGAAGATTAGCTATTTGCTGTCATAATATCTTCAACAACAACTCGTACTTATTTACTTACCTATCACTTTTAATGTAAAAAGAGTTTAATTTTGGGGGTATCCTGCAAGCGAGGCAGAGGACCTGGAGGGCACTTGGATCCTCCTATAAGTGGGATTCAATATTTCCATTTTGTTCTGGTTGGGGTTGATATGGAACATATTTAAATAGCATCCTAGCATTGGATGTAAGGATTTGAGGAGGAGTAGGCCACTTTTAATGTCATTTTGGGTTGACTCTCTGAGGACCTTGGCTGAATCAACAAGATTCCTGCTCTTCATTCTTATCAGGTGAGACAAGCTGGGAAGAGAACATTGGGTAAGAATCATGCCGGGTTGTGATGCCTTCTGTCATTCTGTCATCACTCACTGTCTTGGCTCACCTATGAAGAAGGAACACTTGGACAGAATGGCTGCCAGAATCTGTATAACCATACCGCAGAGTATGTCATTATCTTCAGGAGGAGCAGCAGAAAATTTGGAAAAAATGAAAGTCAACAACTGAATAATTGTTTTGTTAGTGTTACAACCAAGACGGGAGGAGTGCACTGTTAATTCAGTTCCACTTCTCTACAGGCCACAACATATATTTAAGTTTTCCCACTTACCGACCTGAATTTTAATCATGCACCGCATTCCTCGGCGGCACGCTTTCAACTCAGTGGCCTTCTGACACGCAGGGGCTCATTTAAATAGTGGGGGCGGAGCAGCAGCCCCTGATGACATGTAGGGACGGCTGCCACCTCCCCGGCAACGGCGTCCGGCGCCACCGCACATGCGTCATTTTTAAAGGGCTTCAAGCCCTTCAGTTACATTGTAAAATTTAAAGGTCCCGATCTCCAGGAATTAAAAATAAAATGTTATGTCAGGTGTCAATCACGTATCCCAGCCCCCAATGGGTAAATCATACATTTATTGCCTTCTACCGCCATGAAAAAATTTTATTAGTATCACGAGCTTTCCCCCCGACATTTGTTCCTTTTGATCCTCAACTCCTTCCCACCACCCCCACAGCCAATATTAAATGTTTTCCCCGCTCCTCCACCCCTCCCGCCCTGCTTAACAAACTTGAGGCTCATGGAATAGGAGGGTCAGTGCCCAATTAAATAAAAAAATTGGCTCCAGGACAGACAAGATGGTAGACAGTTGTGTTCCCCAAATGTCAGTCCTGGGGCCACTGCCTTTTTTTGCTATATATAAATGACTTGGAATAGAGTAGAATTTCAAAATTTGCCGATGATACCAAACTTGAAGGAGTGGCAAACAGTGAAAATGATACGAGCCACCTGCAGCAGGACAACTGGCAGAATGGGTAGACAAGTAGCAGATGGAATTTAATACAGACGAGTATGAGGTGATACATTGTGGCAGAAGAGATAAGGTGAGGCAATATAGACTTAATGGAGCAGTTCTAAAGAGTGTGCAGGAACAGAGGGACCTGGGGGTGATGTACATCAATCTTTGAAAGTGGCAGGACATATTGAGAAAGTGGTTAGCAAAGATTGAAGGTTTTGGGCAAGAGATGCAGGGGGGAATGTGAGGAAGAACTTTTTTATGCAGTGAGTTGTAATGACCTGGAACTTGCTGCCCACGAGGATGGTGGAAGCAGAGACAATCAATGATTTCAAAAGGAAATTGGATGGGCACTTGAAGGAAATAAGCTTCCAGGGCTACGAGGATCTAGCATGGGTGTGGGACTGACTGGATTGCTTCACCGAAAGCTGGCATGGACTCAATGGGCTGAATGGCCTCTTTCTATGCCGTAAATGACTCTTTGACCGGGATTTTATCCAGGCAATGGGGGTCTTGACCATCAGCAAAAGCGCCGATGAGAGCCCCGTGTCGTCTCCTCTGGGGAAGGCCTGCCAGATCAAGTGCCAATCAAGCACTTATGTGGACAGTGGCACGCCTTCTCCAGGATCAAGGGCCCTGGCGGCGGAGGCCAATCGCAAGCCAGCGGCTCTTTCACTCAGCAGTGCCACCGTGGAGATGGTGGCTGCTGCCAGTGGAGCACTCACCCGAAGCCCTGGACCCAGGCTCAGTGGGAGGAGTTTCGCAGGACAGGGGTTGTTGGGGAGGGGTGGGGTGTAGGTGCGTCGACAGCAAGAGCAGGGAGGTGGGTCTCAGTGAGCACCCCCCCCTCCCAATGCCAGGCCCCTTGTTCAGGCACTAAATGCCTTTTGAGAGGCCCCCCACCCCACCCCAAAGCAACCCGCTGCTGGACTAATTATGGCAGTGGCATGATGAGGCCCTTAATTTGGGCATTAATTGCCCACTTAGGGGCCTCAATTGGCAGCGGATTGGGATGGCTGTTTACAGACCTTCCTGCCCTGGACTTAATTTGGGTAGAGGGGGGAAGTTGGCAGGAAGTTTGGGGGGGGCACCCCCACCCGATTATATGCTCTCCCCGCCTTCAAACCCAACGAGGGGGGAAAAGTATAAAATTAAGTGAAAAAATATGGGGAAAGCACCATAGACACGGCTGAATTTCCTCAGGGCTTCTCCCGCTCCACTGCCGTAACTTCAAAGAAGTTCAGCGGAAACCCCATTTATGCACGTAAACATGTTTCTAGAAAGGTGGCAGAGTGGAAGAAGCCCCAAGGAAATTCACCTCCAGGTTTTGGGACAGGCTGTAGTTAGTTCACTTCAGTTATTCCAGTCTAGTACTTTTAGTAGATGTCCCACTGGAATGCATGTATATGTCTATTCTCATTGGCTGCTCTTCTGCACGCTCTTCCTTTCTTGAAAGGTGTGCAAGCTACACAATCTTCAAGAATAAACTTGTTTAAAGGAGCATCAAGAAAAGCACAAAAAGACATGTGTGCATCATCTTTGTTTTAATCTGTCATGTAGACTAAAATGAGAGAGGAATAAAGGGGGTGAATGTGATCATCATCAGGATAAAAATATGTTTACTGAAGATGGTATAGCACATAAATATCAATAAATACTCCTTGCAATAAATAGCTAAATTAGAAATGTTGATCAAATTAAGAGCAATGGCACCTGGACACAATCATGTTATCAAATGCTGTAAGTGTTAATTTGTTATTACTGTTAAAATGGAGGAGGGTTAGTGGTTCATAGGATGCAGGAACACAACAGGGGGCAGGAATAGCTCCATTAGAAAGACGATTCATCTTTGATTTGATTAGTGTATGCATTGTGGCAAGTTTGTACTTTTGTGGACAAGTGCCATCACAGTAAAAGGCATTGTAACTTAGTGGGGCCCGAATCCAGTCTGACCATCCAATCTCTTCGAAAGTTACTTGCAGCGATCGCCTGCAACACTGTATTTGATTTCTCTGGCAGTCCTCGGTGTGGCTTTCACGGCGTGTGCGGACCTCTTTAAAATTCTTTTGCATTTCTATTTCCAGTTCTGCTTCAATGGAAACTTTGTCTTCAGGATCATGTTCATAACTGGAAAACCAGGGAAGCAATTCAAGTTCAAGGCCGTAATTTTCCTGTGGGTAGTTTATCCAGTATTCAACTGTTTTTCGAATGTCAAACATTTTGGCCTGCTCAGAATTTGACGTAATGACTTTACAGCCAAGAAAATGGAGCCGAAATTCTTTTCTTTCAATTGCTGGCTTGAGTAACTGGTAGACTTTCACAAATTGCAGGTTTGCATCCCTCTGTTTCTGATGTAAATTTGTATTCTGCTGTAAGCGTTTGTAGATTTTAAGTTCCCCTCTCAAAATCTTTACTTTAGGAAATACAAGTCTGTTCCTGGCAATGGTAATATTGAAGTACAGTCGCTGTTTATTGCTGGTCAGATCATTTGTTGTTCTACTGGTATTTTCCAAAAATGTCCCTGTTACAAACAGAAGAGGAATATACATTATTGAATAGTTTATGGCGGATTGTGCTCGTATTCTCCTATTATACTTCCTATAGTTTCAATTTTATGCAACTATCCCTGAGCAAAAGGTTGGGGCTGAATATCTGCTGCTCACCTCCCAATGCTGCTGTAGGATTTGTAAAAGTACAACTGGTCAGCTGTGGCTCAGTTGGTAGTACTCTCAATGTTACATCAGAACTTTCTGGGTTTATGTGCCACTCCAGAGCTTGAGCAAAAAATCAAGTCAAGTACTTCAGTCATAGAACTGAGGAAATACCCTGCTGTTTAATGTCTTATCTAAAAGTCAGCACCCTATGACAGAGGCCGCATCTGCTCTCTAAGGTGAATGTTAAAAGATCCTATGGCACTATTCAAAAAAGGATTTATCCCAGGCAATATTTTTCCCTCAATCAACATCATAAAAAAAACAAATTATCTGTTCATTATCACATTGCTGTTTGTGAGTGTTTGCTGTGTGCAAATTAGCTGCTGCATTTCCTACATTGCAACAATCACTGCACTTCAAAAGTACTTCATTGGCTGTTAAGTGTTTTGAGATGTCTGGTGAGTGTGAAAAGTGCTATATAAATGCAAGTCTTTCTCTTTATGAAGTATTTGCCTCTCATTTTTCTTTTCTCCTTCTGTGGCTTTGCTCAGTGTTACTTTGCTCAGACATGTCAGCCGTGGCTCAGTTGCCTCTGAGTCAAAAGGTTGTGAGTTTATGTCCCACTTCAGAGACTTGGGCGCAGAAATCTAGGCTAGCACCCCAGTGCAGCACAGAGAGACTGCTGCACTGTTGGCCGTGCTGTCTTTTGTTAAAACGAGGCTCTGTCTGCCCTCACAGGAGGCTATAAAAAGATCTCATGGTATCATTTCATTGAACAGTAGGGGAGTTATCTCCAGTGTCTTGGTCAATATTTATCCTTTGATCAACATCACTAAAAAGAAAACAGATTATCTGGCCACATTACTGTTGGTGTGACCATGCTGTGTGCAAACTGGTTACCATATTTCCTACCCCACAACAGTGACTACATTTCAAAAGTACTTCATTGGCCATAAAACACTTTGGGACATCCTGAGGTCGTGAAAGGCACATAGAGGGACAAGCCTTTCTTTCCTTAACCTCACAAAAGCACAGTTGAGGAATCACAGCTGTAAATCCTCCATTCTACCAGATTGTTGGAGCTCCAACGTCTTGCCATCAGGCCTATTCCTACATGTGATTATTAGCTCATTCCAAAGGTTATTTAGGTAACAAGTCAGATGGCTACATAAAAGTAATGGTATTTTGCAGCAAAACCATCAGGCCAATTTGTAGGAATATCTGTCCAAGGAGTTTATCCAAGAGCTCTCAAGTTTTTTTAAAGTAATCAGTGTAATGATATAGTTTTTTTTTTTCTTGTTTTCCTTCCCTACTCTTCTCTCCTGAAGACACGGTCTCCTACTGGGATCTGTTCCACAGATGTTTAATAGTCTCTCTCCTGGATCTCAATGAAGCAGCCACTCTGTATGTCACTCATTAAACAGTGAATTTTGGGTTACTTCACTGTACAAGACTATCACAACGGAGTCTGACATTCACTCATACACAATTTCTAGGATGGTTATGTCACTATTGTGACTGCCAAATTTCTCAAAAGATTTCCTAATCCTTTTCACAAAATAGTTTTTGAATGTCGATAAACTTTACGTCGGTAAACCAATTTTTTAATCTTTCATAGGATGTAGGCATCGCTGGCTAGACCAGCATTTATTGCCCATCCCTAATTTCCCTTGAGAAGGTGGTGAGCCGCCTTCTTGAACCACTGCAGTACTTAGGGTGTAGATACACCAACAGTGCTGTTAGGAAGGGAGTTCCAGGATTTTTAACCAGTGACAGTGAAGAAACGGCGATATAGTTCCAAGTCAGGATGGCATGTGGTTTGGAGGGGAACTTGCAGGTGGTGGTGTTCCCATGCATCTGCTGCCCTGTCCTTCTAGGTGGTAAAGGTTGCGGGCTTGGAAGGTGCTGTTGAAGGAGCCTTGGTGAGTTGCTGCAGTGCATCTTGTAGATGGTACACACTGCCGCCACTGTGCATTGGTGGTGGAGGGAGTGAATGTTGAATGTGGTGGATGGGGTGCCAATCAAGCGGGCTGCTTTGTCCTGGATGGTGTCGAGCTTCTTGAGTGCTGTTGGAGCTGCACCCATCCAGGCAAGTGGAGAGTATTCCAACACACTCCTGACTTGTGCCTTGTAGATGGTGGACAGGCATTGGGGAGTCAGGAGGGGAGTTACTTGCCACAGGATTCCCAGTCTCTGACTTGCTCTTGTAGCCACAGTATTTATGTGGCTGGTCCAGTTCAGTTTCTGGTCTATGGTGACCCCCAGGATGTTGATAGTGGGGGATTCAGTGATGGTAATGCCATTGAATGTCAAGGAGAGATGGTTATATTCTCTCTTGTTTGAGATGGTCGTTGTCTACCATGTGTGGCGTTAATGTTATTTGCCATTTATCACCCCAAGCATAAATGTTGTCCAGGTCTTGTTGCATATGCACACAGACTGCTTCAGTTTCTTTGGAGTTACGAATGGTGAACAATGTGCAATCATCAGCAAACATCCTCACTTCTGACCTTATGATGGAATGAAGGTCATTGATGCAGTAGTTAAAGATGGCTGGGCCAAGGACACCACCCTGAGGAACTCCTGCAGTGATGTTCTGAGGCTGAGATGATTGACCTCCAACAACCACAATCATCTTCCTTTGTGCTAGGTATGACTCCAACCAGTGGAGAGTTTTCCCCCCCCGATTCCCATTGACTCCATTTTTGCTAGGGCTCCTTGATGCCATACTCCATCAAATGCTGTCTTGATGTCACTCTCACCTCACCTCGAGTTCAGCTCTTTTGTCCATGTTTGGACCAAGGCTGAAATTAGGTCAGCAGCTGAGTGGCCATGGCAGAACCCAAACTGAGCATCAGTGAGAAGGTTATTGCTGAGTAAGTGCCGCTTGATAGCACTGTCGCTAACATCTTACATCACTTTGCTGACGTTCAAGAGTAGACTGATGGGGCGGTAATTGGCCAGGTTGGATTTGTCCTGCTTTTTGGACATACCTGGGCAATTTTCCACATTGTCCGGTAGATGCCAGTGTTGTAACTGTACTGGAATAGCTTAGCTATGGGCACAGCCAGTTCTGGAGCATAAATCTTCAGTACTATTGCAGGAATGCAGCTTCTTTAACAGGTGTGGCAATGCACAAATATAAAGGCACAGAAATAAATGGCTGTGACTTCTCTGCCAGAACATTTGATACAATGAATAGGACCATACACAATAGTTTTATATTTGTTTTATGTTTAAGTGATTTGAGCCTACCATTTTGAAACCAAGTATATTTCAACAGTAAATGCTGAAATAGTATTAACTTCACTAATAAGGAGATAAACTAAGCAATGACAATGTTTAGAACTAAACTCAATAGCAAAGCACTTTCTTATCTTTATTGTGAGATGAGTAGATAGCTCTCCATACCAAAGAACAATAAAATTATCCTTTTACAGGTAAAATATGCAGACGTTTAAAATAAAGCAGCTCTAATTATTTTAAATGCCAGTCGATCTCCTGTGACATTACATGTGCTAGGTCAATAAATATGTTTTCTGTTTCCTGTCGCTTCTGCCTTTGTGTTGCTGTTTCTCAATATGTCTCTCCTTTTTTGCTTCAGTTTTTTTTTCTTTCCTTTTGAGCGTGGGGTGCTGGCTGTGCATGCTGTATGGAATGCTGTGACAAGAAAAAGGAGTCACCAATGGCTGCAGGCTGCATTTGGGATGAGGGTTGGCCACATGATTCGGCTCTGTAGCAGCATTAGTTTTGGCACTACCAGTGCTGGTTTAGCAGAAAATGGCATCCACATCACTCCCATTGTGGCCTGCGCTGGACGCCATTTTGGTGAGGGCATTACCGCGAGCATTACCAGAAGCATGTGGAATAGGCAGATGAAGTGCGTCACTCTAATGTTGATTTGATGCCTGACCCGCCATTTTCGACCTCACCACTCGTCAAAGTTCTCTCAAACACACACAGCTAAACATGCATTCAGTAGCACAAGGGACCCCACACCAGCACTCTTTAGAGGGATTATCATCCAACTTCCAGGTTAGTTGTTTTTTGCTTTCTACTGCTCTTGCTAAGTCTTTGAAAGTAGTGGGTGTTTTGAGGAGTTCATAAAAATTGGTAAAGTCTGCAGGGAGTGGAGTTTCATGTGGGAAAGGCATTGATTGCTACTGCAAGGGCTCTGAGCCTACCAATTGCTTCCAGTCATGGGAGCTTTAGTTGTAGTCTTCCTTGGGCTGCAGCATCAGAGGGAAATGGAGCAGACAAAACAAAGAAGAAGAGAGAGACGGATGAAGGGAAGAAGGCTGTCAGCAGAAGGCCTTACGCACATAGGATCTTCAGCAAGTACTTCTCCTACTTGCACCTAACCCAGGAGCAGTGCATTCAGTGGCTGGGCTTCACCAAAGAAGTGGTCACAAAACTGTGCCACCTCTTGGACCTGGACCTGTTGCCTCAGTACAGGGCAAGACTGCGATACCAGCAGCTGTGAAGGTGACCCTCGCCTTCAATTTCTTTGCAAGTAGATACTTCCAAGCTGGACCAAGCGACATAACAAACATCTGTTTGCTGTGCGTCACTGCATGCGTGAGGTGACTGAGGTTTATTAGGTCAGAAGAGGGGTCTTCATTGCCTTTTCTCTGAATAGATGTCGCTTTTGTCAGGTTAGCAGGCTTCCCCATGGCGCACGATGCCGTCAACAGCAATGGTGAGATGAACCACATCCGCAAAGGTTACCACTTGCTGAATGTGCAGTTAGTATGTGACCATGCTCAGCACATCATACTGGTGAATGCCCGCTATCCTAGCAGCGGTCATGATTTGTTCATCCTGCATTAGCCTGTTGTTCCAGCATTCCTTCAGCCATCACATTGAATCACAGAAAAGAAATACCTCTATTTATATTGTGCCTTTACCACAGGATGTCCCAAAGCACTTTATAACAAATGAAATACTTTTGAAGTGCAGTCACTTTTGTAATGTAAGAGTACCCTCAAGTTCAAGAGCAACAAGCAATCTACCCCTGGCTGATGTCTCCCATCCGCAAACCAATCACACATAGCCAGCACTCCTGAAAATGAGAGCCATGTTGCCAAGAGAAACATCATTAAGCAGACTTTGGGGGAGAGGGGAGTGGGGGGGCTGAAGCAATGGTTCACTGCCTGGACCACTCTGGTGGAGCCCTCCTGTACCTGCTGAAGTGGGTATCCTGATTTGTGGTAGTCTGTTGCATCATGATGCCACAGCCCTTGCCATCACAGTTTTGGCAAGCACCTCAAGAGGAGAAGGAAGGAGGCAGCCGGCACATCCATCTTCCCAGATGGGAAGTCTTCAGTTTATCCTTTGACCTCCGTTTCTGTGAACACAACCCTAAATCCCCATTGTATAAGAGTTCCACACCTTACCATCTCTCTGTTACGAGCCATCATAGCATCCTCTTGACCACATTCCTGAAATAAAAGCCATCACAAGGCAACCATTCCGTACCAACTTTATCCAAGAAAACATCCAATACTCAACTCATCACCCTTGTGCATTCCCTCAGTGTATGTCTTGCAGGTGCCTTTGCCTGGTCTAGTACTCCTACACAGTGCTACCACAATGGCTAGTTGAAGGCTGCAGGCTTTCACTGACAGAGACTGCAGATGGCTTTGCAGGATGCCCTCGAGCAGCTCTGGGCCTGGAGGGTTGAGTTTCAGACTGCACTACCTCGGCATGGGCACCAGCAGTCTGGTCTGACTGGTTGAAAGGCATCAGCAGGGGCACTGGCAGAGCAGTAGTAGTAGCAGGAGCATGAATGCTGCCACTGTAAGAGAGGAGAGCCGATTCATACTCCATGGATCCACTGCCACTCCCCCAGGGCGGTGCCTCAGCAATCCTAGTCATCTGCTGCAGCACAGATTGCTGGACTGCTGTGAGACCCTGCAAACCTCTTTTGCAGCCACAATGGCAGCAATCTGAGTATGCACGGCAACAAGTTGAGATTTCATGACCTCAGTCTGAGCTTCCACTGCAACACTCAGATGTTGGGTAGCTACTGTTTGTGCTGCAATGGAAGCTGAGATATCGGCCATCAGACACTACATAATGGTCAGGTCCACCAGTGTTCTCATGTTGGCCACCACTTCCACGCTGAGATGGATGGGCTCCAAGCTGTGTGCGAAGACTTTTGCCAAGTTGGAGCTGGACTCCTCCATGTTTCTTGGCAGTGACATCAGGCTTTCTCGCAGGCCTGCCAATGCACCAAGCATTTCAATGTGCATGCCCATCAGCCTTATTCTCTATGGCGTCCCATTGAAGTTCTCATCGGAGTCCACTTCAGCAGAACTCGTGTGCAACCTCAACCTCTGGGGAGCTGGTACCCAAGCTGTCCTTTCCCCCTGCCCTAGCTACAGGCCACTCATGCCCAGTGTTCCACCACTTGCAAATCCCACTTCTATGCTACCCTCTAAAGTTCATGCAGTGCTAATATCTGAGTTGTGGCTGCAAGTGTTTCTTCCTCTTCAGTCTATTCTCCCTCAAGACGTTAAGCCTTCTGCACCATTGGCTGGCCAGACAGCAGTTCTTGTGTACCTGATGCATAAAAGCACAAGGCGGGGGTTTGGGTGAGGGAAGTGGGGAGAAAGCACGGGGCGTATGGTTACACTATCTGCAGATTATAAATCATAACAGATTGTGGAATGAGAGTGAGGCGGGATGTTAGAAGGTGCGCTAGGTAGGAACATACCCTTATCTTCGATAGATTCAGGGTTGCTGCTGGCCACGGCCTCAATGAAGGTTGCTCCAGTTATGTCCAGCACCATCTCCACCATCAGGGTGAGCAGATGCAGCTATGCCTGGCCCCCAACGGTTAGCTGCTGCTGTTGCTACTGCCTATTATGGGCCACCTTGTCCTGTATAAGAGAAGGAAGTGTGTCAGTGAGTGGGGTGCAGTGTGTTTGGGTGATGTGCTTGCCAGTTTAATCGCTGGAAGTGCGTGCAAGCTGTGAGACGTGGGTATGTGCCTTTCAGCAGTGTTAAGTTTCTGAGGGTGAGGTGAAGCATGTGAATGTGAGGAATGAGTTCTTGTTGATAGAGATCATTGGTAAGCGGGTGAAGGGGGATGTGGTGAATGGTGCAGTTGTTAGGATATGGCATGTGAGGTTGCATTCACTGATCTTGACTACTCATGTGAGGTCATTAAACTTCTTTCGGCATTGCATCACAGTGCTCAGGGCATTAACCACTGCAACTGCCTGAACCCCCTGCCTTCTCAGCACTTCTCTGGAGGGTCTTCTGGTCCCCTGAGGGAAGAGTACCTCTCCCCTCCTGTCAACCTCCTATGCTAAAGCTTCCAGCACATCATCCTAGAATCTTGGGGCCTGTCGCATCATTTCTGCAGCTTCCTCCTGGTCTTCCACGCTTCAAGCAGTTTCAGCCCCTGCTGTAGCCAGAATGCACCTCACCTTTAAGGGGTGCAATCTGGCTTTAAGTAGTGCAGTCTAGCTTGAAGTAGTGAGAGCCTCACATGAACTTGGAACCCAGCTGAGGCGTGCAACCACTCAGAGTGTTAAGTGCACGGCTGCATGCCACAATCATATAAATATAAGTTACATAAGAAATAGGAAGGAGTAGACCATTCAGCCCTTCAAGCCTGCTCTGCCATGCAATACAATCATAGCTGATCTTCTACCTCAAATCCAACCTTCCCACACTATTTGCATGCTACCTGTATCACTTTGAACAGGCATGGGATAATCACGCATTGTGATCCCCACGTCCAATTTCAGGGGCTATTCAGTTTAGCCCCCCCCCCTAATTCCCAGCAGGTCCTCCTTTCCCATCACCTCACTCTATGTGCCCCTACGCCTTCACATTATCATTATCCCCTTCCTACTACCCCCTCACTCTAATAATGTCCCTACCCTTTCACATTTCCACTATCAGCTCCTCTTTCTATCAGCTCCTCACTCCCATTACCACCACCTGTCTTACCTTGCCAAATAGGGCACCAGCAACCTTTTCGATCCATGCAGGCAGTGCAGATTGAGTGATGCTCATAATTTCGGAAGATAACAGGAATAAGCTAATGCACAGAATTGCATATGATGTCTGCCAGTATTGTGCCCTTGTTATGTGATGACATTTACCAAAGGCTACTAACACAGGCTTACAACATGCCCATGTTCAACAGAATCTCAAATGTGAAACAATAATCTCCTCCCCACCCCATTTCAGGATCACAATCAATCAGCATCACAATCAATATCTTTCATTTGCTTCCCTTGTTGGACAGTAAGAGAAATCAAGAGAATGCTCAGGTGCAAACTGGCTTCCTCAAAAGGTGTGGGATTCTCACAGAAAAATGTATCGATAATACAGTGCTATGGAACCATTCATGTGTCACTCGGGAAATCTCCATGTTTCCCTTATGGCTAATCCACCCTGCGAATATTAAAGGAATGAGGCTGGCCCAGCAGCCACAGTACAATATTCTATTAAAACTATAATTTTAAAACTATAAGCCCCCAAGTATAACTGAAGAAAATCATGAACTTGCAGCACACCTCTGCTGAACCTTAAGCTCATCTTAAACTGGTCACTGATCAGTAGCAACAAGACATGGATTAAACCATGGACAAGGCACCTCCTGCAGTTCACAAGCCAGATCCTGCTTGCTGCTTTTCACGAACACAGAGGAAAAACATAGTGTTAATGTCTGAGGTATGAGACTGAATCATGACTAAAAATCTCACATCTGACATTTGTCCAATTTTGGCTTATCTGTATTAATGCCTGCTAACACAGCTAACAGAATATAAATGACTTATAATCAATACTGGACAAAAGATTGTTCATAATAACTACAAATTATGGCCTGCTACAAATCAGACAGGATAGCAGCAGAAGGCACAGGACAATCAGACAGCAACGCCTACTTATTTTTATTTGTTCATGGGATGTGGGCATCGCTGGCTAGGCCAGCATTTATTTCCCATCCCTAATTGCCCTTGAGAAGGTGGTGGTAAGCCGCCTTCTTGAACCGCTGCCATGTCGTATAGGTACACCCACAATGCTGTTAGGAAGGGAGATCCAGGATTTTGACCCAATGACAGTGAAGGAAAGGTGATATAGTTCCAAGTCAGGATGGTGTGTGACTTGGAGGGGAACTTCCAGGTGGTGGTGTTCCCATGCATCTGCTGCCCTTGTCCTTCTAGGTGGTAGAGGTCATGGATTTGGAAGGTGCTGTCTAAGGAGCCTTGGTGCGTTGCTGCAGTGCATCTTGTAGATGGTATACCCTGCTACCACTGTGTGTTGATGGTGGAGGGAGTGAATGTTGAAGGTGGTGGATAGGGTGCCAATCAAGCAGGGTGCTTTGTCATGGATGGTGTCGAGCTTTTGAGTGTTGTTGGAGCTGCACCCATCCAAGCAAGTGGACAGTATTCCATCACACTCCTGACTTGTGCCTTGTAGATGGTGAACAGGCTTTGGGGAGTCAGAAGGGGAGTTACTTGCCACAGGATTCCTAGTCTCTGACCTGCTCTTGTAGCCATGCTATATATATGGCTACTCCAGTTCAGTTTCTGGTCAATGGTAACCCCCAGCATGTATATAGTGGAGGATTCAGCGATCGTAATGCCATTGAGTATCAAGGGGAGATGGTTAGATTCTCTTGTTTGAGTTGGTCATATCCTGGCACTTGTGTGGTGCAAATGTTACTTGCCACTTATTGGCCCAAGCCTGGATATTGTCCAGGTCTTGCTGCATTTCTACTCTGACTGCTTCAGTATCTGAGAAGTCGTGAATAGTGCTGAACATTGCACAATCAGCGAACATCCCCACTTCTGACCATATGACTGAAGGAAGGTCATTTCTGACACTAAGTCCACCTAAACCACTATTTTCTCCACATACTGCCCCTTCCCTGACCAACAGATATAAAATGATATGGCAAGCTAAGTGAGGCCAGGTAAGCTATTTATTTATTTGTTCTCACGTTATGAATGATGCTGGTGAAGGATGCATTTATTGTCCAATTCTAGTGGCTCTGAGAACTTGATTGTGGGCATATTCCTTAAACTGTGACAGTCCATGTAATAATGGTGCTTCCAGAATGGTAAGTAATTTCTGAATACTGACCCGTGATATGTAAGTCATGATGGTGTCTGACTTAAAAATAACTTGGAGGTGATGGTGCTCTCATGATATTACTCCTTTTGTCCTTCTCAGTGGTGCAGACAGCAGGAACGGGAGACACCATTGAAATAAACCTATTGAATTGCTGCAGTGCATCCTACATACCGTCTGTGTGCTGGTGGTGGTGGAGGTGATACTGCAATTTCCCTGCCCCATTTCCCTGCCTGAGGCATTAAAAAAAAAAAAAAATTTTGATCATCGACACTCTTGTGCTCCCTATAAGTCACCCCTCTCCATTAGGTGCTGCGGCAGTCCTACTGCAGTATTGCCTGAATTTTCCCAGTTGTCAATGGTGAGCCCCCTCTTGCTCACAGGGATCCTGCTGGGAACCCCCCCTGAAAACTTAATGAACCCTGATGCAATAAATTGGGTCGTGGTCAGGGTGGCAGGTGAAAGTCTCAGCTTTACCCTCCAAAGGCTGATTCAGGAAAATTCAGCCCTCAATTCTAAATAAAACTACAGTAGTACTATTACATTCATTCACCCATCCAATCATAAAATTATTGTGGTTCAAAAACAGCAAGTGCAATTGTAGCTGGCATCAAGACATGTAATCGCTGCCAGCAAAAAGAATGACCAAAAACAGGATGTACACATGCACAATCATACACAATACTGCTTTGAAAATGATTAACATATCTTTTGTTCAAATTACCAGAGTGATTAACTTATATCTAATGTAATCTAATCTCATGGTGTCCGATGACAGTAATAAACAATTTGAGTTTTACTCTGTCAGTTTATGGAATAACCTGAACCCTTCAATTAGTTTAGAGCCTTGTATTTATTGCCATAATGACAGCAATCCAATAATTTAACTCTCCAATTTTTGAGCTAAACCAACAAAACAAAATAAAGCCTTAGTCATCGAAAAACATTGAAATCTGTGATTATTTGCTAACACGGAAAAAATTAAAGTGCACAGGGTGGATTCTGAGATGATGTTTCCCCTTGTGGGGTTTGCCTAGAAGTTGGGGATACAGTTTAAAAATTAGGGGTCTCCTATTTGAGACTGAGATGAAGAGAATTTTTTTTTCTCTCAGAGGGTCGTTAGTCTGTGGAATTCTCTTCCCCAGAGATCAATAGAGGCTGGGTTATTGAATATATTCAAGGCTGATTTAGATAGATGTTTGATCAACAAGGGTCATGGAAAGTGGAGTTGAGGCCACAATCAGATCAGCCATGATCTTATCAAATGGCAGAGCAAGCTCGATGGGCTGAATGGCCTACTCCTGCTCCTAATTCTTGTGTTTTGCAATTACGATTACTTCATAATAATTTATATGATTGGATCATGTTTCAGACTATCTTGCAAAGTAATAGTAAATTGCTGCATTATTTGCAGTTGAATCGAATGGTGTATTTATCCTAAATACAGCTGGTTTAGTGAAATGAATAATTTGCATTTGTTCTGATGTATAATTTTTTTTTTTACAATAAGTAGAAAAAACTCCCTAAAGATAATTCAACTAAAAAAGGCCAAAATACCAGAAAGTGTATTCATATTTACTTTACCATATTTAATATCTTTTTGTCAATTTTTTAAACTTACATTTTCACTTACTAGTCAAGTCACTATCTTGCATGCTATTCTCCAGTCAACAGGGCAGCAGGTTATGCTGTGAACAGGGCAAATTTATACTGCCGACAGGGACATAGCAGTATCAGATGGATATACAGGCCAAAACGGTGACTTCGGATGCTAGAAGTAGTGAAACCATTTACTCATTTTTTTTTAAAATAAACACAATTTACTTTCCCCTTTTAAATTTAACAGCAATGGCCGATAGTATGATAATTATATAGCAATAGTTCTTTTCCTAACTGTTTTAAAAGACGATTGTTTGTGCACCCATCAAAAGATACATGTTCTCATTCTCTCTTCCACCTCCCCTTGTGGATGTGCCTGGTAATCAACCTAGAGAGGAAGGCTGAGTGTGAACATCAGTTAGTATTAGGTTTAAACTCAGATCACCTGGTTCAAAATCCAACACTCTATCATTATCACTACAAAGCTATTCTGAAAAAGATTTATTTTGTTCTGACATCCCCACAAATATATGTGCACTGAGGCATTATGGAATAGTAACGTAATTCGAAAATTGCGTGCCTAAGCAGTATTTTCATTACCTATTGAATTCATAATTTATGTGTGAAAATCACAATCATAATTAGCCTGGAAGAAGCAACATATAATGGTTTTCCTCAAATTCACACCATCACCAAGACCACCTATTTCTACCTCTGTAACATCGCCCGATTTCGCCCCGGTCCCAGCTCATCCGCTGCTGAAACAGTCACTCATGCCTTCATTACCTCTAGATTTGACTATTCCAATGCAATCCTGGCTGGCCTCCCACATTCTACCCTCCATAAACTTGAGGTCACCCTTCCCCAATCACCCCTGTGCTCACTGACCTACATTGACTCTCGGTCAAGCAATGTCTTGATATTAAAATTCTCATCCATGTTTTCAAAACCCTCCCTGGCCTCTCCCCTCCCTATCTCTGTAATCTGCTCCAGTCTCACAACCCTCCAAGATATCTGTACTACTCTAACTTTGGCCTCTTGGGCATCCGGATTTTAATTGCACCACGATTGGTGGTCGTGCCTTCAGTTTCCTAGGCCCTAAGCTCTGGAATACCCTTCCTACACCTCTCTGCCTCTCTACCTCGCTTTCTTCCTTAACACCTACCTCTTTGACCAAGCTGTTAGTCATCTGACCTAATATTTTCTTGGGCTGAATTTTAATGGGGTGCTGCGCTTCGCGGTGGCACCCTTTGAACCTGGCAGCGTGCTCGTATTTTTTGCGGCTGCCACTGAGCCCCCACGGTATTACGCGCGGATGCTCATTAGCATCACTGCGCCGAGCTGCACCCCACCATATTACATGGGGAGAGGCAGGACATCCGGCGCAGCGAGGAACCATTTGACAGCTGTGTAGCAGGTGCTGGGGCTCTATTTAAAATGCCCCAGTACCTGCTTCCTGACAGCTGTCAAAGAAATACTTACTTCACTGCTGAAGAGTGGAGCTGCTGTCAATCTGGCAGCAAAGCAGAAAGTGCTGGAGAAACTCAGCAGGTCAGGCAGCATCTGTGGAGGGAGAAGCAGAGTTAACTTTCAGGTGTGTGAACCTGCTGAGCTTCCCCAGCACTTTCCGCTTTGCTGCCACATACTTCCCTGCTGTGTCCCAGTGTCTTGTGAAGTTGTGATCCTCTTCTTTCACTCAAGTGTAACATTCCTTCTTGTAGGCTTGCTGCACCTGGGTAAATAATCTTAATTTTGCACATTCCAGGATGTGAGACTTAAATGTACCTTAAAAGGCAAATACACAACAGAAATAAAAACATAATTGAAGAATATCTACATACTATGGGCTTCTAATCATCTGACTATGAAAAGCCACAGGCTAATACGCATTTGGACTCTATTCATTTCTCTGCTAACTGTTGTGAAAATACATGTAACTGCGATTAAAACGATCTTTGTAAGAAAACAGGAAAATATGTTCATATGCTAGCTGCATTGCCAAATAGAAGTATTACACCAATAAATATGATCAGCTGTTGCAGAAGCAAAGTGTTCGTGAACATGTGTCGATGTATAATAGTTGAAAAACCATGACAACAGCAGATTTCCTCACTACTCCTGCATTGGTTTTCAAACATGTGCAAGACAAGCCTTGCAGCCAGAAGTTAGAGCTGTTACAGAGGAGGCACCTTTGCATTTAAAGGACCACACCAAAAGTCGAGGATGGCAGAGGGGTGCTCTAGGGTGGCCCCACAGTTCAGCGAAGCCTCCCTGCTCACTCTTCTCTAGTCTGTGCGGGCAAGGTGGGAGGTCCTTTTCACCAGCGATGGCAAGAAAAAGCCCTCCCGTCTGAACAAGGCACCCTGGCTTGAGATGGCAGAGGAGACGAGTAGCCATGGGGCCATCCGGTGTCAAAGGGTCCAATGCCGGAAGGGGATGCATGATCACTCTCCCAGCCAGCCGGGGCCCTCCAGGCCTCGTGCGCACAGGGTACGACCACTAAAGTCATCCACAGCCAAAGGGCCATCATATCAGCAGCCTTCCTACAGTCAGGCTGCTAGTGCAGAAGTGGCACCGCATAGGAGAATCCATAAGCATTTTCAAACAGCATCATGACACAAATGGGTCTGCATGGGTGACACAACACTGTAGAAAGGCTGAAAACAAAATAGTCTTCACTAACTTGTGCGTTGCTTTTACTGTGTGAATGAAGTGTGCCGGCATGTACCGATCATGGCTCCTCCCATTACATCACTGGCCTTTCAGAACTGCCAATGTATGGAATAACATCATTGCCATGCCAGTATCACTCATGTGTATCTCCACGAATGCAATAATATGGACAATAGCTCAGTATTCTCCTGCCAGTAATGGTGGACACAAAGATGTTGCAGATACAGACTGCTGCACAACAGATGAACGAGGGTGCTGTGTGGCTTGCTGAGCCCACAGTGGTTCCTATGGCGTGGAGAACCTTTGATCAATGAGGCGCTGCCGTGCTTCCCTAGCTCGCTGCTTGTCCTGCATTCAGTGCCTGGATGCTCTCTGTCCTCCCATGTGCCTTCCCTGCTGTAAGTCCTCAGCATCCTCATCATCCGAGGATGAGTCCTGCTCATGTCTCCCCTCATCCTGCAAGGCCTACCCCCTATTGAGTGTGTAGTTGTGCAGAGCACAGCAGACAGCAACGATGCAAGCTACCCTTTCCGGCTCGTACTGCAGGGCACCACCTGATCTATCCAGGCAGCAGAATCGCATTTTGAGCATGCCGATTGCCTGCTCAATGGTGGCTCTTGTAGCTCGAAGATGGCAAATGTATTTCTCTTCTGCAGCAGTGCTGAGGTGTCTCACTGGGGTCAGGAGACATGTATGCAAGGGGTAGCCCTTGTTTCCAAGAAACTGAGCCAGTTCAGTGAACAGCAACGGCAACTGCAACTGGCACAGGATGAAGGCATCATGGTAGCTGCCTGGAAAGCGGGCACAGATTTGCATGAATCATTTCCGGTGATCACATACGAGCTGCACATTGAGTGAAAGCCCCTACAGTTTACGTATTCAGTTGGTCGCCCAGCGGGAGCCTTGATGGCCACATGAGTGCAATCTATAACTCCTTGCACCTTTGGGAGCCCCACGATGGAGCCAAACCTGGTGGCCCTCTGGGCTTGGCTTTCAGGGTCTGTCGTGAAGTGGATATAGTCACCAGACCTCCGGAACAGGGCATTGGTAACCTCCCTTATGCAGTGGTGCACTGCTGACTGTGACCCCACAAAGGTCTCCGGTGGGCCCCTGAAATGATGCAGAGGCGTAAAAATTGAGAGCTGCTGTCACTGAGGGCTACAGGCTTAGGATGTCCCCCGAAGCCCCTGGGCTGCAAGTCATCATTCAGCGGGGCAGAGATGTGTCACAGCCTCTTTCGACATCTGCAGTCACGTCTGACATCTGCAGGTATGTCATGCGGGACCTGTAGACATGTGGCAATCTGTAGTGGCGAGCTCTGCTTGAGTGCTGCTGCTCACGACCAGGGGCCTGTATGTGGGCTGCAACTGCCTGTTGGTTTTGCCTGCGGTGCATATGGATCCTCTCAAGAAGCACATCAATGAATATAGGGTGAACCATCCCCATCTTCAAGTTGCAATTCAACTCAGTTTCTTCAATTCTTCGAAGGTTCCTGACAGGGCAGAGATCGATGTTGAGTGGTACATCAGGTGCTTTCATGCAGCAGCTATGTGGCATGGCATGGCGTTGTCCATCTTAGCTCCCACCAAGAGTGGCACTGCATGACCACATAAAAATTGTACAAACTGCATCGATTGGCCCACAAGATATAGAAGCTTCACACGCCTAGCGTCTCTGGCAGTCTCCCCACATACAGGGTGACTCGAGTGCCATTGCTCCTTCAATGACAGAGGCAGTCAATGGCACAGAGCTGCCAACCATTAAGGAGGGCGGAATCACAGTGGCTCCCCTCCAGTATGCAGAGTGAGACCCCTGAATATCAGAACTTACCTTCTGTAGCGGAATCATCTGCCTCTGATGACCCACCGGCTTTTCTGTTTGTGAACGGAATGGCACGTGACGGCTGCCCGTTCAACGAAAAATCTGAAAGTGTGCATCAAGAGGCAGGCTGCATAATCTGCAGAGGTAAGTACCATTTTACATATGGTAATTGGGGCCCGCCGCCGAGCGATGGGGAGGGGGCCACACTGAGGTCCCTTGCGGCAGGCCCTTCTCAACGTTGCAGGTCGAGGTGGGCCTCTCCCCCGCAGAATTTTACTGGCCCCCGTGCCACGACCCATGCCGTTGACAGGCCAGTAAAATTCAGCCCCTTATGTGGCTCAATGTCATATTTTGTTTTATCTTGTTCTGTGATGTACCTTGGGACATTTTATTATGTTAAAGGTGCCATATAAAGATAAATTGTTATTGTTGTTTTTGTTCCAGAATTAAAGGAGAAAGAAAGCCTAAGACTATGGAGAGATAGTTCAGTACTCTTACACCTTGCTATTTTAGAACAAAAATGAGAAAGGTGTCTCCCAACTGATATAATCGCTATATTTTCCTTCTCATGGATGTTGTTTTTGGTGTCCATAGGCACCTGGCACTGCTCCAATGATATACAATACAGAAACAGCTCAAATGCATTTTCTGTTCCTCCAAGCAATAACCTAGAACTCAGCACTTTAAACAAGGTTGGCTACTAATTTAGAAGGCCCAAACCAGGAAAATCAGCTTCAACAGTAATAGTAGAAGGTGTGGATAGGAATCAGATAGTATTGGGTTAATACTCAGGTCAAAACAACATTGCAATCCAGTGACTTCTGATCCTGGAAATTATGAAACCATTCATAATCCTATCCTCAAATGAATTTCATTCCCTGCAAATATTGTGAACTCAGAATAACAGATTGAGAGCAGAATTTTAGTTGCGCGCCACAAATCGCAGCGGCGTGCTTTGAAGTTAGCGGCCTGCCGGCGCAGAGCGGCCGCTGCAGAACTCTCGCGATACTTTGCGTGGGAGCTCATTTAAATGGAGGGGGCAGAACAACCGCCCCAGTGACAGAGGCGGTGACCGCTCCATCCCAGGCAATGGCGTCGGCCGCCACCGCGTCGGCACCAATTTTAAAAGGGCTTCAAGCCCTTAGAAGAATTTTGAATTTTTAAAGGGAACAAATGTGTAAAATTAAAGTAACACATTAAATAACATCTTCACTCCCTTCACCCACACCCGCAAGGAATAATAGATTCATTAATAGCCCATTCCTCCCCACCCAAAAAAAAACTTTTATTCAGACCCTGACCTTGCCCGCCGACCTTTAATAACTAACCCTCAACCCCTTCTCACCATCCCCACCAATCTAAACAGTTTACCCCGCTCCCCCCTCACTCCCAACCTGAAAATTTCACTCCTCCCCCCTTCCCACCAGTGTCACGCCTCAGAACTCCAAACGGAGTTCCAAAGGCACGGGAGTTGCAGCCGGCATATCGGTGTGGGACAGCCGCCGGGACAAGGTAAGTTCATTTGCATGTTTTAAATTAATTTAAATACTAAAATGAAGGCCTCACCACCGAGCTTTTCTGGAGAGGACGTGGTGGAGGGCACACTGCGAAATACGGAGTACACACAGGTTAGTTTTGGAGAAGGATATAAATACTTCTTGTTAACATTTAGTTGCGGTGTATTGAGTATGCACACTTTTTATTTTTGTAGGCTAAGGTATGGATGAGAAATAAACATGGTAGGCTAGATTTTCTTATTGGTTTTGTCTGTTAAGTGGCCGTAATTAAGCAAATCTGACTGTAAATTGAGGAGAAGTTTCAATATCATACCCACTTATCATTGCATCCAATTTGCCAATACAGAGTATAAAGATACCAAGTGCCCACCTGTATGTTAATTTATAGCATCCTGCATGAAGTTTTCCAGTGCATAGCATTATTTCCTATAGCAGCCCATGTAAAATAGTAGTCCGGAGAGGTCAGGCAATGTGCTATTTAACAAAATCTCTTTAATGAGCACTATAAGGGCATTTAAGTGGTCATTGGATAGACATATGGATGAAAATGGAATAGTGTAGGTCAGATGGTTTCACAGGTCGGCGCAACATCGAGGGCTGAAGGGCCTGTACTGCGCTGTAATGTTCTATAACAAAATTGCTAAGAGAATTTGGAAACTGTCACTTTTCTTCTTTCTCCTCATTTTTTATTCCTGTTACTATTTAGGAAAAGTACGCTGGAATTGCTATTATCAACTAGTCACCACAACAGTAACACAATGAGCCCTCCTATATTTCTGCTTTTTTGGTGGAAGAGGAGGAAGACCAACTACAGCCAGGCTGCAGAAAAAACACTGTCACTGTTCAAATAGGCCTACCAGAACATTCTTAGGCCAACCAGTGAAGGGTAATAAATGCAGCATTGCCAACATCCCAAGAATATATATATATTTTAAAAACTGCTGATTCCCCACATCTTACTTACATACAGAGGTGCACATACTTCCAACTATCAGAGGAGCAGTACCTGTGGAGGCATCAATTTGAGAGTGACATACTGCAGTCCCAAACAAGAATCTTAAACTTAAAGAAAGCAAATTACATAGGTACAATGGAAGACCTGGCTAAGATTGTTTGTGCAAATAGAGTAAAAGGTATCATGGTAAATAAACAATGGGAAACATTTAAAGAAACAATTCAAAATGTTCAACAAAAATACACATTCCATTAACAAAAACTCAGCAAGAAAGATCCATCCATGGCTTACAAAAGAAGGTAAGAATATTAAATGAAGAGACTTATAAGCTGTGAAGAACTTGAGGATTGGGAAAATTTTAGAAACTAGCAAAGAGCAACCAAAAAGTTGAGAAAAAGGGGAAAAAGATAGAATGAGTAAACTAACCAGGAATATAAAAGAAATTGTAAGAGCTTTTACAAGTATATAACAAGATTAGCTAAAGTAAATGTTGTTCCCATAAAGGCAGAGACAGGAGGAATTATCATGGGGAATGAGGAAATGGCAGAGACATTGAAGAAATATTCTGTGTCTGTCTTTACAGTAGAAGACACAAGTTACATACAAGAAATAGAGGGCAACCAAGGGGCTAATAAGAGTAGGGAAATTAAAGTAATTAATATCAGCAGAGAAGTATTGGAGAAACCTAAGGGACTAAAAGTGGACAAGTTCCCAGGTCCAGATGGCCTACATCCTAGGGTTTTAAATGAAGTATCTGCAGAAACAGTGGGTGCACTAATTATGATTTTTCTAAATTCCCTGGATTCTAAAATGGTTCCAGCAATCTGGAAATTAGCAAATGTGACACTACTATTCAAGAAAGGAGGGAGAGAGAAAACAGGGAACTACAGGCCAGTTAGCCTGGCATCAGTCATCAGGAAAATGCTGTAATCTATTAAAGAAATCATAACAATGCACTTAGAAAATCATAGTATGATCAGACAGAGTCAACATGGTTTTATGAAAGGGAATTAAGCTTTGACAAATTTTAGAGTTTTTGAGGATGTTACTAGTAGGGCAGATAAAGGGGAGCCCGTAGACGTTGCTATGCTCATGTGATGTGCAGCAATTGAAAATACAAGAACTCAAAAAGAAGAGTTATAAAAATTGACTTTTCCTTTAAAAAGTAGACAATATGCTGGAAAAAATCACCGCCAAAGGTCAAAAGACCTGGCCCTGTATATTCAAACTGTCAAGAACAAAAGGATATATTCCAAGCTAAGAGGTATCAATTACACCCATCCTGAACACACCAAGAGAAATTTTTGCATTGAATGGGTTCTTCTGAAACAAAGAAGGTGTGAAGTAGTCACATCTTGGGCCATAGTTTGTTGCCACAGGGAAGGGGATCTACATCTCCCAACCGAGGCAAGATGTGAGAGATACTTTTGACTTTAAAAAAGTAGCTCTCTGGAGAGAGAGAGAGAGAGAGAGAGACACACACACAGAGAAAAAGAAGAAAAACAGGACAAACAGCACAAAGCCTTTCCTGCAGAGAGCTGGGAGAAACCAGCAAAAGCAAAAGAAGGTACCCTGCTGTCAGTTCAACACTTCATCTGCTTCAGCAGAGAATTGAAAGTGTTCCCCCATCTCTAGATCGAATTCTCAGCTACCAGAGAAATCTATCAATCCGAGGCCTACAACTTTAAAAGAGAAATTGATCTCAGAGAAGATTCAATAGGTTTACCGTGAACCCTGAAAACCTACCTCACTTCAAATCACATACAAGAAGTGACAGATAGGAAAAGGGGTATGTGTGTGCGCGCATGCGCGAGTGAATGCATGTATGGGTGTGGTCACAACCATTTCAGGAATGAATATTGCTCAATAAATAGTTAATCTTCTGTTTTAAACCTACAAGAAACCCAGTTGTTGCCTGTTTATTTGACAAATAAAACACAAAGGGGTTAAAACCCTAGTAACAAATACACTTGCTGCAGTCAATTTGTAGTTTAGTTTAGTTTAGAGATACAGCACTGAAACAGGCCCTTCGGCCCACCGAGTCTGTGCCGACCATCAACCACCCATTTATACTAATCCTACACTAATTCCATATTCCTACCACATCCCCACCTGTCCCTATATTTCCCTACCACCTACCTATACTAGGGGCAATTTATAATGGCCAATTAACCTATCAACCTGCAAGTCTTTGGCATGTGGGAGGAAACCGGAGCACCCGGAGGAAACCCACGCAGACACAGGGAGAACTTGCAAACTCCACACAGGCAGTACCCAGAATTGAACCCGGGTCGCTGGAGCTATGAGGCTGCGGTGCTAACCACTGTGCCACCCCAGGGTGAACTATCCACACCCTTACCAATGGCTAATTATCCACTTCAATGCCTTTTTCCCACATTATCCCAATTTCCCTTTATGTCATTGGTATTTAGAAATCTATCAATCTCTACTTTAAACATAATCAATGACTGAGCTTCCACAGCCCTCTGGGATAGAGAATTCCAAAGTTCCACAACCCCAGTAAAGAAATTTCTCCTCATTTCGGTCCTAAGTGGCTTCCCCCTTATTTTGAAATTGTGTCCCCTGGTTTTAGACTCCCCAAACAGAGAAAACATCTTACCTGCATCTACCCTGTCTATCCGTTTAAGTATTTTGTAGATTTCAAAAGATCACCTCTCATTTTTCGAAACTCTAGTGAATACAGGTCCAGTTTCCCCAATCTCTCTTCATACGACAGTCCCACCGCCTCAGGAACAAGTCTGGTGAACCTTTGTTACACTCCCTCTATGGCAAGAAAATCCTTCCTAAGGTAAGGGGACCAAAACTGCACACAGTACTCCAGGTGCATCTAACCAAGGTTCTACATAATTGAAGCAAGACTTCACTACGCCTATACTCAAATCCTCTTGCAATAAAGGCTAACATACCATTAGCCTTCTTAATTGCTTGCTGCACCTGCATCTTAGCTTTCAGTGACTTATTGACGAGGACACCCAAGTCCCTTTGTAGATCTACATTTTCAATCTCTTACTGTTTAAAGAAATACTCTGCACATCTGATCCTCTTAC